>NC_142652.1:25395000-26020000 GCF_055504915.1 Nelumbo nucifera | reverse complement strand
TGTCCCTCACATCCTCTTGATTAACAAACTGTGGAAAAACGAGGAACCCACTTAACATTTGCTCCCAGTTCACCTAACATCTCCTTTATTTTCCTAACAACATATCTGTATTTCCAAAAGACCTAATGTCCGACTGACAACCCAGCTATAACTGCTGAATCTCCTTCAATTACAAGATTTCTGAAGTTCAGAGATTTTTCCCTTCAATAAATGGTAGCTGAAACTACACTAGTAGATGAGGAGTCAACCCCTGTTTCCACATTTTCATGATGTCATATGATGTACAAGGTAAGAAAAGCTCCAGTCTTCACCTAGTGAACACGATGGGCTACATCAATAATCCCCGTTACCTTCCAAAAAATAAATAAATAAATAAATAAATAAATAATCCACCCTGTTACTGTTGAAGAGCCTAACATCTCTCTCTTGCCTCACACACTAATACATTATCTATGACTTCATCAATAGTTCTCCACTAAACCCTAAACCATTAAACCTATGCCCAAACACCAAAACCTAAACCCTAAACCCCAAATCCAAAGCCCTAAACTATAAATCCCAAACCCTAAACCACTAAACCTTAACCCCAAATCCTGAACTATAAACCCTATACCCTAAAACCTCAAACCCCAAACCCTAAACATTAAAAACTCCAAACCCTAAACTCTAAAACTCCATACCCAAACCCTAAACCCTAAACTCCAAATCCTAAAACCCTAAACCCTAAAACCCTCTCTTCTTGGAAGAGGAGAAATGAGAATTAAGGAGCAACCTCAAATCCACGAGAGTAGACCATTTGCACTAGAGAAAGAAAAAGAAAATTCCAAATAGAATACAGAAAATGACATGATATTAGCAAATGGAATGAGTTTTCATGTTTACCTGCAAAGGAGGCATAAGTGTGGTGATAGAGACCAAAATTGTTTTTTATTTTGCAAGCTAGTATTTATTCTAATTGGAAAAACCCCAACAAATGCCCTTATCTTATGTGGTATTGGCCCTATCCAAATGGCATTCACCAGAAACATCCATCTAAAGATGTCCTTTAAGGAAACCTTCTTGACATATAGCTAATACAACTTGCAGAAATAAGTTGTTACAAGAGAAAGGAGCATATAAATACAATTTGTCTATACAACAAGAGGAAAAATTAACTGTTAGTAAATCCTTTAGCTATTAGCCTAGCTTTGTACCTCTCAGTACCATCAACATTAAACAGTTATATTTGACTGTAAAGATACACTTGCACCCTATGAATTCCATGTCTTTTGGAAGATTAACTAGTTCTAAGCTATGGTTCTTTAGAAGAATACCATCTACTGTCTCATAATTTTCTATGAAAATCTCTAACAAAATCAAAGTTACAGTTTCATCGTTTTCTGATGGTGTGTTTGCTAGTGATCTGTGACTACAACTTGTAGAGAGTGTAGCAATCAAAGTCTTGGACTAATTTCTCCA
This sequence comes from Nelumbo nucifera, assembly GCF_055504915.1. Classification (NCBI taxonomy): domain Eukaryota; kingdom Viridiplantae; phylum Streptophyta; class Magnoliopsida; order Proteales; family Nelumbonaceae; genus Nelumbo; species Nelumbo nucifera. Next base: position 26,018,542 of record NC_142652.1, on the reverse strand, counting down.
GGCCATATTTAACATCAGCTGATGTACGACCACTTCTTGGGTTGTGTAAGAAGTTGACTTGGTATTCCTGCAACCTATAATCCTTTTATGACCAGATCTAGAGTGCTGTCACTGGTTTAAAAGGCTGTAGATGAAGGGACAGTTATCTCGGGAAGTATGCACTTGCCTTGGAGAAATCATTCTTGCCTAGAATATTTGAACAATAGGAGGAGACTAATGCCATTGGCATCTAATGATCAGAAGAGTGGATCTAGAAATTATATGGGGCTGGTGAAAGTCCCAATGTTTAAATCATGAATGTTGAACTGAACGGGAATAATTTTCTGGAGTGGTCTCAATCAACAAAATTTTATGTGGGAGGGTGGTGAAGATGGGGTATCTTACTAGGGAGAAAGTAAATCTAATGGCATTGCCATTAGATTACTAGGAAGATGTGGTGTCTTACTAGGAGGAAGTAAATCAAATGGAGTGGTCTCAAGCATGCACCTTCCAATTTGATGATCCAGTTTATTTGAGATGATAATAAGAAAATCCAATAGTAATGACTGGTTAGTTCTGTGCAGCTATAGATTGCTACGAATAAAATGCTGTTGTCAACTGCCAAACACATCTAGGACAGGCTGAGTACAAGATAGGGCCTATTTGGGAGAGCTAAACTGAACATTCAGCTAGGCTGGTCCAGTTGCTTTGAGGTTCTCTGGAAAAGTTATCTAAAGAGGCTGAAGCAGACAGCCCAAAAAATGACTGACTGAAAGCCGACTTAGGTTCTCCGGATTTTTCACCAAACATAGCTTAAAGGCTGTCTGTGTAGTGCCCTCCAATCAGGCACTTATTCATAGGCAAGGAATATAACTCGAGTATATTAGCCTCGTAGGGAAGAGCATTGGACAAGGGGAGTGTAAAAGTAAAAGAACTTAGGAGTCCTTTTTTCTCTCCAATTAATATTTTCTTATACTTGTGCTTGTGCTTGAGTCTTCTGCCTTTGTTAACTCCACTATTGTTCAACTGCCTCTTAGTGTTTCCTCTGATATGCGAGGAAAAGATCTACAGGTGTACACTAGGAGTAAGAAGATTCTAGAGACTAAACATCAACTACAATTTAGTTCCTCAGGCTCAGGTATCCATTATCCTCTTTTCCTCTTGATTTTGACCCATTACTTGCTACTTCAATTGATCTTGACTTACCCATTACTCTTAGTGAAGGATAAAGGCAATGCACCCGGCCTTCTACCAACATATCCTATCCAATTTTAATTAATGTTTCTTATGATAACTTATCTCCATCCTATGGTGCCTTTCTTTCCACTTTGTCTTCTATTGCTATGTCTTAAAATGTCAAAGTTGTTAAGTATTCAAGATGTCATGGGCTGGGAGATGGATGCTCCTGAAAAGAATCAAACTTGTGAGTTAGGTGGCATTCAGTAAATCTGAAGTCTGAAAAGCACAAAAAAACCTCTGGAAAATCTCTAAAAGCATTCAGTGGAGAATTGACACTTTTGCTTTTGCAAACATCTGAATATAGTGGAGTTGTCAGGTAATCTGAGATTCTGAATGTCATGCTGTCTGAAAAATGTTTGTTTTACAAATTTATCCCTCAAGTTGTTATTTAAATAACAATAAATGAAAATGATTAAAATATTATATAAAATACTATAAAATAATAAAAAGTTAAATATAAAATAAATAAAATAAAAAATAAATAATATTAAATGATTAATATTATATAAATAATAAAAAAGATTAATAAATAATATTAAACAATAAAATAATAAGAAGTTATGAAAGCAATAAAAATATTAATAAAAATTAAATAATAAAATAAAACAAATAGTAACCAGCCTCTCCTTTTATTCGGAGGAGTTTTTGAAGGTAAATAATTCCACTTTCCACTCCTCTCAAGTCTCTTCTCCTTCCCAAACACGGCTTCCTCTGTTAATGATTTCTTCTCCTGAATGCCGCTGTACTGTTTGGGGTCTTCATAGTTCTCTGGATTCTGGACGATGACCTCCGCTTCCCTCTTCTCACTCATTCCTGGTCTTGGGCTTCCTGGGCCTTACAGCTCTAGTTATTGAAAATTCAGAGTTTCAGGGTGATTTCTACATCTGGGTTATGGTTGGTTTAATGTTTTCACTTCTCTTTGAATGAAATTGAGAAGGTGGTCAATGAAATCTTGTCGTTTTGGGTTCTTGAGATCTTGTGTTTTCATGGTCCTTTTCTGGTTTGTTGATTCAGCAGAGGTGGAGGGAGGAACAGAGGAGAAAGGGAAGAGGGAAGAAGACTAATACAGAGTAAAATAGGTTTTTCAAAAATTATAAATGTGTATTTTTGGGAAAAAAATATCGTCGGCTACCTCTGAGCGTGTTCGGAGGTAGCAGATCCATTGAATCATTTTGAGGAGTTTTCAGATTTTAGAGGGTGAGTTCGGAGGTGCTACCGAACGATCCCAAAGCATCGAAAAACAAAAATTTTGGTGTTCAGAGGTCGAGTCAGTGCTACCGAACACCACCTTAGTTAAACTTCTTTTGGGTAAAGAACCTATTGGTGGTAACTAGGTTTATACTGTGAAATACAATGCCGGTGGTTCCATTAAAAGATATGAGGCCCATTTTGCAAATGGGTATACTTAGACTTGTAAAATTGATTATCAAGAAACCTTTACTACTGAGGCCAAGATGAAGTCCATTTGATTTCTCATATCCCTTGCTGCCCAATTTTTGGCCTCTATGTCAGATAGATGTCAACACCCTTCCTTAATTGGAGACCTTCTAGAAGTTTACATGTACCACCTAGTGTATCTATTCTTGGAATTTAGGGGCATAATTGTAAATCAAAGAAGTTGATTTATGGCTAGAAACAGCTATCTAGAGCCAGGTTTATAGATTTAGAGAAACTATTCAGAGGGTTGGATTTATAATAGTCACATGATAATAATATTCTACAAAGTGACATGGTAGTTTGGTGACCATTCTGATTGTCTATGTTGGTTATATATCTGTTACAGGAAACATCACAAAAATTTTTTGAGTTAGAATTCAACGATTTAGGAGAGATCAGATATGTCTTGGGATTTGGGAATTAAATAACAATGTATAGAGAGGGTATATAAATTTCTGGATGAAAATATATTCTGGACCTGTATAATGATACAGGGAAACTTGTAGCCACACAGTACACACCAATTGACACTCCTATAAATCCCAACCACAAGAAATGTAGGAATAATGATGATATAGCATTGGACAAAGGGAATGCCCCAGAGACAAGTTGGTAGACTACAGCTATGTATCACTTGACCTGACATTTCTTGTGTTGTCAGTGTGGTTAGTAAATATCAACCTAGGTTGCCTCGCTTAGCAGCAGTTACTTGGATTATTATATGTTTATCATGGCCATCTCAGGGTTAAGGCCAATATTTATGCAAATTAGGCAGGGACTATAATATGTTTATCAACCTGCTCTAATACATTATTATGAGATGGAAAAAGAAAAGAGAATGTAAAACAAAATCAAGAGTTGCAAAGAGTAAAGTACTTACCTTTCTCAGATCAGAAAAGATTAATATTAGAAAGAAACATTTTTTTTTGATCAGCAATACTAGAAAAAAACAAACATGACAATGCTGATGTTATGCAGATACCCTTCATTGGGTGCTTTAGCAAAGAGACTTTGTCTAAATAGTTCATTATAATAGATACCCTTTAACTTACACCTTATAGCATTGCAGTCACTTTCAACAGCATAAAAGGATTCAAGCATTGGGTATTTAATATGATGCCACAATCAGTTACTGAGATACAGCAAAAGCATGGCTGGACAAAGCATTGGATACAGGATTTACACTATGTCTGACACAATATGGTACTTTTGTACAGGTATCATAGTATCATAGGTTACAAGAACAGGAAATGGAAAAGATAAAATAAAAGGGTGCAGATTAGAAAAATGGTTAGTTCCTCACCGGATCCTTTTCAATAAGATGTCGAAGTGTGGAAACAGCTAGATGTCTAAGAGTTGGCTGTAACATAAAAACATATATATATTTTTAAAGATGATAAATTTTAAGATAACTACCAAAGAAATTCAATTCAAGATGGTAAACAGAACCTGTCTGGAGGACAGTGTTGGGAGTAGGGTTTGCACATGGGAGTGCACAGACACAGCTTGTGGGGCGAAAAGAACAAGTTGTTGCATGAATCGCACACTCCTGGAGAGTTAATGGTAATTATTCCCATTGGAATACCCAACACAAAAGTTAACCACCTTATCAAATATTCACCATATAATTCTTCACAATTGCATATGAAAGTTTAAGGTGAAAACAAAGAAAATGATAAAGAAAATAAAACAGTATTTAAAGGAATAACTAGGTAACATACTCAAGAAGTGTTGATGTTTCTTGCCCAGAGCTTATCTCTGCAACAACAGACTGCATGGACATACATTATCAGCATGAAGACTATATGCATGAATCACAAACTAAAAAACCAATCAGAAAGTTGTCAGCAACTGAAGAATTGTTCATTAACATATTGAAAAACCTTGCAACGTGAAAAGAAAATACTCCCAGGAGCAAGCTCAGGACCAAGAACAGCAACAATAGCATTTATAAGGCGGCCGATCCCCTGATGAAGATCAACCCATCCATTCTCCTCAGACAAAAGAATTTCCATACCAAGCAACAGTGTTGCCTACAAAAACAATATTCACAGAAGAAAGTAATGAAAAAATAAAGGTTTACGATACAAATAAAGAAAGTAATGAATCAACCCATCAATCTATGTCAGTATGCAATGCTGACTATATCATGTTATGATAATGGTTCTCAATTTGCAGGTTACATGGAGTCACCCCATGCCTTATCATTTGGCAACTACAGTTGGAATGCAATGCAAGGATATTTTATCATAATCTGGATATCTTACAAAAAAGAAGGAAAAATGTGTGTTTGTCCCCAAACTGGTGCATATTCTATAAGACACATGGTGAAACTGTTGAACACCTTTTTATCATCTGTCCCTTTGTTACCTCTTGTTTGGAATTGGTGTTTCTCTCTTTTTGGTTGCAGATTGACTACACCTACAAGTTTGGAGACCTTGTTTGCAGGTGCAACATTCAGATGGCCAAGGAAGTGAGGAAAAGTTTTATGGAGGTGCACTAGGGCTTCTGTACTGTGGACTGTTTGGGAAGAAAGAAATGCAAGAATCATCAAGGAAGACGAAAGACATTTGGAAGCTCTTATGGATTGTATCCTAATACGGGTGATACATTGAGTCAAATCATTAGAACTGTTTTCACCTTATACCGTTGATGATCTAAAAAGAAATTGGAGGGAAGTGACATCTTCATTTACAAGAAAAGAGAAAATCAACAAACCGTGGACACTTCCCTCAGAAAGCTTTATTAAACTTAATTTTGATGGAAGGAGTCTCAGCAATCCAGGCCCCTCAGGCATTGGGGGAGTATTTAGAGATGGAGAAGGGAATATATTAACCATTTATTCGGGCCCTATTGGTTTAGGGGATTCCTTTAGAGACGAATTGCTTGCTGTCTTGTGTGGGGCTCAAATAGCAAAAGAGATAAACCTGGAAAGGCTGATTGTAAAAGAGATTCTCAAGTGGTGATTAGTTGCTAAAGGATGTAAAGAAGGCAGCATGGGTTCACCGGGAAGGGTTTAAGAAAATCTTATGGCTTTTGAGGGGAATATTAGTGATGTTTCATTGGGCTCCAGGGGAGGCAAATGGGAGAGCAGATTTTCTAGCTATGCAAGGGGTTGATGGGAAACATTTGTATTGGGCTCATCAGTGATTTTGTATTTTTTGGGGTAATCTCACCCCTTTCATATTCTTTGTACATTAATGAACATTTTTCACTATTAACCATAAAAGAAAGCCATTAGAATCTCACTGGTGAAGTTAAATCTTGCTCCATCATTTGAATTGTTGAAATTAGTTGACTGATCTTAGGATGCAACTTTGTTGGCCCAGGTTTAAGTGTTATTGGCACATCACTTCATGGATATATTAGAAGAAAAACAGCCTTTTGAAAAGAAATGACTGTTTAAAAAGTTGCAGAAAATCAAAAGGAAGTAGCAGAAATCAGGTTTCAAGAAGAGAGAAGAAGAAGAAGGTGGCGGCAACTAAGGTTCAGAGAGAGATTTTTGAACATAACCTTCTCTCTTACACCCCTAGTTCCATTTCATTAAGTTAAACTTTAGTAATTTAAAGAGAGGCCCCTAGTTGGGCAGAAAATTATAAAAACATAACATAAGAAAGAATAAAGCTCAGATTAAGGCCCATTACAACAAAGAACATACAAGATAAAAAAGGATAAACACCCTATGGGCCATTCAGCCCATCTTCTCTATACTCCCCCTCAAGCTGAGCATAGATGTCAATCATGCCAAGCTTGCCAGTATCATGCTGAAGTTTAGCCTTGGGAATGCCCTTGGTGAGGAAATCAGCTAATTGTCCTTCAGAAGTGATGAAAGGTAGACACACCTCTCTAGAAGCCACTCTTTCTCGAATGAAGTGCCTTTCAACTTCAATATGTTTCGTTCTGTCATGTTGCACTGGATTGTGAGCAATGTTGATGGCAGTTTGATTATCGCAGTATAACATCATTGGCTTATCATGCTCAATACTCAGTTCCTCCATTAAGGATTTAAGCCACAGTAGTTCAAAAACTCCATGAGCCATGGCTCTGTATTCAGCTTCGGCTGAAGATCGGGCAACAACTGATTGTTTCTTGCTTCTCCAAGAGACAATATTACTTGCCACCAAGCTACAGTACCTAGAGGTAGATCTTCTGTCATCAATGTTTCCAGCCCAATCAACATCTGTGTAGGCTTCAAGTTTCATATGGTCATGCTTAGCAAGTAGAATTCCCTTTCCAAGGGAACCCTTCAAATAACACAGAATCCGCTCTACTGCTGCCATGTGAGTATCCCTGGGAGCATGCATGAACTAACTAATGCATCTGACAGCATATGCAATGTCTAGCCCGAGTCATGCATAGATAGAGAAGTTTTCAATGTAGCCTCTGGAAGACTCCCTTATCTTTCAACAATATTTCATCTGAAGCAGAGAGTTTATGACTCATATCAATAGGAGTAGCAACTGGTCTAGCATCCATCTTCCCTGTTTCAGAGAGCAAATCAAGTACATACTTTCTCTGAGAGATAAGGATCCCATATTTGGAACTAGCAACTTCTATGCCAAGAAAGTATCTCAATTCCCCCAGATCTTTGATCTCAAACTCTGTATGAAGGAAAGATTTGCGATCATTAATCCCTGGTACATCATTACCAGTCACAACAATATCATCAACATACACAATCAGGTAAACGACCAAGGATCCTCTCCTCTTCACAAAGAGGGTATGATTAGACTGTGTCTGTTCATAGCCAAAGCTAACAAGGGCAGCCCTAAACCTTTCAAACCATGCCCTAGGGGACTATTTAAGTGAAGGTATGAGAGATCCATCATATGGATGGCCGAACCCTACAAGAAGGTTGGGCGAAATTTAAAAAATTTCTCTCCCATGTGGGAATCACATTCCCTATTTTAGAAAACTACATTTTCAATGATCAATCTTAAAACCAAACCGGACCAGATCTGAAACCAAAAGGGAGGAGAGGGATATACCTGATACAGAGTAATGGTAAACCCCCAACGAAGGTGTTCACGACCAAGGAGAAGTCCAAAGACTACTTCCACCGAAGATGACACGGTGCAGGATGAAGCAGAATCAACAGGACGGTTCTTCAGCAAGAACCGAATTCTTTAGCAAGAATGTGATGGAGAGCTGGTGACCACGACTTCCGATTACCTTTTCTACCAAAAGGCAATATCAAGAACCTTTCTTGATCACTCCCACAAGTGGAGATCAAACTGACAGGGGCGGCACGAGCAGAAGATAGGATCCGTCAAACTGCAAATTCTTCTCTCTGTGATTTGTGAACTGAGAACTCTTGTTCTGTTTTCTTGTTGTGTTTTTTGGAGGTTCACCCTGCTCCTCTATTTATAGCCTTTAAAGAGAGGATCTCCTAATCCCATTAGGAGTTTCCTAATCCAAATCTTGTATTTGGATTTGGACTCTTTTTAAGAGATAAGGATAATCCCTTATCTTATCTGCAGATAAAGATCAGCCTTCCTAATCAAATTAGGAGTTTCTTGATCCAAATCTTTATTTGGATCTGGACTCTCTAAGTGGATAGGGATAATCCCTTATCCTATCCGCTAATCTAAATCCCAGAACCGCCCCTATTTAATTAATCTCATTAAGCCAATTCGAATTGGGCTTTAGGCCCATTAAGCTATGTGCTCACTTAACCTCCTAATCTGCTGCCCAATTGGTTATCCTTGTATGGCGTGGGACCCAAACATTGATCTACACATCAGCCACATGGGTTCAACCCAACCTTTGTTACAAGGCCTGGCCGAATTCACTGTAGGAGACAATGAACCCCTGAGTCCATCACCATGGTTTCTTAATGGGCCCAACATTTACACTAAATGGTCCTTGGGTCAAGCCACCTTATAAAAACCCAAGGACTGTGGGCAGATGCAAGATTAGCCCATCAGGCATTACCCTTAATGGTCCTACACTTAACCTCTCATCCCATAATGATCAAACACTGCACGACAAGAGAGGACCTCTCCCTCGGCTGCAAGGTACAGTGCTACACTCTCTACTCACATGGATCCCGGGAATTAAAACCTTTTGCAAACATTTTGAAACCATAATGTGTATATGTATATCTCTATATAAATATATTTTGCAAAACAAATTTCAACGGTTGAAATCGATTGCCGGCAATTTTGGTTTCCATCAGAGAGAGTGCATCCCCGATCATTCACTTTGTCCGACAAAGGGGCTGATCCTGTCACTACGATCACCCACTCAGGTGAATTCTCAGACTGTTCCAACATACCTAGGTTTTGACCCCCTCTAAGGATCTCACTGATTGGCATATCAAAACAGTCCAATCCGACACCTAGTGCAGTATCATAATCGAATCTAGGGGTTAGGTGCAACATTCCAGTTTTGCCCATCTATCTCCAAGGTCCAGGGCAATACTGGAATTCTGGTACGGTTCAAGGTTTCAAGAAAACCCATACTGCATGCACCTCAGGTCTCACCCTGGTAGCTGAGGCAAGCCACCCCAACCAACTTGGCGGCACACCAATGTTAGCCTTGGCAGGATAAATCTCCCCAGATCTATCCAATGGCTGTAAAGATTCTAAACTAACACGAGTCTCATATGTGTCCAGTTTAAGGGTATTACACAGAAACACACCATAATAACATGAATCAAATATGTACTTTATTCATTTACAATAAATGTCATAATGTACATAATTCTGATTGGAGCTAAGGGCATACACTGTCTAACATTAAGTCAATAAAGAGATTTTTTCAGCCTGCAAACCTTCCCTTTCATATCTGTTTCATACACCCTTGGAGGAAGAGACATATAGACCTCCTCATGTAACTCTCCATTCAGAAATGCATTCTTTACATCCAGTTGATAAAGTGACCAGTCTGAATGTGCAGCCAGAGATAGCAGAACTCTCACAAAAGTCATCTTGGAAACAGGAGCAAAGGTCTCTAGATAATCAATCCCATATGTCTGTGTATAACCTTTTGCAACCAGCCTAGCCTTGTAACGTTCAATGGTGCCATCAGCATGATATTTGATGATAAAAACCCACTTATAGCCTACTGGATCCTTCCCTTTAGGTAAATCAACCACTTCCCAAGTGTCATTCTTGTGCAGGGCATCAATTTCTGTTCTCATAGCATCCCTCCATTCTGGAATAGTAAGAGCTTCTTACACAGACTTGGGAAGTGGGTTAGAAGCAACAGAAGAAAGGTAGCCAAAATATGAGGAGAGAGCAAACTATAAGAAAGGTGTTTGGAAATGCAATGTGAAGTACACTACCTTTTTCCTTTCCTAATAGCAATAGGGATATCAAGATCTGGAAAGGATGACTCCAAAGGGGCTGTATCAGTACCTATTGTCTCTTCTGTGACTGGAAGTGTAGGAGGTTCATGTGCTGTAGGGGAAACAATTTGCTCACTTCTGGTTCTCTGTCGTTGGTACAACTTGGGATTAAAAAGAGGACGAGGAGGTAAAGGAGGAGGGATAGGAACATTGAAATGAGAATGAAAGGACTAATCCTCCCATGACTCATTTGAAGGAGGAAGAGTCTCAACAGAAGACTTAACTGGGACAGGAAGGGGGAGAGCAAACAACTGTGACAAATGCTCCCCCTTTGGACAATGCCTCTCTTGAGAAGAATCATAAAAGGAAGAGAGCTCATCAAAGGTGACATCCATTGAGACATACCGAGTGCCAGTCTTCGGATCAAAACAACAATAACCCTTTTGTGTGGGGGAATAACCAAGGAAGATACACTTGTGGGCTTTTGGTTCAAATTTATGTCTCTAGACACTTGGGATATGTATATAACAAGTGCAGCCAAAGAAACGGAGAGGATTAAGAAAAAGATCCTTGCTCGGATGAAGAAAACTGAAGGGAGACTTAAACCCCAAAACCTTGAATGGCATACGATTGATTAGGTAGGTTGTAGTGAGAACATCACCCCAAAATTTTGTAGGGACATGTGAGGCAAATAGTGAAGGGATGGGAGATCCATCATATGGATGGCCGAACCCTGCAGGAAGGTTGGGCAAAATTTCAAAAATTTCTTTTCTCCCATCCGAGAATCGCATTCCCTAATTTAGAAAACTGCATTTTCAAGGTTCGTTCTTGAATCCAAAACCGGACCAGATCTGAAACCAAAAGGGAGGAGAGGGATATACCTGATACGAAGTAACAATAACTCCTAATGAAGGTGTTCACGCACAAGGAGAAGACCAAAACCCGCCTCCACTGAAGATGACACAATGTGTGGTGAAGCAGGACCAGCAGGACGGCTCTTCGATAAGAATCGAAATTCTTCAACAAGAATGAAACAAGGGCTGGTGAGCATGACTTCAGATTGCTGTGTATAAAACTGAGGAATTCGTCCCCTATTTGTAGTCTTCTTTGGATCAGCCTCCTAATCTAATTAGGAGAGAGTTTCTTGATCCAAATCTGATATTTGGATCTAGAATCTTAAATGGATAAGACTTATCTTATCCTTTAACAAATCCTAATCAGATTATAAATCAGATCTTGCCCCTTTTAATTAACTAACTTAAGCTCAGTTCGAATTGGTCTTTAGGCCCATTAAGCTTATGTGCTCACTTACTCCTTAACTTGCTGCCCAATTGGCTCTCTTTGTATGGCGTGGGACCCTTACATCGATCTACACATTAGCCACATGGGTTCAGCCCAGCTTTTGTTACAAGGCCTGGCCGAATTCACTGTAGGAGACAGTAAACCCCTGAGTCCATCACCATGGGCTCTTAATGGGCCCAACATTTACACTAAATGGTTCTTGGATCTAGCCACCTTATGAAACCCCAAGAACTGTGGGCAGATGCAAGATTAACCCATCAGGTATTACCCTCAATGGTCCTACACTTAACCTCTCAGCCCATAATGATCAAACACTGCCCAACAAGAGAGGACCTCTCCCTCTGCTGCAAGGTACAGTGCTGCACTCTCTACTCACATGGATCCCGGGAATTAAAACCTTTTGCAAACATTTTGAAACCATAATATATATGTATATCTTTATATAAATATATTTTGCAAAACCAAATTTCAACGTTTGAAATCAATTGCCGATAGTTTAGGTTTCCATCAGAGAGAGTGCATTCCCTGATCATTCACTTTGTTCGACAAAGGGGCTGATCCTGTCACTATGATCACCCACTCAGGTGAATTCTCGGATTGTCCCAACATACCCAGGTTTTGACCCCTGTAAGGATCTCACTGATTGGCATATCAAAGGCAGCCCGATCCGACATCTAGTGCAGTACCATAATTGAGTCTAGGGGTCAGGTGTAATATTCTAGTTTTGCCCATCTATCTCCAAGGTCCAGGGCAATACTGGAATTTGGTCTGATTTAGGGTTTCAAGAAAAACCAAACTACATGTACCTTAGGTCTCACCCTGGCAGCTTTGACAAGCCACCCCAGCCAACTTGGCGGCTCATCATTGTTAGCCTTGGCAGGATAAATCTCCCCCGATCTATCCAACAGCTGTGAAGATTCTAAACTAACACGAGTCTCATAAGTGTCCAATTTAAGGGTATTACATAGAAACACACCACAATGACATGAATCAATTATGTACTTTATTCATTTACAATAAATGTCAAAAGATACATCAATTTGATTGGAGCTAAAGGCATAACTGTCTAATAAATAGGATACTTCTTGCAACTTTAACAATATGCCGATTTTTTCTTATAGCAACTCCATTCTGTTATGGGGTCCTAATACAAAAGCTTTGGTGAATAACCCCCAAATCAGTAAGATAGCAGGTCAAGTTTTTCTCAAAATATTCTTTTGCATTGTTGGATCTGAAAATTTTAATTTTGGTATCAAACTAGGTTAGAACAAATTCATGGAATTGCCTCATAAGTCTGGGAACTTCATCACGGGACTTTCATAAAAAATATCCGAGTGAACCGAGAAAAGTCATCAAAGAACAAGACAAAATATTTGTAGCCACCCATAGAAGGTAAGTGGTAAGGCCCCCACACATCAGCGTGCACAATATGAAATGGAGAAGATCTTTTATTACTCAAAGGGTAACTGCTTCTACAATGTTTTGACAATTTACATGACTCACAATGAAGATTGGATAGACTAATTCCCTTAAACCGTTCTAGGAATAAATGACTTAATAAAGAAAAAGAAAGATGACCCAAACGAAAATGACATAACATGACTCGACTGATGGACTTTGTAGATGTAGACCCAAAAGTAGCTTTTCCAGGTTGTCCATGGCTCTGTCCAGGAGTGTCTAGCAGATATATTCCATTCGCCTCATGGCCACTCCCAATCACTTTCTGAGACTCCAGATCCTGAAAAACACAGTAGGAAGGAAAGAAGGTTACACAACAGTTCAATGACTTAGTTAGGCTACTTACAGATAACAGATTTGTATTTAGCTTGGGTACATGAAGAGCAGAAGGAAGTACCAAGGAATCTGTAGCCTTGATGGTTCCCTTTCCGGAGATAGGGGCAAGAGAGCCATCGGCTAAGGTGATTTTGTCATGGCCAGGAAGTAAATCATAAGAAATAAACAAAGTGGAAAAGCTAATCAATAATCCAAGAAATCCTACAATTACCTGAAATAGTTGCATGATTAGTAGAAGCCCGTATACCTGAATGAGCAAATGCAGAAGAGGTTGAATTTCTTGGAGGATTGGAAGAAGAGGCCACACCCTCTAGGTGACTGATCATCCTTCCAAACTTCTCATACTCAGCCTTCATAGCCGCTAACTGCTCACTAGCAGTCATCTCTTCAGTTAGGTATCTGTCACTATCTAGACCAACAACAATATTGGCACTCCCTGCCTTCATATTATCAGATTTCTTTTGAAACCGGAGAGGAAGAAGATCAGGATGCAATTTCCAACACTTGTCTTTAGTGTGTTTTGGCTTCTTACAGTACTCACAAATAATTTCTTTCTTCCCTGAGCTACTTGGAGTCCATGCAAATCCCTTGGGTTTTACTCCCATATTAGCAAAGTGATCATTTAGACCAGCCCCTTAAACCTAGACAAGTCTCCTGCTTTCTTCACTACTTACCAAGGCATAGGCTTGAGATACTGAAACACTATCCTTGGATAAAATATTTTGCTTTGTGTAATCATTCATAGAGAGTGAGAGATGAGAGAGAGAGAGAGAAAGAGAAGAAAAGGGAGATACGATTGAGAGGGAAAAAAGATACTACTGGCTGCCACCAGTTCTCTATTTATATTAACTTAATAAAAAGAATAGAAATTACAAGTATGCCCCTGGTGGCACACCCTAGAACCAAACTAATAAGAAAAAAAGACAAGTAACTAACTGACAATATCTTAAGAAGTCAGCCTACTAACAACAACTATAAAGTAACAATTAAATAAGCCTTACAACACTCCCACTCAAGTTGGGCTGAATATGTCTATCATGCCCAGCTTGTCACATAACTCATTGTGCCGCGAGTATGGAAGCCCCTTTGTGAGGACATCAGCAAGTTGTATCTTGGAGTTGACATAAGGGATGCAAACTTCCCTTTTTTCCAATTTTTCCCTTATGAAGTGTTTGTCCACCTCAATGTGCTTGGTCCTCTCATGTAGGATAGGGTTGTTGGTGATGTTTATTGCAGCCTTGTTGTCACAGTAAAGAGACATAAGACTATGAATAACAACTCCAAACTCCCCTAGAAGATTCTTTAGCTAAAGGACTTCAACCACCCCATGTGCCATAGCTCTATATTCAGCTTCAGTGCTTGACCTTGCTACCACACTTTGTTTCTTGCTTTTCCAGGTCACCAGATTTCCTCCCACAAATGTGCAATACCCACGAGTGGACTTTCTGTCATCCACAGCTCCTGCCCAATCAGCATCTGTAAAGACTTCCACCTTTAGGTGATTGTGTTTACTAAATAGTAGACCTGTTCCGGGATATTTCTTCAAGTATCTAAGAACTCTCTCCGCTGCCTCCATGTGTGGTTTCTTAGGAGAGTGCATGAACCGGCTTAGGACCCCAACGGAATAGGCAATGTCTGGACGGGTCATGGACAAATAAATCAGCTTTCCCACTAACCTTTGGAACTATTTCACATCTTTCAGAGGTTCACCAACACAGTCACCTAACTTGTGGTCAACATCCATGGGAGTATCTGCCGGCCTTGCACCTAATTTTCCTGTATCCTGTAATAGATCAAGGGTGTATTTCCTTTGAGAGATAAAGATACCCTTTTCTGAGCGGGCAACTTCAATCCCAAGGAAATACTTCAGGGGACCTAGATCTTTCACTTCAAATTTAGATGCAAGGAATTGTTTCAATTTTTGTATCTCTGAGCTCCAACTTCCTATAATGATGATATCATCCACATACACTATCAATACAGCAACCTGTTCCTAACATCTCTTCACAAAGAGTGTATGATCAGACTGACATTGTTTGAAGCCCTTCTGTTGAACCGCCATGTGAAACTTACTGAACCAGGCTTTGGGAGACTGTTTTAAGCCATAAAGAAACTTTCGCAGCTTGCACACCTTACTTTCACTTCCCTTGGCACAAAATCTAGGGGGTTGAACCATGTATACATCCTCCTCTAAGTCACCATTCAGAAAAGCATTCTTTATGTCAAATTGATGCAATTCCCAGTCAAAATTAGCAGCTAAGGATAGGAGAACCCTAATTGAGTTCATCTTAACTACTGGAGTATGCAATTCCCGTATACTTGTGTGTACCCTTTGGCTACTAATCTTGCTTTGTACCTTTCAACTGTTCCGTCTGCCTTGTGCTTAATCGTGAACACCCATTTACACCCCACGGGGTCTTTCCCCTTTGGAAGATCCACCAATTCCCAAGTTTGATTTTTGTGAAGAGCATTAATCTCCTCCTTCATGGCATCTGTCCATGTTTGAAATGGTAGAAAACTGATCTGCTTCATTCCATTGCCAATCGGTATATTTATACAATAAGTTGCTGCAATAAATAGAAAAAACTTTCTAAGTCAATCCCTATAATTAAGGGAATCAATCCCTGTAATTAAGGGACTAACCTTTTTAATCCCCATATTTAAGGGATTATATTTCTCCACAATCCGAGGAATACATTTTCACATAATTCTATTTTTCAACAATTACCAAATATAAATGCTAACGACCAAATATACATCTACACCAGTAATCCCACGTTTTCCAACACTCCCCCTCAAGCTGGTGAATAGAGATCCTCCATTCCCAGCTTGGCTATAATTCTTTTAAAGTCTATACTATTGAGCCCTTTAAGTACATCGGCCAGTTGTCCTTGTGTAGATACATAGGGATTGCAAATCAGCTTGCTGTCCAGTTTCTCTTTTATAAAGTGTCGGTCAATTTCGATGTGCTTCGTCCTGTCATGTTGAACAGGATTGTGAGCAATATTGATGGCTGACTTGTTGTCACAATATAGTTTCATAGGCTCTTCTCGTGGAATCTTCAGGTCTTCTAAAATTATCTTCAACCAGAGTAATTCACACACTCCTTGTGCCATAGCCCTGAATTCTGCCTTTGCACTTGACCGAGCCACTACATTTTGCTTCTTACTCCTCCAAGTTACTAAGTTTCCTCCCAAGAAGGTACAGTAACCAGAAGTGGACCGTCTATCTACTGGAGATCCTGCATAATCGGCATCTGTATTATGCTTCAAGAGCCAGTCCCCCATTTCTTCTGAATAAAATTCCTTTCCCTGGATTGGCTTTCAAATAGTGCAGAATCCGATGAGCAGCCTGCAGATGAACTTCTTTAGGATTATGCATAAACTGACTTATTACACTTACAGCGTATGCAATATCTGGCCGTGTATGTGCAAGATAAATGAGTTTTCCAACCAGTCTTTGGAACATCTCCTTGTCTACACTTGCATTTTCGCTGGCTTCTCCAAGTTTATGATTGGGATCTATAGGCGTGGAAGCTGGTTTACATGCCATATTTCCTGTTTCTCTCAAAAGATCAACAACATACTTTTGTTGAGAGATAGAGATGCCTTGTTTAGAATGTGCAACTTGAATTCCGAGAAAATACTTTAGTCTCCCCAAGTCTTTTATCTCAAATTCTCTGGAAAGGCAGTTTTTCAATGCTTCCTTCTCCTTTTTATCATTCCCAGTAACAATTATATCGCCCACATAGACTAATAGTGCAGTAGCTCCCACTAAGGTTGTGTGTTTGATAAACAATGTGTGGTCACCTTGACTTTGCTTGTAACCTGTACTAAGCATTACCTTTGTAAACCTTCCAAACCATGCTCTCGGAGATTGTTTGAGGCCGTATAGTGCTTTCTTCAACCTACAAACTTTGTTCCCCTTAATGCCTTCTCCAAAACCCGGTGGAATGTCCATGTATATCTCCTCTTCTAGGTCACCATGGAGAAATGCATTCTTTACATCAAACTGTTGCAAATCCCAATTACAGTTAGCAGCCAAAGACAACAACACCCCTACTGTATTCATTTTAGCTACTGGGGCAAAAGTTTCCTGATAATCTACCCCATAAGTCTGTGTATATTCCTTGGCTACCAGTCGTGCTTTGTACCTTTCTAACGACCCATCAGATTTGTACTTAATTGTGAACACCCATTTACAACCTACAGTCTTCTTGTTTCTTGGTAGATCCACAACTTCCCATGTATTGTTCTTTTCTAGTGCCTCCATTTCCACTCTCATGGCTTTTCTCCACTCCTTATTAGAAAGTGCCTCGGCTAGAGTATTAGGAATTGGAATGGTGTTAAGGCTAGCTAGAAAACTTTTATGGGATTTAGAGAATCTTTGGAACGACACAGATTTGGCTAAAGGGTACAATGGGCGTTTGGTACATTCTCTGGTTCCTTTTCTCGGTGCAATAGGTAGGTCATACTCAAACTGTGAAGGTGCAGGTTCAGGTTCTGCATATCCCTCAGTTCTAGGATTAGGAGTTGAATCTTGGACTTGCACAAGTTGAGGATCTGGATTTCTTCTCCTAGAGTAAACCTGCATATATCTCACATCATCATGGACATCATTGGTCGGGTTGTTTGACTCTTGTTGAGACTCGGGAATGTGGGGCTCAGAGGATTGTGACTCAGAGGGATGTGATTCTTGACAGTTGGATGACTGTGAGGAGGGTAATACATCTAAGAAGAGTAGATCCGAGGCCTTATCTTCCATTAATGAGGGCTCCCCCTTAAGATAAGGTTGAGTGAAAAAGGATTGTCCCTCCTCAAATGTGACATCGATGGAGGTGTAGAATTTTCTGGTGGCTGGATGATAACATTTATAACCTTTCTGAGTTGGGGAATATCCCAAGAAGACACACCTGATTGCTCGTGGATCCAATTTTCCCTTATTATGGACATGAACAAAGGCAGTGCAGCCAACAATTCTTGGTGTGAGATTATTTGAGGTTCGAATATCAGGGTAGAATTGAGAAAGGACTTGTATTGGGCTTCGGTTGTCAAGAACTTTAGATGGTAGTCTATTTATGGTGTATGCAGCAGTAAGGACAACTTCCCTCCAATATTGTTTTGGCACCCAGTTTTGAAAGAGAAAGGCTCGGGTGGTTTGCAAAAGATGGCCATTTTTCCTCTTAGCTATCCCATTCTGTTGGGGAGTGTTAACACAGGAGGATTCAAGCACAGTGCCTTCTTTCTAAAAAAATGGGGACAAATTCTGATTAAAATAATTTGTACCATTATCAGATCAAAACCTTTTAATTCTCACACCAAACTGAGTTTGGACCATGTTATGAAAGTTGGGAAGAATGGTACTCACATCAAATTTAGACTTAAGAAGAAAGATCCATGCGACGCTAGTGCAATCGTCAATAAAGGTGACAAACCATCTAGAACCAGTAATGTTGGGAATTTGAGAAGGGCCCCATATATCCGAATGAATCAAATAAAAAGGAGTTGAAGATCTTTTATTGCTGATTGGGAAAGAAACCCTTTTGTGCTTAGCAAGTTCACAAACATCACAATGAAAGGTTTCAACATCAATCCCTTTAAACAAGGAAGGAAGCATTTTTTTTAAAACAGGAAATGAAGGATGACCGAACCGAAAGTGATGACGCCAAATTAAATCTTTATTGGAGGTAGATAAGGATGACTCGTGTGTGACATGCATAACAATGTGAGATGGTTTGCTGGTTTCTTCAAGGTAGTAGAGTCGATCCCTTTCCTTAGCAAGTCCAATCTTCTTCCCCGAAACCTGGTCCTGAAATACACAGTAAGAAGGAAAGAACACAACATTGCAGTTCACATCCTGGGTGAGTTTATTTATAGAGATAAGGCTAGTGGATAACTTAGGAACATGAAGCACATTTTTAAGTAATAGGGATGGAGTAATTTGAATATTCTCAATCCCTGCCACTGTGGTGAAAGAACCATCAACAACAAAAATTTTTCTATTACTAGGACAGGGTGTATAGGTGAGAAAATGTAGTGAAGAGGGTGTCATGTGGTCAGTAGCTCCAAAATCAAGAATCCATGGAAAAACACTAGCCAAGACATGTAATCCTAGAGATAAAGACTCACCTGAGAGAGCAAGAGAGGTAGAACCACTTCCTGGTTTCAAGGATTTCAGGAAGCTCCTTAGCCTTTCAATTTCTTCATCATTAAATGGCCCCTGACTTGAGTGTTTTGCTGCGGGATTATGGAGACCACTGTAATTTCCTCCCCTTACCACCATGGCTGAGCCTTCGGGATCTTTAGGCTCAAGCATGATTCCACGGCGGCTTTCCTTAGCTCTGACAAGGGCAATGACTTCATTCAATGGAGGCACTTCTTCTTTGCCGAGAATTTGTATTCGGACCTGATCAAATTCAGCATTCAGTCCAACCAAAAAATCATACACCCTATCTCTTTCAATAAAATTCTTCAAGATCACAGCATCATTGGGGCACTTTGACCTCATAGACACGAGCAGCGTCATAGGCTTTGGAATAGGTTTGTCGGACATCGTCCCAAATAACCTTTGCAGAGGGAAGAAACATACAAGTATCGCTGATCTCGGGTGTCATTTTACTCCACAACCATGACATAATCATGGAGTCCTCTTCGTCCCAAGCATCAAAATTTGACTCGCCCAACTTTGGCCCTGTCCCAAGAAGGTGACTAATTTTTCCTTTTCCCTTCAAATATGTACGCACTAGTTGTGACCAATTCAAATAGTTCTGGCCATTCAGTCTATATGTTGCCTGAATATTCTGCAAATCACCGTTGTGAGGATGAGAATTCATTGCTCCTTCATCGGTTTGGATAGGAGCACTTGTTACAGTCACGTCGGACATTGTTAATGGAGGAAGAATAAGGCCAGCAGGAAAGGAGAATAAAGGGAAGAACTAGCCAGAATAAAGGAGAATAAAGAAACACTTCTAGTTACAGATCAACACTGAAGACCAGAAAAACACGAAGAGAAAAAACTGGCAATGAAGGCCAAAAAAAATTCTCAAGGTTGGCAAACCTAGAGCTCTAATACCGTGTTTGAAATGGTAGAAAACTGATCTGGTTCATTCCTTTGCCAATCGGCATATTATTACAGTAAGCTGCTGCAATAAATAGAAAAAAACTTTCTATGTCAATTCCTATATTTAAGGGAATCAATCCCTATAATTAAGGGACTAATCAAGCCCTATAATTAAGGGACTAACCTTTTTAATTCCCATATTTAAGGGATTATTTTCCACAATCCTAGGAATACATATTCACATAATTCTATTTTTACACAATTACCAAATATAAATTTTAACTACCAAATATACATCTACACCAGTAATCCCACGTTTTCCAACAGTCCATTCAGGGCATTTTAAGGCTTCTGCAACATTCCTGGGAACAAGGATGCAATTGCAGATAGGAAGGTTAGGTATGAGGGGGAAATGTGATCATAGGAGACAAAATGGGTAATGGGGTGTTTGGTAGTGCATGACCTGACTCCCTTTCGTTGAGCAATAGGAATGTCAAGGTCATCCACAGTAGGAGTAGGGTTAGGGAGTGGACTTACCTCTTGGGAGTCTAACGGTGTCGGTTGCTCAGTGTTTGGCTGCTCCACATCTCTATCACATCGCTGATCTCTACGGCGTGTACGTTGGAAGACACGAAAGGAAGCAAGGTCCGGAATAGAAGGAAGAGATACCTGAACCTGCTTCTCCTCTTCCACACTACTACTCTCCCCCTAAGGAGAAGCAGGGAAGAATGGCTCAGACTCAAAGAAGAAAACATCCATAGACACAAAAAACTTACGACTAACGGGATCAAAGCACCGTTACCCTTTTTGAGAGGAGGGATACCCCAGAAAGATACAAGGAATGGACCGAGGGTCTAACTTACCTCGAGATGGAGACAAATCATGGACAAAGGTTAGACAACCAAAGACTCTAATGGGAATGGAAAATAAAGGAGACTGAGGGTACAATAACTGATGAGGGGCCATGTAGTTCAGCACTTTGGAGGGCATGCGATTGACGACATAAGCAGCTGCAAATATAGCATCCACCCAAAACCTTTTTGGAACATTCATATGTAGCATCATCCCGCGAGCTACCTCAAGGAGGTGTCTATTTTTTCTTTCGGCAACACCATTTTGTTGTGGTGTTCTGGCACATGAGCTCCTATGAATAGATCCGTGGGAGACAAAGAACTCATTGAGCTCCCCATGGAAATATTCTTTTGCATTGTCGGATTGGAAGATCTGTATTTCAACATGGAACTGCATAAATACCATCCTCGGGAAGTCTTTCACAATCTTTGGAACTTTGTCTCTACTATGCATAGGAATTACCCATGTATAGCGAGAGTAATCATCAATCAATGTGAATAAGTACTTATATCTGCCCTCAGAGATTACATTGGTAGGCCCCCATACATCAAAATACACAACATGAAAAGGAACATTTGATATTTTATTACTTCAGTGAAAAGTTGTTCTACATTGTTTGCTCAACTGACACGTTTAACACTGGAACTCTGACACTAAACATGACTTAAATAAAACCGGAAACAAAGACTTTATTATTTCGAAAGAAACATGACCTAAACGACTATGCCACAAAAAAATGACTCTTATTTGACTGACTATGTGACTCTGAGGATGATACCGAGAGACCAGCTTTGTTGTCAAGAATGTAGAGACCATCCACTAAGCTCCCTCTATCAATCGTCCTCCCAGAAGTTAGGTCCTGAAAAACACATGAGTCAGCAAAAAAGGTTACACTACAGTTTAAAGAACTTGTAATACTACTAATTGAAAACAAATTTATAGGAAGTTGAGGGACATGCAATACACAATTCAGGTTAAGGCCATGGGGAAGAGATTGATCCTTGGCCTGCAATGGGAGGAAAAAGAACCATCTGCAAGTCTCACTCTATCCCTTCCTGACAAAAGGCTATAAGTCCGAAACAAGTTCGGCTTACCGGTCATGTGGTTGGAGGCCCCTGAGTCAATGATCCAAGGGGAATCCGTGGGAGTGACATGGAATGCAGAAGCTGTATTACCTGAAGTAGATGCAAATGAAGTAGAGGGAGTACCAGGGACTGAGCTATCCATTTGTCGCAAAGCCTTACCATAAGATTCCAGGTGCTCTCTGAAGGAATTCATTATATCTTCCTTGGGGTCAAACTTATTAGGATGGTCCTGGGTACTACCGACAACCTGAGTTTCTTGGGTTGCCACATGTGCTGCATTCTGTGCTGTGTTCATCTTCTTCTGACCTTGACTTTTACCCTGTTCTTGATTCTTCACTGCCCACTTGGGTTTCCCGTGGATGTCCCAACAAGTGTCACGTGTATGCCGTGAACGCCGACAGTGGGTACAGAACAATTTATCTTTATCATCAGTCTTCTTAGTGTCACTTTTCTTCCCCGTGGAGTTATTATTCTTTGCAGCCAAAGCAACTTGTTGCTCCCCCTTAGCTGTAACCATCACACTCCGCCTGCTTTCTTCTGATTGAACAAGGGAGTATACCTCGTGAACCGTCGGCAACTCTTTGCTTCCTAGGATCTGAACCCTCAACGGTTCATATGTAGGGTTCAGTCCCAACAAGAAGGCAACCACACGTTGCTGAGAGACCAGCTTCCTGTAGGCCTTAGCATCATCATCATGTTTCCACTCTATAGCCTGATAATGATCCAATTCTTTCCATATGGAGGTAAGGGCTGAATAATATGAAGACAAACTACAGTTTCCCTGTTTACAGGTTGAAGATTCAGCTTGTAACTGGTAAACCTTGGCATAATGCCTTTGCTCAGAATAAGTAGTTTTGGCCTGTTCCCAGATCTCACTAGCGGTGTCTGCCCACATAAAGTTCTTCACATCAGGTTCCATGGCTGTGAGGAGCCAAGAAATCACCATACTGTTTTCTTGGTTCCACCTATCGTGTTCAGTTGTCTCACCCTTGGGTTCTTTCACCCTTCCATTAATGTAACCAGCTTTACCCCTTGCCGTTACATAGAGTTTTACGCTCTTAGCCCACTCCAGGTAGTTCAGACCATTTAAAGGGGTAATTGGCATGGGAAAATCATGTTTTCACCTCCCATACCAGCTGTGTTGCAGATTGGTGTAACCCTTGATGAGGTTGATTCATAATTCGCCATAGGATGCTGCTGAAAAATAGTCTAAACACCACACAACTACACAACAGCCACAAACAGAACACCAACCCTCAAGGAATTTACTTTTAGGATGTGAGGAAGAGAACAAGACACTGCTGAAATAAACTTTGAGATGGTACAGTCATTAAACCAGCCCGGTAATTAGTTTAACACAACCAAGGCAGACATTGCTATCAGTCCGACTGCAGCTCATATAGTCTAACAATCCAACATCCAAACAAGTATATATAACCAAGGAATAAGCCCTTCATACCATTGGCCAAAGAAGACAAAAACAAGAACACACCTGTCCAGCACCTGTACGAAGGTGCCAACCTGAAATCAACTTCACAGCATCGAATAGAGAAGGAAGAGAGTCTCTATCAGCATCGCCCTTCTCTGACTAGGGTTTCCTTGGTATTACGACCAAGAAAAAAACACAGGAAGTGCCGTCAGAAATCTGCTAGGGTTTCTGCCAATAACCTACTAGGGTTTCTCTGTCTTCCATGTCCAAGAATTTAAAGAAGGAAACCTTGCCCAAAACAGGAGGAATCGTAGGTCTTTTATAGCCCAGAAAACCTGCCCTGATACCATGTAATCATTCATGGAGAGTGGGAGACGAGAGAGAGAGAAAGAGAGAAAGAGAAGGAAAGGGAGATACGATTGAGAGGGAAAAAAGATACTACTGGCTGCCACCAGTTCTCTATTTATATTAACTTAATAAAAATAATAGAAATTACAAGTATGCCCCTGGTGGCACACCCTAGAACCAAACTAATAAGAAGAAAAGACAACTAACTGACAGTATCTTAAGAAGTCGGCCTACTAACAACAACTATAAAGTAACAATTAAATAAGCCTTACAATAGTGATGTCATACTCTGGATTCAGCCCTGTCAAAAACTCAAACACCCTGTTTCTCTCAACAAGTTTCCTGTAGGTCTCAACATCATTAGTGGTGTCCTAGGTTACAGCTTCTATCAAATCAATTTCTTGCCATAAAGACTTCAGTATTGAGAAATAAACAGCTAAAGGTTTCTCCCCCTATCTCAAATTCTTCACATCACTCCTTAGCTTGTAAGCCCTGGCCACATTTAATTTCTGGGAATAGGTTTCAGCAACACTATCCCAAATTTCCTTTGCTGAATTCATCCACAAATAGTGTTGACTAATCTGCGGTTGCGATGAGTTCACAAGCCATCCAATAACAACATAATTTTCTTGCATCCATTTTTCATATGATGGATCATCTTCTGAAGGAGCCTTTTTGCTCCCGGAGATAAAACCCCATTTGCCTCTACTGCAGATATGAATTTTTACTGATTGTGACCAAGCCAGATAATTAGTTCCATCTAAGTTGACTGTGGTCACAGCCAATAGAGAGTCTACAGAGGCTCCCGGAACCTGTCTGGATTCAGCAACATGCTTGTTTTCAACTTCTGAAGGGTTCATCTTCTTAAAATACTTCGAAAATAACTTCTAACAATTTCAAATAACAACAAATGAAGACAGAATAAAATTGTATTGAGTCAAACTCTATGCAGTCGTACCAATTACCAGAGTCACACCCGGAAGCCGAGAGAAACAAAGAAATCTCAGCCGCTCCTTGTAGACTTCACAGAACACCAATCCACTTGAATCGATCTTCAAGATGAAGGATGAGAAGACTTTCAGTCACTGAGTGCCCAGGTCAAACTCCCTGTGGGGCTTGGAGTCAGATTTCTCTAGAAAATTAGGGTTTCAGGCAACACACTTGAATCAGTCAAGAGGACGACAAAACCAGTCCCCTTCTCTCCAAAAACCACTAACAACTGGGCTGAAATAGGTTTCTTTAACTATTCATACGATTCAGTTCTCCATACACACTGTGTATGGGAAAAAAGAGATGAAAAAAGGAAAAAGTCGAGCCTGCTCTGATACCAAGAAGAAAAACAGCCTTTTGAAAAGAAAGGACTGTTTAATAAGTTGTAGAAAATCAAAAGGAAGTAACAGAAATCAGGTTTCAAGAAGAGAGAAGAAGAAGAAGAAGAAGAAGAAGAAGAAGAAGAAGAAGAAGAAGATGGTGGCGGCAACTAGGGTTCACAGAGAGAGATTTTCAAACATAACCTTCTCTCTTACACCCCTAATTCCATTTCATTAAGTTAAACTTTAGTAATTTACAGAGATGCCCCTAGTTGGGCAGAAAATTAAAAAACATAACATAAGAAAGAATAAAGCCCAGATTAAGGCCCATTACAGCAATGAACATAAAAGATAAAAAGGATAAACACCTTATGGGCCATTCAGCCCATCTTCTCTACAATATTTATTTTTGATTTTTTCAAAAATTACTTGAATGACCAATATCAATTGAAATCTTGGTCACTCGAACATATAAACAGTGAAGAAACTTCCTGATGTACCATATTACAGTAGTTCTTTTTGTATTGTATCTCTTATTTTATTATTTTCTCTTCAACCCTGCAAGGGCCTCTCTATCAATTCTCTAATATCTGTTGCCCTACAAGAGCCTCTCTGTAAATTCTCTAATTTCATTATCTATATAAAGGACCCTTGGGGTAGGGTTGAAGTATCCATTTCTTCACCCCAGAATTCTGTATTCTCCTCTGGGTTTGTTGACATGGTATCAGAGCAGGCTGCTCGGTAATTTCTATTCTTTCTTTGCTTACTCATTGGCCATATCAGGGGTACTGTTTTCTGGGTGTTTCGACTGGTGTTAGGGCTGTGCTCTTCAACTCTAATCCTAGTTCTCTGTGGAGGCTTCTGTCCAGTGTTAGGGCTGTGCCCAGATCTGTTTTTTCTCACTCAGAAAATCTGTGGGATCCGAAAAGTCTTGGGGGAGTTCTGACCTTCTCTTCTGGGCGGCAGCAGCCTTCTTTATCCTACTGTGAACTGGTTCCTCCAGGGTGGCAGCAGCCTGGCTTCTTATGGTTCAGTTTTTAACAACAGCAGACTAAGAAATCTCAACAGTCTGGCTTCTTTCTCCTTCAACGGCAGCAGTTTCGAACTGAGGAACTTCAACAGACATAAGGTCATTTTTTCAAGCTGATTTGGAAAACTTCTCATTTCAGGTTGGTGTATCAACATTATTGTCTTAATCGACTATTATCAGTCCTTGGAACCCTAGTTTTGTGCTGCCCTAGGGTATTTTCTTCTCTCGGTTACCAGTCCTTGGAACCCTAGTTTGTGCTGCCCTAGTTTTGTGTTGTTCTGGGTTGTTTATTGGAGGATTTTGATTCCTCTATAAAGTTTTCTTGCTGATGTTTTTCTAGATTGGTGTTGTTTGCATATCATGCTTCAGCCCTGATGTTAATTTCTTTTGAGAAATACAGTGTTCGGATGAAGTAATTCACTGCCTTGTTCATTGCTGATTTAAGTGCATTGATTAACATTGCAAACATCAGTGCTGCTATCCTTTTCCCTAGGTTGATTTTGCTCATTTATGATGGCTGAAAAGATTGACTTTCTCCTTTTAAAATTTGATGGAACTAACTACAATATGTGGAAGTTCCATTTCAATTTCTATGTTGAGGGAAATGGACTTGAAGGTTACTTGAATAGAACTGTATGTAAACCTGATGGGGCTGATAGTAAAACCTATACACAATCAAAGCTAGACAATAGAAAGTTAGTCTCCTGGATTTTGAGCTCCATTGTGCTCCACATTAGTATTCCCATGAGAAGACTGAGAACTGCCTATGAGATGTTCTGAAGAAGGTTTATCATCAGTCCAATATGTCACGGCAATACCAGATTGAAACTGAGATCTTTGCCTATTGCCAGGGGACAAAAAGATACAAGAATACTATGCAGGCTTTATTGATCTCTGGGCTGAATATGAACTAGTTCATATTGAACCTTTTGATCCCATTACGTGTGTCAAGTATTTGCAGAAGCATTTTGAAAATAGAAAAGTGAACCAGTTTCTCATGAGGCTGAGACCTGAGTATGAAAGGATTAGGTCAAATATTTTGAGAAGAGGAACTCTTCAAGACTTAGACTCTGTGATGGGAGAGTTATTGAGGGAAGAAACTAGACTCCTAATTGCTGCAAACATAGAAGAGAAACATCTTGATTCAAGGACTGATACTGTTTTTCTTGCATGAGGGAATAAGAAATCTGGTGGAAAAGACCCTTCTAACTCAATGCTATGAATGTAAGGGGATATGGACAAGTGTCTGATACCTCTATTGCCAAGGGAGAATCCTCTGCTTCCATGAATAAGGAAGACATACAGCAATTGGTATCCTCTTCTATCTCATCTGCCTTTTCTGTTATTGGCCTATCTGGTAAGTTCTTTGGTTATTGCTTTTCTCCCTCTCACGTTTGGGTAATTGATTTTGATGCTACAAATCATATGACTGGGGCCTATCCTGAACCCTCAAACAGACCGTCAGAGACCAACCATAGACATATTGTCACTGCTAATGGTGAGAAACTTGACATCATTGGGAGTGATGATTTGTGTATCAAACTTTCCCCCTCAAACTCCTTGTCCCTTGCTAAAACTTTCCTTGTTCGTAAACTTATTGCTAACCTTATTTCGTTGGTCAACTAGTTGATGATGGTCACATTTTAACCTTTTCCTCTTATGGTTGTTTTATTCAGTACCAATGCACTAGGAAGGTGAAAGGGAAGGGGTATAGGATGGGCCACTTGTTTGTGTTGGAGTTTGAGAAATCACAATCAGCATCATCCTCTGCTTATTCATAGTGATGTTTGGACTTCATCTGTTGTTTCTCAAATGGGATACAAGTATTTTGTGCTATTCATTGATGACTGTACCAGGTACACTTGGATCTACTGTCTCAAACACAAATCAGAAGTTTTTCCAACATTTCGGTTATTTCATAACACGGTTTGAGTTCGGTTTCAAGCGAATGTGCAGGCCTTACACTTAGACTCAGGGGGAGAATTTCTGGTTTATTTAAAGCATCATGGCATACAAGTCCAATAATGTTGTCCAGACACTCCTCAACAAAATGGTGTGGCTGAAAGAAAGAATAGCCACATTATCAATGTTGTAAGGGCTCTTCTACAAGAGTCACACACGCCTCCCACATTTTGGGTAGAGGCTGCTAGCACGACAATGTATCTGATCAATTGTATCCCATCTTCTGTTCTTGCTAACATATCTCCTCATCAAAAGATGTTTGGAACCCCCCCAAATCTTTCCCATCTTTATGTCTTTGGGTGTCTATGCTTTGTTCATCTTCCTCCTCGTTAACGTTCAGAGCTTTCAGCTTAATCTGTCATGTGTGCTTTTATGGGAATATAGCCCTAACCACAAAGGATTCCTTTGTTATGATCCCTCGGCACATCATATTCGTATTTCTCAAAATGTGATTTTTCTTGAGCATATCTCCTTTTCTTTAGGAATTGCCAAGTTATCTGCACCCTTTGTTTTAGTTTTGCATGATTTTGAATCACAGGATACTCTGTCGTCCACTACCGAGAAGGATCTTCACATCTTCTCTCGCAGGCTGATTCGTGGTCCAGCTCCTACGCCTACGAGCCCTCTTCCTCCTGGTCTGGATCCTTCCCCATCACAGACAACCCTGTAAGTAACGCTCCAACTTCAGATTCCTTAATTGTTCCTCCTCTACCTTTGCATCGTTCTACTCGTATCTCTAAACCACCTGACCACCATGGTTTTCCTTCAAACCATAGCTCCTTCTCTATTGTTTTGTCCTCTACAGATATTCCCCGTTCTTATCAGCAGGCCAGTAGTAGCCCTTAGTGGCGAGATGCCATGGATGCGGAGATTCAAGCTTTGCATGAGAATCACACCTAGGACCTTGTCCTAGCACCTTCAGATGGCTCTATTATTGGGAGAAAATGGGTCTATTTCATCAAGCTGAACCGGATGGGTACTTGGACCGTTACAAAGCCAGGCTTGTGGCACAGGGATATCCATAGGAGTATGGCATTGACTATGAGGAGACATTTGATCCAGTGGCCAAGATTACTACTATCTGTGTTCTTTTAGCCCTCTCTATTGCACATTCTTGGACTATCTTTCAACTAGCCATGAAAAATGCTTTTTTACATGGGCATTTAAAGGAAGCAATATATATGAAACCTCCTCCTGGGTATTGTAGTGATCCCTCCCTCGTTTGTCAGCAAAAAAAATCCCTCTATGGGCTAAAGCAAGCCCCTCGAGCTTGGTCGAAAAAAATTAGAGATGTTGTCGTGCAAGTTGGGTATAGCCAAAGTCCGTCGGACTACTCTCTCTTTGCCCGGAAAAGGTCTCAAGGCCTTACCATTCTCTTAGATATGTGGATGTCATATTGTTGAGTGGAGATGAAATAGAAGGAATTCAGGACCTCAAGTCTCTTCTACACAGTTCCTTTCACATGAAAGATCTCATCCCTCTTAACTATTTCTTGGGACTTGGAAGTTCAACGGAGCTCCCAAGGTTATTTTGTTTGCCAACACAAGTATGCCTCTTGTCTTCTTAAGTTGGCCAACCTTACTGATGATAAACGAGTTGATACTCCCTTGGAGCTGAATGTCAAATTATCCAAATCAGAAGGCTCCCTGCTTCCTGATGCTTCCCTCTATCGACAACTTGTAGGGTCTCTCATCTATCTCACCATGACTTGTCTTGACATCTCACATGCAATTCAAGTTGTTAGTCAGCTTGTCTCTACCCCTCGTCAACCTCATTTAACTACGGTGCATCAAATCATCAGCTATGTTTGGGGCTCTTTATCACAGGGTCATTTCTTCTCTTCATCTTCTTCTATCCAACTGAGGGCCTATGCTGATTATGATTGGGCTGGATGCCCTGACACATGCCGCTCCACTACTAGGTGGTGTGTCTTCATGGGTGACTCTAATATCATGGAAATGCAAGAAACAATAGATTGTTTCCAAGTCCTCTACGAAAGTAGAGTATAGGGCAATGTCATCTGTTTGTAGTGAAGTTGTTTGGCTCCAATCTTTATTTTAGGAGTTGGGTCATTCCACTCCTACACCCATTGCTCTGTATGCAGACAACACTAGTGCTATTAACATTGCCTTTAATCCTATCTTTCATGGAAGGACAAAGCATATTGAGGTGCACTGCCACTTTATCCGCGACCTGTTTCTTGCGAACTCTATCTCTCTCCCTCATGTTGCCTTTGATATGCAAGTTGCTGACATCTTCACAAAGGCCATGACGAGGTCTAGACACTTATTTCTAGCAAGCAAACTGATGCTCATGCCTCTACATCAGTTTGAGGGGGAGTGTGAAGAAACTCCTTGATGTACCATATTACTGTAGTTCATATTGTATTGTATCTCTTGTTTTATTATTTTCTCTTCAGCCCTGCAAGGGCCTCTTTGTAAATTCTCTAATATCTGTTGCCCTACAAGGGCCTCTCCACAATTATCTTGTGTGAAAAAAAAAAGCATACAGCATGATTGCAAGTATGATGCCTTTACGTATACAAATCTAATGTACACAGTAGAACTTTGTCATCAATTTCCAACTTACTTGAACATGAGACACATATGACAAGCCAGCACCTTCAATAGTCAAAAGAAGCCCATGCAAAGACCAGAGTTGTAATTCAGCATTTGCACTTTTAGCCAATAAAGAGATTGAGCTCACAGTGGCAGGCACCAAAGTTGACAATGCCATTCCTCCCGCGCTGCATTGAAGATGGATCAAATGAAATCAACTGTATGAGAAATAAAAAGGGACAAAAATAAAAAGTGAGCTTCAAAGATAAATGAGCATGTCCAGAAAGTACTTGACTGAAAATAATGGCTTAATCCAATGGCAAATGGCAATACAGGAATACTATGAGAGAGTTAAGATTGCTGGCAAGGAACCTAATTCTCAGCTACAATTGGAGTCACAAACCATCCAATAAATTGGCTCATGTGTAGGCAAAAAGGACAATGGATAGAGGAAAATTTGTTTGGGGAAAACTACAAAATAGCAATGTATATTGTGTAATATCGGTGGTACAAAAAAAGGGTAGGAAACCTTGGTTGGTCTAAGTGGGGATGTTTGACATCTGTAAATATTTTATTCATTCTTTATTCTAATCAATAGTCATTTCACCTAACAAAAAATAAAATAATAAAGAAAGAGCTGGAGTAACTTATTCCTTTGCTGTGATACAACTAGCTATATTTATACTTTTTTTGCAGGAACATTTAACAGCTCCTAAAATGAAGAAAAAAAATCAGTAATATAGGTATTACTCTAGTACCTAGGTTCATTTCGTCCAAGTAAAATGGAACATATAAACTTGTTTATTGCCAAGCCCTTCTCTAATGATTAAGTTTAGAAGAAAAAGTTCACAGGGCCACACTTAGGTTCAGGGGTAGACCGGTAGAGTTAGAAATGCATGAAAGAATTACAAAATTAATGGATTTAATATGACTACCCCCCTTGCATATTTGAGAACCCACTAAAACGGAAGAATGTGGCAAAGATTCTTCAGTTCTATTTTTCAATCCGAAGAGTGAAATCTGGAAAGCAGTGAATCTGCAATTTCCATTTCCACCTAAATCCAAACAAGTCCCAACAGAATTGTCAACACCTTACCTGCGATGGATGTAGCCAAGTGCAAGAGCTATTGATCCTCTGTAACTCAAATCTGCAGCCCCAGCTAGATCGCCTAGAAGTGTTCGTGTCTAATCATAACAAAAGTAACTTCAGCCAAAAACAAAAATGAAACTAGGGTAACAAGTTGCAGAGGAAGCATATTGAATTTTGTTAACAGCACAACAAACACATGAAAACACAAATAGACACATGGTAACTAGCCCTGAGAAACATTGCTACAAAAAAAAAAAAAAGATGAACAAACCATTCTAGCTGTAAAGATATCATTCCCAAGTCGAGCTAACAGACCAAGACCTTCAGATGATGCCCTCCGTTGTGATGAGCAAATGTCTCCCTCGGCCAGAATATTCTAAAAGCAAGATAGAAAAATGGAAAGAGACATGGTGAAATTCCAGAAAATGTTTAATAAATAAAGAAACTCAACTAATAAGATTTTGCTAACACCAATTACATCTCTACCTGAAAGATTGCCTGTGCACAAGTTAATACTTCCACTCCCAAAGGTTGGGGTCTTAAAGCAAGTAAAGCCTAAGTAGGAACAGAACATTATTATGAGACACTGTAACAAGTAAAACAACACAATGTAAATTTCAAGTGAACAAATGGGGGATGATAACAACCTTAAACCCTGCAAGTAAGGCCACGCATGCATTGGTGATACTGGACGCATGCCAGGATTGTTTTTTGCCAGTTTTGAGACACTGCTCAATCATGCCAAGCAGTAACAACATCCCACTACTATCCTGGGATAGTACATTAAGTTTTCTTAGCAATATGTAGATGTGAAACCAACCACAAACACATAAGAGAGAGAAAGAAGGAGGCCAATGACTGCAACTACCTACCTGAGTGGCAAAAATTATTCCAAAGCAAAGGAGCATCTGATTTACCAGCATTTTGCCTATGGTTTCCGGCTTCATGGTCAAATCAAAATATTAGAATTGAAACTAAATGCAGCAAATATCGGAAAAAACAATCAATATGGTATTGGGAAGAACAAATCAACAAAGGTATTTAAAACAAAGCTTCCACAACTCAGCTCAACAATTTAAGAAAAAGTGTCCACATCATCATTAAAAATAAAACTTAGACTAAATAGAAACACCACATACTTAACCAAAACATTGCTGCCTTAGTCTTCAGTCAAAGCAAAGGAGCCATTACTATTAGATAATAAAATCAACTGCATTATAGATGATCCAGTGGTCACATAATTATTTGTGCCAACTGAAATTGGATAATGTCAACGAAGGGACTTCAGGCTCTTCTTGCCCACAAGCAAAATTTCCCCCAAGTCCTCTATGCTTCATTAAGAAATTCATTTGCAAATTTTACAGAAAAGACTCAGAGCATATTTATACCACTTGGCATAGAGACACATAATCTCAGTTCGATTCAATCAATGTTCTTAAAAAATAAATCTATCATACATCATAAGATTATTTCTTTTTCAAAAACTTGTCTAAAAACTGGAAGTAGATATACTAAAATTTAAATAATATATACAAAAGTGATTTTGCCCTACTTATAATCCACATCTGTCATGTATGTACCTAAAACAATATAATTTACCACTTGTACACTAGAAACCAAGATGATCTAGGTAAACTTGACTTGAACATAAAATAATCCACATACAATGACTCTTTAACCTACATATGATAGAAAATAAACACAAAATTATTTATAAAAGGTCTTGAATAACCTCATTAAGTCATTTTCTAGTAAAGGCTTTAAAACAAGTCTTACTTGACAAAACTAAATTGAAAAAAAGGAAAGAAATAACAAATTAGAGAACTTGATACGATAATGTATTGTATTGGTAAAAAATTAAACAAAAAGCACTTTTACAACTAGGGGCTGTATATTGGAAAACTATAAGATTTGAGTTGATTTGAAACTCGTGAGAAAATGAGCAGAAGAAACACTTAGGCAGTCCAGAGCATTATAATTATTAATTACAACATGCATAAATCGCAAGACTCACTAATCAAACTGTAGGATTCAAACAAAATTCATAATATTTTTTAGGATTCAAACATAAGATTGAAATCGGAAATCATGGAATTCATGATTTAAATCATGAATCATATTGTAAATTGTAAAATTTTAACACATTGGATTCAATACCATTGATGTTTTCCTTGGCATCCTGCTACACCTTGATAAAATCCACATATATCACAGTTTCACATAGTTATTGCTGACATCTCTGACTGCCACATCCTCATTGAAGTTCTCATAGTAGCATTCTCACAATGTTGCACTGCATCCACCATATCTATCCTATGCACTGTCACACTATCAAATTTATCCCCCAGACCGGGCTCCTCATCAGCTGAAGGTGATAGCCATTGGAGCAGTATCCTCTTCCAGATCGTCAGGGGCAATAATGACAAGCTTGGAAGCAATAGTCTTTGTATTGTTTGGCCAACCTAACTTATTTTTCACAGTCCCCTTGGATCTTTTTCAAGCATGCTGAAGTTAGTAACTCACACCTAGGCCTGCAGAATCTTCAATAATCTAAAACCTTTCCTGAACTGTAGCAATCAGTATACCAAAAATAGATTGTCAAAGTCTGCCAAAGTCCACAAGACCCTTTCTTTGAACCAGCATACCTGAAACCCCAGATTATGAGTCGAGCAGGTTGTAGATGAGCCACCATTTCTGGGTCCTCCCAATTCAATGGAGGACTCTGGAAAAACCTGTCCCTTTGAAACCTTTTATCTGCATGTCTGATGTCTGGTTTACATTTCCAAACCAAGACCCCCTAATTTATTTAAATACCTCCTAACAATACCATACAGCCTATATTTATCATCAGGTGCATGTCACTTAAGGGACCCAACCCCAAGTCCGCATCATCTGATCATCACCTTCTTCAACCTCTCAATTCTCACAGATCTTGAGATACTCTTCTTGGCAACCCTTCTTCTTCATGGAACTTTAGGTCTTCCATCTTTACCTCAGTAAGAGAGGCCAAGATCATAGGCCTCTAGTTCTCTATGCCTCAACATCTTGAGAACAAAAAGCCACTCTCCCTTGGCCTTATCCCCACCCTGAAATTTCTCTTGTATATGTCTGTTCACCTTCCACTACTACTCACAGTCACAGAGCATGGACACTCCCAACACCCTAACCCACCATTTTTTGCTAAAGTTGTTGAAAAAGCAATGACCAAGGTTGAAGATTGATAAAGTGTCTGCTATCAAAGAGACTCCTGGATGAGGTTGTAGATGGATATCTCCTTATATGTATTCCAATCTAATATAATGAAGAAAAGAAATAAAGAAAGAAAGAAAGAAAGAAAGAATGGGGTGAGATGAGTAGGAGGAATAGATATAGTCCTCCTCATAAAGGAGATTGTAGGAATATCATAATAAAGAGGTGTAGGAGGAAGACAGACTTCCCTACCTTCATCTTATTCTATCTTCTATGTTCTTCATGTCCCAATCTTCTCTTCTCCTTTCACTTGTCTCTTGTTGCCAGAAATTTTAGAAGTAGAATAGTATTAGCCAACACAATGGCATTAGCCCTACAAGCAGAGGAGTTTATATAGAGGAGGGAGGTGGTTAGGTAACTCTCAACCCCTCTTTTCCTATGGTGCCAGGTATCACCTCACTTAGAATGGCCTAAGGAGGGAAAAGTTAACTCGTTTTCCTAAGATGATGTGTGTCCTACCACTTAAAATGCTAAAAGAGGGAAAATAACCATCTTCCTAGGGTGACATGTGTCACCGGCTTGAGGCGAGAAAAAAAACACTCTCTTCTTAGGGTACCATGTGTCACCCCACTTAAATGGCCAAAGGAGGGAAAAGAACCCTCTCTTTATAGTTTCATAATTAATATAAATTTAATTTTTTAGGCCATGTTATCCCATTAAATGCACGCTACTGCAGGCCCATTAAATGCTTAATGATTCATTATTAAGGCCCAAATTAATTTAGGGCCTGCTGTTTGCTAAAATGGACAGCAGGCCCCTTTCTTTCTTAAATAAATTACTTCAGCCCACTCACACAACTAGGCTTAGAAGACCAACTTAAAAAAGGCCTATTTTTCTTTTTTTT
Source organism: Nelumbo nucifera (assembly GCF_055504915.1). Classification (NCBI taxonomy): domain Eukaryota; kingdom Viridiplantae; phylum Streptophyta; class Magnoliopsida; order Proteales; family Nelumbonaceae; genus Nelumbo; species Nelumbo nucifera. The sequence goes on along the minus strand of NC_142652.1, from coordinate 25,982,684 downwards.
TAAGCTGTGATTGGAAGTACTTTAATAAAATGCTCCCAGTCCAGAAAAATTCAGGACTTAACAGTAATCTATGCAAATGTGTAGAATGTAGGATAATTTATTAAGGAATAAGGTTTACCAAGTACAAAAAACAAACCACAATGAATCCACAAACCCATGGAGTACAGTATTAAGGACAATTGCATTGACTATATTGACCAATGAATGAAGGCTGTAAGAATCAAATAAGTAGTGGTATAACAATAACGATAATAACAGAAGAAAAATAATGAAATCAGATTAAATAGAATTTCTCAATCATAACTGAAATGAACTAATAAATGGAGAGGCAATTAGGTGAACAAACACACATTTGAAGAAAAACCCACAATTTTCTGTAAAAGGGCTCGACTGACACCTGTGGAAAACTAGAAAGTTCACTGTCCCATACACAAGGCAACAGGCCATCTTTTCCACCTTGGAAAGCTCGAAGTTCATCTTCAAACCAATCCCTGTAAATCAACGAACAGGGGCAGCAAGATGGGTACAAAAAGAGAAGGTTCAAAAGAGAACAAATAAAAGTGCACTCAATATTCAAAAGGCAACAAAAAAAGGAAAGCAAATCCAAAAAAAAATACCTCCCAGGGATCCAAGGACCCAGCCATGAGTCTCTCTTGTCTAAAAGTAGCCTCAGACACGAGCTTTCCTCACAGCCAGAAGGATCCCTTTAATCAGCAACCATAATAAAAAGGACAAGAAACCAGAGTCAGGGAACAAAAACTCCCTACTTGTATATTTTTTACCAAGAATCAGAATAAAAAGAGAAATTATATACATAAATGTAAAAACTAGCTTTACCTAAAAGGGGTAGTACAGATTTGAATAATCTGGGAATGATCACCGCTATATGTCATTGGATCAGGAAGTGATTGATAAGCTATTAAAACTTTGATGATGAAGATGTCTATAGAAGGCTTCATGTTTGGCAGTTGTTTGGCTGCTAGCAATGATACATATGACAAGGCCCTGCTTATTATAATAGGTTACTACATAAAATTCTTACAACAAAAAAATAAGTCCAACATGAAAAAGTAAATGTAAATTGGAAATCCCATCAATGAAACAGAACAAAGGAAGAATAATCCTGTACAAAAATGAATAAAAAAATAACTCATGTTACCTGCTAAGGTATACTAGCACTGGCTGTAGTAAGACCCCATTATTGATGGTGGTTGTAGAAATAAAACATCTTATGAATGCTGTGAGTGCATCAACTGCAGCAGACCATACACTACAAAGGGAAAACAGAAGTTCAATCAACTGATGCCAACTCATAAATATCAACTTTGTAACTTCAAGAATTAATCTGGTTCATATCCTACCCTGATGGAATTTCACCTACAAGACAAAAGCACATAAATACAACCCCTTTCCCCTTTCTTTCTGGTTTGATCCTAGGTACACAACATGCAGGCCTCCTTTCAGACGGTGCCAAGGTCTGCAGTCTGCTGATGTTATAGTGGCTGGATTAGCTAGAAGGATACACAAGATAGAATTGTATTGGGGGCCTAACATCACCAACTAATATATGATGTACTTAGGTCGTTGGGTTGGGAAGTTGCATAAAATAAGAGTAGCATGGCTAACATTCAGTTTTTTTTTTTCTTTTGGTGGTAATAATAGAGAAAATCCTACTTATCAAAAACAAAAGAAAATTCTACCAGAAGAAAAGTTGGAGATCGGGATGTTCGTCTCCCGCCCATAACTCTCCTCCTCAATCTAACCGCCTAAGCTCCAGATCTCTCTCTCAATCTCCGAAACCCTGCTCGCCCACTCAAATCCATCCATTCATCTTTCTTCGTCGTTACGTCACCTCGGATGATTCTTCAGAACTATGAGTATGTTACAAGTTTTTTGGGTTTGGGTTATAAACTGAGACTAAGAAGAGAAGACCGACAACTGAAAAGAGAAGACAGAAAAGACTGACGACTGAGAAGAGAAGACCAAGAAGACAGGCGACTGAAAAGAGAAGACCAACGATTGAGAAGAGTTTGCATTGTTTCAGTCCAAGTCGTCCAGGACCTTTGGTTCGCTTAGGAGAGACATATTGAGGATTTCTTAGCAGAGAGTTTCCTTCCTTTCAGAAGGACTCTAAATGCACCCTCCATTTTAGGAGAACAGGGGGGTAAATGGACTGTGGGTCTGAAGGTTTCATGGCGACTTCAAGGTGGAGACACTTCCTGAAAGTGGAGGCCAAGAATTTTCTGTTCGAGGAGTTAAAAATCAAGGGACAACTTAGCTTGAAGATAAGGGAGAAGCAGAAGGAAACTGTATTGGTAGAAGGAAAAGAAACAGAGGAATGGCTCAAAGATTTTCTGGTTGAGTCTGCAACCAAAGGGAAGAACGCAAGTTGGAAAGAAAGAGTTACAGCAACAGTAAGAAGGTACATATTGGAATGCAGAAGGAACTATAGAGGATTTTACATTACCCTTAAGAGTTCTTTGCCTAGGGTAAGAAACAATTGGTATGCTTCCCAAAGGAAAGGATAGCCAAGGTTGGCAGGGGGCTGCTGAAATTCTTAAGGCTCTTCTGACTAACTGGAAGAAAGAAAAACAGGAGATCTCTCAAGTGGAAGTACTGCAAGCTCCCTCTGAACCTTTGGGCTCCAAGTATGACCCTATAGCTTTGGCTCAAAGTACAGCCACCCCTACAGTAAACATCAATTTCGAGAGAGAAGTGTGGGAAAGGATGCTGGTAGTTGAAGGTAAAAGTCCAGTCTCCTATTGGAAGAAAGTTGCTGATCTTATGCAACACAAGTTGAGGTTAAGAAATACTTTCATATTTAACTCCTTTTGACAGTTTTAAAGCAGTACTCGATCCCCTTGATAATTTGGTGGAAGTTTCTGCTAAGAACTTCCAAGAAGTCTGGGGGCCTTTTGATGTGTTTCATTGGACTCCCTCATCTAACACAAAGACATTTTCAATTATGGATGGAGTGGTGATTCAGGTATTAGGGCTGTCTTTTCATCTATGGAAACATGAAGTAGCCTCTCTCATTGCTGTTCTTTGTGGTGCACGTCTCTATGGTGATTTTTGGGGAGATCTTCGTTCAGCAGCCCTCCTCTTGAGTGGAAGTCAAACCAGAGGAGATCCCTAGGAAAATAATTGTGTGGGTGGACTGTTCATCCCAGTGTGGTTGGTTTCCTCCATTGAAGCTGCATTGTAGAGGGAAAAGATGAACAAGTAGAGGCACAGGTGCTACATGGAAGGTTGGGATTGGAAGTTCAGAGGTCTGACAGAAGGATGGGATTGAAAGATCAGAGGTTTGACAGAACTTTCACAAAAATGGATAAGCAGGCTTTAGCTCCTCCAAAAGAAGTGGGTAGATTAGACCTATGCCCAGGTGGCAGATAAAGGCACAAAGAACAGGCTTTTAAACACTTTAGGGGGTCTTTCCTCAAAAGGAAAACAATTTAAATTTAATCTAGCTGCAGAAAAGACAAGGGAGTCTCCAATTAAGGGCGAACCAGGGGGGCCTCTAACTTAAGTTGTCACGTGAGGGCCCATATTAGCACTCATAAGCCTGCAGAATTGTGTGGGCCAATTTTTCCAGAAGGAAATGACCCAGTTAATTTGATTCCACTTGGCCCATCTGTCAAATTGGCAAATGGACCAAGTCTAGAAGGCACACCAGCCTCAAAGGCACATGATCACTTAAGTAGTCACATGCCAAAGGGTCTCCTTTCGATAGACACTAACTGTGGTCTACCTTCTTCCTCAAGCCCTGCGAATCAGGTTTCAGCCTCAACCCAGAATGGGAGCACTTCACAGTGGAAGAAGCTACAAAATCTCTCATCCGACCATCACAATCCCCGAAGTTTCAGACGCAGTCAGTTAGAAATGGAGGAAGACAGCTCCAAGGAGGATGAAATAGTCAGCCTTGGTAGTGTGGATCTCTGCTGTCAAAGTCGATCTTAGAGGATGAAAGCTTTCACACAGACTTGCTTTTCTTAGAAGATGACGCCTTGGGCCCATCAGAAGACGTCCAGGGGGAAGTTTTGTAAACTCTCAAGTCACCAAAATTGGTGGTAAATCCAGCAACACACTCTTCATCGAATCAGAGGAACATGAATCTTTTTGTTCACAGAACATAGATTCAGCGGTTGGGGGACAAAATGCTAAGGTGGATTTGGATGTTATAGTTAACACAAATTTAATAGAACCAAAAAGACTTCTACTTTCTCCTCAGACACAAGGTTTGGCGGCAGCCCCTGATTACCTTTCTGGGACTTCAGAACCTTCGTCCTCAACCCATATTGGTATAGGTATGTCTGTTCATTTGGTTTTTGGTACTGATGTGGGTTCTGTGCTTGAAATAGGTATCTCAGCTTTTCAACCGGAAAGAACAGCTATTAGAGGGGAAGGTGTGGGCATAGCTAATGGTTGTATTGAAAAAGAGAGAAAGCTTCAGATGAGAAAAAAGCAAGAGGAGTTAGAGAGAATCTGGAATCTAATATGTGCTCTTCTAGAGGAGTACATGCAAAGGGAGGGGTTGGGTGAATTATCCAAGCACCAGGGGAGTGGGAAATAACAGAAAGAAAAAGAAAAGAACTGAGGTAGAGAGGCTGATTTCAGATATAGAAGGGGACATTGAGTTTAGTGGCAGAAGGGGAAGAAGAAACACTCCCAAGTAGGAGCCTTTAACCTTAGTTGGGCTCTAAAATTTTGTTTCCCATGAAAATCATCAGTTGGAATGTGAGGGGCCAATGTGTATGGCCCTAATATCTATAAATCATCAGTTGGAGTTAATAGGAAACTTTTCGATGTCTGTAAAGTTCAAGTCGATGAACAATGGTTTCGTTTGGGTGTTGACCAATGTGTATGGCCCTAATATCTATAGAGAGAGAAATGAATTTTGGGAAGAGTTATATGGAATCTAAGGGCTATGGGAGGGTCCTTGGTGTTTGGGTGGCGATTTTAATGTATAACGCTACATTAAGAGACAAATAACCCCCAACAGCTCATTATAACTAGTATGAGAAAATTTAATGATTTTATTAATTGTAGTGAGCTTAAGGAGCTTCCTCTTGTGCATGGCCTTTTTATTTGGTCCAACTTCTAAGAAAGCCCAACTTGCTCGAAGCTTGATAGATTCCTTTTTAACGAAAGTTGGGAAAATCATTGGAGAGACTTGCTATCCAAACCTCTACCTAGAGTTACCTTCGACCATTGTCCCATTGAGCTAGGACAAGAACCTTTCAGGAGTGGACCCAAACCCTTTAGATTCGAAAATATGTGGCTGACACATCCAGATTTTGTAAAAAAGAATGGGGAATGGTAGAATCAAGATATGAGGAGGGTGAAGTGAAAAGGGGTAAGGTTTCATAAGAAGTTGAAAAGCTTCAAAGGGAACTTAAGAGAACGGAATAAGGACCTTTTTGGGAGAATAGAGGAACAGAAATCCAATCTTATGACCCAAATAGAGGACCTGGATGAGAAGGAATCTCACCGGACCATGAATACTCAGGAAAGAGAACTAAGGTGGAGGTTGAAAAAGGAATTAGAGGAGGTTCTTTTGTGAGAAGAGATATCTTGGAGGCAGAAATTTAAGCATAAATAGATAAAGGAAGGTGACGGGAATACCAAATTTTTTCATGAGATAGCCAATGGAAGAAGGAAAAACTTGGTGACTAAACTTGAAGTGGATGGTGTGGAGTTGGACTCTCAAGAGGAAATAGCCAATTGTTTTGTAGCGCACTTCAAATCTATCTTAAGGAAACCTCTAGCTAGTTGAGTGGAGTTGGCTGGGTTGGATTGGCCTACATTGTCTAAAGAGATGAAATTGTGGTTGGGAAGGAGTTTTGAGGAGGAGGAAATCCGACAAGCAGTTTTTTCAATGGATAGATCTAAGGCACCAAGGCCAAATGGCTTTACTATGGCTTTCTTTCAAGATTGTTTGAACATAATTGAAGGAGACTTGTTAGAAGTTTTAAAGAATTTGAGGAATAGTCTATCATTAGTCATGGATTAATTCCACTTTCCTAGCCCTAGTCCCTAAGAAGAAAGAGGCCAAACATCCCAAAGACTTTATGCCAACCAGCTTGGTAAAAAGCATGATACTGGCAAAGGTCTTATCTTTGAGGATAAAAAAGGCTCTTCCCCCCATCATAAGTCAAGCTTAAGGTGCTTTTGTTCATGGTAGACAAATAGTTGACCAAATTTTAATAGAAAATGAAAGTGTGGAAGAGATGAGAAGATTGGGTAGGCAAGGTTTTGTTTAGAAATTGGATCTTAAAAAGGCCTATGATTTAGTGGATTGGAGTTTTCTGCTAGAGGTGCTCAGAAAGTGTGGTTTTGGGGATAGATGGTGCAAGTGGATAAGTGGTTGTCTGACATCTTGCCATTACTCAGTTTTAGTAAATGTAGTAAAGAATTTTTTTCTCAACATGTAGGGGCTTGAGACAAGGTGATCTATTGTCCCCTTTCCTTTTCACATTGGTTGTTGATGTTTTTAGTAGACTTTTGTCAAAAGCAGATAGGGTTGGATTGATAAGAGGATGGAGATTAGGAAGAAATCAAGTTTCAGTTACCCACCTTCAGTTTGAAGATGATATCATAATCTTTTGTGAGGGATGTGATTTGTTGAGGGCAAGAAAACTGAGAAATCTAATAACCCTCTTTGAGAAAGTCTCGAACCTGAAAATAAATCTTGAGAAGAGTTGTGTGGTGGGGCTAAATGTGGAGGGAAGGAAGTTGGAGTCTATTGCTGCCTGCTTAGAATTCCCTATTTCTGCTAGGCCCTTGACCTATCTAGGACTTCCCCTAGGTGCAAATCCAAAGGAAAGTAGGTTTTGGATCCCAGTGGTAGAGAAGTTTGAAAAAAGGCTAGTGACCTGGAAAAAGAACTATATCTCTCTGGGGGTAGAATAACTTTGATTAGGGCCACACTCGCAAACTTACCTATCTACTTTTTGTCTATTTTTAAGATACCTGTTAGAGAAGCCAAGAAGATAGAAAAGTTGATGAGGGATTTTTTGTGGGAGCCAAGTGCAGAGAAAAAGGACCATTTGGTTAGATGGGAGGTGGTGAGTCGAAGCAAGGAACAAGGGGGCTTAGGGTTAGGGAACCTAGTAAATAAGAATGAAGCTCTTCTGGGCAAGTGGTTATGGAGGTGGCCTCTAGAAAGAGAGAGATTGTGGCACGAGGTGGTGGCTAGTATCCATGGCTGTTCTGAATCCGGTTGGGATGCTGGGGTATCTCGACGGGCCACACTCAAACTTCTCTACCACTTGGAAGTTGATTTTTGGCATCCTCCCAAAATTTCTCAAGTTCGTAAGGTATGATGTCTGCAATGGTAATTTTGTGCTTTTTTGGGAAGATGTTTGGGTGGGCAACCAACCATTAAAAGACCTCTATACCTCCCTTTTTTCTATTTCCCTCTATAAAAAGGAGCCTGTTTCAAGGTTACTTCCTCCCCCCATTCTCCCATTGTTTCTTAACTGGGATTTTGGGTTCTATAGAGGGTTGAGGGACGAGGAACCAGTTTCTGCTTCTGAGCTCTTACTTTTACTTGATTCTGTTTGTTTGGATCCTCCTAAACCAGATAGAAGATTTTGGTCTTTGACCTCGAGTGGCTCCTTCTCTTGTTCTTCCTTCTTTAAGTCCATATGCTCTACTCCTTCCCCTTTGTTGTTCCCAGTTAAAGAAGTCTGGTCAAGGCCAATTCCAAATAAAATTTCTGGTTTCTGTTGGGAAGTGTATTATGGTAAAATTAATACTGTGGACAATGTACAAAAACAGAGACCTTATACATGTGTGTCCCCCAATTGGTGCATTTTATGTAAAGTGCAGAATGAGGATTGTTATCACCTACCAATTTCTTGCTCTTTTACAGTAAATATTTGGAATTGGGTTTTTATGTTGTTTGGGTACAGGTGAAACCTGCCTCCTAAAATAAATCTACTTTTTGATCCGTCTTTTTTTGGTTGGCCAACAAAGAGAGGGAAAGTAATGTGGAAATGTATTAGGGCAGCCCTCTTATGGACCATTTGGGAGGAAAGAAATACCAGAATTTTCTAGAAGGAGAGAAGCATTTCTGAAATAGAGGGTTGTATACTGACAAGGGCAATCCTTTGGCTAAAAACTGCTATTCTCTTTGCGGATTACTCTAGTGATGACCTTCGAAGGAGTTGGGCAGCAGTGGCCTCCACATCATCCAAGAAAATCAGAACACAAGCAAGTTAGTTACCCCCTCCAGAAGGAGTTGTAAAGTTGAACTTTGATGGGAGCAGTCAAGGCAATCCAGGACCTTTGGGTATAAGAGGGATCTTGAGGAATAAGGATGGCAACATTTTGTCCTTATTCTCAAGTCCAGTGGGTTATGGAGACTCTACAAGGGCTGAGATATTAGCTATGCTACAAGGACTATAGATTTCCAACCAATTTGCAGTGACTAATTTGATAGTAGAAGGAGACTCTAAGGTGATAGTGGGATGGATGTCGGACCCAGAAACTGTTGTTTGGAGAGGGACATAATCAAAAAAGTCAAATGGCTTACGAGCATGGTTTCAAATGTCGCCAAATGTCGCTAATGTCGCCCGACATATGTCGATGTCGAGGCTCACCGACATGAAAATGGATGGTAATATAAAAATTACATTATGTCGGTCCACATTTCCTATATTTCGGAAATGTCGACCAAATCGGTCCAAATAACAAAAAAAAAATACAGTTTTTCCTATTATGTCGACAAGATGTTGACTAATGTCAACAGGATGTCGACTAATGTACATTAAAAATATAATATATTAGTATATTATATTAATATAATACAGTATATTAATATAGATTATTCCATTAATAATTTCTATTTAATATTTCAAAAAAAATTTATAAAAAGAATTAACAAAATATAAAAACAAAAGAATGAATTAATTACTTTATAATATAAAACATAAAATATTTTTCAAGTAATAAAATATTAACTAGTTAGTACTTTTTAAAATATTTATTAAAATCAGAAAATGTTTATTAAATTTTATAATAAACCATATTCTACATTTAATATAAAAAATCAGAATAAATTTAATAAATTTTATACTAAATCATAATTTATTATAAATTTAGTATTAAAAATCATAATAAATTCACAAAGTTTTATAAGAAATCAGAATTTATCATAATCTTAATACTACAAAAAGGAGAATCAGTTTATTAAATTTATAATTAAACATAATGCATTATAACTTCAATGTTTAAAAAGTCAGAATAAATGTATTTCTATTTACTAGTGTGAAATAAATATATTAGAATTTATAATAAATCAGAATTAAAAATAAGAAAAGAAAATATCAGATAACCTTGTAAAAACATCAAAATGCATAATAAATCAGTAAATCGTCATTTACTAATTTGTTATTGATCTTAGTTTCTTAGCTTTATATAATGGTTGGGAATAAGATAATAATCTAGAAATATGTAATAATGCTTCTTTTATCATTTTAGAAAATATCTTTGCATATTTCCACATATTTCTTAATATTTACACAATGTCTCTAATTTTTACAATATTTCCCCTCGACATTTCCAACATTTCCGACATATGTCCTATATTTTGGTAAGCGACATTTCCATCGACATCGACATTTTAAACCTTGCTTACGAGAACCATGTCAATTAGCTTTCAATGGGTTAGTAGATCACCAAATGCTTTGGCAGATTCTTTAGCTAAACAAGGGGCTTCAAGGGATTCTCTGTTTTTCGCTAATTTGTAATTGCAATCTGAAAAGAGTTGGGTCTGGAACCACCTTTAAGGGGAGATAACACCTTGTGCCTCCTCTTAGGGTGCTTCAAGCTTGTACTATTTCTATCTCTATTTAATAAAATATCATTCATTCATCAAAAAATAAATAAAAAAATTAGAATTCCAGCTAGAGTAGTAGGACAATTAGAAAAACTAATGAGGGATTTTCACTGGGAACCTAGGGAAGAAAGAGGGATCACCTAGTAAGTGGAAGCATGTCAACAAAACAAAGGAAAAGGGAGGTTGAGGATTGCGGAACTTAGTGAAAGTGGCTTTGGAGGTTTCCATTGGAAAGAGACAGTTTGTGGCACAAGGTTATAGAATGCATCCATGGGATGATGAATAACAGTTGTTAGAATCAACTAAACAGGGGCGATTTGGTCTTTTATCTTCTTATTAAGTTAATGCTTTGTCAGTTTTGTCTTTCTTTAAGTTACTGTCCTCACACTTAAATAGAGACATATTAGTCATTGTAATATTATCACATCTATATAAGCTTGGGTCAGCTAGGAGAGAGCTAATTCTCTCTAGTCCAGACCGTAGTTTCTCTCACTCTTTTCTCTCTTTTCTCTTCCTCTTCTTCTTTCTTTCTCTCTTCTGTCAACCTACGACTGCTGTAAAAGAGAAGGCACAGCTGTGGTTTTTTTCTCCTTTCATTTCCCTTCTATCTTTTCTGGGTTACAAAGTGAGTTAAGGGACTGAAGAGGCTGCGGCAACCTATTTCAGCACCCTATGAACTGCCGTCACAATGACAGTCCTAGTGGTCGAGTGGTGGTTTAAACCCTAATTTGACAGTACTAATGCTGGCTGAAACAGTGGCTGAACTTTGTGGTGGAGAAAGCTGCAGAATGTATTCCAGGTGTGGTTCTTGCATGTCTCTCCTTGATATGTTATGTGGGATGGAATTTGGAAATTGTTAGGAGGTGGGTGAACTGCTGTAATAACCAGGTAATATTTCTTTTGTATGTGACAATCAGTTTTTGTGAGTTGGTAGTAGAATAGTAGTGGTGTTGATAGCTTTCAGTAGACAGCATTATGGCAACAATAGGAGAGACTAGTGGTGATAAAAAATCAAATGTGATGACAACCCCTGATTTTCTAAGTGTAAGAATGACATCAATCAAACTTAATGGTCAGAATTATGTGCCATGGGTCAAATCAGTGGAGGTTTTCTTAGGACTAAGAAAAAGGTGAATCATGTGAAGGATGAGAAATCCTCAACTGAATCTCCAACATATAGTGAGTGCGAATGGGAAGATGCTCAGATTATGATATGGCTGTGGAATAGTATGGAGCCCAAAATAAATGTAAACTTTATGTTTCTTGATACAGCCAAAGAAATATGGGGTCATGCTAAGAAACTCTACTCTGGTCAAAATAACACTACAAGGGTATACCCAAATCTACCAAGAGTATTTCAATTTGCAACATGGAAATCAAAGTCTTGAAGAATACTATGCTAATATGAGAAACCTCAGGAATCAACTCAATGTTTACCATCCCTTAATTCCAGATGTTAAGGTTCAACAACAATAGAGGGAGCAACTTGAGGTGACTATATTTTTGGTGGGGTTGAAGTCGGAAAATGAGCAAGATAGAGTACAAATATTGGGGGGTTCTGCTCATCCCTCTCTTGAGGTGTTTGCTCGACTTCGTAGGATTTCCCCTGGACCTACAGAAAACACTATGACTTCTAATAGGTCAGCATTTTCTGTAGCAGGAGAGGGAGGTTGTGGTAATCAAGGTGGTAGTCGTAGAGTTAGAGGAGGCTGTTGTGGTCCTATGTTTAGCCGAGGTGGTAGAGGTAGTGGTGGTTGCGATTCAGTGAGAGGTTGTCGTAGAGGATGAGGCAATGGTCCTAGGAAGTGCACCTATTGTGGTATGGAGGGACATATAGTGAACTTTTGCTATGATCTACACGAGCCAATCATTATGTAACAAATGGTGGTGAAGCAGGTGATAACTAGCAAGTTGATCCGGCATCTTCTACATCTAATCCTGGGAAGGAGATGATGATTGCTCCCCGTGATGAATATGAAAGGTCTCTTTAGGCTATGCCCCAGCAGAACACAACTACTCTTGCTCACTTAGGTATGGCTTATTTGGCATCCAAACCCTCTCCTTGGATTATCGGTTTTGGAGCCTCTAATCATATGACTAGGACTCCAGGTGTGTTCTCTTCCCTCTCTCAACCCTCCACCTCACACATTGTGGTGTTGGTAATGTTGATGTTGCATCTTTATCCTTATCATCTGTTTTGCATGTGCCTAAATTTCCTTTTAATCTTATGCCTATTAGTAAATTAACCAAATCCCCTAATTGTTCCATCACTTTTTACCCATCTTATGTCTTTCAGGATCTCAAGATGAGGAAGTGAGACAAGAGGATTGTAGTATCTTGATGGTGGGTGAAAAGCTCTCAAATGGCATTCCAGTCCTCCCTTACTCCTCTCCAATGGAATTGCACGCTTGGTCATCCGTCATTGAATCAACTGTCATCACTACAGTGTGAGTCATGTCAGTATGGGAAACACCATTGGGTTTCCTTCAGTCCTAGAGCTGATCATCATGTATTGAGTCGTTTTGCCTAAGTCCATTCAAATGTTTGGGTTCCAAATAGAATTGTGTCCTATAATGGTTACAAGAATTTTGTAATTTTTGTTGATGACATGGATTTATCTTATGAAAGAAGTGTATTATTCTCTATTTTTCAAAAGTTCAATGCTGAAATTTGCAATTAGTTTGGTGTTCCAATAAAAATTCTTCGTTTTGATAATGGCAAAGAGTACGCTCTTACTTTGTTTTAGCAATATTTGGAGCATCACGGTATTATTCATCAAACTTCTTGTACATACACTCCACAACAAAATGGGGTGATTGAAAGAAAGAATAGTGATTTACTTGAGTCCCTTCTACACCATATGAATATAAGTGCTATAATCCTCTTACTCAGCGATCATTTGTTTGTCTTGATGTTACCTTTATTTTGAGTCAGTTCCTACTTTTATTAGTGTTGATGCTTCTCACCCTTCTCTAGTGGTTCCTCTTTTAGTTCCAATTAATGATGCCCATAGTTTTCAAGGTGACAAGGCGAGGCAAGGCTAGGCGACAGGAGGGGTGCCTTGTCGCCTAGTCGCCTAGGCGATGGATCTTTTTATGTAGAAAACATAGATCCTAGGGTAGTTCCCTAGGTACTGTAACCATATTTCCTTAATAATTATTCATAATTTTCATAAGAAAAGTATAGAGGTCATGTTGAAGTATAGAAAATCAGCATATCAATGAGAAGAAAAAGAAGGAAAAGAAAAATAAAAAAGGGGCTGGGCCCTTTTTCTCTTCCTCCTCTTTTTTCTTTCACTCTTCTTCTTTCAACCAATGACTTAATCACAAGGGTTGAAGTATTCAAACAACGAACAATGGTTGGAATGCAAAGGTAGTCCCCACATCATCCTTGAGCTCTTTGTTGAAAGCAATACAAGAGGTATATCCAATCTTTATTAGTCTCATTAGATTTGATTTGGGTTGTGGTTCTAGGGTGATCTTTTGGGAAGATCTATGGATGGATATATTCCTCTTTGTTCTCATTTCCCTAAACTTTATTCAGTTTCTGACTACAAGTTACAACCTATATCAAGTTGTGTCACTTTTTTTTACTTTGGTCCGAGTTGGGATTTTGCTTTCAGAAGGGGTTTGAGAGAATAATGAGTGAGTCCCTTATTGCATAGTTTTCAAGGTGCCAAGGCAAGGCTAGGCGACAAGAGGCGCCTAGTCGCCTAGGCGTCACCTAGGCAATGGGTTTTTTCAAGTAAAAGCATGTATCCTATGGTAGTTCCCTAGGTTCCATAATCATATTTCCTTAATAAATATCCATAATTTTCATAAGAAAAGTATAAGCTTCATGTTAAAGTATAGAAAATCAACATATTCCAACAAATTCATGAGAAGAAAAAGAAGAAAAGAAAATTTGAAAAATATAGGGGCTGAACCCCTATTTCTGTTATAGGAAAAGAAGAAAAGAAAAGGTGGAAGAAAAAAAATTAGTATATAAAAACACAAAATTAGAAAAGAAAAAGAAGAAAATGTGTTGATTGGACAACATTTCATGCTCTTTCTTACTTATTGGTTCAGATTTTGAAGTCTTTGAGGGTTCAATACAGCATTTAGCAATGTTTGTGTTGATTAAACCCTAACAAATAAGATAATAACAAAAAGAAATTAGTATATAAACACACAAAATGAATATTTTAATTTAAAAATGTCTATTTTATAATTATAACCTCAAAAAATTAAGAATATAAAAGCTTGTTATAACACGCTGTAGAAAACTGCTTGGTGATTAGGCGAGGTGAGACTCCAAGGGTGCCTTGTCACCTAGGCGTCGCCTTGACAACTATGCCTTATTGGTTCAATCTTTGGAGGACACTAGAGTTTGGTCAACTTCACCAGATGGCACCTTTACCCGTGGTTCCTTTTTTAATACTCTGGTGCAAAATCCTGTTGGGGTGAGAATTTCCCAGTGAAAGAGACTTGGAGAAAGCCATTACACCAAAATTCAAGCTATGTGCTAGGAGGTTTTTCTTGGGAAGGTGAACACTTGTGACATGCTTCTAAAAAGGAGGCCAAATAAATACCTCTCCCCTCAAATGTGTATTCTTTGCTCTTTGTTTGGGAATCTTTTTGTTCTCTATTTGGTTGCAGGTGGAGTACTCCCCAAGATGTAATAAGCCTCTTCAACCTAGAGTTCCTAAGGTAGCCAACAAAAAGAGGAAGGGTCATGTGCAAATCAGTTAGGGCAGTAGTGGTGTGGACTGGTTGGGAGAAAAGGAATGCGAGAATTTTCAATGAGAAGTTCAAGTCAATGAAGATCTAGTGGAGGCCATAAAGATAAAAGTTGCACACTGGGTGAAAACACTTGAGCTCATTCAAAGTTTCTCGATTACTGATATATAAGAGCATGGAATGAAGTAGCACTCTTCTAAGAAGAATGAAATAAAGGTGATGGAGTGGAAGTCCCCAGGTCTCAACAAAGTCAAGCTGTATTTTGATGGGAGCTCTATTGGAAACCCGAGACTGGTAGGAATTGGTGGTGTGATTAGAGATTGCTTGTTAGCTATGTATTCAGGACCTTTAGGGGAAGGTGATTCTTTAAAGGCTAAACTTTTAGCTCTGCTACAGAAGTTAAAACTTGCCAAGCAAGCAGATCTTATGAACCTGGAGGTAGAAGGGGACTCAAATGTAGTGATATCATGGGCTAATTCAAGAGGTAATGCTCCTTGGATTTATAGACATCCCCTATGCCTCATTCACATGGACCAGGATAACTGCAAATGGGATGGTTAATTCATTAGTCAAACAGGGAGTTAATAGGAAGCAGCTGTTCTAGGCTTTATTGTGGCCCTCTGTGGTGCAATGTCTGCTTTGTTTTTTCTGGGAAGTTTTCCATGGGAAAATAAACACTCTGGATGTTTTGCAAAAAAGAAGACCTTTTATGTGCCTGTCCCCTAACTGGTGTACCTTGTGTAAAGCAAGTGGAGAAAACTGCAACCATCTTCTGATATCCAGCCCTTTTGTTGCTAGTCTTTGGGAAAAGATTTTTGAACTTCTTGGTCACAGGTGGAGCTTGCCTATTTAGATTAGAAGCCCCTTTGAACCAACGACTTTCGGTTGGCCAAAGAGAAGGGATAAAATTTTGTGGAGATGTATCAGGGCTGCATTGATTTGGACGGTGTGGGAGGAAAGGAATGGCAGAGTATTCAATGATAAAGAAAGAAAAGCAGTGCTGGATTGCATATTATATAGAGCTTTAATGCGGGCCAAGTCCCTAAAGTTATTTTGTGATTTCTCCTTTGATGATATGTGGAGAAATTTGGAAGCTGTAGCTAGAAGTTCTGCTACAAGGGTTAAAGCAGTTGTAGGCTGGAAACCACCAGATGAAGGATTCATCAAACAGAATTTTGATCGCAGCAGCCTAGGGAACCAAGGCCAGGCTGGTATAGGGGGAGTTTTTAGAAACACTGAAGGTCATGTTATTGCTGTGTTCTCAGGTCCAATTGAAGTAGGGGACTCAGTTTTTGCAGAATTCCAAGCTGTTTTACAAGGAATACAGATTGCTAGAGAATTAAATTATGAAAGACTGTTAGTTGAAGGTGACCCTAAACTGGAAATAGGGTGGTTGAGGGAATCTGAAACTGTAATTTGGAAATAAAAAGAATATATGAAAAGATTTAAGTGGCTGGTCAGAGATATAACAATTTCAGTCCAATGGAAAAGGTGGTCAGCTAACGGGATGGCTGATTTCTTTGCAAAACAGGGGGTGCATAAGCCTGAATTATTCAGGGCTCAGTTGTAATCTGTCTTTCTGGTTGGGGCTGCATCTCATGCCTCCACTGGATGTACTCTGTAATCATGTGATATTTAGTTCTGCTCTAATAAAATTTCTATCATTTATCAAAAAAAAAAATCTACCATAGTTCTAGAGCCACAGCATCTGAGACATTAGGTCTAGGGATTGATCCAAGTAACCCCATAGACCATTACTCTCTACAAAAAACTGAGAATGAAACTTCCACAAGGTGTTATTATTTCCATCAAATCTAATGGCTGAACTTCACTGTTTTTTGAAACCATTACAGCAGTTAAAACACAACTCAAACTGAGGTAATAACAATAACTGACAGTGAATAGCACCATGAGACAAGAAGGCAGCACCCAGCAACCTCAATAGAGTCTCAGGAAATGTTTCAGAAAAAGAAACAGTAGAACAACTCCCTTATTAGAATATTATTATCTACAATAGAACAAAACAGAGATGTGTACAGGCACCAAACTCTTCCAACAACTACTAACACTGCTAACAGATCAATATTCAGTTCAATCTAAACTCCAGGTTTCAAGAAAATCAACCAAAACACCAGATTCCGTTGCAGGCCAAAAAAGGTAACTGTAAATGAAAGTCGAGGGTAGACAGATTATTGATCAAATTCTGATTGCAAATGAAAGTGTGAAGGATTTCAAAAGATCTAGGAAGAGGGGTGTGGTATGTAAATTGGACTTGCAAAAGGCATTTGATTCAGTGGATTGGTCATTTTTGCTCCAAGTAATGTTGAACTTTGGTTTTGGAGAGGGATGGTGTAAGTGGGTGATGGGGAATAAGGGGAATAAGGCAAGGAGGTCCCTTATCTCCATTCTTGTTTACTTTGATAGCAGATGTCTTGGGAAGACTGGTCACTAGAGCAGACTGTAGGAACCTAATAAAAGGCTGGAGAGTTGGTAAGGATGGGGTACCTCTAACTTATCTGCAATCGCGGATGATACAATCCTCTTTTGTGAAGCTGGTGATTGCATATGGTTTAGGAATTTGAAACTTAGCATACAGCTGTTTGAGCAAATGTCTAATCTAAAGGTGAACCTTGACAATAGCTATATAGTAGGGGTGAATCTTGAGGAGAGCGTGTGGTATCCAATTGGCCAGTGAAGTACTTGGGGTTGCCTCTTGGGGATAATCCAATGAGACTGAACTTCTGGGATTCGGTGGTAGAGGGATTTGAGAAGCGGTTAGCCTCATGGAAGAGAAATTACTTGTCCTTCGGGGGGAGAGCCACATTGATAAAATCTACCCATGCCAACCTTCCGATATATTTTATGTCAGTTTTTAAAATGCAAGGAGGATTTCTAAAAGGCTGCAAAAATTAATGAGGAATTTTCTATGGGACCCAGGTGAGGAGAAAAAGGATCATAGGGTTAGGTGGGATCTAGTGAGCAAAGAGTGGAGGCCTAGGGTTAGGGATATTCAGAAGAGGAATGTGGCCTTGTCGGGCCCCTAGAGAAAGAGAGGTTGTGGGTAAAGATCGTAGAGAGTATTCATGGGCACGCAAGCAATGGATGGGATGCTGGAATTTTGGCTAGGACTACAAGAGCTTCTCCATGGAAAGCTATCCAAGCTTCTTTGCCTCTCTTCATTCTGTGGACAAGGTATGATTTGCACTCTGGTAACCTCATTAAATTTTGGGAAGAAGTCTGGATCGGGGGTTCTCCCTTGAAGGATCAATTCCCTTCTCAATTTGCCCTGTCTGATTTGAAAAATAAGCCTATATCCAGTTTCTTGGTGCCCTCAAAAGCTCCCTCAGGGTTTGGGTGGAACTTGGGTTTTAGAAGAGCAGTTAGGGAGTCAGAACTGAATAGTACTTTGTCTCTTCTTAACATTCTAGAAGGTATTTCCTTAGATCCCACTAAATCAGATAGAAGGGTCTGGACTTTATCAGCCTCTGGAAATTTTTATTGTGCTTCTTACTTCAAAGCTCTAGTTCATCCATTGGGTCAGTTAGGGCAGCCTTTTCCAGCAAAGGAAGTCTGGTGCAAACCGATTTCTCCGAAGGTCGGGAGTTTCTGTTGGGAAGCAATCCTGGAAAGAGGCCTACGAGTTGTTTATCTCCCCACTGGTGTGTTTTTTGCAAGGCTGAAGGTGAGATTGGTTGCCATTTAAAGATTTCCTGCTCTGTTACCAATTACATTTGGGAGTGGTGTTCATCTTTGTTTGGATGCCGATGGTCTCTTCTACCAGATGTATAGAGATTTTTTGCTCCATCCATGTTTAGCTGGTCTAAAAAAAAGAGGAAAAGTTATGTGAAGATGTCTCAGGGCTGCTGTCTGATGGACTATATGGGAAGAAAGAAATAGGAGAATTTTCTCTGATAGGGAAAGAAGACTACCAGAAATTCTGGAGCTGATTCAGATCAGAGTGGTACGCTGGCTGAAGTCTTTGGCTCTTTTTAAAGACATTTCAATGGATATTTTTTCAGAAATTGGAAAGAAATTGCAAGTTCAGCTCCGGTTAAAGACACATCCCTACCCTCTTGGACTCCTCCTAGTGGTTTTATCAAACTTAATTTTGACGGAAGTAGCATGGGTAATCCGGGTCCATCAGGTATTGGGGTGTCTTAAGAAATGAGGAGGGAGTGATAATTGCTCTCTTTTTGGGGACAATTGGAATGGGTGATTGTCTTAGAGCTGAGATTTCAGATGTTATCGAAGGAACTCAAAGGGAAACTGAACTGAATATCACCAAATTGGTCATAGAAGGCGATTCTAAACTGGTAGTAGATTGGCTGAGAAATGATGCTGCTAATTTTTTGAACTATAGCAATGAGAGGAGGAAATTTAATTGGTTAACCAAGAATATTGAGGTGAAGATGAGTTGGGTTAAAAGAAGTGCTAACTCCTTTGCTGATGGGGTAGCTAAACAAGGGGCATCTAGGGACTCTCTGTTCTGGGCTATCTTGTAATTTTCTCATCTTGTTTTGGTTAGGTGAGACGAGAGTTTATCTCCCTCTTCTTGTACCTGTGTTTTTCTCTCTAATTTTAATGAAATCAGTGAGTTATTGATAAAAACATATGGTTGCTACTGGCATTATTATGGGCAAGAAGAGAGGATCTAAACCTCTCCAAATCAGATCTGGTCCTAGATAAGTGAAAAATAGATGGTAAAGGATGTGAGTGAAACAAAGCCTGCTGTTTTAAAGGGAATCCAATCTCCTACCAGGCAGAACGACAATTGGAGGTAGAATAGACTGCATGAACCAAAGAAAAAAACTCAGGAACTTAATCCAATCAGAACAATATCAAAATAACTCCAAAAAAAAAAAACAAAAAACAAAAAACAAAAAAGCAGAAAATGCTCATCCAATCTAATGAACTGTCCTTCAAACAACCATCAACAAACCTAAGAGAGTTTCAATTGAAACATCAAAATCCTAGGATCTGACATGTTCTGATACCATGCCAGAAGCAAGTCAAGATGGACAAAGGTTGATGTGTATGGGTGTGTCTAATGTGTTGACATGACCCAGAAAACAATCTATATATTTTTACATAGATGAATTGAGTAAATTGGACAACATGAAAAATATTAGGATGTGTCAAGGTAAGGTAAATAAGATTGCCAAGAAGTCACTAATATAATGAAGGATCTTGTAGAAGTTCCTCCCATCATGAGAAAACTTCACACTTTGTTCCATAGGAGCCTCAACTTGCTTAAAGTTAGTGAGATAAGCAAGATGATTGAGGTACAATGTACCTATCAGAAAAAAAAGGTAGAATGTATAATTCCATTGGTTCACAAAAGGCCCATATGGAGAGGAATGAACTTCCAAACCAAGGAAGAAAGTCGCAGACCCAAGGTCTTTCATCTTGGAAGAGC
This sequence comes from Nelumbo nucifera, assembly GCF_055504915.1. Classification (NCBI taxonomy): domain Eukaryota; kingdom Viridiplantae; phylum Streptophyta; class Magnoliopsida; order Proteales; family Nelumbonaceae; genus Nelumbo; species Nelumbo nucifera. The sequence continues at coordinate 25,962,709 of NC_142652.1, read as the reverse complement.
TCCAAGTAAAGACTTGAACTGCTGAATACCTTGTACATCATCACCAGTAATGAAGACATCATCCACATAAACAAGTAAAAGAGTGATTTCCTGCTCGTAATGGGAGGAACAAAGAAGAATCACAGGTACTTAGGCGATAACCTGGCTAGGATGGAACTTTCCCTATTAACTTCTTGCAGCCAAAGCATCTGCTATTGAATTTGCTGACCTCCTAACCCAATTTATCCTCAAATTCATACTTCTGGTAAGCCATTTAAATTTCTTCATATCCTCCCTGAAGCTCCAAATTATAGACTTTGGATCCTTCAGCCAACCAACCACCAATTCTGAATCTCCTGCAATCTCCATATTTGTCACGCTCAACTCACTTTCAATCTATATCCCACTTTCAATCTATATCTCTTTCAATACAGCAAGCAATTCCACCCTAATGGATCACTCCCACTAGACCCAAAAATAAAGCAATGACCAATTCCTTCTCTGTCTCTCAACACCCCTCTTATACCTGAGGGGACTAGGTTGCCTTGGCTGCTTCTGTCTAAATTTAGTTTCACAAATTCTTCAGCAGGAGGCTTCCACATTACATTTTCATCCATTTTACTATCGAGCAAAACAGGGAAAAATACTCTTTGACCAAATGCTTCAATATAACTCATATCAAGTAATAAAATAGGTGGCACAAAACTAATAAAATGGCTCACCATATTTCAGATGTCAGATCATCAGCTTGCTTATTTTGATAATCTTGATTTCCGTTAAAAAGGTCAGCCCACAGGGAAAGGATGTCAAAAACCTGGTCTTCAAGATCCTACATGTATCACAAGTAGCAGATATAATAAACGTTACATGATAGGTTTACCAAAAGAAGGAAATCAGATATCTAAATACCTCCTTCGGCATGGAGGATATTAGTGATGCCAAAAGCAACCAACCAGCTTCTTTTTCAACAGTAGCAGCAATAGGGTTCCGACTGAACTGCATTAGCATTTTCTTTGAAACTTCGAGAACTGACTTGGGCAACCTATGCATGAAAATGATAGTGTTACAGCTTATAATCAGTAGAATATTACACAGTACTAAGAATCATTATCTCCAGCAAATGGGAAACAGCACAATGATCTAAAAGACCTAAACATTGAAGAAAAATTATAAAGCAGCCAGAAGAATTGATTAAAAAGAAATGCTAATACACCATATAAACCTTATGGAGCATGGGATTTTAACAGTGTCAGGATTGTGCAGTAAACTAAAACAATATGAAGCTGATGATGCTGATAGAATCAATGTTTTTCTTTTTTCTCTTTTGATTGATAATGATATAAAAAATGTAATAAAAAGGACAGCACAACCAAGGATTGCTAACCAGGGAACTTCCACCCACAGCAAGAAAACAAAGATAGATATGGCAATAGTAGAAACTCCAAAAGGGCTCGTTCGAAATAGTTGAACCCAAATGTGAAAGTTCCATCCTAGCCAGGTTATTACAGAATAAATTAGCTGTCCTTGGAATCTATCTGAATGAGCAGCCACACAACATGGAAAGATTTGGCCTCACTAATGTGATGATGCAACAATCAAGCAGATATTTTGAGATGACAATGGGCAGGGAAAAACACTGAACGGAAGAGGGTAGCCGAGGAAGGGAAGATTAGTTGCACAAGACGAAGAAGTCAGGCGGGGAGAGGTAGGAAGTGATACGGTATTTAATCGGTTTAGCAAGTCAGCTCAGATGTCTTTATTATATTTTGTATATGCAGGTGTTTATATGTTTGGAAAGCTTGTTGCATATTTTGTCTATTGCTGCAGTATAGATTTTGTGGTACATTTTGTATACTTTCTAGTATTTTTTTTAGGAAAGTAACTATTTTATTCAACCAAAAAGAGAGATGTACAAAAATACAGTAGAAGAAATTTGTGAGGTTTCTTCCACTGTGGAAGGGGACTCAAGGGACAGGCTTCTGAACCTTGGAAGTTCTCCCATTTTATGGAAGAAATTTGTCAGATTTCCTATTGCACGCACTGTAGCTTCTGATGGATTCCCAGAGAACGAAACCCAAGTAGCTGACTTTCTAGCAAAATCTGGGTTGGATGGGACTGTTTGTATGGTGCTAATATAATGTCAAGTAACTAGTGGGCTTTGATGTTTTTTTAAATTTATCTCCTCATGTACATTCCACCCTTTAAATGAAATCTGTTATCTTTTTCAAAAAAGATTTGCTAAGAAATGACCTTGTGAGAAAAAGAATTATAATTATTTAGGTTGTATAATAACACTAATCAAATCTACATTCTCAAAACCTCTTTGTTTAGTATGCCTTTTAACACTTTATTTTAGGGCTCCAGCAAAAGCGGTGAAAAGAGCATAAAGGCAATTACAAAGGAATTCTGTGAGAACAGTGGAAATCTAAAAAATATTCATTTCATTAAGAAAGCACCATCTACAAAAAAGAATAGGGAGGCCCAGAAACTCACAGAATGAGAGATAGAAATCCATCTCTGGAAGTGGCTAAGAAGAGACTTGAGTTAATAGGTCAAATGCAACTATAAAGATGGATAGGTGTGACATTAAGGTCCAAGGTGAGGAATTTAGTGCAGGTCCTGAGCTCTTCTTGCATGACATCTTTTAGGAGGACTAGCCTCTCTCCTAGACCCTCTGCAGACATCCTTTCGATGTCTGCTAGACTACCAATTCACTTGCAGACTCTTGTTTAACAAGTGTATCACCCCGGCCATTTTCTGATCTTCCAACCCATCTGAAGCTGACTACCAATTCATTTGCTAGGCGCCTCACCTCTCTCATTAGCTAGTTTGTGACTCCAAATGCCTAATCTGTCCATTCTCATCCAGTCTACAACTAATAATGAATCACCTTCCACCTAAAACCACTGAGTCCTAGCTGTTCTACAATCCTCAAACCTTGACAGGACACTACGATTTCTGCCGTCAAGGAGTCTCCATGATCAATTCGTCCCAAGCACAAAGCCACAAATCTGCCTTCATGGTTTCTGGACACTTCACCTCTTGCAGAGGGACCTGGGTTGCCACTATAACTGCCATCAAAGTTCAGTTTAAGCCTATTGTGCCTGGAGTTCAAACCTCAAGTAAGGTGGGTCTCTGCATGGAAGAAGCATCCACTACTGTTTGTTCCCCAAAAATGACATCCACTGTATAATCCTTAAGAAAATCTATGGTTTTCACCCAGTGCACTATTTTAAATAATAGCCTCCTTGGTTTTCACCTTCTCCTGGAATATTCTGCTACTCCTCCCAAACTGCCCAAATCACAGCTACTCTAGTGACTCTACATATGATTCTTCCCCATTTTTGGCTTCCTTGCAAAGCGCCTCTTTTTAATAGGCAAGTGTAAAGTGATTGCCATTATGAAAGAAGGGTGAGCCACCATCAAAAGCATGTACAAAAAGATGATACCTTAGAAACTCTGGTGGGGGCTATTCCTCCTTGTGAGAAGTACAGGACTATAAGATGTTTCTAACTTCAAAAATACCCCTATTTACTTTTTAGCAACCATTCTATTTGACTCCTGTTCAAATTTTGATTTTAGCAGTGGCCTATAGCTCATAAAAAAAATGATGAAATTATCTACCTCCTTAAATTCAAAGATATTTTGTTTGCTAATTTGCTTTTAAGGATGATAAAAGTGATACCTACTTTACTAAATCCAAGAACCTCCAGTATTCCTTTTTCAGAATAGGAACTGATAAGTTATTGATGGTGAAATGAACATGTAAGAGTCAGCCCTACCATGCTATTCACCCCAACATAAAAAAAAAAAAAAAAAAAAAATGAACAAATAAATCTAAAATTGGCACACTAGATGAACCCTAAGCCCAGATGATTAGAACACAAGGATGATTTAATTCTATTCAAACCCTCTGAGCAAGTGATTCTGCGTAAGAGTTGTCTGATCTCTGTACCCATCTGGTAATGATGTTCATAGAGTTGGCAAGAGATTTAACTTCCTATATAGAGTTCCACAATGCCTCAGTCCGGGAGACCTTTCCTTACCCATCCAATTAATCACTATTAAAGTACCAAAGCATTAATGGTAAGGACAAGTTCATCCCGAATGGAGCTCCATGTAAACCACCAGAATCTATAATTGGTTGTTCCTAAAAGCTCCACCAAAACCTGAACTCCCCAGATTAACCAAACTGCAGCCATCGAAATTTGATTTAGTGGAACCAAAAGGTGGAGGATCGCACTTCTGGTGTTCTGGAACTCCTCTTGTGGATGAAGAAGCAGTAAAATTCCATCTAACGATGTCAGCAGTGGTGAAATTGTTAAAACCCTCCCATCATTTTAGCCCTATGTGCCACTCTTAATGGATATCAGCTACATCAGAGATTCTAGTCCCTGTAAGAGAAGATCTGGTTATTCCCTTCAGAAATTCTCCAAAAATGTAAGCTCTCATACATCTCCAGAGAACCATTCTCATTTTTACACAGGAAGTATGCATGATGAAAAAGCTGTCAAATAAGGAGTTACACTACACTCTCCATAAATGAAACCCAACACAATTCACTTCTCCCCCATCTGTTACATGTTAAGCTATCAAATAATGAGTTAGCCACAGTTGGGATCAACTAAAACTGTTCATCCTGGATATCAATAAACAAGCCTCACTAACATATCACTCTAGTACCTGAACTGCAACTAAAAATATTAACCTAGCTTATATCAATTGCAAAGGCACCTACTTGAGACTCTTAACTTCTTTACCTATATTCTCCAGTTCTTATTTGCTGCTAGAAAGAAACAAGCAATTATATTGTACAAAGAAACTATAACGTTTTCACAAACTAATGGCATTCACTTCTTCTTCATGCAACAAAATAGATGTGATTCAGTCCAGTATACCAGAAAAATAAATCTCAGATTATATGTGGAAAGGTGAGATGAAAGAAGAGAAACAGTGCAGCAAAGGAAGAAGAAGAAGAAGAAGAAGAAGAAAGAAGAGAAAGAAGATAGTTCGATACTTCTCTCCTCTTCTCCTCTAACCTTTATAAAACTTAACTTAATAAGAACTCTTGACAGTAAATCCGAGTGAAGATTACAGCAGAAGAGGAGAGAAGAGAAGAGAAAAGAAGAGAAGAGAAGAAGAAGAAGAAGAAGGAAGAAAGGAGAAGAAGGTTTAGAGGCAATGGAACAGTGTTGGCGGCACCAGCTTCATTATAATATATAGGGCGAAAAAAATAAGAAGGGAAATGACCCTTGTGCCCCTACTAAGTAAAGTTACAATAACAGATCAAAATAAAAAAGCTTTAATCAGCCAAACCGACCCTAACAAAAAAAAATCAATTATTTCAACACTCCCCCTCAAGTTGGAGCATAGATGTCAATCATGCCCAACTTGTCACACAAATCATTATGCCGCACATGATGAAGACCTTTGGTGAAGATGTCTGCAAGTCGTTCTTCTGAGCTGACATATGGGGTGCACACTTCTCCATTTACAAGTTTCTCTCTAATAAAATGCCTGTCCACTTCAATGTGTTTCGTCCAATCATGGAGGACTAGATTAGCTACAATGTTGGTAGCAGCCTTATTGTCGCAATAGAGTGACATAGGGTTGCTAACTGTAAAACCCAGTTCTCCTAACAGATTTCTTATCCACATGATTTCAGCAACTCCATGAGACATAGCACTGTATTCTGCTTCAGCACTAGATCTAGCCACCACACTTTGCTTCTTACTTCTCTATGTGACTAGTTTTCCCCCTACAAAGGCACAATATCCACTGATAGACTTCCGGTCATCAACTGCCCCTGCCCAATCAGCATCAGTATATCCTTCAACCTTTAAATGTCCATGTTTCTGGAACAGCAAACCAGCTCCAAGAAACTTCTTGAGGTATCTAAGGATCCTCTCTGCAGCTTCAAGATGAGTTGTCCTAGAATTGAGCATGAACTGACTAAGGACACCCACTGCATAAACAATATCAAGCCTAGTCATAGACAAATACAAGAATCTCCCTACAAGTCTCTGAAACTTCTTCACATCTTTCAAGAACTCTCCCTGACAATCTCCCAGTTGATGGTTAGGTTCAATTGGTGAGTCAATTGGTCTCGCCCCTAGTTTGTCTGCATCTTCTAGTAGATCTAGTACATATTATCATTGGGAAATAAAGATGCCCTTGTGAGAGCGAGCAACTTCTGTTCCAAGGAAATAACGTAAGGGGCCTAGATCTTTCACCTCAAATTGAGTGGCTAAGAACTTTTTTAGTCTCTGCATTTCAGCCTCCCTATCTCCTGTGATCACTATGTCATCCACATACACAATTAGAGCTGCAATTTTCCCTCCACCTTTCTTCACAAATAGTGTGTGATTTAACTAGCATTGTTTGAACCCCATCTGTTGAACTACTAAGTGGAACTTACTAAACCAGGCCCGAGGAGATTGTTTCAGCCCATATAAAGATTTTTTTAACTTGCACACTTTCTGTTCACTGCCTTTGTCACAAAAACCTGGAGGTTGGGTCATGTACACTTCCTCTTCTAAGTCACCACTCAAGAAAGCATTTTTGATGTCCAATTGGTGAAGTTCCCAGTCAGAATTCTGATAAAGTTCATCTTGGCTACTAGGGCAAAAGTCTCAACATAGTCCACTCCATATACTTGTGTAAAACCTTTTGCCACCAATCTGGCCTTGTACCTTTCAACAGTTCATCAGCCTTGTGTTTCACTATGAACACCCACTTGCACCCTACTGGTTCCTTCCCTTTAGGAAGATCCACCAACTCCCAAGTGCCAGTTTTGTGTAATGCATCGATTTCTTCCTTCATTGCATCTGTCCATTCATGTTTGGATAAAGCTTTTGCCACATTCTTAGGAACAGGGATACTGTCAACAAAGGAGAGGAATGCACGATATGAAGATGAAATATGATCATAGGACACAAAATGAGAGATAGGATGATTAGTGGTACAAGATCTAACACCCTTTCTCTTAGCAATAGGAACATCAAGATCATTAATGATAGGGAAATCAACATTAAGAGGAGTAGGCATATCAATAGGAGCAAGTGTACCTGGCTGATGGGAAGGATCAACCTCTGGTGAAGCCGATGATGTTGGTTGCATAGTGTCAGGTTCCACATCTCTCGAACTCTGCTAACTTTGTAGCAACAAAGAAAGACACGGAATAGAGGAGGGTCAAGTAGAGCAGGTAGTTGAGTCTGAGCCTGTTTCTCCTCAACCCTACTCTACCCCTGAGGAGAAACCGAGAAGAAAGGTTGATTCTCAAAGGAGGACACGTCGATTGAGACATAGTACTTACAAGAGGCGGGATCATAGCAACGACGCCCCTTTTGAGATAGAGGGTAACCAAGGAAGACACAAGGAATAGCACGAGGATCAAGTTTAACCCGAGTAGGTGACAAGTTATGAACAAAGCAACGACACCCAAAAACACGCATTGGAATGGGGAACAGCAGAGTTGTAGGAAACAAAAGCTGATGTGGGGCCTTATACTCTAGTAATTGAGATGGCATACGGTTGATGATGTACGTAGCACACAAAACAGCATCCATCCAAAAGTGTTTCAGAACATTCATATGGATTAACAAGCCACGAGCCACTTCAAGAAGATGATGATTTTTTTCTTTCAACAACACCGTTTTGTTGGGGTGTCCTAGCACAAGAGCTTCGTTGAAGTGATCCACTCGAAGCAAAGAATTTTGTGAGATCGCTATGGAAGTATTCCTTTGCATTGTCTGACTGGAAAATATGGATTTCAGTTTGGAACTAAGTGAACACCATGCGTTGAAAGTCTTTCACAATTTTAGGCACTTCATCTCTAGATCGCATAGGGTAAACCCAGGTGTATCTAGAGTAATCATCGATCAAGGTAATGAAGTACTTATATCCAGCCTCAGTAGGTAGAGTAACAGGGCCCCAAACATCAGAATAAACAATATGCAACGAAAGATCAGATCTTTTTTTTCTCAAAGGAAAATAGCTTCTACGATGTTTACTCAATTGACATGTCCGACACTGCAACTGACTCACTGACAAAGACAACAACTTTGGAAACATAACTTTTAACGGCTCAAAAGAAAGATGACCAAGACGACTGTGCCATAAATAGGCTTGACTCTCACTGGACAAACTCAAGGACTCTGTAGTCACAAGACCAACTTTATTCTTCAACACGTAGAAACCATCCACCATACTTCCTCTACCAATCATCTTCCCCGAGGCCAAATCCTGAAACACACATGAAGACGGATAAAAAGTAACTGAACAGTTCAAGGAGTGAGTAATACTACTAATGGAAAGAAAATTTATAGGTAATTTAGGAACATGTAGTACATTAGAAAGGGTAAGGCCGAGTGGGAGAGATATGGTTCCTTGGCCAGCTATGGTGGAGAAAGAACCATCAGTTAGTCTCACCTTATCTCTCCCAAAGAGAATATTGTATGCCTGAAATAAATTTGACTTACCGGTCATGTGGTTTGAAGCTCCGGAGTCAATTACCCAAGGAGAATCAGTGGTATGAGATGACGCGTGGAAGGCAGTGGCAGTGTTACCTGATGCAGACACAAAGGAGGTAGGAGTAGGACCAGAATCCATCGGGCGAAGAGTCCTACCGTATAACTCCAAATGGTCATGGAAGGAGTTGATGATCTCTTCCTTAGGGTCAGAACTAGGATGCCTTTCCTGAGTTACCATGGGACCAATCTCTTGAGATGCCATATTAGCTGAGTTATACTTTTTCTGATTCTATTGACTTGGTTTCTTGCCCTGATTAGTTGTTGACTTCTTACCCAAATCCTATGCCCATTTAGGTTTTCCATGGAGATCCCAACATGTATCTCTGGTGTTTCTTGTCTTCTAGCAGTGAGTGCACCAAAGCTTATTCTTATCATCTATTCTCTTCTGAAAGTCACCCTTCTTAAAACCACCTCCGACATTAGTATTTGAACTTCCCCGGACAGCTAGAGCAATTGGCTCCCCCTCTGTACAATTCATCACATTTCTTCTACTCTCTTCTGCCTGAACCAAGGCATAAACCTCCTGAACTAATGGCAAGTCTTTACTTCCCAAGATCTGCACCCTGATGGACTCGTATGAAGGATTCAGCCCCAAGAGGAAGGCAAATACCCATCGCTGAGATACAAGTGATTTGTATGCCTTTGCATCTTCATCACACTTCCAGTTAACTATATCTTGGCATAGTGTCTCTGCTTTGAATAGGTGGACTTCGCTTGTTCCCATATTTCACAAGCAGTTTCAGCCCACATAAAAGTTTTTCTTACCTATGGCAGCATGGAATCCAAGAGCCATGACATCACCATACTATCTTCTTGGTTCCATCTATTATATTCAGCACTTCCGCTCTTCGGTTCCTTCAATTTCCCATTGATGTATCCTATTTTTCCCCTAGCAGTGATGTAGAGGTTTATTCCCTTAGACCATTCAAGGTAACTCAGACCATCAAAGGGAATAACAGCCATGGGGAAACTCATATCCATTCCCCCACTCACTCCATTTTGACTTTCAGAAATCCCTGAAGTAGCAGAATTCTCAAACGACATGGTCAACACAGAATTTTTTTTTTTTATCTAAAACCTCAACTTAGGATCCCTCCTTATATCAGAACAAAAGGCTCCACACACAACAAGTGATCAGTCTACACACACTTCAGTTTTTTGGACTTAATCTGTGCACAAGACCAGCACCAATTTCCAAAAAAAATTAATATGACAGATCTGATTTTCAGACCTGTACGGAATAACAGTCCCAGCCTACTAGTTTTCCAGAAGGTCTACAAGCATTAATCACAAGGGGAGATCCTTACACACAAGACATCAAGCCAACAAGTAGAGAAAACAGGTCATATGTGACCTACAGCCACCTTTCACAGGTACAGGATCACACGATCCAAAACAAACAGAGGTAAAAAACCTCACAAGGGTCTGCCGACATTAAGTGGTTCAGATCCTTTTGTTTTCCTCTTGGTACACGACCAAGGGAAGAAAGAAACACAGGAAAAAAGGGGTGGTACCAGTTGCATATCTGATTTGATCAGCCCAGATTTACTCCTCTGTTCCGCCCAGATTCAGCAGCTTGGAGAAGACACTTGATCGCCCAGATTCAATGGCCACGTTCTGATGCCATCTCAAAGAACCATTCAACCTAAAAGCTTAAGCTCTTAAGTGAGGTCCTTGAATAGGTTTTATTCTCTAACATGCCCCCTCACACGAAAGCCCATTGGGCTTGAAGCGTGAACAAGCACAGGCCCACCCATACCTTGTGCTGAAACTTAATTAGTTATAATGGGGGTGATGAGAATCGAACACTAGACCACTTGGTCAAAGTGAACCTGATACCATCTTGACAGTAAATCCGATTGAAGATTACAGCAGAAGAGGAGATAAGAGAAGAGAAGAAGGAAGAAAGGAGAAGGTTTAGAGGCAATGGAACAGTGCTGGTGGCGCCAGCTTCATTGCAATATATAGGGCGAAAAAATAAGAAGGGAAATGACCCTTGTGCCCCTACTAAGTAAAGTTACAATAACAGATTAAAATAAAAAAAAAAACTTTAATCAGCCAAACAGACCCTAACAAAATAAAATCAATTATTTCAACAAGAACAATTTCAAATCTGCCCTTAGAGGGGCGGCCAGCTTATAATCATACTTAAAATAAAACATGAACAGTTAATAGGCCCATTAACAGACATAACAATTAAAAAACAAAATATAGCATAATGATGCACTAGGGCCCATTCAGCACAGTATCCCTACAAAAATATCAAGCGTATTAAAATTGACCAATTCCAAAACAGAAACACAACAGGGCCAACTTCATTTTTTACTTATATAGATGAAAAAATTTCACAAACCCTGTGCTTGAATAAGACTTTTGTTAAGTTAGTTGACTTGATTAGACAAATGAATCCACAAACTACATGAAAAATTAAGTTTTATAATTAAATGGTAAATAAGACAAAACATGAAAATCTAAATAGGAATGCATCACAGCAGCCCCATACAGAGAAATGAAGCATTTACCTTGCTGGATAACCAAGAGGAAGCTTAGGTGATATGAACACTAAAGCTGCTAAAACTGTGGCTTGTCCATGCAATGAATCAAGTTCAACTTTAAAATTCCCTCCCTAAAAGAAAATATAAGACCATTTTTAATTATCTTGACTAGTCACCAGGAGTATCATTGTACATTTCCACATATCAAAACCAATGAAATCAGTAAATTTAAACACACCTCCACCGTGATAACTATAATGGTTGATAAGAAAAAAGCCAAGGAAAATTATGCCATGTATTTCGCTAAATTCAAACCAATCATGTTAATATCCATAGAAGGATAATAAATATGATGTTCAGTCTGACAAATGAAACATTCCAAAAAAACATGGCATGCAAATTAGGCAACAAAACCTTTTCATAATAATTAAGTTTTATAGACAAATGGCCCCTTACGTCTAAGGTTCACTATCGCATATTTGTGTTCTCAGAGATACGTAAATGAAAGAACCATCAAAGGATACAGGCTAACATGAATACCCATAAATTATTTTCTTCTGCTTTTCAAAAAATAGATTATTTTCTTCCACTTTCAGTGAATAACAATGGAAATGACAACTAACTAAGCAGCAGCTTTATAATTAGCCAAAATAGACAAGAAAGCAAAATCCATAGCATTTGTTTTCCAAGACCTATTTAATTTTTTTCCCTCAAAAGTATTTCACAGGAATTTGAGATGCTCATTGCTCATTGCTCATTGCTAAATCAAAAAAAGGTATCTGTTTTAGATCTTCTGAAGGAGACAAGATATCCAAGGTCAATTCCAACTAGACACCTACTGAGCAGGATCATCATTTAGGGGATCAAGATGGACAGCCATTGGTTGATGCAGAGAGATATTATCTATTATCTGCCCAATCTTTCATTGCATACACAGTGAGTATTAATAGCCAATGATATTATCTATTTATTTGATGAGTAATTATTAAGATTTATTTGTTAGATTATAAAAAATGGATATACACAAGTATCTCAACAGCCCACCAAGAGAATGGCCTATGGCCACCTCTCCCACATTCAGTTTACATTACATTTTCCCAAAATGTTTTCTGCCTGTGAACACCTGTTTGACCATGGAACCAGTCAATCTATTTGCCAATCTATGGGCCAAGACAAACCTTCTTCCAGCTGCCTTGCAAATGAATAAATCACTATCATAAGAATTCTACCGTGACATGTTCCTTGCTCAATGTTTTTAGCCAGAGTATGACAACTTTTAAATCCCTTCCACCAAAACATTTTTCAGGTTCAAAGGTTTCCTTATAAGCAGTCCTTGTAGTACTGCCATCACTTCAGCCCTTTGGAGTTCCCCACTCCTATGGGAACCAGAGAAAATTGTCAATATTCAACCACAGCAATCTCTAATGACTCCTATGCCTGATCTTCCCGAGTTGCCTAGTCACTTGATCACTATTTAGTGGATCCTACTGACATGGAGGCCAAGGCCTGTAAGTAGAGGTTGAGGCTACCCAGTACCATCCCCTCAAGATATCATCTCCAGAGAATTGATTAAACATGGTCAACGTCTTGGCCCAATGTACCACTCATTGATATTTTCACGATTCCTTTAATCTAGTCTTCCAATTGAAAGTTCTGTTGTTCCTTTCTTCCCATATACCAAAGAATAGCTACCCTCATACATCTTAATGATAATTTCCCCCTTGTCTACAGTTGTGAAAAGAAGGAACTCTTAAAGAGAGCTTCCACCTTAGGAGAGTTCCACCAACAACCAAAGAGAGCAAAGAACCTCCCCCAAACACTAGCTACAGGTGAGCATGAGATTAGCAGGTGGCAAGTTGGGTTTTGACTTACATAGAAAACGAATGTGTGACAATAAGCACCAGTTGGGTTTTGACATTTGAAGAGTATCACAGGTGCTGGTTTTGAGATGGAAAATCCATTATTTTTGGTGGCACTGGTCCACAGGGTTACCTCCTCCACAGATTCAAAATACTTTAAGCCTCTCCTAAAACCAAACTCCCATGAAATCCCAGAATTAGATAAAATGGAAAAAAGGGAAACAGAATTTTAAGGGCATATGAAGATGGAGAAAAAAAAGGTTAGGCGTGTTGTGGCTTACTTCATTCTACCAACCTGACACTGCATACATAGTGTTTGTTTTCACTTATTCTTTCATCAAAATTAATAAAATTATGATAGTTGCTGATCAAAATATAAAAGATTTCAGAATTTTTTGTTTTTTGTCGCATATAGATACCGATACAGCAGATAATTTTTTATGTAAAAAATAAGCAGCAAGTAGCAACACATTTAAAATCCAAAATAACTCACTATGACATTACATTCATTAGTTCATGTCTACCTTCTCAGACAAAACACTTTCCCTTAAAGCATTTAATGTCGTCACACCATAAGAAATCAATCCACCAACGCATGTTGGATCAACCTCTGCTATTGCACGCAATGTTAGAGCAGCTTCAATGCGCACCTGGTATGAAGTTCCTAGTTAATATGTTAATTCAGTAAAACTTTTACCAATACATAAACCAGGACACCAGGACAATTAACACAATAGTATTTTTCTCTAATGTAGTGACATTGACAATAGTATCCAAACTCAGACATTATTGATATTATCAAAAAATAAAACTCAGGAAATATTAATCTTCAGTGCCAAATAAGATAAAGGCTTACGTTCCCTATTTATAATGTCTGTGAATGAACAAGTCAGTAAAGATAAGCTAAAACCAAGAGAAGCAAGAGAAACAAAAGTCAATTTCAAATCAGAAACTTCAACTAAAGTCATTACGGCTGCATTTTGTTTTGAGTGCTTAAGTGAACAGGGTGTAAATTTTGCCACAGGTTCATTTGTTTCCCTTGTTTGTGTTGCAAATACCTTTAATACCTCTAGCCTCTAGGTGTAAAATTTAAACTCAGACCACACCATTTTCATCTTCATGGGATTGTAAAATTTGCATCTGAAAAGCAATGCAAAATTCTACTGCCCTTCTTCATTCTCAACCATATAGAGTGCGAGCACATATCATATTGGGAGGAAGACAAAGGACCAAATCATTACCTTAAATGAAGAATTCATTGAAAAGAGAAGAAAAAGTAGATCTAAAATCATTCTTTAAGCATATATCACAGACACCAAATAGAAACTTCTCAATCAACAAAATATCTTCATTCATCAAAAAGACAATGAAAAACTACCAGTCAAAAAAAATGACATCAAAAAGCAGCAAAATGATACCAAGACCATAAACTCCACCATGGAGGCAGTTGAGATGTGCCTGTGATATATTCAACTTACAAAGATAAAAGACAACAAAAAAACAAATTTTAGGTTATCCATTCTGTAAGACAAATTTCAAACCACAGTTAAGATGCAAATTGTTAACTGTCAACATTTTGTAACCATGTACTACAAGGGCACTACAGTCTCTCTTTTTTATTATTTGTATTGGGTCACCCTTATTATAAATAGAATGGCTGGTGCCGCCAGCCTTCCTTTTCTGATTCTTAGTCAAACTTTCTTGCTCTCTCTCTCTCTCTCTCTCTTCTCTCTTCCTCACATTCTATTCACTTTCTACCAAGATAATACGGTATTTGAGTGCATGTTTTGGGTCTGAGGACAGATCGATCACGGGTTCCTCTTCATCTCTTGCTTTCTTTTCAGATGAGATTCAAGAAACACTTCTTCGATTGATCTGGGAGAAGTTTTCTGTTTTTTATTCTCTTCCTCTTGGTCATGTGCCAAGGAAAACTCCTAAGATTGTGGCGGCAGGACACTGTGACAGAGTTTTAACAGTTTTCCGGTGCCTGTACATTGACCGCACAATCCTTTGTGACCAGGTACGTGGTATCTGTAGGTCTAGTATGACTGCTGTAACTGCAGTAGTATATATTCAGTAGGGATGGTTTGTGATTGCTGGTTCTGGTTTGACTTGAAAAACAACCTGGTTAGGTGCTGGAATTGTTTCAGAAGACTTCAGATTGTTGTTTTTGGGTTCAGCAGCGCTGTTTTTTGTGTTTCAGTCTTTGAAAGAGTTTGTGTGGACTGTAGTAGTACTTGATTCTTATAGTGCTTGCCTGTGTTAGACATGTTTCTTGTGATTGAATAGTGAAGTCTACCATGTCTTCCAAAGATTCTGCTACTTCTGGAGTTTCCTCTAATCCCTTAGATGGACTTAATTACCTAGAGTGGGTTAAGGGAATTAGACTTTATATTATTGCAAGAGGGAAGATAGGCTATGTTAATGGTAAGGTGAAGGAGCTAAAACCTGGAAGTGCTGAACATGACAAATGCGACAAAAAAAAAAAAAATAGTATGGTGATGTCGTGGCTTCTAGTATCTATGCTTCCATAGGTGATAAGAAACTTCATGTGCACTGATACCGCTTATGAATTTGGGAATAAGCTAAGTCCAACTATTCTTAGCAGTGGCACCATGCAAAGAGCTACCAGTTGCAGGCTGAATCCTCAACTTATAAGTAGGGGGAGATAAGTCTTCCAGTGTGTTACTCAGATTTGAATTCAATTTGGAAGGAATTGGACCAATATCAAAATGTGGATAGGAAATGTGATGAGGATGCAAAAGCCTACAAATCTCTGTCTCCCAACAGCAGGTGTTTGTTTTTTTCTTGACGCTGAATCCTGTATATGAATCTATTAGGGTGCAAATTTAGGGAAAAGACCCCCCCTTAGTCCAAGAGGGAGAGCTAGTTGCTTTGGCAGCCAGAGGTGTAGGCACACTCGTGAGACCTATTTGGATCTCCATGGGAAGTCAGAATTGGGCTTAGGAGTTAAGATATCAGCATTATATCAGAATAAGAAGCCATGCCAATAGGGCCAAAACAAGTACAATTCAGCAAACAGGGCCACTTAAGAGACTCAAACATCCAACTCTACTGTGAAACAACAGCGTTCTTTTGGTTCCGATCCCAAGGAAGATATCATCAATTCCTTCCATGACCATTTGGATATATATGGTAGGGCACTCAACCGTATGGATTCTGGCCCTACTCCCTTCCTTTGCGTTTACATCAAGTAACTCTCCTATAGACTTCCATGTATCCTCTCATACTTCAGAATCTGCCTAGACAATTGATTCCAGCACCTCAAACCACATGATGGGTAAATCAAATTTGTTTTAGTATTATAACCTTCTCTCTAGGAGGGATAAAGTGAGACTAGTTGATGGCTCATTCTCCCCCATAGCTGGTTAAGAAATCATTTCTCCCTTTTAGCCATACTCTTTTTAATGTATCGCCCTTTCTTAAACTTTCTATCATTACTAATTCATTGAACTCAGCATCCTTTTTTTCCTTGTTGTGTGATATAGGATTTGAGTCATTTGACCTCAAGGAAGTCAATTGGTAGAAGTAGTATGGTAGATGGCCTTGCAGCTATAGAGTCTATGAGTTAGTCCAGTAAGAGTCGGGTCGGTCGATTTATGGCACATTCATCTTGGTCATTTGTCTTTTGAGTCATTGAAAATTTTGTTACCAGATTCAAGTCCGTGCCAGTGTCTGAATTGAAGTGTCAAACTTGTTAGCTAAGAAAACATTGTAGAGACATTTTGCCTTCAAGAAATAATAAATCTAAATTTCTTTTTCATATTGTTTACCCTAATGTTTGGGGACCAGTTACTTTACCATTCAAGATTGATTATAAGTACATCATTACACTTATTGCTGACTACTCTAGATATACATGGGTGTATCCAATGTGATCTAGAGACGAAGTATGAAAAATTGTGAAAGATTTCCAACATATGTGTTGAAAAAGCATTATTTTGGGTGTACATGGGTGACAGGGTAGTTAAGTAATTCTGATTTTAGAATAAAGACACTCTAGTGCACTGTTTTTTATAATTAAGGGCATACTTGTAATTTTCCTACTTTATTTAAAATTAATATAAAGTTGGGCTGACTACTAAGAAGATTAAGACGTTCTAATCTCTCTCAAAAACAATTCGATGGTTTTCTACTCTTCCTTCTCCTCTCACTCTCTCTTTCTTTTCATTACTATATCTTGTTGTTTAGTGTCTCAGTACCATATTTTACATGGTACTAAAGCAAGAGACGTGAAGGAGATCTGTTAGGGTTTCTTTTCAAAGTCGATCCATCTAGGGATTCTTTTGGAAGGTTGGTAATCACTGCCATAGGGGATCAGACCAGATTTAGTGAGCTGTCGAGGTGACTAGTGATAGTGTTTTGGAATAGCGACTGATGTTGTGAAGAGGATGTATTAAGGAAGTGATAGTATTACTCGGATATATTAACTGTTTCAATTTTTTAAGCCTACAGCAGGGAGATAAGTCTCTTGAGGACTATAAAAAAACATGGCAAGTCTCTGTGAGGAACTTAATATATACCAACCTATCACCAATGATGTTACAGTTATGGAGAAGCAAAGAAAAGAATTATATATAGCTTTGTTTCTTTCAGGAATCAAACCTGAGTATGAATCAGTGAGAGCTTAGATTTGGACAATCCAAAGTTACCTGACATAGAGGATATGTTTTCTAGACTTCAAAGTGCAAAGTTATCTAAATCCACCCAGTCATCTGATCAAGCGGCACTAGTTGTATCTAGAAGTGGTGGATGAGGTTGTGGTACTTATGAAGGATGTGGAAATGGTGGTCATGGTTCTCCAGGATTTCTCAGTAGTAGAGGTGACCATGGACAACGCAGGAAATGGTAATGTCAGGTTTTGCACTCATTGTGGATTGGAAGGACATAGAATTGGCTATTAGGAGAACCATTTTCTCTCTTCTCTCTCTGAATTTTTCCAGCAAAAAGATAGACAATTCAAGTGATCAACATCAGCATTCAATAGAAGACTTGGAGTGCACATTGATTCACATACAAAGACCAGATCGAGTTCTTGCCACTTGGGTTATCCCATCTTCAGCGTGTGTATCACCATTTTGGGAGCTGTCTTTATGCCATCCAGATCAAGTAGCATTCCCTCTCTAATTTGGACATCAAATTTGCTTGGTTATCCAAAATCAATTCTAGGAGAAAAGTTATTTCTCCAAGGAAATTCAATTTCACCTTTCTTGGGTCGATTAAAGATTTAAAATTTACACCAATTTGTCCAGTGAGGTTCAACCTTTTTGAGTCAAAATCAGTCCACTCAACAGGTAGTTGACTAATTTTGTTTTTAGAATAAGGGCACTCCAGCACACTATTTTTTTATAATTAAGGGCATACTCGTATTCTCAACTTTATTTAAAGTTAATATAAAGTTGGGTCGACTGCTAAGAGGCAATTAAGACACTCCAGCACACTATTTTTTTATAATTAGGGGATACTCGTATTCTCAACTTTATTTAGAGTTAATATAAAGTTGGGTCGACTGCTAAGAGGCAATTAAGACATTCTAATCTATCTCAAAGATGGTTCGATGGTTTTCTCCTCTTCTCTCTTCTCTCTTCTCTTCTCTCTTTCTCTCTTTCTTTTCAACACTATGCCTTGTTGTTTAATGTCTCTGGAATACCATATTTTATAGTCTGATAGTTATCCTATTTTAGACCGAAATCCAAATCTTCTAATTTGACAATGCAAAAGACTACTTCCAATAGGATGCATGGGAGTTTGTGGATCTTCATCAAGGAAAAGATCCAATAGGATGCATGGTTCACAATATCAGCAATATTTGGCAATACATCACCAAAAGATCAGCATTTGCTAGGTGGCAATATGAAATCTTCTAGGAATCATTTTTTCCAAATATCCCTAATATTTTGTCAATATGTTGGTGAGATTTTAGATTTCACTAATAGACTAGGGCAACCTAGTACAAGAGGCTCCCGTCAATGCGATTTCATTGATCGACTATATACTTAACATTTAAAATTTTAGAATATTATCAAAAATTTTTCATAATTTCATTAAAATCATCATAATTTTTTTTAATGTTTTCCTAGAAGAACCAACAGGGAATTGGTAATTGGATAATTAGTTTACTACTTTGATATTATTCACTTACCAAGTCACTATAATTTAAAAGAAAAAGAAAATTGTATATGAATATAAAAGAGTATTCTCAATCTAATCAAAACATATAGTAACAATAAATACAAAAGTTTAAATGGAAAATAATTAACAAAAATAGAGAAGAGAAGATGGCCAAAGACCCGAAGGGAGACAAAGAAACATACTTATTACAATCTCTTAGTTTTTCCTATTTGATTTATACAATTCTTTGCTATGATTTTGAGCCTTAAATGTACAACATATTTCCTCTAATGATCTCTTGAAAGTTTACTAACTAATTCCATGTTTTTCAAAATTCGTTTGGTTTTTTTAGATTTTCCAAATATCTTAGCAAAATTAGCGAAATATCTCCACTCTATATGGCAAAATGTTCATCTATATTGAAATTACAAACCATGGCAGGATGTAGGAGGGTGTTTATAGTGAAACATAGAGTTAGTGGTACAACCAAAAGGTATAAAGTCGGGTTGGCAACAAAGTGGTTTACACAGGTCTATGCAAAAGCATTTGCCCCAGTAGCTAAGATGAATTCTATTAAAGTTCTCTCATTGGCAGCTAAACTTAATTGGGACCTTCACTAGTTAAACATCAATAATGCTTTTTTGAATGGTGATCTAGAAGAAAAGTTGTACATAGTTCAAACTCCTAGTTTTTGTACAAAAGGCAATGAGCAAAAAGTGTGCAAGCTAAAAAAAATCCTCATATAGCTTAAAACAATCACTAAGGACTTGGTTCAGTAGGTTTCACTTAGTTGTACAATAAATAAACTTCAAGAAGTGTCAGTTCAACCATACATTGTTTGTTAAGAGGGGGGAAGGTAAAATTGTGGCCCTAATAGTGTATGTTGCATAGTTTTCAAGGCATCTAGGTGATTCTAGGCAACACTAGGGCAACTAGTCACCGAGGCAAGCACCTAGGTGATAATAATTTTATAATATAAAGAACTAACTTTTGGCTAGTTTCCTAGTTTTGTATTAAGAACATTCCTCTAAAAATGAGGCAGATCACCACATCTAAAAAATAAAAATCTTTTTTCATTTATTAATTTCATTATTTTCAAAAACAATACTACTATAATAAATAATTAATAGAGCAATTTCATATCAATTAGCAGCTAAAGAAGGTTATTAACTTTATATGATAAATATTCAAGAAGTAAAATAAAAAAAAACAAGGATGGAATTATTGTTTTATTTAATTAAAGAGAGAGAGGGAATAGGAAAAAAAAAAAAAAAAACCTCTATATACTTCCATTCTTTCTTTCTTTTTCTCTCCTCAAAACCCTCTCATCTTTTAAATTTCAATAGCAAAACATTAAAACAAAGTATAAATGATATAGATATATATAGCATATAATAAGATATAAGAATATAAATGATATAATACAAGGTGCCTACCTTGTCATTTGTCGCGTAGGTGGACACCTTGTTACTATAAGTTAGGGCATTTGGGCGAGGTGCTTAGTCAAGGACACCTAATCGCCTAGCCAACGCCTTGATAACTATGGTATGTTGATAGCATAGTAATCAGTGGTGATTGGACAACTGAAATTCAAAAGCTAAAGGAGTTCTTAACTACTTAGTTTAAGATGAATGATCTAGGCCCCTTACGCTATTTCCATGGAATTGAAGTTGCCATCTCACAAAAACAGATCTTTATTTCATAAAGGAAATACATCCAAGATATATTATAGAATACAGGCAAGCTAGGAGTGAAGCCAACTAATTCCCACATTGATCCAAATCACAAAGCTGGGTGATTGTCATGGGGAAACCAGAAAAGATGTGAAGAATTTCCAAAAACTTGTACAAACACTAATATTTGTCTATGGTCAAACTTGACAATGCTTATGTCTTGGGTAGGGGTGAGAATCGTTTGGTTAAAATGAAAAATTTTGGTTTTGGTTTTCTTGGTTTTATTTTACTTTGGTTTTTCATGAATTTGGTTTTAAAAATTTTGCTTTATTCAGTTTAGTTTTTAACCAAATAAACCGTTTGCTCACCCCTAGTTGTGGGTGTTCTTAGCCAGTTCATGCACACCCCTAAGGCCACTCATTTGGAAGTTGTCAAGAGGATTCTAAGGTATCTCAAGAAGTTTTAAGAGCCGGTTTGTTGATCCAGAACCATGGGCATTTGAAGGTTCAAGTGTATACAAATGCTGTTTGGCTAGATCAGTAGATGGCAAAAAATCCACTAGTGGATATTGTACCTCTATGGAAGGAAAACTAGACATATGGAGAAGTAAGAAACAAAGTGTGGTGACTAGGTCCAGTGTAAAAGCTAAATACAGAGCTATGTCTCATGGGATTGCAGAGATCATGTGGATAAAAGACTTGTTGGATGAACTCGTGTTTATAGTTGATAACCCCATGTCACTTTATTGTGATAATAAAGATGCCATCAATATTGTAGCCAACCTTGTACTCCATGATAGAACAAAACACATTGAAGTGGAAAAACACTTTATCGAGAAGAAGCTTGTGAGTGGGGAAGTGTCCACTCCATATGTTAGTTCTAAAGAGCAAGTTGCAGAAATCTTCACGAAGGGTCTACATCACTTGCATGACAAGTTGCGCATGAATTGCATGATTGACATCTATGTCACAACTTGAGGGGGAGTGTTAAGTATGAACAATTTGTAACCATAAGCTGCAAGGGAACTATAGTCTTTTTCTCCTTTTTATTATTTGTATTGGGTCGCCCTTATTATAAATTGAATGGTTGGTGCTGCAAGTGATGTATTGGGTCAACAATCGAATTTCCTCATTTTCCTCTCTTTCCCCTCTCTCTTCTCTTTTCCCCGCATTTTATTGACTTCCTACCAAGATAATACAAATAATGGAATAGCTTCAAATAAAGGGCCAAAAACATTAATAGATGAGTACAATTATGTTATTGTTGCAATGACCACTTGTTTTTGCAAAATTATATGAATACAAGTCAACAAAATTACAAATCTCAGAAAAGAATTTCAATCAAATTATAAAGGGAAAAAGAAAAGTTCAGTTAGAAGTAGAATGAGCTAGAAGAGCAAGGGGCAGACCGAAAAGGACTTAGATGGACGTAGTAAGAAATGATTTAAGCACCTATAATTTAATGATGGATATGGCACTGAACAGAATAGAATGGCAAAACAGAAATCATGTAGCCAATCCCATATAGTTAGGACAAGGCTTAGATGATGATGATGGTTAAAAGAAAAACATCTAAGTTACTGAAAAATTTAAGTTGTAGTACAGAACTTAGCTGTTAAAGCCTTACAAGTATTGATGAATGAGATAAGGCTGCAACAACTGTGTCATCAAGGACTTCCTTAAACTCAAATGGAACCTGTAAATTTAAACAAAAGTTCATATGATAACTCAAGGAATCTTAAGAAAGATATATCTTGTATGAAATCAAAAAGTGCTATTAAAGCAGAAAACTCCTAATATGTAGTAGGATTCAGCCACAAGTATTAACAGGAAAATAAAGAAGAGAAAATGAAGAGGAAGCAATAATAATTCCTACTATACCATTTAGCAATGGTAGAAACAGAAAAGAACACTTTATTTACACCTTAGCAGAAAGAAAAGCAATAATAAAATGCTCTTTACAAGACCTGATGAGACTCTTCTGTAGACCCAAAATCAGCAACTTCCAACTTGTAATTGGACTCTAACTCCTACTTGTATTAAAACTAAAGAAAAAAAAAAAAAAAAAACTTCTTATTCAAACTATGACACCTTTATAACTCTACTAATTCCATAAAACCTGATGTGGACGCATTTATTGGGAGGAAATACCGCCGCTGGCAGCAGCAGTAATTTGGTGCTCTCATCTTATCCAATTCGGCAGCAGCAGTAAATTGGTGTTTTCATCTTATCTAATTCTAGCTAGATACAGTTCTACCTTATCTATTCAGTATTCTTATCTTCTCTGTTTCAGTAGTAGGGATTAGTAGGGAGTCTTATCTATTCAGTGTTCTTATCTTATCTATTCAGTAGTATAGATTAGTAAGGAGTCTTCCTAAAAGTAGAACTCTTACCTCTTGTAATCTCCTATTTAAGGAGCTGATATTATTCAATAAAAGGCATCGAAAATTTCAGTCAAGGAAGAGCAAGGAGAGTTGGTGATCTCTTGAACAAATCACCATTAAGGACGCCAAGATAGGTTCCTCAAGAAAAGGGAGGAACAAGGGAAAACAGGAGGTTTTCCCCGTGGACCGACCCAGACGAGATCCTATTCTCGGGCCCTTAACAAAACCAACTTAATGTAAGAAACCAAGAATTACAAAAAATAATAAATCATAATCTCACTACAAACAGTAACTACAGAAGAGTATCAATAACAATAATGGGAACTAAATAAAATAGCAAGTCCAAAAGATACTATAATTTCTAGAAGGCTGAGACTTATCAAATGATAAAACCAACATGGACCAAACTTGACAAAAAGATTCCATTGCTGTAGATAAAACAACCAGTGGGGTCCAATGGTCAAATTTGGCCATGACCTGCAGAACCCAAATCAGTCATTCTGAAGCCTTCAGTTGGGGCACTACCACATCTGGTTGAACTGAAAATTTACAGTCTTAAGCACCATAAGGGTATGTTACTTCCACCAAATTTTAGCCAAGTCAACTAAAGTTTGACTGGCTGAACAATCACTTCTTTTTCTAGTAAACAATGCAACTGCAGATATGCCATCTGCCCTCTTTTATTCAATTTCTTCCCATCACTTCCAAGTTTTCATCGGCAATTTATACATTAAGTTAGCTGGGATAAATCAGTCTCATAGAACCACACCTGACTAGCTCCAGATGCATTTTAGACCACAATCAAACCAACATTATTAATTCAAATTCCCATATCAGTTGAGCCCTCTTAGTGGTACCAGAAACAAAATTGTAGATTTCTTGTTTACAACTCTTATCCTGCAAAGGTAGAAGGGTATTAAACAACTCTTTTTCTAAGCCTGTTTGTTATCAGGAGACTGAATTGTTGTGTAAAAACCAGTAGAGAAAAGATTAATAATTGATATAAAAGAAGATTAAGAAATAAACCAGAATAACTTTAATAGGAATTAGGAGTAAATTGTGATTCATCAAAGTAAATATACTATATTTTGTCTTTTTGCCTAATGCTCCATGGAATAGTCGGAGGTCACCTTGTCCTCTATTTATTTGTGCAACACCTATTAATAGAAGGAGACTCCAAGGTGGTTGTGGGGTGGCTACAGAACCCATAATCTGTGACTTGGTGCTTTAAGAATGAACTTAAGAAATTTAAGTGGCCAAGAAGGAACCTGTGTGTCAGAATACAGTGGGTGGGGAGATCAGCTAACTCTATGGCTGATAAGCAAGGGACAAATAGGGATCGATTGTATTGAGCATATTTGTAATCTGTTGTTGATTTGCTTGCTTGGAGAGGTAACAGCTCATGCCTCTCCATGGGACACTTGTATCCATTATTATCCTTAATTTAATAAAAGTATCATCGTTTATCAAAAAAAATATATTTACATTGATGGAACTTCCTGTAAATGATAACAATATCAAAATCTCCTCCCTAGTCTACATTATATATATATAGATATATATATATATAAAAGGACTGGGTCCATGTTAGCAGCATCGTGATCCTCTAAAATTCCCTTTTTTTTAATTCAAAAAAAAATAAAAGTAAACAAAAGGAGTTAGGAAATCAGTTGTCATTAATTGAAAAAGACTATAAATTCAATTGTCATTAATAGAAACCCCCATTAATTATTTCTTAATTTTATTCAGTATTAATTCAATGCTATATTTATTAATATTAGAAATTTTATTTACTATAACAAACTAAATACAAACTAATATATGATTAGATGTCTAATGATATTAAAATTAAATCATCACTTAATTTGACACACCCTCGCAGCAAAAATAGATGGTAGACAGATTGCATTGACCTACATTGAGTAAAGAGTTGGCAAAGGAAATGGTAACCCCCTTTGAGCTAGATAAGAAGGCAATCTTCTCCATGGAGAGAGACACAGCCCCTGGGCCTAATGGTTTCTTGATAGCTTTTTCTCTTTGATAAATAATTTCTTGAAGCTTTCTTCCAAGACTATTGGCATATTGTTAAGAATAATTTAATGGAGGCCTTTGGGAACTTTCTTAATAGGGTAATTATCAATGCAGGGGCTAATGCAAACTTTTGTGATTCTAGTACCCAAGATTAAGGAAGCTACTCACTCTAGGGATTTTTGACCAATCAGTCTTGCCTGCAGTTTCTATAAAATCATTTCCAAGGTTAAGGAAGCTACTACCCTAGGGCCTCTGGGGATTTTTGTTGGTTGTCACAACTCCTTTATGGTCTCTATGACTCCTCCAAATTTTTTGTTTTTAATTTTTTAAACATTAAATATAGGGCTACTTAAACTCACCCACAACCAATTCAGTGTACTTTTTGTTAGGAAACTGAATCTAATCATATGGGGCATTTTCACACCAATCCATACATCGCACAGATATGAAATCACACCAATCCACACATCACAAGACCCACCAAAAAGGAGCCACAAACTGAAGGCACAGAACAACAATAGTAAGCCAACTCATGAAAGCAAGAGACAAGCCAAATGTAGAGTGTGATATTTATGAAAGCTCAACTTAACCACCCTTACCTCTCCCAAAGTTTTCAATGTATATGATAGGGTACGTAGGGCAGCAACTACCATGGAGGGACTAATGTCAGGAGATTCAAGCTGCGAAATACCAGAACACTTCTGTGAGTGCATATATAACAAAAAAAATTGAAACAAATATTCTTCAGTGTTTTAACCATTTGATGTTCATATGAAATATGCTTCATTTACAGAGAGTGTATGAAAAATGGGGACATTTCAGCATACCTGTTTTCCCAGAAGAACCAAAAAGGTTCGTTGAGTAGGTTCAGTCATCTGATCAGTTACACCAACCCGAAGAATATATAGGGCACATGCCTTCAAAAAAAGGGAAATATGGCAAATTGTCTCAATATATATTAAACCACACAATTAACAAAATGCTTTCAACCAAAAAAAAATCAACACGATGCAGAGATGATATGGAATATTCTAGTTTTTAGCCATTCGAAAACTTCTGCATGGATCCCATACACAAAATTTAGAAATAAAACAAGTAACTTTTCTGCAGTTCTGCACTCATATCAAGACTCAAGGTTGATAGCACTTCCAAAAGAGCAGTTGTAGATAAGGCCCATCTTCTTTTCTTTTTTACTTTTGAAGGTAAAAGTATTGGCATTACTCAATAAACTGTACAAGCAGCCCAATACCATGAGAATCTGTAAAACCAAACAGGGTGAAGTGCCAAAAGTTCAAAAAATACTCAAAAGACAATACATTTCTGTGCATTCCTGTGATTAAAGGCATAAAACATGTATTTGTAAGCCATGAAGACAGCAGCTCAATGCAAGAATTAATCACTGCTTCAACAGGACTCTTCTTTTGTTCAAAAAAGTGAGTGTTTCTTTCCAAGCAAGCCACCCACAAAACAGTGCAAGAAATACAAGCCCACAGAACCTGCTTTTTTTCTTAGATCCTTTTGTCTGCCAGTACCTCAACATCAGGTCCACTGAATTTGAAGCAGACCAATAGCTCAGCACTGAGAAAAAGATGCCAGATTCTGCTTGTGTAATTGCAATGAAGGAAAATGTGGTTACAGTTCTCGTCAGCCTGTTCACAAAGTGGGAAGTTGATATTATTGAGGCCATACCTGTCACGTTGAGGTTATCCACTATCAGACATTTACCCATGGCTTCTGTCCAAACCAAAAACTTAACCCTGGAACGTGAAGCCCCCACAAGTTGATTTAAAAAGGAAAGTCACTCCAGCTTCTACTGGTGAGATGTTTGAAGAGAGATTGAACACTGGACTCTCTGCCTTGATCCCACATCCATATTCAAACTGTCAAAACCCTGGTGTTTGGTTGCTGATTGTGAAGCAAAAGAAGCAATTCAGCCACAAGCTCCAGTTTCCAGTCGCTGAGGTTCCTTCTAGACAAGGGAACCACACCACCTCCCCATTAACTTAAATCCAAGAAATCTGCTACTATTCCATCTCTGTTTCAAGAAGCCATACACAGGGAAGGGAACAGATCTTTGAGAGGGATATCAGAGCACCAATTATCTCTCCAGAAACTAACCTTACAGCGATCACCTACTTTGTATCTGACCCCTTTTATAAAGTGATGGAAAGCTTTGCAAATAGCCCTCCACACTGAGCAACCATAAGGCTGAGTTGATTCAATGGTATCCCAGCCCATTTTCTGATAGTAAAAGGAAAATTTTCATTAAAAAAGAAAAACTAGTACAAGCTGATAAGGTGTTAAGGCAACACCTTCAAACAAAACAAATACATAAAATCCAAACCAGAATAAACCATCCAAATTACAGATTTGCAAACCCAAGACATCCCAAAGCATGTCCCTAATATCCTCTTTATTGACTTGTGCAAATTCTGGCAACACCAAAACCCAATCTGAATTCTGAAACAGATTTACCAACAAGGCAACAACAACTACCACCATCCTATCCAAACTCCAGGCCTTATTCAATCACTCTTCTATTCCTTTCCTTCCATATATTCCAGTAAAATAGCAAAAGGTATGCACCTCCAAATCAGCCTGGCCTTCTTAATGCCTCTGAGCTTTGGTCATGAAGAAAAGATCTCTGAAGGAATCCTTGGATGAAAGTTCTTACACCGAACAATGCTGTGAAGAGATTCCATATGAAACCAGTAATCATGCAAGGTATAAATAGATGCCTAATTGATTCCTCTGTTCTTTTCACAGGTAACAGATGCTAGCCATGCTGAATCCTCTCCTCTACTCTTCAAATGGTCCACAGTCGAGATTACCCATACTTCCATAGCAACAAGCCAAGCAAAGGCTTCCACCCCCGGAGAGACCGGATTGCCGCAAACGCTTTTGGCCTGGTTTGAATCCAATTTGTTCCTGCAAAAGGCTAAGTAAAATGACTTTCAGAAAATTTTCCATTTGAACACTCCTTCCACCACATCGCATCCCTTGAGTGGTCAGAAACTTCACATTCTCCAACTTTTCCAATAATGCACTTCTATTTCTCTGTCAAGCAATGGTCTCCTGAATCTTGGGCACCAAACCAATTGCTCCCCTCTCCTTTCATAGCAGTTTATAAAAGTCACATCAGATTCAGCCAGCCTATATAGCCTTGGACATAATTCACAAAGCTTTCCAACCCCACACAAATCATCTTCCTAACAAAAGATATTTTTAAAAGACAATTAAAATTATAAAATCTTTTTTATAGGGATTTAAGAATTTAAGACCCCAATATGGACTTGTTTAGGCTTGCCTCGAGGGGCTTGGTTGGGGGTCCAGGGTCGGAAACCCAAGCACAGCTGATAGGCATAAAAAAACAGAAACATGCGTAAATTTTCAAAAGACGTGCACTTGGGCTAAAGCGCAAGGTGCACCACATGCCTTTTGAAAGTGTTGTGCCTAGGACCTAGGCGAGGTGCATACCCTAAAATGTGACTCGCCTGTGTGCCTAAGCGCACTTGAGGCACGTTTTAAATAACTGCCTCACCCTTCTAAACCCCAAATGCCCTTCTTCCTTTGGCTTATAGACTTTTTCCCACTTGACCAAATGGAATTTCCTGCCTTCCCTCCCCCCCCCCCACTCCTTCCCATAAAAAATCTCTTTGGATTTTCTACACCCTCTTTGCAACTTCTGATGACACCCTTAACGAGGATAAATAATATGTTGACAAGCTTGATAAAACACTTCTAATAAGTGTTATCCTCCCCTCCAAAGAAAAATATTTTTCTCTCCAACCATCCAATCTTCTTTCAATTCTTTCAACAATTGGCTTCCACAATGCAGCTGAAGCTGAATAAACCAAGAGATTTTACTACCACCAGCTGTCTCTCCACTATTTGTTCAATGCCCACCCTATATCTGTTAATGTTCTCCCTTCTTGTTCCTAAACCTTCCTCCCCCTTGAGAGGTTGAATGGTGATGTTCAGAGGGATTTTATTTCTACCCCCAACTCCTCCCCCCCCGCCCCTTATTTCTACCCCCAACTCCTCATGATCTTCTACTTCTCACCATTCAACCCCAATCCCTCCACCTCCCTATATCGAGGCTCTTCTCTTTCTATTATACATCCTGTGTTGTTGATCAACCATATTACCCACACTAGAGAACTTTCTCTTCAACCTACTTCCCTTGCCTTCCTCTTCACCAACCCTAGTTCTCCTATTCTCCACTTATTACATCTCCAAGCACAGGCAAAGAAGCAATAGGAACAGAGCTCATGTTTGTATTCAATCGAGATATTAAATCAAGAGCTTTGAACCTGGCAGACGTCTCTCCGCATTATCCTTCATAGCTGCAACAGATGCATTTTATTCACTCTGTCTTGTTCCACATCTATGAATCCACCACCACTCAAGCCTACTGCCCCAACATCGATGTTGATGTTCAGAGGTTGCACCTCTATCGACGAATTTCTCTAGATCTTATTGTGTTTCCATCCAGTTGTAATTCTTCTATCCAAGGGGAGTCACTTTGTCTTTAGCTTCTCTCCTTTCTACCACTAAAATTTTCTGCCCTTTCTCAAACCTTGTTACAACCCAAATCCACTCTTCCTTCGAAGTCACCCTTCTTTAGCTTTTCTCCTTTCTACCACTAAAATTTTCCGCCCTTTCTCAAACCTTGTTACAACCCAAATCCACTCTTCCTTTGAGGTCCCCACCCTTCTTCTGTTTTCACTAACATTGTGGGACTTCAAACTCTTTCAAAGAGACTTCACCTTTGCAAAAACACCCCTCCTTTTTACTACCTTTAACCTTTTATTCTGGCTCCTCCCTTTAAAATCCTTTTTCAAATTCTTGCAAAAGTGGTCCCCACCCCTACCTTTATTCTTAATCTCACCTGCTATCGCTTGTTCCCTATCTCCTCCCTCGACCCTTTCACTCGACCTTTGGATTTCCAATGACTTACATATCTCACCCTCCACGTGTCCTCCACATGTCCAAACCTGTTCCCTATCTCAAGGTGCAGCAGAATATTCTTTTTACTTCTTTCTCGCACTCTTCTCTTCTTTACTCTCTTCCCTTCTATTTTTCTTTGACTTGATAACTTTGAAACCTTATTTTTCTAATTGTACTGCTTGACAAGTACATGCAGATCTTATACGACATAAAATTGAATGCTAGCTACATGGCCAACTCGAAACACAATGGTTAGCAGGGTATACTTTACAACACTGTTTTAAAAACCGGACCAGACCGGAAAAACCGGGAACCGGTCACCTGACCAGTTCCGTTTTCCTCCAAAACCGTTGATTTTGGTCAGCAAACCGCTGAACCATCCGGTTAACCGTTTGAACCGTTCGAACGGTTTTGACCGTTTTCCAATTTTTTAAATTGTTTATTTTTTTTGTCAGAACGGGCGGTCGTTCGGGTCAAACGGTCTGACCAGTTCGGTCACCGGTTCGTTTTTAAAAACCATGCTTTACAATGCAATTCCGTTCCTTGCAATTTACCCAGCACTTGGCGCTATGTTGAAAGGTAAGCTCAATTGTAAATAGAAATGAAATACAAAATGAATGTCGAAGCCACATCATCAGAGCCTTAACAATTTGGGGTAACAGATGATGTGCACCTGAAACTATAGAGAACAAATAAATACAGTAAGCTATTATGATGTTTTGTTCTTTTCTATTCTTATCCTTGCTTCCCTTTTCTTCTGTTTTTCCTCTTATTTCTGAGAAGGATTTAAATGAATTATCAGACAGATCACCAGTTAGAAAACTAGAGGATGAAAAAAAGAAATTGCCACTAAGGCTCAATATCACAGATGTAAGGGAGGAGATACCATCGCGTGTGCATCCACAGAAGAATCACCTCGAAGCATTTCCATAGCCTGTATGGCAAAGCTCTGAAGCTCGGTATCTGGATATAGATACTTGAGTCGAATGACCTGAGAGATGTAAAAAGAGCGCAAGCCAAAATTGTAAAGTGCATTGTCAAAAAACAAAAGGACTTAGATGAAAACAGAAAAAGAATAATTCTACTCTATTAATAGAAGTTGCAGGTAATGCAGCAAATTCAAAGACATGTAAGAATCAAAATTCATACAAGACATATTGCATTTCCAAATAATACAACATCAACACAAAGAAGGACGTAATAACTGCCCTCAGAAAGGAGTGAACTATAAGACAGTATTATCAAAGCATTGTTGTTGACTAATTGACTCACTATTCAATTGTAGGCCATGTCAACTGCATCAGTAACCAGTCCATTGGTAACCATGATAAGGCACCGGGACAACTAAGCATCAACTAAATCAACTTAGTTGATATATGGCTAATCAACCTAGTCAACCACAAAGTTGTTTTCTAGCTTTATTTGTCTATGGTTCTCTTTATTGATTTAAGATAATGCCATGCATCCTTTTAAACATGCAAGTTGCTTTAAGCATTTAAGATAGCCCCTGGTAGAAGGACTGATGTGATATAAAATATATAAGGAAATGTGTAGCACATTCAGATGGCTGAGGACTGCGAGTGAAATGGCAGACTCCTTAGCCAAGCAAGGGCACTTGGGCAGCACTTTACTCGGCAGAGTTATAATACTTTCTGTTTGTTTGGGGTGTTGGAATATGTCCAACTTATGTATGTTAATTTCATGTTTTGAAGTATAATTATATAATCAGAGAGATCAACTGTTTTCCACCTTCCGGAGGACTATATGCCTCTTTTATGAATTTATTTTTTCCATCATTTTCTAACAAAGATCAGATCAGTTACCAATTGAAAAATAAATAGTAAGCATACTGTTTTCCAAGACATTAGCATTTACCTGTAAAAAGGATACCCATGATAATGTCAGTCCAATACGAATATCCTTTGAGTGGGCACCACTTGCTGCAAATTGAATGAATTATAAGAAATATTTGAAGACCAAAGGCCATAAACACTTTCACTAAGGTATGATGGACCAACATAACAGTCATCGTATGCCCACATACAGTTTGCAGAAGGACGGTATTACAAAGTCATTTAGAAACAACTGTAGGCTTTAAAGGAAAAAAATATTGGTAATGAAAAATATAGAACTTTAGCAATTGTTCACTAATGAATGTCCCCATTCAACATAAGTGAAAGTTAACAAATAATCTTTTACATCAAAATAAATATATATATATATATTAAAGGCTGCAAGTTTTCCATTTGCAATTTGTCAACAACACACTTATATTTCTAGAAGCAACCCAAGAAAATATTTTGAATGCTAAAAATGTTATAAGATGCATTTAAGCTATTATATGATTGAAAGTAAGCCTAACAAATAGCTGCCTATTCGGCAATCATATGGAAGAAGGGAAGGAGAATTACAAGGAAACCTTGGGCCGAAAAGTGGAAAACTGGCTAGTTAAATACCGGGGCATGCCTTTGGAGTAGATCCAAAATCCATCTATTTCTAGGATCTCGTTATTAAGAAATGTGAACAGATAATAGCCTCACAGAAAAGGAAATATGTATCTAAAGAGGGTTGTGTCACACTAATCAAAACATTTGTTGCCAATATCCCACTATACTTCCTCTTTGTCTTTCAAATTGAAGGCAAAGGTTAGGACACATGGAACAAATTCAGAGAAATTTCTTATGGGGCAAGCTGGGGGGAAGAGGAACACCTGGTTAGATGGAAAGAAGTTTGAAACCCAAGAAAGATGAGGGATTGGGTCTAGGATGTGTGTCCTGAAGAAAAAATGGACTTATGGGTAAATAGCTTTGGAGGTTCCCTCACAAGTAATCCAGCTGTTGGGCAGCCACTATCAGTAGCGACTATGACTTAAACACCAACAGGTGGGGAAGCAACCTTAATCAGCACCAATACTCTATACAATCCTTGGACAAATATTTTTTTAATCAATAACTGAAAATTCATTTATTAAAATTAAAGTATTACAAATAAAAAGGAGAGAGAAACTCTCTTAACTCTCCCCAAAACAGTAAACAAGATCACAACATGGACCAGAACATTTGATTCCTTTCCACCCCTTGTTTAGCCAGCACATCCGCAAAGCCATTAGCTTCTCTTTTCACCCAAATCGGCTTCAGTTCCATTCCTTGTGTCAGCCACTTGAACTTCCTTTTTTCATTGATATAATCCCACCAGCCCAACTCCTCTTTATGAAGCCAATTTATAACCAACTTTCAAATCCCCTTCTATTATCAGTTTTGAGATATTCAAATCTTTGGCTTTTTTGAGCTCCTTCCACGATAGCTAAAATCTCAGCCCTTAGTGAGTCTCCCACACCTAAGAGACTTGAAAAATGAGCAATTATTTTACCTTCATCATTTCTAAATACTCTTCCCATGCCTGAATGACCCGGATTTCCTTCATTGCTACCATCAAAGTGCAATTTAATGAAGCCACTGAAAGGATACCAAGATAGCCTCATTACAGCTTTCAAAGGAACAGAATCAGCCACTTCCAACGTCGCATCAAGTCAACAGCTAAAACATCCTCAAATAATTTTAGTGTTTTCACCCAATGTAACACTCTAATGGTGATGGCTTCAACTAGAGCCATCCCAACTCCTCTCTTTTTCTGCAAATGTTCTTTGATTCCTCTCTTCCCAAATTGTCCAACACACTGCAGCTAGCCTTACAAAGGAAAAGGAAACACCAGTGAGGGGATAAGCACCAATTAGGTTTTTTACTTTAAAGAAAATCACAGGTGTTAATTCTTTCCAAAAACGCAGAAACCACCAATTCTAGGCAGAATTGATTAGTTCCAAGCCTCTTTTACTGGAAAAGATATGCCCAAACTACAGGAGTCAGGGTTGATGGAAGCAGGAGATAAGGAAGAGAGATTTAATTTGAGAAGAGAGTTAGAAACTACACTCCTAAGAGAGATGTGGAAGCAGAAATCAAGAGCGCATTGGACAAAGAAGGGGATGGGAACACAAAATACTTTCACATGATTGAGAACGGAAGGAAAAGGAAGAATCTGATCTCTCTATTAGAATTGGAGGATGGCACATTAACTAATCAGGATGAAATTGCAAAGAACTTGGTAGATTATTTTAAATCGGTTTTCAGATGGCCTCTATCAGGAAGATGGAAAGTAGAAGGATTAGACAGGCCAGTTTTAGAAGGTACTCTAAGCAGGCACTTGGGAAAAAAATTTGAGGTGGATGAGGTAAAGGAAGCAATCTTTTCTATGGACCGCTCTAAAGCACCAGGGCCCGATGGATTCTCTATGGCTTTCTACCAGGACTGTCGGGAGTGGATTAAGGGCAATCTTATGCGAGTCTTTGAGGAATTTTATCACAGAGGGATTGTTAGAAGGGGGGTAAATGCTACTTTTATCGCACTAATCCCAAAGAAGTTTGGTGCTTGCCATCCAAAGGATTTCAGGCCAATCAGCTTGGAAACAAGTCAGTACAAAATCCCAGCCAATGTTCTCTCTCTTCAGTTAAAAAATGCCCTCCCATCAATAATCCTCAACTCCAAGGGGCTTTCACCCAAGATAGACAAATTTCGGACCAAATACTCATTGCCAATGAATGTGTGGAGGATTTCAAGAAATCGGGTAAGAAGGGCATTGTGTGCAAGCTGGATCTAGAGAAAGCCTACGATTTTGTGGATTGGGAGTTCCTGATTGAAGCATTGAGACAGGCGGATTTGGAGTAAGATGGTGCAAATGGATTAAGGGTTGTCTAAAATCCTGCCACTTCTCAGTTCTAGTAAATGTAGTCAAGGATTTCTTTGGGGCCCAAAGAGGAGTGAGACAAGGGGAGCCACTTTCTCCCTTCCTTTTCACAATTCTAGCAGAGGTGCTTGGTAGAAGGATTTTGAGGGTGGATGAGAGGGGTCTTTTAAAGGGGTTGAGAATAGGACTGGAAAGAGTGGTGGTAACTCACCTACAATTTGCAGATGACATCATTATCTTTTGTGAGAGTGGAGGCAAGTTAGATGCAAGAAACCTAAAGATGTTGGTGAATCTATTTGAAAAAGTGACAAATCTAAAGGTGAGCCTCAATAAAAGTGTGGTGGCAGGGATCAACTTAGCTCAAGAGGAGATTAACTTATGGGCTGGGGAGCTAGGTTGTTTACAGAGTGTCTGGCCGTTGAGGTATCTAGGTCTTCCCCTTGGGGCAAATCCTAGAAATCTAGAGTTTTGGAACGCAGTAGTGGAAAGGTTTGAAAGGAAGTTGGCGGTGCGGAAGAGGAACTACATTTCTTTGGGGGGTAGGATTACTCTCATTAAGTCAACCTTAGCAAATCTTCCGGTGTATTACCTCTCAATGTATTGCATGCCTCAGGCTATTGGAAAGAAGTTAGAGAGGATAATGAGGGACTTCTTGGGAACCAGGTGATAAGAAGAAAGATCATTTAGTAAAATGGGAACTAGTGAATAGGAGGAAGGAGTATGGAGGCTTGGGATTAGGGAGATTGAAGGAAAGGAATAAGGTGTTACTAGGAAAATGGTTATGGAGATTCCCTCGTGAGACAGACAGGTTATGGCACAAAATTGTGGCTAGCATACATGGGCTCTCAAAGAATGATTGGGATGCTGGAGTATCTTGTAGAGCTTCTAGCGCATCACCATGGAAAGAAATTCACAAACTCCTTCCACTATTGCTCAGTCATGTCAGGTTTGATCTCAATTCAGGTAACAAGATTAACTTTTGGGAAGATGTGTGGGTGGGTAACTCTCCTTTGAAGACATTGTTCCCCTCAATTTATGCCCTTTCCTCTCTTAAGAATAGACCGGTTGCTGATTTCTTAACCCCTTCTCCCTCCCAGTCTGGTTTTGCTTGGAATTTGGGGCTTCGTAGAAATGTGAGAGATTCTGAGATGTGCTTGGTGTCCTCTATCCTTCATCTGCTAGATGGGGTGTATCTTGATACCTCCAAACAAGATACTAGGCTTTGGACCCCTCACCCCTCCGGAGCCTTCAGTTGTGCTTCCTTCTTCAAAACCTTGTATACTTCTGCTCAACCTGGGGTATTGCTTCCAGTCCAAGAAGTTTGGTGTCGCCCCATTCCCCCGAAAGTGAGTGCTTTTTGTTGGGAGGTCTACTATGATGCAATTAACACCTGTGGTCTGATGCAGAGGAAGAGGCCTGGCTGGTGCCTTTCTCCTAATTGGTGTTGTTTGTGCAAGTCAAGTGGCAAAAACTGCTTTTCATATATTTGTCTCCTGTCCTGTTGCTAACTGTATTTGGGACTGTTTTTTCTCTCTCTTTGGATGCAGGTGGGATACCCCAATGAGTTTGGAAAGGCTATTTGACTCCACTTTTAGATGGCCAAAAAGAAGAGGTAGAATGCTATGGAGATGCACTCGGGCAGCAGTGCTTTGGGTGATATGGGAGGAAAGAAATCTGAGAATCTTTGAAGAAAAACGAAGATGCAAGGAAGTGCTGATAGAAGGGACCATGATAAAGGTGATTTCGTGGGTAAAATCTGTGGGATTGTTCTCAGATTTTACTGTGGATGATATCTTCAGAAATTGGAGGACAGTAGCTTCCTCTTCATCAACTAAAAAGAAGGTTTTAAGAGAGTGGGATCCCCCTGATTATGGCTTCCTCAAATTAAACCTTGATGGAAGTAGTTTTGGCAACCCAGGAATATCAGGAATTGGAAGGGTGATAAGAAATGACAAAGGGGCTGTGGTGGAGATGTTCTCAGGCCTTATTGGAAGGGGAAACTCCACTACAGCTGAACTAAAGGCAGTGGTTTTTGGGATACAAAAGGCTATGGAGTTGGGAGTGAGAAAACTGGTTGTGGAAGGCGATTCCAAAGTGGTCATAAGCTGGTTAAAGCAAAACGAAAAGACTCCCTGGCTCTATAGAAATGAAATTAAGAAGCTTAAATGCTTTTCTAAGGACATGCAGTTGTTAATACAGTGGACTCCAAGAGCGGCAAATGGCTTTGCAGATCAGCTAGCAAAACAGGGGGTTAACAGGGAACATTGTTTCTGGGCTCAGTTGTAAGGCTGGATAAATAAAAGTCGATAGTTGGCGAACTCTAAATTCTAGTGGGGTAGCCGAGGCTACTCATTTCTGTAATCTTTCTAAATTTACAATGAAATCTTTTTTACTGATCAAAAAAAAGATATGCCCAAACTATCACTCATCTGGGTTAAGGACACAAAGAAGGAGTCACAAGTAAAGAACCTGACGGGGAAAGAGTCCAAATTCTATATTTATAAAAAAGAGCCCAAATTCTACAGTCACCTCTTGAAGGGTTCAAAAACACCCCCTAGAGATTTTGGATCAAGGAAAGAGCACTAGCCATTTCACAATCCCGCAGACCACTTCTAAACCCCAAATCACAATCAAACCTTGAACTAGAATTAAAAGGGACCAAAAAAAGAAGCAATAGGCTCATTCTTCCGGTCAGAAATTGCACAAAGGGATGGGAATTGTTCTTTTAGTGGTAAGGAGCCAACTAAACATGATCCCAAAACTTTACAAGATTACTAGATCAAAGATTATACCTGACTGATTTCCAGGGCTCTTAAGGGGTTCTCAAGTTGGTAGGAGAATGGTGTCAGTAAGGACTTGAGGAATTTCTGAAGACATGGAAGGGAAGATGGACAAACTAGTTAGGCAGTTGGCAAATCTGCTGTAGTAGGGGCTTTGACATTGCCTCAGTTATCTCGGTTTCTGGGAAAAGATTTTGGAGGTGATGGGGATACAAAATAGTGTTGGAGTTTTGAAATTGTAATTGTTTTTGTTCTGTTTTTTTTATCAGGTGTTGCCTTAACACAGATCAAGGATGTACCTTTTTTATTTTAATGGATTTTCTTTTTACTTATCAAAAAAAGGGTTATACCTAATCTATGGCAAGAAGGAAGGATTGCATGAATAGACTTCCAAGGAGAGGCTTTTGTGGCCCTTGCCAAACCTCCAGCATCCTAAGCATCAGCCACAAGCCCATGAATACTCAGAATTACCTGTAGAGATGAAGACAGGGATACTAAATTGTTCTTTATATGTTTTTATATGCAAATATATGCTCCCCATCTTTATTTGTAATTGTTTCAGGCTGCTGTTCTTGTTTTTCTCTCTGTCACAGTCGACAGGGGTATTTTTGTCATTGTATCATCTTTTTATTAAGTCCTATAAAAGCCAATGAGGGGGCAGCAGAACCAATTTTTCATTTTTCTCTCTCTTTATCTCATTCTTTCTTCTCTTCTCCTTCTGTTTTTCTTCTTTTCTTTTTCTTTTCTTGAACAGATTTCATACTAAACCTAGGACTGCTGCAGCATTTTTCTAGTTGGTACCAGAGAAGGTTTAGGTTTAGGTCTCATGTATGCTTATCCCAGCTGGCTGCATGAGACTATTAGAGCTGGAGTTTCAGACCTTTTTCACCTAATTCTTGGAGGTCAGTGGAATTTGGTGCACTGTTATAGCACCTTTTCTGTTTTTCTGTTTTGCCCAGCGACCAGGAAGAATCAGAGATACTTGTTTGATTTAGATTTCGAGGTTGTAAACCTCAGGTTGAAGGTGGTGCCCAGTATTTTCTGGGTAGTTTTTTTCATTTGTTTAGAGATCGACTGCAAGTGGAGGACATTCAAAAGTCTCTAGAAGTTGTGGCTGGAACTTTCTTGTGTTCTCTTCTGATTTCTAGGGTTTTTCCCTTGTTGGAACAATCAGTTTTTGAGTTGCAGTCGATTGATTACAGCTTGACTGCTGATTTAAAAAAAAAAAAAAAAAATCCTTCATTTTATCAGAAAAGAATCGAGAAGTGCAATATCTTGTTCAGTCCAGCATGGAGAATGTTAGAAATGAGTTTAAATCAATCGGGGAAGGACTTGTAGGGGCTGGTGGTGTGACAGACAGCAACCCTTTCCAGATTAAGACCATTAAGTTTGATGGAGCAAGCTATCTTGAGTGGGCTCAATCTGCAATGACGGTCATTGGAGGAAGGGATAAGTTAGGGTATGTAAATGGTGACACTAAGATGCCAGCCAAGGAAGACCCTTCCTAATGCCAAGTGGGCTGAAGAAAATTACCTAGTTATGACTTGGCTTTGCAACTCAATGCAGCCTTATATCAGTAGAAACTATCTTTGGGCAAAGATTACTAAAGACATCTGGGATAATATGAAGGAAACTTACTCTCAGCCCTTTGATGTAGCAAGGGCCTATGAGCTGAAAACTGAGGTGGCAAATCTGAAATAGGGGGAGAAACCTGTGTCGATTTACTTCTCAACTTTGAAGTCTCTATGGCATGAAATTGGGGGAGAAACCTGTGTCGATTTACTTCTCAACTTCTTCAAATAATCTCCAATTTGTTTCCTCCCATAGTACCCATAGCACTGCTGCCCTTGTGCATCTCCACATCATTCTCCCTCTTCGCTTTGGCCATCTAAAAAGTGATGTAAGGAAATTGATGTAGGACTTCCAAGCTTAATTCCAATAGGACAAGGGAAGCAAACAGCTTGGCAAAACTCTATCCAAAAAAGGGATAAATAGGGTACAATTGTTCGTTTGTTTTTTTTTTTTTTTTTTTTTTTTGGGGGGGGGGGGGTGCTTTTAAGGTTACCCAAAGGAAAAGATTTAGGGATAACCTCTCTTTGCACTTTAGACACACTTAGAGGATACTTCATCTAGCTAATTCATGCACTGTGAACAATGTAGAATTTAAAATAATTTTCTCAATATTACCCAGAGAAACCTAGCAGAGGTCCTTTACACTTCAGACCTCAACCAAGAGGCCCTCCTCTACCACTCCTAGGAGGAAAGTTATCCCTACTGATGGTAGCTCCAGGGAAAATCTAGGGCCACCAAGAATGGAGGAGTTTTTAGTGATTCAAGAGGCTCCCCTATCTGGTTTTATAGTGGTCCCATAGGTGATGTAGATGCACTCAAAGCAGAAGTACCAGCCTTATTGACCAGGTCTAGCATGGCTAAAAGGACACAATCTCATTTACTCAATTGTATGTGAGGGTTCAGCCAAT
Organism: Nelumbo nucifera; assembly: GCF_055504915.1. NCBI lineage: Eukaryota > Viridiplantae > Streptophyta > Magnoliopsida > Proteales > Nelumbonaceae > Nelumbo > Nelumbo nucifera. Next base: position 25,922,679 of record NC_142652.1, on the reverse strand, counting down.
TCCAATAAAGCCTGTGGAGATTAGCTCACTATCTCAGTAAGATAAAGAGAAAACCTGAGCTTTTTCCAACTTCCTTGAGGTAGATTCCAAATGAACTCAATCATTTAAAGCATGATTAGCTAGGAGAGAGAGGAAAGGATACAGCCTCTGGTACAGGATCCAAAGAGTCAAATTTGGAATTTCCAAAAATTGTCTTTTTTGTAATTTGAGATAGCAGGGGTATTTTGGTCAATCTACATGCATATGGGATCCACACTAATAGTGTTGGGACTTATTGGCAAAAAAACTACAGATCTATCCCTTTTTTTGAAGAGTAAAAATAAAAAGAGGGATGAAAGGTCTAGAATAGGAACACATCAATGCACAATCACTCAATCAGACAGTATGCATTTCTTCTTGAGCCTAGGAGCTCTGCACTTATATCTTCCTTACACACTTTCAAATTATATATAAAAGGAAGTTTATTAAAAAAAAAAATTCTGGTTACAACCAGAAACAAGGTGTTAAAGCAACACCTTAAGGCATAAACACAATTACTCACAAAATACACTCAGAATTGCAATTTTGCAACTCAAGAATTTCCAAAAATCTCTCCCCAAAATCCAGGCATAATTATACCTTTCATGAATGGCATGGTTAAATGCTTTTGCAAGCCACCTTCCAGTTTCTTTGATGGTGTAGAATTAAGTTTTCCTCTTGATTGCACCTAGTAAGAACAAACTATAAGAACACAAACCCAAAAGAACAAAATACCTTGAAAGTTAAGATCCACTTGAGAACATATACCTGTGCCTCAGGATTCATTCCAAGAGCAAGCAAAGCCCCCAGAGCTTCAGCAAAGGCATCCCTGACAGAGGAGACAGGATCTTCAAGAGCCTAGTGAAACAAGGCATTAATTAAGACAAGAGAAACCAATGTGTAAAAGATAGACCTCTCATTTTAATAAAATTAAACAGAATTAAATCAACACAAACAAACAAAAAAAGAGGGGTCAGAGGAAAAGAAATGTAGATGAAGATTTGCCTTGACACAATAAGAGGCTGAATTGTCAAGCTCTGCAGTTGACAGACCAGGTCCCCCTATGTTGGCAAATGTCTTCAGACATCTAGCAGCTGCAATTCTAACAAGAAATGACTTATCCCCAACACCTATCCTCGTGATGAGACGATAAGCCTCAGAATATGCTGCAGAAGCAGCATTACCACCTGAACCTTCCAATGCACTCTGGAGCATTTGTAGAGCTTCTTGTCTCACAAAGTCCTGAAATTGCAAATATATGCATGCAAAACTTTAAAAAAGAATAAGAAGAAAGAAGAAAAAATAGTAAGATGAGAATGAATAACCATCTGGTATCAAAAGATATCAACTTTGGACTACAAAACCATTAAGTAAATTATTAACTAAAAATGAAGTATACCACTTACAACTTTCATTAGGAACAAAAACGACACCAATTTTGAAGGAAAAGAGAAAACAAGAATTCCAACAGAAGAACCATACACTCTTCAGTACATCAACTCCACAACAATCAAAATAAAATGTTGTTAACAGTGAAGGTTTTAAAGAATAAAAGTTCAAATAGGAGTATGAGAAAAATTCCATACATCATGGTAAAAAATAGAAGGTTCATCAGATCAATAAAAAGCTTTTCTATTGACCAAGCATTTTGGTTTTTGGTGAAAATAAAATAACTTAAGAGCCATAACTGATAGACCAAGAAAATATAATTTATGGAAGGAGAAAAACAAAAATACTTTTTGAATACATAATCCAAGTGACTTTTTTTTTTTGATAAATAACATCAATTCCATTAAAATAATGAATAGATACAAGAAGATCCCCTTAGAGGCGCGAGGAGCAGCCTCTCCAAACAGCAAATAGACAAACTACAACAGAGAAAACATGAATGTTTAAATTAAAACAATAGTTACAATTGTGCCCAGAACAATGTTTCCCTATTTATCCCTTGTTTTGCCAAGACATCAGCAAAAGCATTAGCTGATCTCCCAACCCATTGTACTGTTATAGACATATTTCTTGTCAGCCATTTGAATTTCTTTAACTCATTTTTGTAGCCCCAAGTGACATCCTCCGGATTATTTAACCAGTCCAGCACTGTCTTAGAGTCTCCTTCAATCAGAAGCTGCTCCACGCCCACTTCTTTTGCAAGAAGTATTCCTTGTATTGCAGCTAGCAGTTCTGCCCGGATAGAGTTCCCAACTCCTAAAGGGCCAGAGTAGATTAAGACAACCTCTCCAGCCTCATTCCTCAGTACACCTCCCATCCCAAAGGGACCCGGGTTACCCTGGCTACTCCCATCAAAATTCAGCTTCAAAGAACCAAGAGGAGGGGGGACCCAGCTAGTCACTGCCCTTCCCTTGTAGGAGGAACAGCTTGCTACCAACTTCCAATCCTTCCAACAATCAGTAAAAGTAAAATGGTTAAATAATTCTAGTATCTTTAACCAATGTAAAGACCTGGACAAAATGCAGTCCTTTAAGGTTTGACTGCTTCTTCCTTTTTCTTGGAAGATTCTGGCATTCCTTTCTTCCCATAATGTCCATAACAATACTGCTCGTGAGCATCTCCACATTTTCCTTCCTCTTTTATGGGGCCAAGAGAAGAAAGAAGGGTTAAAGATTGTGCTTACTTCTGCTGGCATATCCCAACTAGACCCAAACAAAGATAGAAGCCAAGCCCAGAGCTCTGCAGTGACACTACAAGATAAAAATAGATGATTACAATACTCACCATGAGATCTGCAAAGAATGCACCAGTTTGGTGAAATACAAAGGACAGGTCTTCTCTTTTGTAGGTTGTCCATCGTGTTTACTTTACCATGCCACACTTCCCAACACAAAGACATAACCTTGGGGGGACTGGCCTACACCAGACTTCTTTGAAAGGGAAACTCTGATGAGAGGGAGATTGGCAGAGGAACTTGAAAAAGGAACCACCCTTTGGGGTGAATGGCCCAAATCCTTTTATCAGGTTTCGAGGGATCCAACCAAACCTTATCAAGGAGACATAGAAGAATAGACAAACACTCAATTTCCTCATCCCTTAATCCTCTACGAAAACCAAAATCCCAAGACAAAGTTGGTAAGGATAAATTCGACGGAAGGAATTTTGAGATCACCTCATTTTTATACAAGGAAATAGAGTACAATGAAGGAAAAAGGTCTTTCAAAGGGAGATCTCCAACCCAAATGTCCTCCCAAAACCGAATAGAATTACCTGAACAAGCATCATACCTGACACAACTAAGGAACTGCAGAAGAACTTTGTGAATTTCTTTCCAAGGTGTGGCTAGGTTAGCCCTCCTTGATGCACCAGCATCCCAACCACTGTCTGAACATCCATGAATACTTTTCACTACTTCGTACCAGAGTCTATCCCGCTCCAAAGGCCATCTCCACAACCACTTCCCTAACAGAGCTGAGTTCTTTTTAAGCACATTCCCGAGCCCTAATCCTCCCTCCTCTTTGCTTCTACCCACAACCCCCCACTTAATTAAATGGTCTTTTTTACCTTCTCCCGGTTCCCACAAAAAATCTCTCATCAATTTTTCCAACTTCTTCGCTTCCCTAGACGGTATCCTAAAGACAGAGAGATAATAGGTAGGTAGATTCATGAGGGTAGCTTTTATCAAAGTGATCCTCCCACCCAAAGAGATATAATTTTTCTTCCAAACAGCTAGTCTCTTTTCTAACTTCTCCAAGATTGAGGTCCAGAACCTACTCTCCCTAGGGTTTGCTCCCAACGGAAGCCCTAAGTAAGACAAAGGCCAGGAGGAAATGGAGCACTCAAGACAGCCTGCAATCGCCTCAACCTCCTCAAAAACTAAATTTACTCCGGCTATGCAGCGTTTTCCTAGATTGATTTTCAAATTAGAGACTCCTTCAAAAACTGTAATCAATTCTTTCAAATTTTCCACCTTCTCACCGAAACCTCCCTCACAGAAGATCATCAAGTCATCTGCAAACTGAAGGTGAGTGATTGGAATTCGGTTTGTGCCTACTCTCCAACCCCTTATCACATTTTCCCTATCAGCCCTAGCGATAATTCGACTAAACACATCAGCTACCAAGGTAAAGAGGAAGAGTGAAAATGGGTCCCCTTGTCTGATTCCCCTACTAGCTGGAAAAAAATCCCTCACCACCCCGTTTACTAGGATGGAATAGTGACAAGAGCTAACACAACGAGTCATCCAACTACACCATCTTTCCCCAAACCCACACTTCCTCAAAACCTCTAGTAGGAACTGCCAGTCCACCAAATCATAGGCTTTCTCCATATCAAGCTTACAAACAAAGCCTCTCTGCTTGGACCTCTTCATCTCTTCCACACATTCATTGGCAATCAGAATCTGATCAACTATCTGACACCCTTGGATGAAAGCCCCTTTAGCCTGACTAATAATGGAGGGGAGGATTTCTTTAATCCTTAAAGACAAGACCTTGGCCAGGATTTTATAAATACTAGTCACCAACTAATTGGCCTAAAATCTTTAGGATGGAGAGCATCAGCTTTCTTTGAAACTAGGGCCAAGAATGTGGAATTAATGCCTCGACTGACTATATGCTTCTCTGCAAACTCATAATTCAAGTGACTTTAAGACAAAAGAAAATTGAAAACAGAATTCATGGAAAAACAAAAATATATGTGCTTGCATTCCCTATGCTCTTCTCTTAGTTTTCCTTTGTAATGAACTGGACCTTCACGTCAAAGGATTTTAAGACATTCAACTAGGTTATATTTTGACGGGACAGCATTTCTCTGTTGGGTAGTCATTTTTGTACATGTTAAGTTTAGCATTAGTTTTGTCAAGTGAGGGCATTTTGTCCTCTTAGTCCTTTTCTACATTCTGATTTGACATATGTTACTCTTAACAATACAAGGAAGAAAGAGATGCTAACTTCTTCACTGATGCATTGGCTAAACAGGGGGTGGGAAGGAATCATCTATTTTGGGCTTTGTTGTACTTGTAACATGATTTATCTATTGAGGGAGAACTAGAAGAGTTTATCTCTTCCTTTATCTCTCTTTGTTTTAATCTAATGAATCTGAAAAAAAAAAACACAATACAAGGGGGAAAGGATGAAAAACAAACTGAATCAAATTTTTGTGAGCTATAGACACCCCTTCTCTTACTTTTTGCACACATTTCCCTTTTATTTTGACTCCCAAGTGCATAATAGTGCCTCAGTTAACTTCCAATCAAAAGATAAATAAATAAATAAATAATAGTATTTCAGGTAACATCCTTAAGCTTTATTTGATTTGCATGTCCCCTATCTTTTTGAACATCATAAAGAAGATCCTTGCTCAAAACCAGCTCAAATGTAAGAACATCAGTGAGGAGGCAGAAGAGAACAGAAATCATCTTCCCATGAGTGGTAATGGAAGAAAATCAATGTTTTAAGACTCAGACCTGAGCAAAAACTGGAATGCTCTCTGGGTCCCAGTTTTACCGGTTAACTGCGTGGTTTGCCTGTCCAACCCACCAAAACTGTCATTTAACTGGGACACAGAAAGGCCACTGGTTCACGGTTTTCATAGTCCAACCATCTGGTCCGGGCCGAGTCTTAAAAAATGGGAAAAATATCCAGTGATCCAAAATTTAAAATATACCAGATAAAAAATGAAAGGTTATGAAACACTTTTCATACAAAAGAATAAAGAGGGCCAAAAATCCAATTATGTAAGTAAAAGATGCAAAAACTGAAAGTAACCAAAGAGCATGAGGAGAGAAAAATAGGGAGGGGAAAGAATTAGAATACTACCTCATAAAATTTCATCAGTTTTGCTGCAATATTTGTTGTTTCAAGTAAACCTGAAGTAATTTTTCTCCCAAAAAGTCGGTATAATTCCCCCAAGCACTGTGCTGCTCCTATAAAATAATAACAAGAAAATTAAACCAGAACCAAAGAAGAAATCACAACATAAACAAAACCAAAGAAGTTAACACCAAAATCACCAAGGGGTGGCGATTTTGTTAGATTAAAGATTTCATTCATTTCAACATGTTCAGAAAAATGATGTAACGAAAATAAAGACGTTGAGATGAATGAGTGGGAAAAATAGAAAGGATAGGATCACAAATGAACTTATTCAAAGTAACTCTGATAGGTGCTAAAATGACGAAAAGTAGACTAAAATAGTTTGGTCATCTGCAAATAATAACATCAACAGGACCAGTGACAAGAAAGTAATCTGTCACAAGATGGAAGGTTTAAAGAGCAAAGGGAAGACCAAAAAGGACATGAGTTTAAATAGTGAGAGTTGAGAAATGGTTCAAGGGCCTGCAATTCAATAATAGATAATGAACATTGGCACTTGTTGGTGTGAAAATTTTAATAAATTCTCATGCAACATAATTCACTCAATCAAGTGATTGAGTTTTTATTATTTTGGGTAAGGCCCATTCAGGGAACCATACGGATTGTTCCCCTTAATTACATCTCCACAAGAAAGTAGCGAACACCTTTTGATTCTGACTTGGAGAAATGGATGCATAGAACAAAAGAAAAGAACAATAAGGTACTTAAAAAGAACTTTTCATTTGCTTTTCTTTTACATCAAGTGTACAAGAATGGGAAGAAAGAAAAAGAAAATACAATTGAGAAACTATACAGCAATATATTTCTCTTTTTTTTAATACAAAGAAAATCTCCCTCCCGTTCCTTTCTTCACAATAAATTATAGTCAATCAGATGAATTCTGATTGTAGACAGCCTTAATCCTTGGATTTTTGCATACAAAAAAGGGAACCGTAGTCAATCAAACTGAATATTTGATTGTAGACGATTTTCATCCCTTTGCTCTTCATTTTCATATGAAGGGAACCATAATCAGCCTTCAAGAATTAGACTGTAGATGGTTTAAACCCTAACTTTGTCTTGAAAGAGGGACCATGATCAACCAAGTAGAGGCACCTAGTTGTAGATGGTTTATTTCCCTCTACTCTTCATTTTCCTTTGAAGGGAACCATAATCAGCCTTTGAGAATTAGACTATAGATGGTTTAATCCCTAACTTTGTCTTGAAAGAGAGACCATAATCAACCAAGTAGAGGCACCTGATTGTAGATGGTTTATTTCCCTCTATTTCCTTTTTCAAAAGTAAAAATAAAAGAGAGAGAAAGAAGGATACATAGCAGAAGGCATAAATAGGAAGTATTCACAGAGAGGACTTTCCTTTTTCTACCTATATTAGTGAGACTTTTCCTTCCTTGCCTTCCCTTAAGCACTTCTCTTTTCTTCTCTCCTTATCTTTGCTTTTCTTAAGAATCTCTTGTGAAAATTTTCTCCGAAGAGTCTCTCTCTGTTTTTCTAGCTTCCCCTTAAGGAGCTTAAATAGGGAGTGGGGTACTAATATAACTACCTCCTCCTCCTAGGTAAAGAACACCTGTCCCTCCCACTTAAAGAGAGGGAACTCCCAATCGGGATACTTTTTTATTTTTAATGATTTGGCTAGCAGACTAGCCAACCCACTTATTTGAGTTCTAATTTATTAAATATTATTTGGATTAAAAAATAATGCCTTCAATAGCACTGAACACAATGGAATAGTTGAACAAGATTCATGTATAATTGGAACAAGGTTTAGTTGAGTAGAGTTGAATTGAGCTAAGATATTTAATCCCTTTGTATATTGCAATTTGATGTATGTGAAATTACTCAAATGACCCTTAAAGGTTTTGCCATAGTACCATCAAATTAGAAATGCAGAATCTCTCATTTCAACAAACCCATCCTTTCAGACTCTAATAAACCTAGTTGAAAATTACACCTATAGTAATTCAGATAATGCAAGAAAAGAAGAAAAGAGAGAAAGAGAAAGAAGAAGAAAGAAGTTTCGGCAATAGGTTGTAGAAGAAGAAAAGAAGCGAAGAGAGAAAAGAAGAATTTGAACCTCTCTCTCTAGCCCCCTTTCATCACTTTTATTAATAATTCTAAGTCTGAGTACAATTACTTGGATGCCCTTAATGGGGTGGCCAGCACTAAAGAAGTAATTAAAGAAAATAAAAGAAGGCCCGTAACTTTAAATACTACTTAAAAGAAACAAAAAACATGAAGGCCCATTCTCACTACACTCCCCCTCAAGCTGAGCATAGATGTCAATCATGCCCAGCTTGCTTACATAATGTTGAAGTTTTGCCTTTGGGACTCTCTTAATTAGAAAGTCTGCTAGTTGCTCTTCTAATGCAATGAAAGGTAGGCACACCTCTCCTAAAGCCACTCTCTCCCATATAAATTGCTTGTCTACCTAAATGTGCTTAGTTCTATCATGCTGAACTGGGTTGTGAGAAATGTTAATAGCAGCTTGGTTATCACAATACAACATCAGTGGCTCGTCACATGAAACGCCCATCTAATAAAGGAGAAATCTAAGCTATAACAACTCGAAAACACCATGGCCCATAGCTCTATACTCTACCTCAACTGAAGATCTAACAACCACTGATTGCTTTTTGCTTCTTCAAGAAACAATATTTCCAATTACCATAGCAAAATATCCTGATGTGTATCTCCTGTCATCCACATTTCCTGCCCAATCAGCATCTGTATATGCTTCTACCTTAATGTGTCCATGTTTAGCAAACAATATACCCTGCCCGGGGGTTCCCTTTAGGTAGCATAACACCCTTTCTGCAGTAGCCATATGTGTCTCTAGGAGCATGCATGAACTGGCTGATGACACAGCATATGAAATGTCTAGACAAGTCATACATAGATAAAGAAGTTTCCCCAGTAATCTCTTAAACACTCCCCTGTCAAGTAAAAGTTCTCCATCATTAGCTGAGAGTTTATGATAAATATGAATAGGGGTAGAGGCAGGTTTAGCACCAAATTTTCCAATCTTAGTAAGAAGATCTAGCACATACTTCAGTTGAAAAATAAAGATACCTTCCTTGGACCTAGCAACCTCAATGCCCAGAAAATACCGCAACTCCCCTAAATCTTTAATTTCAAATTCAGAATTGAGAAATTTCTTGAGAGCACTAACTTCTTCTATATCACTATCAGTAACCACAATATCATCTACATAAACTATAAGAAATGTCACCAAAGTGTCTTTTCTCTTAACAAAGAATGTATGATCTTATTGAGTCTGAGTGTAGCCAAACTGAACAAGAGCAGCCCTAAACCTGTCAAACCAAGCACATGGAGATTGCTTCAAGCCATAAAGTGATTTCTTCAATCTACACACCTTACCCTGCATTTCCTTGTCATATATACCAGGAGGAAGGGACATATATACCTCTTTAGTGAGATCACCATTCAGGAATACATTCTTAACATCAATAGATATAGAGGCCAATCATATTTCACTACTAAGGATAAAAGAACTCTCACCGAAATCATCTTAGCAACTGGAGAAAAGGTCTCAGTGTAATCTACCCCATATACCTGGATATATCCCTTGGCAACAAGCTGAGCCTTATACCTCTCAATTGACCCATCTGCACGATACTTGATAGTGAAAACCCACTTGCACCCAACAGGTTCCTTCCCAGCTGGCAAATCAATAATATCCCAGGTATTGTTTTTATGAAGGGCTTCTATTTCAGTACTTATTGTATCCTTCCAATCTGGTGTGGCTAAAGCTTCTGAAACAAACTTTGGGATGGATTGAGAGGAAATGGAGGCTAGAAAGGCAAAGTAGGATGGGGACAATAAGATATAGAAAAGGTGTTTGGAAATACAATGAGTTGTACATTTCCTCTTACTTTTTCTCAAAGAAATGGTTAGGTTAAGGTATGGAAACGAGGGTGTTGGTGGAGGTGATGGACATGTCCTCTCTTCAGTAATCGGGAGCGCTTGATACTCAATTGGAGGTATGGGATCAACCTGTGTTTGCCTTAGCGCTTGTCGCTGGTACCACCTCTGGAGAATAGGATGAGTGGAAACAACTTGAGGACTAGCAAGAGGAGAGTGAGGAGCAGGAGGGGAAGACCTCAAAGGAGAGGATCCCTCCACGGGAATGGGGATAACTGCGGAGGGCTCGACACAAGACTCAACTAGAGTTGGCAAAGAAAGGGATAAAGAAAACAAGTCGAGAGATCTCTCCCCCTCAAAAGGATGGCTATAAAAAGGAATTAACTCTACAAAGGTGACATCCTTGGAAACAAACTGGGTGTCACTAATGGGATCAAAACAATAGTACCCTTTCTGTGTGGAGGCATAACCAAGGAAGATACACTTCTGAGCCTTGGGGTCAAACTTATGTCCTTTGGAACTGGCAATGTGGACATCACAAGTGCAACCAAAGACCCTCAAAGGAATAGAGAAAACCTCAACATCAAGAAAGAGGACTCCAAAAGGAGATGCTAACCCCAAGACTCGAGAAGGCATCCGGTTAATAAGGTAAGTAGCTATTAAAACTGCATCACCCCAAAACTTCACAGGAACATGGGTAGCAAAACGAATGCTCCTTGCATAATGTGTCTGTTTTTTCTCTCCGCTACTCCATTTTGTTGTGGAGTGCGGGCACAAGAACTCTGATGAATAACCCCAAACTTCTCAAGATAGGAGGTAAGGTCCTTCTCAAAATATTCCTTAGCATTGTCTGACCCATAGTTTTCAAGGCGCCAAGGCAAGGCTAGGTGTCAGAGGAGCGCCTTGTCGCCTAGTCGCCTAGGCGGGCGCCTAAGCGTCGCCTAGGCGATGGATTTTTTTTAAAAGTAGTTCAGGTTTTAAAGTCTTTGAGGGTTCAATACAGCATTTAGCAATGTTTGTATTGATTAAATCCTAACAAATAAGAAAACAATGAAAACAAATTAGTATATAAACACACAAAATGAATATTTTAGTGTAATAGTGCCTATTTTATAATTACAATGTCAAAAAATAAAGAACAAAAAAATATTTTACAATACATAGTACAAAGTTGCTTGGCGATTAGGCGAGGCGAGCCTCAAAGGGCACCTTGAGGACTATGGTCTGACCGAAATATTTTGATGCAGGTGTTAAACTGAGCGAGTATGCGTTCATGAAACTATTGCACAAGTTTAGGCACTTCAGCCCGAGAACGCATAAGGTAAATCCAAGTATATCATTAAAAATCATCAATAAACAAGATGACATATATATTCCCACCCATACATGGTAAAAGGTAAGGCCCTCATACATCAGAGTGAACAATATTAAAAGGAATAGTTGATATTTTATTACTTGAAGGATAAGTGCTCTTGCAATGCTTTGAGAACTCACAAGGCTCACAATGAAGACTCGATAGACTAATTCCTTTAAATAACTCTGGAAACAACTGACTCAATGAAGAAAAGGACAAATGACCCAAACAACTATGACATAATATAATACAACTAGTGGACTCTGAAACAAATGCAATTCTCTTAGCTTGTACTTGGCTCTGCTCAGGCATGTCTAATTGATAGATCCCATTCGCCTCATGGCCACTCCCAATCACCTTCTGAGATTCCATGTCCTAAAAAACACAATATGATGGAAAGAAAAGGTCACACTACAATTCAAAGATTTAGTCAAATTACTAACTGAAAGCAAATTGGTATTAAGTTTAAGTACATGAAGGACAGATGATAAAGTCAAGGCATTAGAGGTCTTAATGTCTCCCTTTCCCATGATAGGGGCTAGGGAGCCATCAGCGAGGGATATCTTATCCCGGCCAGAAAGAAGTTGGTAAGAAGTGAATAACTGTGAAACACTGGCCATATGGTCAGCATCAAAATCAATTATCCAAGAGGTTTTATGAGTACCTGAGACAGAAGCATGATGTGCAGTGGCACGAATACCTGAGTGAGCATATGCAGAGGAAGGAACAATCTTTGAAGGAGTTGTAGCAGTGGACTCCAAATGACTGATGATTCGGCCAAACTTCTCATATTCAGCCCTAGCGGCTGCAAGCTGTTCTCCCATTGACTTCTCTCCACCCTGTCCTTGTTGGCCTTGTGAAGAGGTGGCTACATTTGCATTTCCACCTTTTTCCACCATTTTCTCTCTTGAATTTGGCAGGAACGAGCTCTGGATACAGCTTCCAACATGTGTCTTTAGTGTGTTTAGGCTTCTTGCAGTATTCATAGATAACATCTTTCTTCCCAGTGTTAACCTTCGGCTTCATCCCAACATTAGCATAGTGATCAACCTGCGACTCAACAGGCTGAACCTGTCTTCTACTCTCCTCACTGCTCACCATAGCATATGCCTAGACAAAGTCACCTCATCCTTTGCTAAAACATTCTGCCTCACAATATCATACTCCGAGTTGAGTCCGGTGAGGAACTCAAAGACCCGATTTCTCTCAATCAACCTCCTATATGTTTCTGCATCCTTTGTGCAACCCCAAACAACAGTCTCCGTCAAATCAATCTCTTGCCAAAGAGATTTCAGCAAAGAGAAGTAGGCTGCTAAGGGTTTCTCCCCTTATCTAAGATTATTCACATCATGCTTCAATTTATAGGCCCAAGTAACATTAAGCTTTTGGGGATAGGTCTCTGTGACACTATCCCACATTTCTTTTGCAGTTTCCATCCACAAGTAATGCTTACTAATGTGTGGTTGCATAGATTTCACTAACCAACCCACTACTGTGTAATTTTCCTACATCCACCTTTCATAGGTAGGATCATCCTCCTCCGGTTTCTTCTTGCTCCCAGTAATATAACTCCATTTTCCTCTACTACACACATGTATCTTAATAGATTGAGACCAAGCTAAATAACTGGTCCCGTCTAGCTTCATAGTAGTCATAGCCCCAAAAAGATTCTCCACTAACCCACCATGTCCAAACCCGAAATCTGTGGAATATTTGGTCTCTCCTCCAGTTTGCACCATTGAGTAAACGGATGCAAACAAAAATCAAATTAGAGCTTTACTAGGCTAGATTTACTGTGTTAAGCAAAGACCAACCTTTCAACCCTCCAAAATTAGGGTTTCACAGGGTCCTATGGGATGGGAAGAAAGATAGAACTTTAACCAACCCTTCCAGAGGTTCCAAAATCCAATCCAACCAAAACTGCCCCTAATAGAAATCAAAAGGCTTACCTCTGGTCTCAAAGCGCCTGGTTAAAACTATCTTTACGACCTATAACAAGTTTTCTCCAGTTATCTAGGATTTTCAAGAAAAAGCTCCAAGAACCTGTCCTGGGCTTCAACTAAGGATGAAAAACCTCCACAAAACTCTCCAAAAACCTTCCTAACTGGGATGCATATTGATTAACCGATCAGTTCTCCATACACACTATGTATGGGCAAAGAAAGGAGAAAAAAGTCAAAAGTGAGAACCTGCTCTGATACCAAGTTGAATTACACCTACAGTGATTCAGATAATGCAAGAAAAGAAGAAAAGATAGAAAGAGAAAAAAGAAGAAAGAAGTCTCAGCAATAGGTTGTGGAAGAAGAAAAGAAGGGAAGAGAGAAAAGAAGAATTCAGACCTCTCTCTCTAGCCCCCTTTCATCACTTTTATTAATAATTCCAAGTTTGAGTACTAAAGAAATAATTAAAGAAAATAAAAGAAGGCCCATGACTAAGAAACATAACTTTTAAATACTACCTAAAAGAAATAAAGAACACTGAGGCCCATTCGGCCCATTCTCACTACAGTTCTTTTCCTCCTATCTTGGATGTTAACCATTGATGAATTTATAGGAATTTCAAGCAACAATTTGAGGGAGAACCCACCTGAAATTTTGACGGAAACTCTTTAGGAAATCCTGGGCTGTCATGAATAGGAGGATGGTTCAGGGACGATGAAGGGAAAGTGAAAACCCTATTTTCAGGACTGATAGAAGTTGGGGACTTGGCAAGAGAAGAAATAACAGACTTACTACAAGGCCTGAAACTAGCAAAACAGCAGGGGTTTAAGAACTTGGAAATAGAAGGTGATCCAAAATTAGTAATTTCCTGAATGGATGACAGCAATCCAGGTGTGTGGAAGTTCAGACATCTAATTAGAGAAATAAAGAGCTTAGTAAAGGATCCCGAGGCAAGCTTCAAGTGGGTCAAGAGAACAGAAAATGGGATGGCTGCTACTTTGGCAAAACAAGGGGTGGTACATAGGGATCAACTTTTGTGGGCAGATTGGAATAATTTTGTAACTTTTGAAAAGATTTGCTTCTCATATGTCTAAAATTGATCTTAATCTGTACTATTTTTCTTCCTTATAATGAAATGAAATTCCATTGATTACTGGCCAAAAAAAGAACCCACCTGAAATTCTCTAGACCTCACCTTGAGAACCACCTTATAGAGAGTAACCCATCTCACTCCAAAATGGAGATTTCAAACAGCTGAAGATGCAACCAAGGTCCAACCAGTATTGGAGGAGTTTTACTCAAGACATATGGAAGCAACCTCTTTTCTTATAAGTTATAGAAACTACCTTTCTGGCCTTCAATAACACCCCCTTGGAGATGCTGATTTCTGAGGCTGAGGTGCAAGCCCTCCAAATGGGCATGCATTTATGTAACAAAACAATCAGAAATCGTCTCTAGTCATTTAAGGGGATTCAGCTAATGCTTATCTTGTGGACTGAGACTTCCTTGAGGAGATTGTTGAAATGTATGCTCATAAGAGGCATTTTAGTCTCTCAATATAGAATTGTATTTCCCCTGTTAAGAATCACTTAACAGGGGCATTTTTTAACTTTGGCATGTTCTAAAGAAGCGAATAACAGTGCAGGTCAATAAGGAGAAGAAACTAGTTCCTTTAGACCCTTCCTCTCTCTTATTTTCCTTGTTTCTTGTTCCCTACTGTACAAGACAGCTTTCTCGACCATTTTCCCTTCTTTTTCTCCTCTTTTCTCCCTTTATTCTCTAGTTGTAATATCATATCAGAGCTGTGAACTCGACTGTCACTGTTCACACCTCTTTTCTGCGCCCTAGGAGTTAAGAACTCCTTTTCGAGACAAGCAGCAAAAGGGACTTAAAAGGACTCATCGTCCCTTCAGAAAAGAGGCTTCGGTGCCTTAAGTTGGCTGGTTTAAGGTATTTGTGATGGTGTACTAAGCCTCCCTTGCTGCAGCCCTAGACATGAGTACAGGTAATGTGTAGTGCGGCTGCTTTTCGACAGTGTGTGTTGTTTAGTTTGGTGTGTTGTGGTGTGGGAACTCAATTCCTATGGTGTGGAGTTTTTTAGATTCCCTACAAGTGGCGGCGTGAGTTTTGTTGTTTTTAGGGCTACAAACTACTGTAGAAAGGTACTGTAGTAACCTTGTTTTGGGCTTAAAGTTATTGTAGTGCTTTTTACCTCTTGTGGTTGGTGATTGAAGTTGTTATTCCTTGCTGTTTGGTGTCTTATTCTCCCTATGGAAGCCTCTAGTAATAGCTCCAAGTCTGTTGTAGTAGTGCAATCTGACTTTATGAACACTCAGTCAACTACCATTAAGCTCAAAGTTACTCAGTGTTAATCTCATTTTTCTGGACACTGCCAAGGAAATTTGGGAGCATGCCCAACAATTGTATTCAAGGAAAGACAATGTGACAAGAATCTGCAAACTATATCAGAAAGTTCTGAAACCAAAATGCCACCTCCCCCACTTGCAGACCTTTCCTGCCCTCAAGGGGATTCCAATGTTTCTCTAATAGATAATTCAGCACCCCATCCATTCCTCTACCATGCACATTGGCCACAAATTTATGCCAGTTTATCAAGGAAGAGATTGGGCATTTTTTGGACCCAATTGGAAAACTTAGTCTCATGTTTTAGTGATTAGAAGATACCATGATTGGAAAACTTGATTCATCTATCCAACTAGAAAACTTGATCTCTTACAAACACTTCCTCCATATTAGAAAACTTCGCCAGTTGACCTCATGCTTTAGTGATTAGAAGATGCATGTCTTCAAGCAATGGAAGAGAGCCTTCTATTAGATCACACGAGAGTCAACTGAAACAAAGGTCTCCAATTTGAAATTGTTCGAGGAAATATGGTTTAAACAATTGGGGTTTCATTTGCCCAATAATGCTTCATAAGATTTTAATGGTTGATCACGTTATCCATAATGGAATATGTTGTGCTAAATGGATGTATCATGTTGCAACTTGCAAGTATTATAACGGAAACGTTACATATCTACTTCTACATTGCAACCTTGTCACTTTCTTCCTTCATTTCTCATAAACAACAAAAATATTTCCTTCAAACTGATAAGAGATCATTGTTGTCTCTCTCACTCAATATCGATGAGGCTAGCATATACATTCACATCTTGGCCAAGAAGATGTTTTGAAGTTAGAAATGTAATTTTTTTTGTTGGGATTTGTCTCTTTAGATACATCCACTAGATGTAGAAAAAGACTATTGCTGGGCCTTCGGTAACAGAAAATTAAAAAGGATGTTTTTAGGCTTGTGCCCATTTCCAAGGGTATCCATGGGCTGGGATTGGCTTTTAGTTTAATGGTTATCCATTTTAAAAAGGGCTTAAAGATAGCAGGAGTTTTCAGGTATTAATTTTGCATTCTCTGTATAGTTCTCTCCTTCTTGTTAAAAAAAAAAAAGCATTTATTTACTGACAACAGAGCTCCCAATCCCAACCAACTTTATCTTTCAATGACGTAACAATCGTGTAGGGTGTAATTGACGTCAAGGCCATGGTTCTGGCATGATGTAAAATGATTGAAATCCTACACTTAGACAACAAACAACAGGGTGGATAAAGAATATTTTCTGGAGTGGTCAAGTTGATGAAATGTTTTGTGTCCATATTAGTGGCTTGAAAGATTTTAGGAGGGGGTAGGCATGAACATTTTAAAACATAAAACTCCTCCAAAACATAGAGTAAGGTTTTATATAAGAAGTTCACAGGCAATTCGCAATTAAAAAAATGCGAGAATAAAGAGCGTAACGACAGTTCTTAATACAGGTACTAACCAGCAGCATGAAGGGCTTCGCTTCTTTTCCCGTCCGAGAGAAAGCCTTGGAGGCTGCTTACTCTAGAGTATACCGAAATGCTGTCACCCTCAGATATAATTCTCGACATTGCCAATGATGCCAAATGTCTTACTGGCCGACGAGCCCCAAGAATGAGCAATGAATACAGAGCATCCTCGCATTTCCTTTGCCACAGGATGATGGATTCCTGAAATTGATAAATTTCCAAATCACCTTCTGACAATGGAATCGAGTACAGATGTTAAACAAACACCTGTACTGGATCATGGCGAAAACTCCAAATGGAAAGCTGAAAGAATTTCGGATCCGAATAAGTTGGGTGTACGAAACAGATGAATTACAGAAAAGTTCACCTTAGGTTCTTCGTCTATGGAAGAAATAAGATCCGAAAGTAGATCGAAGCAGAGCAGAGCATCTGGAGGTTGTTGAGATGCAGAAGCTACTATTGATTCTAACTGCGCGACCAAAACGCCGAATCTGGAAAGAGGAACATTCTCTCGTACGTACTTCTTCGCCATTAAAGTGGAGAAGTGAACACCAAAACCTACTCCACCGTGACGACGAGGAAGTGTCAGCAATTCGACACAGATAACCTTAGACTTCACTGCATTTGCGAGGGTTGTAGATCGTAAAATTGGGAGTAACGACCCCCTGACCGCCTGTAATCAATACGGGGCTAGGGCTGCAAACAAATGGTTTATAAAATGATCCGGTTATCCGATTCGAATTCGAATACGAACCGAACAAGGCAATCTGAAATTCTGAATTCGAACCTTATACAATTGGATGGATGGAACAGGTATATTCACACGAATCAGATCCAGTACTCTACCAAACGAAATGCAAATTTATTTTAGGGTAAATTTGTTAAACTACTCTCTTATGGTTTAGTGAATTGACTTAAGTGTATTATTATTGTTTGAAAATTGATTAATGTTAATTCTATTGATAGTTGACTAATATTTCTCTTATCATTAATATTCCTTAATTTTCCGTTAACAAAAAGATAAAATGACTATTTTACCCTTTAAATCTGTTTCTCTCTCAATCCTTATTTTTCTCTCTCATTATTTTTCCCCATTGGCCTCTCTCTTTCCCTCTCCTTTTTCCATCGTTATTGGGTTCACGGACAAAGTAACAGAACACAGGAAATCTGCCGTTGTTTTGCTGTGTTTTGGCCAGACCAAGCGATGGAGAGCAGCGGCGAATCTGTCGGCTCTAGGAGAGATTCAACAAGACGACAGGGGAGATCCGCCGCTGCTCGATCTATTGCTTGGTCCGGCCAAAACGCACAGGAAAAAAAAGGAGAAGGGCAGATCCACGCTGTTCTTCGTCGGTGGTTACCGCTGTTGCCAGTGATTTTAGTGAGCATGTTGCCACAATCTCCATTTCTACGGAAGAAAAAGAAGAAGAAAGGGCATTTCTCATGTATTGTGGTTGTAGTTGATCCATTGTCGAGCTTTTGTTTTCCGATCTTGATTGAAGCATTGATTCAGGTAAACAAAACACCCTCCTTAGATCTTATCTTGCGAACCCTCCGAGACGTTCAAAACCCATAACGTTTTTAATAGGTAACCAAAGATGTTAGGATTAGGTCTTCTATTAAATCCTGTCAACGTATTCAATCGATGATATATGGTGTTAGACTGAAGTGAGATGAGTTGGTCTCCTTCTTTCTTGTTGAAGACAGAATCCGGTTGTAAGGTTGACCCAAAATCTTTGAAGCGATGGGGTGTCGCTTTTTGTATCATTAGGTTCAATCTTGAGCAGGGTCGGATCATTAAGGAGTGTTACCCATTGGATGAGAGGCTAAAACGAGGAGGAGAGCAAAAGTCTGTGATCATTTTGTCTTATTGTCCATTCTCGAATGTGTTCAAGTCCTCTTTTTTTTTTACATTGGTAAGAGAGCTCTAAAGCAAATTGCTTCTTGCGTGGCCTGCTCCTGCACCAGGTAAACTAATGGAGCTTCTTATAGGGAATTCTGCACTTAAAGTAAAACCTACCGCTTGCTCATAGCTTGCCATTGGAGTGGGGGGTCGTGTCAAATGAGTATTTCTCCAATATGGCTCCTCTTCCTACAAACCAGTCAATCCCGCAGGGTCTTCCAAGAGAAGGGAATGCACAAAAGGCAGCATACCAAGCACAGAGAGAGAGAGAAACATTCTCTCATTTCGTTCCTTCTCATGTTGATACATTGATGCAGATGCCGGTGCCGGTGTCAGAGATAACCAACTTTGAGCCCCCTCCCTCTCTCCCTCTCAAGCTAATACCAGAATTGTCTCTCTAAAACAAAAAGGGTATTTTTGAACAGAAAAGGGTAAATTGGGTATTTTTTAAATTATAATAATCATGTGATGGCACATGTAAGCAGTTTATGATGGAACCTTAACGGGAAGGGAAGTATTAGTTAATTGTCAGAAACACTAAGGGTAGTATTAATCAATTTTCAAATAGTAAGGGTACATTTACTCAATTTGCTAAACCATAAGGGTAGTTTAAGAAATTTACCCTATATTTTATTTAATGTGTAAAAAAAAAAAAAGCCACAAAGACACATGCCAATATTGGTGAGTTCTTTACCCAAACAGAGATTCAATCAATGCAAGACTCGTTTGAACTTTACAGCCTTGCATTGGGAACATCTCCGTACTTCTGTGTTTTATTTCATGGGAGATATTCCCGACGCAAGACTATAAAGGTTGTTAGAACGGACCTTGCACTTACTGAATCCGGTTTCACCCAAATGAAAGTTTATGCACGCCATCAAACAGCACAAAACCAAACTAAATTGGCGGCTTGGTTCTTTTGATTTGGTTGATAGCATATACTAATTTTCTGGTTTAGTCGGGTTTGTAAATTTTAGAAACCAGATCAAAGTATAAATTAAGTTTAATTGCATTATTAATAATATATATTAATGTATATAATATATATATAATAGAATGAATATGTTTTTTATGAGTAATAGTAAAATTTTATTAATTCACAAGCTGGATTATAATTGTAATTTTGTACGACATCCCATAGAGAGGCGCGAAGTGCGGCCCCTCCTAGAAGATTACAAGTGAACTAGGAATAAATTATAGAAATCAAAGTTGAGGCCAAAACAATTTTTTCCTATTTACCCCTTGTTTGGATAACACATCAGCCAAAGTATTTGTTGATCTCCTCACCCTTTGTATAAAAACCAATATATTTCTTGTCAACCAATTAAATTTCTTCATTTCATTCTTGTAGCACCATATAGCATCTTCACGGTTTTTCAATCAGCCCATTACCACCTTGGAATCCCCTTCAATTATTAAATGTTCTACCCCAATTGATTTGCAAATTGCACCCTTTGTACAGAAGGTAATAGCTCTGCCCTAATAGAATCTCTGAATCCTAAAAGACCCGAGTAAAGCAAAACAATCTTCCAATCTCATTCCTCAAAACACTCTCCCATTCCAAATAACCCTAGGTTACCCAAGCTACTTCCATCAAAATTTAGCTTCGGTGAGCTTTCAAACGGAGGATACTACCTTGTAACTATCTTGTTCTTAAAGGAAGAACACCTCACTACTATTGACCAGTTTCTCTAAAAGTCATTATGTGATAATTGGTGAAAAATTTCCAAAGTCTTCAACCAAAGTATTGCCCTATGCAACACATAGCCTTTCAGTTCTTGATTGCTCCTTTTCCTTCTCTTAAAAATTATATCATTCATTTCTTCCCATAACATCCAAATCAGGGCTGCTTGAGCACATCTCTACATAATTCTCCCTCTTTTTGTAGGCCAAGAGAAAGTAGAGAGGTCAAAGATTATGCAAACTTTTGTTGATAAGCTCCAACTACTCCTAAACAACAAGAATAATTACCAAGCCCATAGGTCTGCAGAAAATGGACAAGATAATATAGTATATGGTAACAATCTTCCCCATGAGCTCTACAAAGGTTACACTAGTTGGAAGAAATATAGAGGAAAGATCTTCTCTTTTGTAAGGTATCTAGAATGTTTACTTTTTCATAGTACACTTTTCAATAAAAAGCCATAACCTTTGGGGGAATCAAATTTCTTTTGGCAGGAAAAGTTGTTGGACAAAAGACCAAGATATGGACTTGAAGAAGCACAAGTAAAGGTCCCTTTGGGCCTAGGAGCCCACACCCTTTTGTCTAGTTTGGAGGGATCCAAACAAACTTGATTAAGGCAACAAAGCAAGTCAAAGAGGGATTCAATTTCATCATTCCTTAATCCCTTATGAAAGAGTACAAATAAAATAATATAACAATTAGGCTCAGTATAGTCAAAAAGTCAAAGAGGGACCATTCAACTTGCAATAGTATAAATAAAAAAATTGGTATGAGTACAAAAGCAAATACGTACAGTACAAACAAATACAAAATACTAGATTTTGCACTCTACATATTTGTATTTGTACTCCTTCCAAACAGAGCCTTAATAAAAAAAGCTTAGAGGACCACTGAAAATTTAACAAAAAATCATAAAATATTTATAGTATTTAGGTAATTATGATATATGAAAAATAAAATAAATGATTATATATAACTAAATAAACAAATTAAAATTCAAAGAAAAAACATCACTTGTTCTCAAATAAAAAGGTAAAAGACCCCCAAACCTGAATTGCCCACCCAAGACTGTCCAAACCCACTTTAGGTTGGCAAGCTTGGACTTTAACCTTATATTAGGTCTGGGCCCAAGACCCATATGTCACAGACCTTACTAATTGTTTTCATCTTGTCCTAACATGAGATAGAAGCCAAGAAATTAATAAGTCCATTTGAAATTAATCAATGGTTGTGGGTGAAGAAAACCAAAATTAATTAACAACTAGTTGGGACCTGTGAAATACACAAGCCTTGTTATGCAAAGTTGAAGTAGAAAGAGCCTAATGACGTTTCTAATTAAGTCAATTCAATCCAAGCGAGTTCAAGTATCATACTTTTTTTAGTTAAGTTTAGTTGTTCTAACCACAATCCAAATTGAATCCCTAGTGAGAATGGCTAATTTCATATAACGATGCCAATGGGTCAAGTTAAACAGTAAATTCAACTTAATTCACCCATACATGGTTAGGTTAGGGTCAGGCTTATTAGGGTGTAGGGTCTGATTAGAGTTTTGATTATTCAACCAAAATCAAGTGCAGTTTTGTCTGATTTGGCCCATCAAGTCATAAATCATAATACCATACACATATAAAGGGTGTTCTTGTAATTTCGTATGCCTTCTAACCCCTAACTTAAAGTTTGTGATTTTCGTTCAATGTTTGTTTTAACCCAAACTGAGTGTAGGTTTAGGTTAGAGTTTTAATAATTTAACCAAAACCGGGTTCGGGTTTGGCTAACCCCTGCCCATTGGGTGGGTAATCTTGTAATTTGGTCTGACTTCTAATCTCTAACCTTAAAATATATGATTTGTTTGCAAAACCTTGGAACCTATAAACTAATTTTAAATTTAAATTAATGGCTCTTGAGTATTCGAAAAGTATCATAAAAAATACAATTGAAAGACTATAAGACCGGGTTGCGTCGATATCGATTTGAACCCTATAGGTTAGGGTAGGTTCAAAAATTGCATAATATTCAATCAGGTTGGGTTAGGTTTGAGTGGAAGCATGGGAGGGTTGGGTTAGGGTTGAGTTAAATCCATCCGACCCACCTAAACATACAGGGTTCAACCTGATACCAATCCAAGTCGTATCACAGTCTTTCAATTGTATTTTTTGTGACACATTTTCAAAACTCAAGAACCATTAATTTAAGTTGGAAATTGGTATATGGATTATGGGTTATTGGGTTGACATTCTTATTCTCATATACTCTAATTTGTATTATGTGTAGACTTTCTTTTAGAGAAAATGAAGTAGAAAGAGCACCATGACATTCTTAATTAGGTGTAATCATGGGACATGTTAGGCTATAGGCCTACTATAAAGCTTTATTAATGTAACTATTTTAAACATAATTTAAATTAATACAAATTAGTAAATTTCTCATATCAAAATTAATTTTATAAGATTACAATTTTTATTAATTTTATTTATAAAATTAATTTTATTTATAATACTAGTAATTTAATTGGACTTTCAATTAACACAAATTATATTACTATTTGTATTATTAACAATTTTGAATTTCTTTTTATAATTTTTAATATGACTTAAATGGATTAAAATTATAACTTTTATATTTTTATTATTAATTACAAATAATAATTACACAACTTAATTAATTTAATTAGAATTGTTTAACCACATAAATAAGTTACCCAAGTAAATAGGTAACTTAAAGCACGGGCTTCTTAAATAATTTGCAATTACAGCTATTCTATAACATATGGAGCCATATTGGCATCAAACTTATGGAGCCATATGTAGTATGGGTCTAAACTAAAAAAAAAGATCTATATTTAGGGGTGCAACTTAGGCAACTCAACCTAAGTCTGGACCAACCAGGCCCATAAATTTACATGGGTTGGCCTTGGATTTTTGGTCATTGGGTTGGGCACGGGCCTAAATGTTTGGGATTTCTTAATTTTTGGAACCAGACCCCGGCCTAGTCCTTTGACAACATGATCCCAACCTGACCTTACCCCAACTCTAGCCTAGTTGAATTATAACATTAATGCATACTTACCTTTTCAATCTGTTCGATAACTAATTAAGTAACATAATTTACATAAATTATGACAAATTTCAATAATAATTAGTATAATTAATAATTATATGCTTACTTAATAATTTAAGTAATTATTAATAATAATTTAACTATAATTATTATAAAATAATTTTATATAGTAATTAAAATAATAATTATAATTTAAATAATTCATTACATATGGTAATTTAAAATTAAATTACTTTTTCAAAAAGTTTAGTAATTAATTAACTATAATTAATTACCAGTTATTAATAGTAATTTTTAACATTAATTAATTAGCCACAATTATTTAAGCAATTAATTATCAACTCTACTTAATTAATTAAGTATTTAATGAATAAAAATTATTTGAGAGAAATTAAATCTACTTAATTAATTAACTATATTTAATTTTGTAATTGTATTATTAGTAATTATAACAAGGTTTTTAATTAATTATTAAATTTTTACTTTACTTTTACTATTTGTGTTATTGACTATTGTAGTATCTATTTTTCTCATTATTATTTTATATATTTTGTTAATCTTATTTCAATATTTAAGTTTTAACTTAAACATTAATATTTTAATACATTGACGAAAAATTAAATGCATGTATTTGCAATGAGATAATGGAAAAATTCAGAGGGAAGTAAACATTGTTGAAATAAATAGTACCAAACCCTTGAAACTAGTGTTAGGAGAAATGAAGTCACATTCCGTCATAATTTTATTAGAAGCAAAAACTACAATCAAAAGGGCTTCGACTTTAAAAAGAAACCCTATAACTCATGAACATGGAGTATATTAGACAAGAAAAAGCCGGCTAGTCAAGAGAAAGGGTTCATGAAAGAAATTACTGAGCAAGGGTTCCATACAAGAAAGAGATATGCGCGTGCCTTTTTTTAGTGTTCAAGTTCATTTCCTTGATATCATATGTTTATGGAACAAGGAGGAGGAGGAGGAGAGGGGAGAGAGAGAGAGAGAGAGCATGAACAATCTTAGCGGTTCTCTTGTTTTTGTTTGCCACTATTTTCAAGTGAGGAAGAAAATGAATGGAATCTAATTTTTGATTAATCCCCTGTACTTTGGGCCTAGTGCCATTTTAGTCATCAAACTTTAAAATGCGATAATTTAGTATTCGAACTTTCAAAATGTGCCAATCCAGTACCTGATGCTAATCAGCCCAGCCCATTAAGTGACATTTGAAAAGACACAAATGCCCTTCAAGTGTCATTTAATTTTCTTTATCAACCATCCAAATGTTGACAAAAAAAAAAGAAAAAAACAGTCCCAAATCCTTGCCTCTTCTATTCAAGAAAGTTAAGATTACATCTTGATGATGCACAATCCGGCCGATCTTAGCTGTCAACGATCTTGCCTCTGAACTGAGTGGCAGGGACCTGAAACGGAGGGGGAGAAGAAGCTCCCGAAGCTCAAGTTAGAGTCTTTCAAAGGCAAGATAGACCAGATAGCGCAAAGTTAGCATACCTCGTTCTTGGGGGGTAGGAGCCTTTTATAACCACCTCGCGCACTCACTTCCAGGCTTCCGTCAGATCGGGCATGATTATTTCTGAGCTCCTGCCAGTTTGGATGTCATTTCCTCTGGCCGGACAGAACCGTCACTGCTCCTTTTGTCAGAGCCGTCTCTGCGGCTAGTAACGACGGTGGCAAGTGGCGGTAGCAGGAGGCCGTTTGAAGTGCGGTTGTCAGGCGTCAGATCCCAAATCAGTCAAGTGCGTTGCCCTTGGATACGGACGTCCTTGGTGTCAGGTACGTTTGGTCAGCCTGGTGTTTCAGAAGCGAAGTGCTGGAGTGGCGAGCAAGATGCCTTGAATTCGGTTTGGGGAGTGTTCCGAGCTGCCATGGGCCAGCTCGGGTCACAGCTTTGTCAGGCTTGGGACCCGAGATAGTTCATGCTCCTTGCAGGGAGCTCGGGTTCTCAGTAGGGAGCTCAGACTCTTAATAGGGAGCTCGGACTCCCAGTAGGGAGCTCGGATTCCCAGTAGGGAACTCTCTTAGTAGGGAGCTCGGGCTCCTATTAGAGCGGTCTGGTGGAGTTCGGGCTCAGTAGTGAGCTTGGACCGTTACTTTCGGTGCTCGTTTTGGGCGCTCTGCTGTCCCGAGTTGCTTGCTTTTGCCACGTGTCGGGTGATTGCGAGGTCGGGCCAAATTCCCCTTCATCAATTGCCCCCCACTCCCTATGACAAGGGTCCTGTTGGCGCGGAGAGTTCGTAAGGTAGCAGGAGGGTTTTGGTCCGTACTGAGGGCGCTCGCTTTAAATTGATTTTCAAAAAAGGGCGCGCGTTTGGGAGACGTGACGGTAGTTGTTCGGGAGTTATGCTGCAGATGCTTTTATTGCGAGGAGACATGTGCCGACACCTTGTCAGTTTCGAGAAGATGCGTGCTGACACCTGTCCTTTGACAGGACGTACGCGACGCCTCATCAATTTCGGAAAGACGTGCGCGGGTTGGCTTCGGAAGACGTGCGGTTTAGCGCGGCTGTGGGCCGTTGGATTGGCTTCGATCTGGGCCGTCGCTTTCCGGCAGCTGTGGATATAAATAGCGCGGGGGGGGGGGCGTCCTTGCTACTGTACCTCTTGAGCTCGCACCTAAGTTTTAGTTCGCGTCCAGGCTCTTCAGCTCGCGTCCCAGGTTCCTTGCTTGTTCAAGCTTTCGTGGTCTACTTCAGCCTTCTTCCCGGGTGAGTGCTCTTGGAATCCCGTTCCATTCCTTGATGTCTAGTTCGGAGGGTTCAGACAGTTCAAGCGGGTCTGATGCAGGTTCTACGAACCAATTTGTGTCCCCCGGTAGTTCAAGTGAGCCCGATGTAGGTCCTGAGGAAGGGGTTAAACCTACAGGCCGAGGTGCCTCAGGTAGGTCGGCGTCCACCTCCCGTCGTGGCCGGGTTTTAGATCAGTTCGGCCCTTCGACTATGACGCCTGAGGGACTTCAATCCCTCATAGACTACTACAACTTGCCCGGGGAGCACGCCTACTTCATCCCTACGGGTAGCTTCCCTTGGGAACACGGTCCTGATGAGATCGTGATTTTCCGGGAGCAGCTTGCTGCGGGGCTGCGACTGCCTTTTCATCATCTTCTCGTCGAGGTTCTAAACCACTTCGGTGTGATGGTCGGCCAGCTTCACCCGAACTCCATTAGGAATTTAGTGGGGACGATCTCCTTATTCTGTGACGAGAACTTTCCTTTGGATCTTGAGATTTTCTCCTCTATTTTAATGCTGAAAAAGCAAGCGGGTCCCCTTCCCAGGCGTAGGCGGGCATACTACCTGTCTCCTCGCCCAGGCTTCAAGCTCTTACACGGACTCCCTAATAAGGTCCCGGCGTGGAAGCGAGACTATTTCGGGGTGCGAAGTGCTCTGGGGTGGCCATTTCAGACCGGCTGGGGGATGGCCGCTCTCGACTCCGGCGTCACACTCGATAAGGAGACGGCGAAGGGCCTCCGGCAATGGGCGCGGCTTGGGCTGGAGTGTCAACGGTATCTAACGGAGGCCAAGCTTATTGCTGTTGGCCTGAGTTCGGGTAGGTTCTTCCCCTAGCGATCCTGTCTTGCTCTTCTTTTACGTGTCTTACTGATGCTGAACTCCTTTTTGTAGGTACGACGGACTCTCGAGGGACCCGAGGTGGGCACTTGTTCCAGGGCATGAAGAGGAGAAAATGGGTGGCTAAGCGAGCTCGCGCCGAACCACCCCAGGGTGCGGAGCCCGAGGTGCTGGACTATTCGGCGCAGGATCAGCCTATGGAGCCCGAGATGGTTCCTCCTATGCAGGAGCCGGCGGGGGCTCCTTATGCCGAAACCACACACACAGGGGCTCCCGCTTACTCCGAGTTTGCCCATACGCGAGCTGGGCCGTCGGGCTCGGAGGCCCCGGGGGACTTCAGGAGTGTGCTGTCGCCTGTTCACGCTCTTCAACGGAGTAAGGAGGCCATGTTTCCTGAGGAAGTCGCGGCGTGGACCGAGCTCCCTCTGCACCAAGTGGCCTGCCGTGCCATTACTCATGCCATGGTGGTAAGTGCTCCCTTCTTTAGAGTTCTTCGGCTTTTATTCTTCTATTCCTTCCTTTGATCCCGTTTCCCTTTGATAGGTGAACTCTTCTATTCACGCCTTGGCGAACCAGGTGGAGAGGTGCTCGAGGCAGGCGCGAGCTGCCGAGGAGGCTGCTCGCCTCGTGCGGTCTAGGCAGGTGAGGTCTTAGAGAGATGCCGAGGCCATGGGAGTGGTGGTGAAGCATATGGCGGAATTGAAGCTGGACCTGCAGCATTAGGTCGAGTATCTTCAGGAGGATATCAGGGAGAGGACTCAGATCTTCTCTCAAGGCATCGAAGATGCGAAGAAGAAAGCTGTCAGTGATTATATTGCTTCGCCGGATTTCGATGATCTGATGGTGGACTCCTACAGGAGGGGTTTCAAGCTAAGCCGGTGGATGATCCGGAATACGTACCCCGAGCTCGATACCAGCGCCATATCCACTTCGTGCATTACTCAAGAGATGGCTAATGCTGCGGATGCCGAACCGGACTCCGAGGGGGAGGCAGGTCCTTCGGGTGTTGTCGGAGTGGCTTATGATAATGATGAAGTAGCCCCTGGCTTGTAAAATGAAATGGATTTTTTTTTTGAATGTACACCTTCATCTGAAATGAAATGGCTTTTTGTTCAAGTGCTGGTTGTCCTGTCTTCGAGCTGTGTAATCTAGCAACTGACCATTTCGGTCCTTTAGTTCGTTTTCTACCTAGGCTTCGGGGTACTTGCCTTGGTGGTTTATAGGTAGTATCTTCTTAAGTTGACAACATTCCATGCTCGGGGTACTTGTTTCCCTTCTAGGGTTTCGAGCTCGTATGCCCCCCCACCGAGTGCTTTCTTTACTCTGTAGGGTCCTTCCCAGTTTGGTCCAAGTTTCCCTACGCCGGGTTCGGGCACCATGACCTTACAGAGAACCAGGCCGCCGACGCGGAAGTTCCTCTTCTTTACTCGCGCGTTATAATACCGAGCTACCTTTTGTTGGTAGGCCGCAGTTCGGATGTGCGCGAGGTCTCTCATTTCGTCCAGTAGGTCGAGGTTGGTGCATAACTCGCCCTCGTTTGTCTGTTCGTCGTACGCTTCTAGTCGCAGCGTATGCACTTCGATTTCCATTGGGATCACCGCCTCGGTGCTGTAGGTGAGGTTAAAGGGGGTCTCTCCTGTGGCGGTTTTTTCCGTGGTTCGGTGAGCCCATAGAACACTTGGTAGTTCGTCTGCCCACAAACCTTTGGCTCGGTCTAATCGTGCTTTCAGTCCGCGGAGGATGGCTCTGTTCATTACTTCTGTTTGGCCATTTGCCTGCGGGTGTGCGACCGACGTGAAGTTCTGACTAATTCCCATACTTTGGCACCATTCTTGGAACTTGATATCTTCGAACTGTTTGCCGTTGTCGGAGATTAGTACCCGAGGTAGCCCGAAGCGACATACAATGTTCTTCCAAAAGAAGTTCTGTATGTTTCGGGCTGTAACTATTGCCAGGGGTTCAGCTTCTATCCACTTTGTGAAGTAATCTACTGCCACCACTAGGAATTTTCTCCTGCCTGTCGCTGGTGGGAATGGCCCCAGGAGGTCGATGCCCCATTGGACGAAGGGCCATGGGCTGGTGAGGTATTTGAGGTCAGCAGCGGGCTGATGGTGGATGTTGGCATGCTTCTGACACTTGTCGCATTTTTTGACGAGCTCGATTGCCTCTGTGTTCATCGTTGGCCAGTAGTATCCTTGTCGAAGTGCTTTTTGGGCGAGGGCTCTGCCCCCCAGGTGTCCGCCGCACAAGCCTTCATGAGTGTCGCGGAGTACCAACCCGGCTTCGGCTGGGCGCAAGCATCGCAGGTAGGGGAGCGTGTAGGATCGTCGGTACAACCGTTCGTCTATCAAGACGTACTTGGCTGCCTGGCACTACACCCTCTTGGCTGCGTTGCGGTCCATGGGGAGGGTTCCGTCTAGCAGGAAGCTCGCGAGTGGGTCGATCCAGCTCGGCTCTGCTTCAGTGACGGGAGCGACCTCTTCTGCCCCACCGAGAATGCTGGGCCGGGGTAAGTCCTCTACGTACACGGTTCTCCTGGCGTTGTGGCTCGTGCTAGCTAGTCAGGACAGGGCGTCGGCCTCAGCGTTCTCTGACCTCGGGATTTTCTTGATGAAGTGTGACTGGAAGTTGAGCTGAGCCTCCTTTGCTTTTGCCAAATATGCAATCATTGTGAGCTCGCGCGCTTCGTATTCGCCTGTAACTTGGTTGACGACGAGCTAGGAATCACTGCAGATAACCATGTGCTTTGCTCCAACCTTGTGTGCTAGGTTTAGCCCGACTATCAGTGCCTCGTACTCCACCTCGTTGTTGGATGCCGCGAACTCAAAGCGTAGTGCGTATTCCAACTTCGTTCCGCTCGGGCCACGTAGCACTATTCCAGCCCCGCTGCCTTGTTGGTTCGAGGAGCCATCTATGTGAAGGATCCAGGGCTCCTCATCCCAGTTCGCGCTTGGTCTAACCAGGAGGGATGCTACACTGGCTGCTACTTCACGGGGTTCGGACTCGTTTGGCTTGGGAGCTCCGAGCTCGCCCGAACTGGGGATCTCGGGCTCGACCGGCTCGGGAGCTTCGAGGCTAAACGTGCATTCGAGGCTAAATGTGCATTATGCGATAAAATCTGCCAAGGCTTCGGCCTTAATGGCAGTTCTTGGCTTGTACTGGAGATCATACTCGCTGAGTTCGATGGCCCACTTCGTCAGTCGGCCGGAAACCTCGGGTCTGAGTAAAACTTGTTTCAGAGGTTTGTCGGTTAGGACGATGACAGTGTGAGCCTGGAAGTACGGGCGGAGTTTCCGTGCTGCTATCACCAGTGCATACGCTAGCTTTTCTATCTACGGGTACCTTGTCTCTACTCCCTACAAGATTTTACTGACATAATATATGGGTCGTTGGACCCGGTCTGCTTCCTTTACTAGTACCGAACTGACCACCTCATCGCTAGCCGAGAGGTACAGTTCTAAGACTTCGCCTTCCTCGGGTCGAGCTAAAGTTGGCACACTGGCGAGGTAACCTTTTAGCTCGTCAAACGTGAGCTGGCAGTCTTGGGTCCACTCGAACCCTTTGCCTTTGATTGCTTTGAAGAAGGGTAGGCAGCGATCTGCCGACTTGGACATGAAGCGGCTTAGAGCGGCTATGCGGCCGTTTAGCCTCTGAACTTCTTTTACTTTCCGAGGCGGTCTCATATCTAGGATGGCTTTTATCTTGTCCGGGTTGGCCTCGATACCGCGTTGATTGATAACGTAGCCTAGGAATTTGCTCGAGGTGACGCCAAAGACACATTTGTTGGGGTTCAATTTCATGCTAAACTGACGCAGGATTTGGAAGACAGAGTCCAAGTCTTTTATTAGTTCTTGTGAAAACCGTGTCTTGACGACCATGGCGTCTACATAACACTCTATCTTCGTGCCAATCAGGGGCCGAAACAGCCTATTTACAAGTCTTTGATAGGTCGCCCCGGCATTTTTTAACCCGAAGGGCATGACCTTGTAACAGTATAGACCGAACTCGGTTATGAAGCTGGTTTTTTCCTCGTCGGACTGGTCCATCCGGATTTGGTTGTAGCCTGAGTAGGCATCCAGGAAGCTTAGCAACTCATGTCCTGAGGTCGCGTCCACTAGGCGGTCGATCCTAGGAAGGGGGAAGCAGTCTTTCGGGCAAGCTCGGTTCAGGTCGGTGTAGTCGACGCACATGCGCCACTTGCCGTTCGCCTTTTTCACCAGCACAGGGTTGGCCACCCAGCTCGGGTAATGGACTTCCCTTATGAAGTCTGCCGCGAGGAGCTTCTCGACTTCCTCGTCAACCGCCTTCCAGCGCTCTGGGGCTAAGTTCCGTTTCTTCTGTCTAACGGGTCTGACTAAAGGGTCAGTGTTAAGTTTGTGAGTTATAAGGTCAGGGTCAATACCGGGCATATCGGCCGCGGACCACGCAAAAATATCTAAATTTTGAAGTAAAAAACTTACCAGTTTGGTCCGTAGGGGTTCTTTGACGAAAGCACCGATTTGGAGTGTGCGAGCTGGGTCCGTAGGCGAGGTTGGGATCGCGATTGTTTCCTTTGTGGGCGAGGCTCGTTCTTCGCCTTGTTCCGCGGGCCGCTCCAGATCGAGGTCGCCGGCTGCCTTGGTCTTTCCCTTTAGGGCGGCAACGTAGCACTTGCGGGACTCGAGCTGGTCGCCCCGCGCTACCCCCACACCGAAGTCCGTAGGGAACTTCATGGCCAAATAGTAGGTGGAGACCACCGCCCGCAGGATATGCGTGATTGGCCGCCCTATTATGGCATTGTATGGGGAGGGAGTCGCGACCACCAGGAAGTCGTGGTTGAGTCTAACCGCACAAGGCCACGTGCCGACTTCCACAGGTACCGTTATTTTTCCGAGGGGCCTGACTTCCTCTCCGCTGAAGCCCACCAGGGGAGTGTTTGCGGGCTTTAGTTCGCTCCTCAGCAGCTGTAGCCGATCAAACGCTGATTTGAAGAGGATGTCCGCCGAGCTGCCCGAATCTACGAGTATGCGTCTAACCTCGAAGTCGCTGATCCTTAGTTTAATGACAAGCACGTCATCGTGGGGGTAGCGAACTCCTCGCGCGTCATCTTCCGTGAAGAGGATTGGCTCTTCGGTCTTTGGCCTTTTCGGAGGGTTCCGCTCCTCGAGGACCGCTTCGCGAACTGAAGTTCGGGCTGCCGCCGATGTACACCCCGCTACCACCGAACCTCCCACAATTACATGGATGGTTCCCCGAATTGGCCTCTCTACCGGAGGCTGTCGCTGCAACGGTTCGGTAGGCCTGCTGCTAGATTCGGGGGCGTCCTTTTCGTGCTCGCCTGGCCGATCCGCTTTATTGCTATTATTGTTGTGCTGTACAAAGTTTCTTAAGTATCCGCGATGGATGAGCCCCTCTATTTTGTCTCGGAGGTTATTGCACTGCTCGGTACTGTGACCATGGTCCCTATGGAAACTACAATACAAATTCTTGTTTCTTTCGTTCGGATTTCCCTTTAGGTGAGGTGGCCATTTCACGTACGGGGCGTCCTTGATTGTCATTAAGATCTCGGTCCACCTTGTGTTCAGTGGCGTGTAATCCGTCCGAACTGGTAGGGGAGCTCGGAACGACTGGTTCGGTTTTGGGTCCCGGGCCGGGTTTTTTCGGTCAGCTGAGTTAGAGGGCTCGCCATCCCTCTTTCTTTTATCGTTTCCGCCCTCGGTTCGTTGGTTGATTTCCTCCTCCGTCCTCATGAACTTGTCCGCGAGCTTGAGAAACTCGGCCACGGTCGCGGGCTGGTTAGCTACCATGTGCCATTTGAACTCTTTGTGCGTCACCCCTCTTTTTGCTGCCGCGAGCTGCACCGCGGGGTCTAACCGCGGTATCTGTAAGCATGCTTCATTGAATCGTTTGTTGTAGCCCCATATGGGTTCTCCTTCCCTTTGGATTACCCCGAAGATGCTTTCCTCTGCTCTGGGGCACCGTTTGCTGGTGACAAAGTGTGCAGTGAAGACCTGCACGAACTGAGCCCAACACTTTATCGACCCGGGGGTCAGGTTCCTGTACCAAGTGCGGGCTACCCCCTTGAGGGTGGTGGTGAAAGCCATGCACATGCATGATTCGCTGGCTCTGGCGAGGTGCATTTGGGACTGGAAAGCGTCAACGTGGTCGTTGGGGTCGAAGGACCCGTCATACTTGTCTAGAGGTGGGAGCTTGAAATTTCTGGGCAAGGGGACTGTCAGGAGTTCTGACGCGAGGGGGGAAGGAACAGAGAGAATCGGGGCAATTCCTACCTCGTCCGAGCTCGTCTCGCCTTTGCCTCTTAGCTCTGACAGGACGCGGGTGGCGGTTCGTCGACCTCGACGGTGCCTTCGCTGCTGAGTGGGCCTTGTACTGGCACTGTTGGCCTCCGTGTTGCCGGGCTCGATGGTCCCGAAGTGCTGGTAGTCTACTGCTGCCAGTGCGCCGAATCGGTTTTCCACGAGTGGGAACTCCGGTTTGGAGCCCCGAGGTGCCGATCACGCGGGCGAGGTTCCCGACCCGCCTGCGAGCTGGGAGGCGGGGATGACTTTTCTCTCTCTTCGGCCTGGGGACGAGGCCTGGCTGTTTGGGGGGTTCTGGGGCCTGGAGGCCTTTCCTTGGTGGGGGCGCCCATCCTGCGGGGAGGCCTTGACCGGCTTCGAAGCAGGGTGGCGAGGTGGAAGTAGTGGTTGGTTTGGTGGCAGTTGGGGGAACTGCTGTTGGTAGTGATACTGGGAGAGGTTGTGCAACACTTGGTGCTAGTGAAGTTGGTGTTGCTGGAATTGTTGCATCTGGGCTTGCATTGCCCGCATGCACTGCATCAGGTCGTCCAACCGATTTTGGCTAGCTGCCAGGGGGACGGCGGTTGGTTCAGCGAAGGTAGTCTCGATGAGGAGGGGAAAGGGGATGTTTGTGGCAGGAAGGTTTACAGGCGCCACTGCTTGTTGCGTATTCAGATTGGGAATTCCGTCCACTGAGAGGGGGATGGTGAACTGCCCAACACACACTTCGGGCTCAGTAGTGAGCTTGGACCGTTACTTTCGGTGCTCGTTTTGGGCGCTCTGTTGTCCCGAGTTGCTTGCTTTTGCCACGTGTCGGGTGATTGCGAGGTCGGGCCAGATTCCCCTTCATCACATCTCAATGAACATTTTGATGGCCCTAACTTTCTTGAATAGAAGAGGCAAGGATTTGGGATTGTACATTTTTTATCAATGTTTGGATGGTTGATAATAAGGCTACAACTTGTGCAGGGTTGGCCCGAACCCAACCCAAAAAAATTGGGTTGGGTTGGGTCGGGTTGATGTTTGGGTTAGGATTAGGGTTGAAATTTATGAACCTGACTTTACTTCGGGTTGGGTTAGGGTTGACCCCTTATCCAACCCGACCCAACCCGAACCCAACTCTATAGTACATGTCATATATAAATATATCTTATATGTAATGTATAACATACATTGATTTGTTTAGATACATGATATTTGTATAGCCCCCACCACATAGTATCATGTATTTCTTTTAAGATAATCACTTCACTTAATCCTAATCAGAAAGACTAAAACCTTAATAATATTTTTTTTTTGAAAATTTTATTCTTCATCTCCTCTATGTTGTTTGCCGCTCAAGAAAGATCTATCATAAGCCATAACTCATAGTAAACTATAGTTATTTCTACCACTTGTTTTTTTGAATTGTGTACCAAAAAAACAAAAAAAAAAAAAAACGTCAACAAACAACCTGAAATTGACTTCAGGTTGTGTTGAGTTAGGGTTGAAGGAATTTAGTTAGGGCTAGGGTTATGGTTGGGCTGGTCGGGTTGGGTTAGGGTTAGGGTTAGGGTTGGCCTCAACCCGACCTAACCCGGACTGACTTGCAGCCCTAGTTGATAAAGAAAATTAGATGACACTTGAAGGGCATTTGTGTTTTTTCAAATGCTACTTAACAGTTGGTTAATGGGCTGGTTAATAGTAGGTACAAGATTGACACATTTTGAAAGTTTGGGTACTAAATTGTTGCATTTTAAAGTTTGTGGACTAAAATGGCACTAGGCCCAAATTATAGGGTACTATTTGGGAATTTTTCTTATAATTAATAAAATAATATCCCGTTCAATTGAATGCATAGTGGGCCCAGATTTCCATGCTCGCTTTACATGCAATCTAAATGACAAAATTGTGAGCATTTGAATGATTGGGATCAAAACAAGATATTGACAGTATGTAGACTATGAGATTTCCCAAGTGATCATCTT
This sequence comes from Nelumbo nucifera, assembly GCF_055504915.1. Classification (NCBI taxonomy): domain Eukaryota; kingdom Viridiplantae; phylum Streptophyta; class Magnoliopsida; order Proteales; family Nelumbonaceae; genus Nelumbo; species Nelumbo nucifera. The sequence continues at coordinate 25,887,358 of NC_142652.1, read as the reverse complement.
ATCATTTGTAAGTATAGGGAACTATACTTGCAATTGTTTGTGCTGTGAATGGAGGAGTTTTACACTTCAGTCCGATTTTGTAGCGTTTGGATGAAAAATAAATGATCACAAAAAAAATTAATGTAAAACTCTTTATAAGTCAAATTTTACATTTTTTTTAATAATAAAACAGCCTTAAATTAGTTATAGGAGTCTTACATGAGGGGAGTTAGCTACATCGTAGTGCAATGATATGCAGCCCTTACATGAAATGTAAGCAAAAAGATGGGCCGCTTGATTGTTGTTCCTACTTATATGTACAAACTTAATAACCTCAAAAGATGATATCAATCTTTGCAAATAACTTCTATGGAGATGATCGGACCATTGGATTGGCTTATTTGTAGTAGCAAACTCCATTAAGACTGCACTATCTGAGAATACCAAAAGATGATTAATACCAGGCGATTGTGCTGCTCACAGCCCTCCTAGGAGAGCTCTTGTTTCGGCATCATAACTGCTGATGGCCCAGCAAGACTTCCCTTCTGCAATGTAGAGTTGACGCTACGCATGTTGGATGATGAACCCTCGTCCTGCATAGCCTGTATTAGGTTCAAAGGAGCCGTCAACATGTAGGGTTGGCATGAACTGTGGTGGCTTTGCCTATGCTGGATGATATGCGTTAGGGGGAATTGGGATGTTGTCTGTATGACATGATAGGAACTAGGCTGTCTATTTTTGAATATGCTTTTGTTCCTTGTTTTCCATATGAAGTAGCAGATGATACTGAATCTGCTAAAATACAAGAGTGCTTGCTACTCACCTAGTGTTGGCTTGTAAACCATTCGGTGATGATGGTGTGGGGTTGATTTCCCGATATTGTGGATGGATTTAACCCAATTTAGGCTTCACACCAAATTGCTCTTGTAAAAGTGCATTCAAAGAACAGGTGGAAGGTTGTCTCCTCACTAACATTACAGAAGTTGCACATTCAGTCCTCTTCTTGCAGCCAAGCCAAGCATTTCCGCTTAGCTAGCAAGCCATCCCATATTAGTTTCCATAAGAAAACCTGGAATCTGTGCGGTATTTTGAGCTTCCAAATTAGTTTCCAATTGAAATGAGAATCGAAACTGGAGATTTCAAATGAGGAGAAGTGTTGATAGGCTGATTTCATCGAGTATACACCCGATTTGTTCTTCCTCCAAATTACTTTATCTGCCGACTGGTTTGTATCTGGAGTTATTGACAAAATGCGAGAAACTGCAAACTCTTGGAAGAGAATGTTTAGTTTGGAAGTATCCCAAGAACCTTCTGGGGTGAGGAGTTCTGAGACCTTCAGGTTCTTGACTTGTGGTTCAGATATCAAGGGGTTCAGACTTGGGATGTGCCCCGGTAAAGTGGGTATCCACGGGTCAGTAATGGCTAGGGTGTCTCGGCCATCTTTGATTGACCACAGTAAGTTTGTCTTTAACTGTGGTAGCATGGAGTGAGCTTGTTTTCACTAGTATGAGCTAGTTCTGGTTTTTGGAGCAGCAAATAGAGAGGTATGAGAGAAATATTTGGCTTTTATTTGCTTGCTCCAGATACCCTTATTATCACATAAGAGCCTCCAAATTTGTTTCCCAAACATGGCCTTGTTCATGATCCCATAAGATCTGAAGTCCTGTCCACCTTGTTGTTTATGTCTACATATCTTGCCCCAAGAGATAGTGTGTGTAGTTCTCCCAGATTTACATTGTTTTTATGAGAGAAGATTTCCTCGATTGTCAATGTAAATTTTGACTCCACAATAAGTCAAATTTTACATTGATAATCGAGGAAATTTTCTCTCATAAAAACAATGTAAATCTTTACATCTAAAACCGCTAATTTTTTAAAACCAATGAGTGCAGAACTCCAATGTTGTATAACTTCTCCGGTCTAGTATTTACACCACATTGATCAAAACGCGGCCTCAGCAACACTTCTCTTTTGGAACAAAGGATCCTTTTCTTCTAAGACGAAGACATTAATTGGAGAGAACTCAAAGAAAAGGAACTAGAAATTGTAGTTGTTCATGCAATTGGAGAACTGTGACGATTCAAATGCTGTCATTTCCTCTACAACAACTGGGAGGTGGTAGCTGTTTCCCAATAGCTCTATCCTGAATTTATAGGGTTGGAGATTTGCAACAAGAAAAATTCTATTTCCTGGAAATGGTGCATTTTTCCATGCATCAACCATCATTATCTGCATGTGGATCTGGATTAACAGGTTTTGAAAAAAAAGATGAATTGAATCAAATCCTGTCGTAGTGTCCTCTTTCAATAAGATTTGAGTTTAAACCTTCAAATGGTCCACCAGTTCTTGTTGGAGACAACACATACACAAAATTTGGTAGAGAAGAAAGCTAAAACTCCAAAATTGTTCAAATGGTTGAGAGGAGAGGCCATTATTCAAGAAATGATAAAGATTGATAATCGTCATGAGCAAAGAGCTTATTGATGTGAGAATGGCGAGGGTTCCACTAACGGCAAAGAGGACACGTTCTCAACGTGTCTTGTTTACCTTGTCTCAACTTGAATGCAAAATTCTTATTAGTTATTGATGCTGCTTAATCCGAGCCTTCCGAGGTGGTGCACGAACTGAGGAGAGTAACTAGGGAGTCCTTGCCAATAGGGCGGTGTCGAGGTGGTAGGACGAGACTGTGCTTCAAGACCTGTGACCAAGAAAGGGAAGTTAGAGGTCCGAAGAGTTATCTCTAGGTAGGTACTCCGACGCTCAAGTCAGTAGAAGGTAGTGGATGGTCGGGCCGAGCAACAAGGGTGCTGGTCCGAGCAGAGTAACAGTCTGGTTGTCATAAGTTCGAATCCCTTACCTTGAGCGGGGAATCCCTCTTTATAGCCGAAGATCTGTGTCCTGGTCGAATTGGGCTTCCGGGGTTGCCGGGATGAGGTTAACCGCCGAGGTTTTTGGGATAGAGTTCTACTCTCTAGCGGAGTTTGCCCTCCTTTCTCCTCCTATCCGTAGTTGTGCTTATCCGCATGACGCATAGCTGACGTGGTTGAGAGGATAAGATGGGGGGATACAGTAATAGCGTAGCGCGAACGGGGCCTTGGAGTCGGTGTATGCCACGGAGTCGGCCGGGCCGTGCTGACGTGGTTGAGGTGAACGAGCGATGACTGGATGGCCACGTGTCTCTTAAGGCCAGCTTAGCCATCGGTGTGAAGCGCAGCCTGTGAGAAACAAATCTGATTTCTGAGTTAGGGTTGATGAGCCTAGTCCATGAACACGGAATATAGAAGAATGAATCCATGTGAACGGAAAATCCCAAAACCCTTAGAATAAATTTCTCAATAAAAATATAAATATATAGAGAGGAATGTCCAACTACTCTTTACAGTATCTGTACTTGAATCCACTTTAATGAGCAGCGGAAAAATAAATTTCCAATTGACACACCCTTAATTATCCGAGAAGGGACGCTATCCTCCCTGATGGCATAGTTATCACTCTTAACTCTTCTAATTTCATGATGATTGAATAGGATTTTTTTTGTATAAAATATTCAATTACAGGAATCGATCACAAAACACAGCAATGTTCATTATTATCGATTCGGTTAGGCTGATTATTCTCTCTCTCTCTGGTCTCTGCCACAGACGAAAGCATCAAAAGAGAACGAAGAAGAAGAAAGCAAAGCACTTTGCACTCAATTTAAGAAAAGATGAGGAAGTCGGCCTTAGCTCCTTCACTATCTTTCCTCTTCTTTTTCATAGTATCTCTACTACTGAAAACAGTAGTAGGAGACCCAAGAACCCAAACAGTGAAAATATTTTGCGGGCATAAAAAAGAGCATAATACCACTGCCTTTGTCCCCGACTTCGTCGCCACCATGAATAACATCAGTGACCAAATGCGGACTACTAGTAACCTCAGTCGCGGGCTCAGGACCTGACGCTAACTTCGTCCTTTCCCAATGCCATGGGGACCTCTCCTTGCTTGACTATATATTGTGCTATGCTGAGGCTTGTACCATCCTTCCCCAGTGTTTCCCCTACAACGGGGGTCGCATCTTCTTGGACAGTTGCTTCATGCGGGAGGATACATTAATGGAAGAATGGTTCATAATTGTGGAAAGTTGGGAGTTTATACTTGAAGGGCATTTTTATCTTTTTGCATGTCATTTAATGGCTGGTTAACACCGGGTACTATATTGTCGTAAAATGAAAATTCGGATACTAGATTGTTGCGTTGTAAAGTTTGGGTACTAAATTGACGCTCAACCTAAATTACAGGGTACCTATCGGGAATTTTCCCCTATACTTTAACAGAAAAGGTAGAATTCAATGACCAGAAACCAACTTCATTAATATAAGGTGATGGGATACATTGTAACTAATAATTTGTGTGGGGTTGCATATTTCTTTGCAGAGAGCGGTGTCAGATAAATGGGCCGAACTATTAGGTGATGAGATTTAGGGGTGTCAATTGGACCAGATTTGAGTCCATTACAAATGGATCAGGTCCAATCCTATCCAATGAATGTCTTGGACCATTTTGGACCGGTCCAACTCAATGTTCAGTTTGTTTAAGGTCCTGTTTGGTGATTAAGTACTTGTTAAGTACTTGTAAAACATGTACTTCTTAGAAGTACTTATTTTAACAACCACTTAAGGTTGTTTGGTAACCCAATTTTCAAATCACTTGTTATATTTTTAAGCACTTATTGGGGTGGGAATGTTTGGTAAGCTACTTTCCCCATAAGTGCTTATATTGACACAAATGACAATTTTACCCTTTGCTTCTCTCCACTACAAGAAAAATGGTCAAAGGCCGCCACCTTAGATCTAAGATGGCGGTTAGACGTCCACCCCCACATCGGACACCACCTTAGATCTAGACCGCCGACTTAAGTACAAATGACCGCCGCCCTGCTAGATGGTCAGTTGAAGATGGTTCGAATTGCTCTACAACGGCGATCACTTAGAACCGTCGGCTTAGGGTTATTATGGCGATGATTTTGATTGCCGGCTTAGGTAGTTTAAGACCGATGCCTCCGCTTTCTGCCATTCTTTTTGGTATCCTTAGGTGGTGGTTTGAACTGTCGGGTTAGATAATATCTGACCGCCGAATTAGATGTTATTTATGGTTAAATCGGCAGTTACATGACCACTGGCTTAGGCTTAGATCTTTTTTTTTATTTTTATTTATACCGAATTAATACTAACAACTTTTTTGCACTTGCACTTTCATTAATTCACACTTTAATTAATACCTATTTATTACAAATCTCATGCCAATTGATTTATAAAATCAACTTAAATAAAAAAATATAATTTAAAACAAAAATGTTTTAATTTAAAAAATAAATTTTATTATATCCAAAACAAATTATTCAAATATAATATCCAATTGACCTAAAAAGTACAAGGACTTTAAAAAAATTCGATTTGTCAAATAATATAGCACATCTTCCAATGAAAATCCACTTAACATAATGATCGAACCTGCAAATAATAACATATAAATTGTTAGAAAATGTAAAATAAATGAGATATTAATAGAAAAATGTATAAAAATAGATATTCATCTACAAACACTATGGGAAACCGCTAAATCTCTCTCTATATATAACCTATTTTTTTAATTTATTTCTAATTTTCTTAAAATAATCTATTTTCTCTACATTCATCTAAATTAAAATGAAACACAAAAAATCAAAACATCAATTACAAATAAAATTTAAAGATCTATTGTCTATTCAAACTTTTGAGTCAAATACGTTTTAGTTTCAAATTGATAAATTCTTGGTTTGTGCAAGAGATGTACCCGTCACAAGTAAGCCCTTATGCCTACCAAGTACTTTGTTCAAAACCTTACATAAGTAAGCTCTTATGCCTACCAAGTCTGCTATTTCCTTCAAAACCTTCCACAAGTAAGCTCTTATGCCTAGCAAGCTTTGGCGATTTCGATGTTCGTGGTATCTACACAATTAGGTAAGTTAGATTTCCAAACACATCTGGAGAAGAATTCTAAAACTGGCATCCAAAATAGAACACAGTTATAGATTTGACTATTATCTATTTCCATCCATTAATCATCTTTGAGAAAGTGTTCCATTTCCATGTGAGCATTTATTCAAGAGAATTCTAGCATCAAATTTGCACCCTACATATAAGCAAATCAAATATTTCCTAAATGCAAGAAACATAACATATGATTTGGTATATTCCTAAATGCAAATGGTTTTTATAATTTATATATTGATCAATCTGTCCAAATTGATTTTGGTTTGGACGGGTCCAACCCAAAACTGGCCCATTGACACCCCTAATGGCATACATTGTAATTGATCAATTTATGTAGCGTGTATAAGCTTATAAGGTGCCCATTGACACTCCTAAATCCTAATGGCATACATCGTAACTGATCAATTTATGTAGCGTGTATAAGCCACTCCTTCAATTCTGAAGTCGATGAATGGAGTGTTCGGCCGAGGTGTAGCGCAACAGGATGTTTTGTTCCTCGGCTGAGGAACTCCAAGTTGAAGTCTGGTTGAGCGTCTGGTCTACTTAGTGTTCTTTGATGCTTGCCAAAATTTAGGATCCGCACAATGTGGGTTGTGGCTGAGGAGTCCTTCCATCGTCAACTGCGGAACTTCGAGAACTCCAACGGATGCTTGGTCAGGTGAAGTGTGCGTGTACGAGAGCAGCTTAGAAGCCGGGCTGAGGTTTCCTTTGAACGAAGGGGTAGCTGGGGTGTTTGGATGGTATCGAGTGTTGTCGGTGCAACTGATGCCGAATTCCTTTAGATTTTTGTTCGGCCTTGTGTCTTATTGTGCGGTCCGTGATATCGACTTGACCCTGGGTATGGTGAGCTACCTCCTCCAGTTGAAACTTCACCAGCAAGGCTACTATTACTTCTCAACTAGGAAGAACATAAAGTTGTTGGTCGGGGCCCCCACTTCTGTGAAGCATTAGAAGGAGACCTTCTTCTTCGTGCATTGTCCCAGGGGCCTCCCCTTCCTGGCTGTGCTGTAGCTCCCAAGTACGAAGGTGCTGCAGCCAAAGTGGTCTATGCTTACCTGGGAGGAGAGGTCGGCCCTGAGCATGACCGGTGAGATAGATGTGGTGGCGCACACATGCTTTAAGATGTTGATGCTCGCCGGATTGATGCACAGGGTGGCCGGTTTGTTTTTGTCACCTCGATTTACTTGTCGAATGAAGGAGAATCAGTAGAGGCAGAACTGTGCTGGTGCATAGCCGTAGGTCCGCCCAAAGGTGGCTCCCCCGCCGAGGTCTTCTGAGAGGGCATCCTGTCGCTAAAAAAGTGTTTGGCAGTGGGGCAATGATGACGAGGACATGGTAGTGGTGGATCCGGAGGTTGCTCACCGGACTGTCGTACCTTCGCAAACTGAAATCGGGGGCAGCAACTCAGCTATCCACATATCGCATTGGTCGGTCCATAGCAAGGACAAACTTGAGATGCCTGGGGTTCCCGAGCATCTGCTCCACGGAATGATGACAGCGTCCATCGCTAGAGAGGCCGGGAGCACTGGAAGTGGCACCTTAGAATGCTCACTCATCCGGGCAATGACTCAAGTAAGTTCGTACTTGCTTCCGTTGTTTTTAGGTGGGTTCCTTGGTTCTAACATCGTTCTTTGCCCGTAGAATGTGTGCTCGACAATTGCTTTGGTTGACCAACTCCGGGACTTGCGAGGGATGTTCGAGAGAGAGCACTCTGAGTACCTGAACCTGAAGGCTCAACTGGCCGAGCTTCGAGTAGGTGAATGTCGTGCATAGCATGAAGCAGCAGATCATCGAGCTGAGGGCGGAGAGGGAGCGATTGATGCAAGAGGCCGCCGAAGTGGTGGTGACCCAGTACAGGGACTTAGTGGAATACCGACAGGAGATGGATCAGTATGCCTTGAGCTCCTACGAGGCGGGGTTCAACGTTTTCTGGCGCAGGGCGCTACGCCATTGTCCAGAACTGGCTGAGATTGCGCAGACTTGGGATGCTTATGATGGCGAGACACCTGCCGCCCTTGACAACCTTGTTGATGAAGAGGGCGATGGGTACGAGGGTGGTGAAGAGGGAGATGAGGCTACTGACCCCCCCCCCCCCCCCCCCCCCGCCGAGGATTGAGTTGTCGCGGGGTTTCTTTTATTTCTTTTGTCCTTCTTGTAATGGCTCGGTATGCCGAGCTTCGAAGTACTGACAATGTTAACTTAATGAAAATAATCCCTTTGTTCCGAACTTATGCGCCACTTTCCTCTCTTCTTCTTCTTCTTCTTCTTCTTTTAGTTGGGTTCCTCGATCTTGTTGTGGCCGAGATCTGGGGTTGGTTGAGATGTTCAATCTCCGGTTGAGAGCTCAGTATGTTCCGAGCTCTCATCTTCGGGACGCTCAGTTATTGGTCTTGAGTGCTTTTTGGCTCTTTGGGGGCTGATTGTTGCTTAGCTATCTCTGGTCTGACTGTTAGTCAGTGGGTGTGTGGAGTTTAATGACCGCCCTCAAGCCTTGCTAGGCGGGAGCGTTCTTTTCCACTTTAGGCTCAGGCAGTAGATAGCCGAGGTGATTTTCTTGGTCGGCAATATGTTGCCGAGCTACATGTCGTGGGCTCAGGCCATTTAGAGATCAGCCAAGTTAGTATTGTGTGCCGAGCTATGCGCGTGTTGCGCGGAATGTGTTGTGTGGCGTGTGTTGGGCGGCTTACGTGATGTGTGTGCAGTGTTGCGTCGTGCATGGTGATGTGCGGTGTGCTGAGCAATTAACGTATGGCTCGAATAAGATAATCTTCATTAACATCGAATCATTGATAGTACATTCAGAGATTTCCTGTGTTCCAACTTCTTAGTATGGCCCTTCCCAAATTGGTCCGAGCTTGCTTTCTCCTAGCATGGCACAATGACTTTAAGGAGGACGAGGTCACCTGTCTTGAACTCGCATCTTCGGACTTTGGAGTCATAGTATTTCACCATCCTTTGTTGTTGTGCTACCATCCTGACGTGTGTTCTATCCTAGGCTTCCTCTACTAGGTTTAGCTCTACGCGGAGGTCCTCGTCGTTTTGGTTTTCATTGTAAAGCTCGGTCTGGAGAGTTGGGGAGCCTATTTCCACGGGTGCCATGGCTCCAGCCCCATAGGTCAGGCTAAAGGGTGTCTCTCCGGTGGCCGTCCACAGAGTATTCCTGTATGCCCAGAGTATGCTTGGTAGTTCCTCGACCCACCTTCCCTTGGCCTCGTCTAATCAGGTTTTTAGGCCGTGCAATAGGGTTCGGTTGGTCACCTTGGTCTGCCCATTGCTCTGGGGTCGATGTACGATGGTAGTTCGGTGGTCACTCCTCAAGTTGGTGCAAAGCCTTGAATTTGTGATCAATGAAATGCGTCCCGTTGTCTGTGATAAGGATCCGCGGAATACCGAACCGACAAACAATGCCTTCCCAAAAAAAGTTTCGGGTGTTGTGTGCAGTAATGCGTGCCAGTGCTTCGGCTTCCACTCATTTGGTGAAGTAGTCCACTGCCACTAAGAGAAACTTTTTTTGTGCAACTGTGGTGGGAAAAGGAACGAGAATGTCCATGCCCCACTGTGCAAATGGCCACGGGTTGGTGATCGGCTTCAAGGGAACCACAGGCTAATGGTGGAGGTTGGAATGTTGCTGACAACTGTCACATTTCTGCACGAGCTGAGCTGCGCCTTGCTTCATGGTTGACCAGAAGTAACCTTGTGGGAGTGCCTTGTGTGCTAGGGTGTGCGCACCTGGGTGGTCTCCATAGATGCCTTTGTGGATCTCCTTGAAGACGTAGTCTACCTTGGCTGGAGGGAGACACTTCATGTAGGGGAAAGTATATGAGCGGTGGTAAAGCTGGCCTTGGATAAGGTAGTACTGGGCTGACCTATGTTGGAGCCTCTTTGCTTTTGTTCAATCTTTTGGAAGTGTGCCTTCCAGAAGGTACTGCATGATGGGGTCCATCCAGGATGGTTCGTGTTGTACTGGGAGGATGAGGAGATTCGTCAGTGCGATGCTCGGTTGAGCCAGCATGTCCAATCGTACCTTTGTGCCGAGGTCAATTTTTGGGGAGCTTGCTAACTTTGATAGCACATCGGCTCGTATGTTTTCGGCTCGAGGAATGTGTTGGATGTTAAACTACTTGAACCACTAAATGAGCTCCTACACCTTCTGTATATAGCTCGTTATTGTGGGCATCCGCATATCGAACTGGCTGAGAATCTGGTTGACTACCAATTGGGAGTCACTGAATGCTTCAATTCTCTGAGCTCCCAGTTCTAGGGCGAGGCAAAGTCCGGTGATCAGGGCCTCATACTCAACTTCGTTGTTGGATGCTTTAAACTTGAACATGAGAGCGTGCTCCAACACCGTGTTGTCTGGGCCGAGGAGGATGAGGCCGGCCCCACTCCCTTGTTGAATTTGACGAGCTGTCCACATGTAGAGTCCATACTTGTGGCGGCAGGCCAGGTCCTCAGTGGTGAAGGTGCATTCGACGCTGAAGTCAGCCAAGGACTGAGCCCTGATCACGGGTTGGGGTGTGTAATCGATGTTGAACTCATTCAATTCCACGCTCCACTTGATTAGGCGGCCAAATGCTTATGGCCTCTGGAGAATCTGCTTGAGGGGTTGGTCGGTGAGCACCCGAATGCTGTGGGCTTAGAAGTATAGCCTGAGCTTTCTGGCCAAGGTGACTAATGCCAGAGCCATTTTCTCCAGGTCAAAGTACCGGTTTCTACACCTCCGAGGACATTGCTGGTGTAGTAGATCGGCCTTTGTACCCGGTCTTCCTCTTTGACCAGGACCGAGCTGACGACCTCGTCCTCAGTTGAGAGGTAGAGCAACAACTCATCCCCTGGGCTCGGTTTGGTGAGGAGAGGCAACGAGCTTAAATACTGTTTTAGTTCTTGAAAGGACCGTTCACATTCCTCGGTCCATTGGAAGTCCTTCAGACATTTAAGGGCTTTGAAGAAGGACAGGCAATGGTTCGCGGATTTGGACATGAATCTGCTAGGTGCGGCAATTCTCCCAGTGAGGCGTTGCACTTCCTTATGAGTCTGAGGTGATTGCATATCGAGGATGGCCTATATTTTCTCTATGTTGGCTTCAATTTCTCTTTGTGTCACCATAAACCCTAGGAATTTGCCAAAGCCGACCCCGAAGGTGCATTTGTTTGGGTTCAGTTTCATCTTGTACTTCCTGAGGGTGTCGAAGACTTCTTTTAGGTCGGCAAGGTGATGCTCGGCCTTCTTGCTCTTCACGAGCATGTCGTCGACATAAGCTTCTATGTTTTAGCCGAGCTGATCCTTGAAGAGTTCATGCATTGTAGCAATATAGGTAGTGTCGGCGTTCTTGAGGCCAAAAGGCATCACCTTGTAGCAATATAGTCCGCGGTCGATGATGAAGGTTGTTTCCTCCTGGTCATCTCGGTGCATCTGGATCTGGTTGTATCCTGAGAAGGCGCCCATTAAACTCAAGAGTTCATGCCTTGTCGTTGTGTCGACAAGCTGGTCGATCCTTGGTATAGGAAATTGTCCTTGGGGCAAGTTTTGTTTAGGTCGGTGAAGTCGATACATATCCTCCATTTCCTATTGGCCTTCCTCACCATCACCTTGTTGGCCAACCAGTCGGGGTATTTTAGTTCCCAATTGAAGCCAACATCGAGCAACTTCTGCACTTCATCAACAAACACTTGCCACCGTTCTGTAGCGAAATTCCTTTTCTTCTATTTCATAGGTCGGTAGCGTGGATCGACGTTCAGGCGGTGCGTGATTACCTCGGGGGCAATCCCCGGCATGTCTGTTGCCGTCCAAGCGAACATGTCGGCGTGGTCCCTTAGTAGTTGTACCAGTTCCCCCCGAAGACGGTCGTCCAGGAGAGAGTCGACCTAGACCATCCTCTCAGGGTCTTCCTCGTTGAGCGACACCTGGATGAGGTCTTCAATAGGTTGGTCGCGTTGCGTCTTCACCTCATCCTGTAGATCGTAAACTTCAGCCATTAGTGTTTCTGCGACTGGGCGCGGTCCTCGGCAGGAGGTCAGGTAACAATGCCGTGCGGTCCTCTGGTCCCCACGTGTTACTCCCACGCCATACTTAGTAAAAAATTTTACCACGAGGTGGAAGGTGGAGACAGAGGCTCATAAAGCATTGAGAGTTGGCTTACCGAGGATAGCGTTGTAAGAAGTTGGGCAACAGACCATGATGAAGTCTACCATGGTTGTTGCGGTGATGTCGCCATCTCTGATTAGAAGGGGAAGGGTTTTCCTCCTAGTTGGCATGAGGGACTCCCCGGAGAAACCCACCAGGGGAGTGTTGACGGGGGCGAGACGGCTCCTGTCGATGCCAAGCTTGTTGAATGCTTCTTCGAAGAGGACATCAGTTGAGCTGCCTGTATCAACCAGGATGCGCCACACCTCAAATTTGGCTACCTCGGCTGTGATCACTAGGATGTCATTGTGTGGGGTCTCCACCCCCGAAGGTCATCCTCTATGAAGGTAATTAGATCATCTCGCCTCTTCTTTTGTCCTCGGTTGTCATCCTCGCATAGCCGCGCATATTTCTTGCGCCCCAAGTTGCTCTCTCCTCCCGCAGTGAGCCCTCTTGATATCATGTGGATCACACCGACAGGGGGAGCTCGGGGCGGTGGCCAAGCATTCTCTGCACCTGGTTCTTGTGCTGGTTTCTTGTTCTTGTCGATGAATCCACCGATGTATCCGCACCTGATCAGGTCCTCAATATGGTTGCGGAGGTTGAAGCAATTGTCCGTGTTGTGGTCGTGGTCCCTATGGAATTCACAATATTTGTCGTAGTTCCTCTTGTTTCCTTGTGTTTTCATCTTTTTGGGCCACCAGACATAACTTCGGTCACAAATTTGCATCAGAACTTCAAACTGCGATGTGTTTAGCGACATGAAGTTCTGATAGGTTGGCGGGGGTGTCCACAGTTTGTGGTTGGGCTGGCGATCCTACCTCTTATGGTCCCAATCTGATCTCTCTGACTTCCGCTCTTTTGTGTCTCTCCTCTTCTTGTCGGGCCTTTCTTCATCATCCTGTAGCTGCGGTTGTGCTTCTTCAGCATTGATGTACTTCTAGGCATGGCTCATCAGCGTGAATAGTGTCTACGGATGTCTCTTGGAGATGGAGAAGTTGAAGGCAAAGGGCAGAGCTCGTGTTGAACAACGGTGACGGCCACAGACTGGTTCAGGTTTCTGACTTGTAGTGCTTCTTTGTTGAATCTTGCCAAGTAGTCTCTGAGAGATTCTGTCTTCCTCTGCCGCACTTGCATAAGGCTGGCTGAAGTTTTCCATTCTGGCTTGCCGTGAACTGTGTATGGAACTAGGTCTCCAGTTGCTCCCACAACGCTATGGAACGTGGAGGCAGAGAGGAATACCAAGTTAAGGCTGGGCCTGTGAGGGTGGCCACTAGGGCTTTGCACATCAGGCCCTCTGAGGATCCATGCAACCTCAGTTGGGCCTTCAGTGCTTTGATGTGGTCTGCGAGGTCGGTATTCCCGTCGTACTTGTCGAGCTGAGGTGCCCACTAGACCTGTTCATGGGCCGGGTGGCCTGACGGGCCGGCCCGGCCCAGCCCGGCCCCCGAACGGGCTTGGGCATGTGTTTTAGCCCGCGGGCTTGACCTCGGGCCTAAAAGCCCGAGCCCGACTATTTTACGGGTCGGGCTCGGGATTTGTTAAAAAAGCTCGGCCCGAGCCCGGCCCGGCCTGACTTTTCCTAAACTACCTAACCCTAACCCTAAATATTTAAAATTTTTCTTTTCATTCTCCTTTCTCACTCTCACTTTCAGAAGCGGCGACTCTCATTTCTCCCTCTCAACTCTCAGAACCGGTGAACCCAACTGCACTTGCGAACTCAGTCACCGACGGCCGACTCCACTAGAACTAGTCATCTCTCTCTTTGGCGGCGGTGATCTCTCTCTCTCTCTCTCTCTCTCTAGCTGGCACCGTTTTCATCTTCTTTCTTCTCATTCTCAGTTCTCTCTCCAACCGGCGCCACCAGAACCCAGGCGCACCATTTTCATTCTGCGAACTCAGGCACCGGCGGCTAGCACCACCAGATCTAGATCGTTTCTCTCACGGTGAGCTCTCTTTCTCTCTCTCTCTAGCCGGCATTGTTTTCATCTTCTATTTTCTCACTTTCTGGGTTTCTATTCTCACTCTCAGACTCCCAGGAATCGGCGAACTCAACAGCACCATTCTCTCAATCCTCAGAGGGCACCGGCGCTCAAACTCCCAAGTTGGGCTTCGGGCTCGAGCCCGGGCTTCGGGCTTTTTATGAGGGCCGGGCTCGGGCTCGGGCCTGATAAAATTTATGTTAATAAAAAGCAAAAGTCCGGCCCGAGCCCGGCCCGGCCCGGCCCATGAACAGGTCTAGTGCCCACCACCCTATGGGAGGTACCTCATCTACGATCTCTTGGGAAAACGGCGGTTCCTTGGCGGTTGGTGCGGCTGGCTGCACAAGCTGATCTACAGGAGGTGTCGTGCTTCGCTGAACTTGGTTGCACTCCAACTCCTCTAAGCGTTGTCGGGGCTCCTCGGCATTCCTATTGTCCGAGACCATGTTACGTGTGTCTTTCTCCTTCTTGGGCCGTGCGGAGCGGTCTTTCACCAAGCTGGACTCGGCGACGGAGACCACACGAGGTGGCATCCGCTTGCCGAGCCTCTCTTTAGTAGGGATCTGCGTAGTTTAATGCGTCCTACTATGGTTTTTGGGCTCATGAGAGCGAGCTATGGAGGCAGATTTCCTTGTAATGTCTTGCTTCTCATGGTTGGATTGTGCTCCCCTTTTGTCTGGCCAACGTGTTTTGGGGTCCTCGGGGCGAGGATCGTCTTTTGTACTCGTCGGGGCATGAGGGGGGATGGCCTAGCTGGGCGGTGCTGCGGATCCTAGTGTTTGCATTATCTCGAAGATCTTGTCGACCTTCTCTTGCATTGCCCAGAACTGCGCAGGATCAACCGCGGCTGGAGGCTGTAGGAGTTCTTGGTGTGGAGAGCTGCGATGTTGAGACTCCCGAGATGGGGACCGGAATGTTGATTGTTCAGACTGGTTCTTGGCGATATGGGAGAAAAGATTTCCGGAAAGGCTTTTTGTGTGTTTTTCATAGACGGCGCCAATCTGATGCTGCTTAATCCGAGGCGGTGCATGAATTGAGGAGAGTAACCATATAGTCCTTGCCAACAGGGCGGTGCCGAGGTGGTAGGACGAGGCTGCGCTTCAAGACCTGTGACCAAGAAAGGAAAATCAGAGGCCCGAGGAGTTATCCTTGGGTAGGTACTCCGACGCTCAAGTCAGTAGAAGGTTGTGGATGGTCGGGCCAAGCAACAAGGGTGATGGTCTGAGCAGAGTAATAGTCTGGGTGTCAAAAGTTCGAATCCCTTACCTTGAGCGGGGAATACCTCTTTATAGCCGAAGGTCCGTGTCCTGATCGGATTGGGCTTCTGAGGTTGCTGGGATGAGGTTAATTGTTGAGGTCTTTGGGATAGAGTCCTATTCCTCAGTGGAGTTGTCCTCTTTTCTCCTCCTATCCGTAGTTGTGATTATCCGCGTGACGTGTAGCTGACATGGCTGAGAGGATAAGATGGGGGGCTACAGTAATGGCATAGCACATTCGGGGCCGTAGAGTCAGTGTATGTTGCGGAGTCGACCGGGTCGTACCGACGTGGCCAGGGTGACCGGGTGATGATTGGACGACCACGTGTCTCTTAAGGCCAGCTCAGCCATGACCCAAAGAGTTCTGTTTGGAAGTAGTATAAACATAAATGTTGAATTTAAAACCATATATTTTATATTTTTTATTGTATATATTTGAAAGGAGTACAAATGCAAATATGTACAGTACAAATACAAACAAAATAATACAAAATACAAGGTTTTGCACTCTACAATTGCACTTGTACTCTTTTAGGCTCAATTTGAAAAGAGTACAAATACAAATATGTACAAATATAAATGTATGTAAAATAATACAAAATACAAAGTTTTGCACTCTACATATTTGTATTTGTACTCCTTCCAAACTGAGCATTAGGAGGAAAAACCGTCAAAAAAAATGCCAATTTCCACCTTATTTTGATGCGAAAGCTAAAAATGTCATCATTCATTCAAATGCTTGTGAATTTCACCCAAAGTGTATAGTTGTATCAAACCGGTGTGCTGTAACCAAACGCAGCTTTAAGGGTGGAGAGGCCTTCCAACACAACTCTTCATAGCATATACATAAATACATAATATAAACATGCACATGTAAGATATGAATTTTCAAATGGGTATACTACCAAAATAGTATGGATTTTCAAAAATATATAAATTTTTACTTGTAATCTGGTAAAATAGGACCAACCATTTATGCTACGTAGAAAGATATTGTAGCTGATTCAAAACATCCATTAGATAGGTCCATATCAGCCATATGCCACACTTTGTATTGGTAGCTTTCAGAATTAATATTGGCTATTTAATTATTAATTATAAATCTTCTCTATGAAAAATGGGCCACATTTGGCCCATTGAAGATGTTGGGCCAGAATGTTTCCATGAAAAGATAGTACAAAGAGGGACTCGGTGCTGGAGAGCCATTTTGAGATCCAAACTAACTTGCCACATTTAGGACTCCATGTTGTTTTCATGGGTGGCCCATCCCCATCCCCTAAACCCCCTAGTGGCAGTAGCCAGCAGCCAGTGGGATTTGATTCCAGGTCTCTATAGTCAGAGATCCTACCAACCGAGCCACCGCCAGTTGGTTTTCCATGTTGAGGGAAGCTTACTAACCCACGCGCCTAATGCATCTAATAAACCTGTTCCCATATTAAAAGAAATATTTATAGATACCCAATATTGGTTTATATGGGGTCTTGGAGGGATAGACTGGATATGATCCTAATCTTTGGGATTTTCTGTAAAGTGGCTGCTCTCAGGTTGAATTCGACTTTTCATATTGGCTAGTTCAAGATTTTACTTTTACAAAAAGTAATAGCCTATATAAGGTATAAATATAGATATGTTTGGTAAGATGCCAACCAGCTGCTTAATAAGATCTGTTCATAGTGATTGTAGTAGAGATTTGGGATCAAATCCCGCTTGCACCTAAATTGAGAGGATTATAGCCTTATGGGTTGGGGGGTGGATTATCCCCCCGTTGTGTAGTCCTTGGAGAGAAAAAAAACAGATATATTTGTAAATATGCATATTTTAATAGATCATTACATGTATTTGAATGCAAAATATTCAAAGTTTTTCATTATGGTTATTAATAAAGTATGAAGTACATATTCATTTTAACTATTTTCTACAATGCCGTAAAAATTTGACAAAATATATATATTTTGTCATATTTTTCATCATAAACAGAATTATTTTGTAAGCTAGCTAGCTTTTATGGCATGGTATTCTTGCTCTGTGCATATAAACCATGGTTGCGTTTGGTTAGTCGTCAGTACGTTTATGGTTAGTTATCAAAAAGTAATTATCCAATTTACTTATCTTCTATATATCTATCTATTTATCTATATAACAAGATGGTCCACGTTAGGGGTGTCAATTGACCACTTTTTGGTTTGGATCCAATCCGATCCAAATCTTATTAAATCGGATTTGGACAGTTCGTTATAATTATTGGATTGGTCCATATTCTTATTGGTTTGAATTAGACTTAAACCAAATTTCCAATAATTCGATAATGGGGCCAAACCCTTGTCCAATTTGAAATCAATCCTAACTGAAAAGAGCATAGGATCACTTTTATGAAAGTACTTTTACAAAAACATTTTTATAAAAGCACTTTTATAAAAGTAATTTTATGAAAAGTATTTATACGAAAGTACTTTTATAAAAGCACTTTTATAGAAGTAGTTTTATAAAAGCACTTTTACAAAAGTACTTTTACGAAAACACTTTTATAAAAGTACTTTTACACGAAAACACTTATGAAATCACTTTTACAAAAAAAACCTTTATGAAAGCACTTTTAGAAAATCACTTTTTATGAAAGAACTTTTACGAAAGCACTTTTATAAAAACACTTCTACGATAGTACTTTTACGAAAGTACTTTTATAAAAAAACTTTTACAAAAGCACTTCTACAAAAGTACGTTTATAAAAGTCTATGGAAATACTTTTTGAAAAGTGCATTTACAAAGGCACTTTTCCGAAGTACTTTCAATAAAGTGCTTTTGTAAAAGCACTTTTATGAAAATATTTTTATCAAAGTACTGTTACAAAAGTGTTTTTTCAATGCTAAAAGTGCTTTTATATAATTTTTGATATTTCATTCGGTTTGGATTGGATCCAATCCAATCCAATCCATTTACAATCTAATGGATTGGATTGGATTTGGTTTGTATTGGATTTGGACTGGACTTGGCCTAGTCCATTTATAAGTGGACTCACATTGGATTGGATCGGGTTGGACCAAATCTGTCCAATTGACACCTCTAGTCCACGTCAGCATGCTTCTCCTTGCTCCAAACCCTCTTCCTAATTTCCAGTTTTTTTGATTTTTTTTTTTAATTTCACATAATTGCCCATTAAACCAATATGGAAATAACATATGCTAAATTATCTCTAACAACAAATAGATAAAGAAAGAGTGATTTGATTTTCTAATGTTTGGCCAAGTGGCACCACTATCCCCCACTTTCTCCTAAATTATTTATAATTCCTATTTATCTTATCCCTTACTTTGCCAAGTGGCATGATTATCCCCCACTTTCTCCTAAATTATCTCTAATTCCTATTTATCCTCTCCCCCACTTTTTATTTATATCTATCTAAAGAAATTTTGAATTAACAAATTTAAAATCTATTTAAATGTTATAATTAAATTATATAATAACTTTAAAATATTTATTTAAAACACAAAAAATAATTATAATAGATTTAATAATATTCACCTTATTAATAATTTTCATTTTTACAAAATTCATTACCAATTTATGTACTAACAATATAAATTATAATTTTACAAGAATTCTATTCAAATGATAAAAATTTAACATAAAAACAAAATATTATTTAAATATTTTAATAACTAAATATATTAAATAACAAAATATTAAAAATAACTAAATAATTATATAACAAAATATTTAGCATTATAACTTAAAAATAAATAAAATTCAAATAACAAGAAATTAAATATTTTTAATAACAAAATATTATAACATAACTAAATTTTAAATAGCTAAAATAAGGAAATTATGTAACGAATTTAAAAAAATTCTTAAAAGTAGAAAATAATTATAATAAATTTCATAATTAATATTTTAATAATATCTTACAAAATTAATAACAAAATTATGTAATAATAGTATAAATTATAATTTTATAGATTATTAAATTCAATAAATAATTAATATTTTAATATTTTAAATAATAATATTATTTAAATAATAAAATAATGTTGTAAACTAGTTTCACTTATATCAATTAATAATCACGATTATGCTCAATTGCCCAAAATCACTTTGGCTTCTCCTCCTCCATTCAGTATCGAATCAGTGAGTTCGGCTTCACCTTCTCCTCCATTCAGTATCGAAGCAGTGAGTTCGGCTTCACCTTCTCCTCCTCCAGTCAGTATTGAAGCAGTGAGTTCGGCTTCTCCTTCTCACAATCATCGATTTGGCTAGTTCTTTTGAGATTTGAGTGGATAAGAAGAACGAATCACCTCAAACACAACAACAGCGAATAGGTTAGGGCTTGGACATTTTAGTTTTTTTCTTTCTGATTTAGTTCATTTGAAGTTTGTTTTTGAGAGCAAATTGATTCTAATATCTTTCTCCTCCCCCTCCAAATAACCATTTTCTATTCCAAAGGATTTAGCGGATAGGAAGCTGTAATGCAGAATGAGGCCAAAGCAATATCTATAGCAGATTTGAAGAAAGACACTAGATTAAAAGAATGGACGCTGGTGCTAGTTTAGGATTCCAAATCTCGGATCTGCAGACTCAACATCTCTGTCTACGCACAGCTCCGAGAAGCTCCGTGAGTTCTTTTAATTCTCCTTCATTCCTTCACATCTTTGCACTGTCTGCTTGATATCTTATATGAATTTCTATTTTTCAAATTCTTATTCCAGATTTAGTATTCCAGAAAACCATCCATCAAAATTAAGATTGATGAATCTAAATGGAGAAGCAATCCTGGTCTGTACCTGTCAAAAAAAAAGCAATCCTGCTCTTTAAGGAAGCATTTGCCCATCCTCTCACAACAGCATCAATACTGAAATCTCTAAGCTCCTCTCTCATACAACTTAATTGTCTACCCTGATTACAATAAGCTGAACTGGGTTTGTAGGAGAGAGGAATTTAGAGACTCTGGCATTCCTCCCCTCCCAAATTGAAGCATGCAAAGAAAAATTACCACACCTGATAATACAACTTTAATGATGCATGGAAACAATGGAAAATTGAGGGAGGGGATGAAAAGAAAACCCAAAATTCCAAATTACTCCCTCCATGCAAAGAAAAATTACCACACCTGATAATTGCTTGAGAAATGCCTCTGTGTTTGTTTCCATGTAGAAGGGCCATAAAACAGAGATTTTAAGGACTGGAAAATTTATTTTCTCTTTTACAATGAAACTAATGTGGCCTTAGTAATACCAAGCCTCCAAAGCAACCTTGTACTATTTACACTTAAGAGGTACTTAGCCATCTCTTAAGTCTATTTTTTTTTTTTTTTTATCAATACCATCTCTTAAGTCTATGCCTACATTCACCATTTAACTTAGTGGCTAATTTTGCCTGGGAGGCCAGACACCAAGTATTTTATGGGCTAACCAAGTATTTAGGTGATCATACTTATAAAAAAAAAGGCTGAATTTTAGGGGAGCAAGGTAAGTGAGGGATGAAAAGGAAAAGAAGTGAAGGATCTTTCCATGACCAGTGTACTGCCAAAGCAATGGTGTAGTTTCTGTCAGGGTGTATAGCTTGGTCTTGTTGAGTTGGGGGAATTGCCTTGATTTGATCCTTAAGTTTCTGCCAAAGCTTGGTTTTGCATGAAACTCCAGCCCTAAATATCTCTTACATCTATGCTAAATATGTAGTAA
The DNA here is from genome assembly GCF_055504915.1 of Nelumbo nucifera. Classification (NCBI taxonomy): domain Eukaryota; kingdom Viridiplantae; phylum Streptophyta; class Magnoliopsida; order Proteales; family Nelumbonaceae; genus Nelumbo; species Nelumbo nucifera. Next base: position 25,866,332 of record NC_142652.1, on the reverse strand, counting down.
AAGTTGGCTTCGCTTCTTTTGTTTATTTTTTCTCTTAATTTTTTAACACTTATCCATGAGTTGGGTAGTGCCTCATAACCTAATCTTTTTATGGCCTTGGTGGTTTCTAGGCAATTGCCTCTTAACCTAAATATCCGAGGTCGTTTTGGTGGATTTTCTGCTTCGTGCTTCAGTTCTCTGACTGATGTGTTCCCTGCCGCTGTAGTACACCCTGCTATAATGGATCCGCCGGTGATCATGTTGATCATCCCGCGGATCGGTCTTTCTTCTGGTAGCTGCCGAGGTGGCTGCTCGTTCTGTCTGCTCGACTCTGGAGCGTCTCTCCTTCGGTCACCCTGCCGGTCCCCCTGTCATTTCTCTTCGCGTAGGATGTAGTTTTTTAGGTATCTGCGGCGAATGAGCTCTTCGATCTCGTCGCGGAGATTCCGGCAGTTCTCTGTGCTATGACCATGGCCATGGTCTCGCGAGGGATTATCAGCCTCGACTTAACTAACCTTGTGAGATTCAGTATCAAGAACAAGTCCTCCTCATCCTGTGTTGTATAATTTTCCAAATACATTGAATTCCTTGTTTCCCCTGTTTTACCCACTCATCTACAAGACTGTTAGCAGACCTACTTACAAAGCAACCTATTAAGAGATTAGAGTCCTCTTTGTTTATTATATTGTTGTACTTCATATCTTTAGACCTTTTCAGACCTGTCAAAACAGCCTTTAGCTCTGTCCTATTGAATCCTCAACACTGATAGCTTCCAAATATATAATCATGCTGTCTGTCATGTGATTTCTAATCACTACAGTGCCTGATACCTAGGTTGCCCGGCAAAATTCAGATTGATCTATGATGACTGTGGTGGGCACCATTACACTTGTACTATTGACCTGCTTGGGGCAGAATCATCTACTTCCTTCCAGTTTCTTATATAATGTTGTCAGTTGTAAAAGAAGCAGCAGCTCCATAGCCCTAATAATCTACAGAGCCCGAGAGTAGGTCTTTGAATAGATCAACTGCTTGGATCTTCCCCCATCATCTTTATCCCCAGTTCCCACCACCCCTACTGCAGAGGATGAAATTGGGGCTTTGAACTTGAGTAGCTGAGAAAAATGGAGGTTGTTATTGCCTCTGGTCTTACAATGGAAGATGAAGAATCCAAGCAAAGCTAAAAGAAATATGGCAATAGTTGTAACAGAAACAGTTACAGCAATAACCAATGTCTTTTGTCTACTGTTTTTGTTATTGCTTGTAAAAGAACTGTTATGACTAGTACAAGGGAGCAAACCTTGCACATTTTCGCCACACAAACCTGGGTACCCACTAATTCCTTGGGAGAAGCTCTTTTAAAGGCGATACTATCTGGAAGTGGACCTCTAAGATTGTTATTCGATATGTCAACAGACTGAAGGCTCCTCAGACCTTGTAGGGCAGGAGGTACCAAACCAGAAGCCTGTTGTTAGAAAGATTCAATTTTTCTAATTGACTAAGGCTTCCAACCTGTGGTGGTATTCCTCCAGTGAGTGAATTTTGACTGAGGTCTAGAGAAGACTGTAAGGCCACCAGATTCCCAAGCCTGGATGGGATTGTCCCATTTAATTTGTTGTGGTTGAGTTTCAAGGATGTTAGTTGCTGGCAGTCCCCCACCAAATTCCCAAGCTTGGAGGGATGGGTCCATCAAACATATTTTGATCGGCTGTCAGGTGGACAAGCTTTCCACCTACACAAATTTGAGGAGGGAGCTTGCCTGTGAAGTTGTTAATGGAAAAACTTACACTTCCGAGAGAACTGGGGCCAAAATCTTTTGGTATATTACCAGAGAAATTGTTATAGTGAACATAGAGGGAATTTTGGTTTTCCAAATGGCTTATAGATGAAGGCAAGTTTCCATGAAGTTTATTCAAACTCAGGTCCAGAAATTGTAGTCTTTTCAGCTTACCTATTTCATGGGGAAGGGTTCCACTAAGCTGATTATTCATTGAACTTAGATTGGCAAGCCTAGACAAGTTCCCAATGCTGGGGGGGAATAAAACCAGTTAAAAGGTTATTAGATAAATCAAGTTCATACAAATTCAAAAGATTTCCAATCTCCCAAGGCATAGAACCTGATAATTGGTTCTAGAATAGTTGATGGAAACTTTTGATCCTAATCAAAAGTTTTGTCCAATCTCCCAAGGCAAGGTTTTCCACAAATGCACTTCACTTGGTATGAAGTGTATTTCACATTTAACTTCCTCTGCAGAATACTCTCTCAATACAAGCTCTACCTCACCAACTACCCCTAGTCTGCGAAACCATCCAACCAGTATCTCAGATGCCTCTTTGCCAACCATAATACCCTCTTTCTCCAAGTCAATAAGGAGGTCTAACGCCTTCTTAAACTTATTCTCCTTTTCATAAGCGGCCAACATCAGAGCCACACATTTGTCACTAGGTTCAATCCCAGCATTCCTCAGATTTTCAAACACACTGCGTGCACCATCACTCTGCCCTGCCACTGCATATGCATTGATAAGAAGTGCACACAACTTAATATCAGGGGCGATTCCAGCAAACTTTATAGCATCAAACACCCTTTGAGCCCCTTTTCTATCACCAATTGTGGAGTAAGCCCTTGACAATGCCTTGTAAACTTCCCTTCCTGCATAGATTTCTTGAGCTTCCATTTCTCTAAGCAAACATTCTCCATGGCTGAGCATTCCGGCTCTGACATAGCCCATGATCATTGGCCCATATGCTCTTTTATCTAATGGCAAGCCCAGTAACTTGATCTCCTCAAATGTTGCCTCAGCCTGCCTAAGACAACCAGCCTTGCTGTACATCTGAATCATAGCAGTTAAGATTACCTGATCATAGGTAAAGCCTCTGTTCTTCATGGTTTGGAAGACGCTTTCAGCATCATGCAACCGATTTTTCTTCCCATACCCATCAATTATCTTGGTGTAGTCACGGACATTAGCTTCAAATGATTCTTGTACAAGGGCAAGCTCCATTACCTGGGACGCATTGATTGTGCAATAGAATTTTGGTTCAGGCAATAATAGTGGAAGGTTTAGGTGATTGATGGTTGATAATACATTGCATGCATGCAAAAAAAATGACACAAGCTCATGGGTCAGAATAAAACACTTCTGGGAGAACCTTAAAGTGGAACTGTAAACATGGGTGCCAAATGAAACAGACATTATAAATTTATTACCACTATTCAAAACACAGATATTCATGAAAGAAGAACTCTCTCTGTATCTTCAAATTACACAAAGGGTTTTAAAACCCAGAAAAGGTGTTTGACCATAATAATCAGATGATGGAGATAGACTAGAATTGTGGAACAAGAAACTTCAGCCAAACCCAAAGTGTTAAGTGACAAGAATCAGATGATGGAGATGACAGAATCAATGATGAAAATGATAGTGACAGTTCAGGACCCAAAAGGCTCAATGTTTACTTGAAAAAGCATAATGAAGAACAACTTTCCGATACCATTACAATGAAGTACCTATATTTTTAGGATTTGCATTGGTGGGCCCAACATTGCATTTCTGGTAATGATTCAGAACCTATATTTTCTTTACATTTGTAAGTTGGATATTTTATTATCAGTATCAGAAAATTAATTAATATGTAAAAGAATCATACATTCCAGAAAGAAATGCAGGACAAAGGACATGTACAAACAACTCAGTGCTGAAAAGAAAGTTTTATGCCTTTAAAAGTGATTTTTGGACAAGTCCCTCCCAGGAAAAGGCATATCCCAGTCCAATAAAACTTTATTTACTCCCTCCTGAGTAGCGTATCTTCTAGGTTGTATGCAAACCTGGGAATCCATTTGAATGTGTGGTTTATTGTGGATACCAGTAGCTTGATTTCTCTTATTAAATACCTCAGGTTCCATGGGCCTTTGTCTTCTGATGTGAGCTATCCAATCATAATGTGGCGGTCACCTTTAATGGATAAATCAATCTAGCTCATTGATCTACTCAGTGTGATATCAAATGGAGAAACTAACGTTTCAGCTCTCAGAGTTTCCTTATCCAGATGGTCTGCAGTAACTAAGTAGGAGTTCCTTTTCATAATTTCTGATTACTCCATATCCAGGTGGACCTGGATTGCCCAAGTAGCAACTATCAATGTTGAGTTGTGGAGTTCTTGCTTTTTCTCATTAAATACTTTCATTTCTCTTATTCCATATGCCCGAAATGATTGCTGCTCTATTCCATATGCCCTTCTGATCCAGGTATATTTGATCACCTTTGTGACCTAGTTACTTTGAAATTTCATTGAAGAAATTCAAATTTGGGTTTATAGGTACCTGCACTTGAGTAAATTGGTGACCCTCCAAGGAGCATCAGGTGCTTTCTTACGCCTTCTCCTTGATCAGGTGATTCTCTCTTCAACTTGAGATAGTACTTGCCATAACATGGCTTTGCTGTTTTATAACGAATAATTGCTGGTTTGGAACATATTTTTTTTCTAAACTTGATACAGTTCATTTTCTCTCCTATTTTCATTGGGGTTTTCTTATCTACTCTAGTTACTCTAGAGGGGAGGCCATCACAAGTAGTGCCAAAGCTTCAACAGGTGTAGTTTTATCATTTCTATTTTTATTTTTTGCATTAGTTTCTTTCAAGGAAGTTTGCCTCTGTTTTATACTTATATTTTGTATGTTCACCATTTGTAGGAGTGGTTTTCTGCAGTATTGGCAAATTGGCAACTTTGGATACCTTTCTAATTTCTCAACTTTCGATTTGTTCCGCAACAGTTCCAGGTACGAATGGCAAAGTCTATCATACTTTGTTGGATATATGGTTAAATTGGGATGGGAAGTCAGGGGAGGTAATTTTTCTTTCCTGCTTGCCAGTGTTAGTGAAGCCATAGTCTAATTAAATATGGACAATGTCTTACAATCTGTGTGATTGAGCCACAGTCTAATTAAATAGTATACTCAATATAGGTGGCACTTGATGACTTCCTAATGGAACGTTTCTAGAGTTTGGATTTCTTGAACAGAAAACAACTATTTTTTACTCCTAGAATGCGAGAAAACTTCTATCAAAAGGTTATCAAATACTGCTTTTAGTAGCACTCATGGATTGATCCTTCTAAACAATCAGAAAACAAATATATCTGATCGTTAAGTAAGATTCGTGGTTTATAAGTTTTTGGTTCAAGTTTTAACTACAAGTAAGGTATGGAAAGTTACTTTGACATATACTAGGGTATGGATTTAAGGTTTTAATGCAAGACTATGAATAAGCTACATTTCAAATGTTGTTTTTCAGGTAAAAATCATGCAATGTATATGTGATTAGTTGGTTAAAGGTCTTTTGCTTTTGAAACATTATAGTTACTAATTTGACTTTTTTTTTTTTTTTGCTTTTTGTTGTGTTATTTTTTCTTGCAGATTGTAGAAGAAAGAGAATGTAGATGGTGTCAAGATGAAATACATTTTTTCTTTTCTTAGAGTAGGAAGTGAATTCTTTTTTGTATTTTTTATTCCATATTTTTTGTAGATGGATTGTTCTTTTCTCTTTGAATTTGTATCAATCAATATGAAACAATATTCAGAAACAATGATTATCTTTCAATAGATATGTGAATGAATTGTTTTAGATAGCAAATTAAATGTTTGTAAATAGGTTTATATAAGTTTTGCATATGATAAAACAACTTTTCAAAACACAAATAAATGATCTTTAGAGCCAGTCACAAGTGCCTCTAAATAAGACCAAATAATACTTTAGTGGCAGTTTTAAGTGTTGCTATGAAGCTTAAATAAAATTCTTAAAATTACTTTTAGAGGCAAATAAATTTGCCTCAAATTTAATTAAAATGCCCCTAAAAATGTATATTTGGTGGTATTCATAAATGCCTGTAAAATGCTTTTAGCGTCAGTGTTTTAGAGGCAATATTATATGCATATATATCTCATTTTTGGAAGCACTTATCAGATGTGCCTCTAATTATAAGTCAAGTGCCTCTATATCATTTAGAGGCTAGACATTTAGAGGCAATCACCTGAGTGTCTCTGATTCTTTTTAGAGGCATTTTTTTTTCTGTTTTTAGAGGCTTTTTTTATTGCCTCTGTAGGTGATTTTTCTAATAGTGTATTGTATTTTCATTATAAATTTATTTCCAATAATTATGTATTTTCACTATAGATTTTCAATAACTATTGGAGATTATACTATTGTAATGCTATTTATTTCCAATGATTGTGTATTCGATTTGCCTTTTTTTTTTGAGAGAGAAACCAAATAATTTAATAGTTTATGGTATAGTAATTGAAGAATTTCAGTTTCAGTTGTCAACTAATAAATTAGCAACTTACTGCATTCTATTTAGACATTTGGATTTGGATTGTGGGAAATAAGGTTGAGACAAAGAATTGTTTTGGACGTTTGGTAAAAGTTAATTTGAAAAACATACTAGGGCAAAATAAAGTCCTTAAATTCGGGCTTTGTGCTTTTGGGCTTGAAAAAGCATAAATCCGAAAACTTATCCCAATACAAAATTATTTTATGATAAATAATTAGTTGCATAGTACTGATTGTTTTCAACTAGCCCTTTAGTGTTGGAGTTACAACCACCCTACCTGTGGTGTGTTTGCCTATAAGGGTGTCAATGGACGCCCGTCCAGTCCAAAATCAATTTGGACGGACCAAAAAGGTATAGTGGATTGGACCGATTCAGTCCAAAATCCATTAATATAAGATAAGAATATAGGTGTCAATGGGCCGGGTTTGAGTTGAAATCAATCTAAATTAAAATAAATTTGAACAAATTGGATGGTCCAAACATTGAATAAGACCAAAATGGTCCAAATTATTCATTGAATTGGATTGAACCTGGTTCATTCGTAATGGACTCACATTGGACTGGATCGGATAGGACCAAATCCAGTCCAATCGACACCCCTATTTACCTAGAGCAATCATCTGCAATCAGGTCTTAGGGCATGCAATGGAATGGGCCAAATTGGGAAAGCACCACACTCCAATGTTAGAATACTTGTGAGAGAGACATTAAATTTTGCAATTACATGGTTCTTTATCAAAGTTCAACATTTACCCTTACATATTTTTATTGTACATAGATGAATTGACAAATCATATTTAGAAGAAGGTTTCATGGTGCATGTTGTTTGATGATGACATAGTTTTAATTAACGAAATTAACAAAGGATTAAATGCAAAATTAAGTTTATGGACAAATACCTTAGAAACAAGTTTTAAAATAAGGATTAAGATAAGATATATGATATGTAATTTTAATTATAATTGGAGTGCAAATAAGAACACAATTAAGAATATTGGAGATCAAGAGATAATGCAATTAACGTGACTTTTTCTGGTACCTAGGTTTGATAAATCATAATAAGAGGGATTGGGGAGGATATTGCCCATAGAATTAGAGTGGGATGGAAAACATGGAGGGGTGCATTTTGAATCGGAGTCTTATACATGTTGATGCTGCTCGATCCGAGGTGTTTTGAATTGAGGTCGCAGTTAGATAATCTTGCCAATTGGACGAAGCCGAGGTGGAAGGATGAAACCGCACAACAAGATCTGAAACCAATAACAGAATCAGAGGCCTAAGGAGTTATTTCCCAGGTAGGCACTCCGATGCTTAAGTTAGTGAAGAGAATGGGTGATCAGGCCAAACAGTTGAGAGAGCAATGCTGGTCCGAGCAAAATAACATTACGGATGCTAGAAAGTCCAAAAGTCCCTTACCTTGAACGAGGGTTACCTACTTATAGCGGAAGATCCGTGCCTGATTCGGATGAAGCTTCTGGGGTTATCGGGATGAGGTTGTCTGCCGAAGTTTTCAATATAAGACAATTGTAAACTAGCTAGCTATTTGTATCTTATATGAAACTAATTGGGCAGTCAAGGAACATCATATCATAAAACAAATGTAACAAAAATGCATGTATTGAGATAGGTGAGTGAAAAAAAAAAAACTAAAAGGGAAGGGATAAAAATGAAATCATTCAAAATAAACTATAAACAGTTTATAGTTTGATCATATACATAGAACAACACCTGTGAAAAAAAATCTTCTATTACAAGTTGAAGGGGTTAGAAGGCTTGATAATAATAATGATGACCCTGCTCCATGCTCATGTTAGGCATGTTTGGGTGTTATAAAAAAAGGATCCATGATTCAAACCAGACTGAATCGGAGTCCATGCCAGGTTCATTAAATGGGAGATTCTCCCAAGAATGACTGAGATATTGCCGCCTCCCTTCATTTTCCAATTTCTGACTTGTTCACACTATTCGAGAAGACAATATGGCTACATTATGTGCAGCTTTCATGGCGGATTTGCACATGACTATCCTTATCACAGAGTGTGGCTAAATGGCCCACCTGATCCCTTGTACTCAGAATTATATAGTGTGGCCGTATGGGGAGGTCCACCCCTGCAAGGCATTAGTGCATGCGCCTTGAATTTGATGATGTATCTTTTTTTTTTTACCGAAAACATGCAGACATCAAAACCAACGTTTTACAAATGGGAGAATAAACTCACTTGTCCTTTGAGTGTGAAGAAAGAGACGACATGAGAGGGACCAAGAGAACCTTCAATAAAGTCTGCAAATGGGGAAACAAACTAACTGTTATTTACTAGTGTTCATGATGCCTCAAAATTATCGTGGTAAACCAGAAAAATAACCCAATCTCAAGGGCTTAGACACACAACAAATAATATTCTTGGGCGGGTCATCAATTCATAGAGATTTATCAAAGATATGTTTTTGACATATATTATATATTCATCCTATCAAATAAAAACAAATATAATAAATAAAGATTATCATTGTTGCTGATAGAATGATTAGAAAAAAGAGAACTAATGATTTATGACCCAATCCTAGCTAGGTCAAACCGTTCAGTGGTTCAATTGGTTGGGTCACTGAATCATTGACTGTCAATAATCATTTTGCAAGTAGGCATTTCAGAATAAAACAGACCAAAAAATCTGGTTGGGTGATGAATTGACTGGTCAGACCAGTTGGTTCGACTGCAGGTTGAAAGCATTGCTTAACTAGGGAAGGCTTTAGTGAGGTCATAGATTTGATGGCAAAAGATATGAAGTGTAGGTTATACCTAGATTTGCCTACCTTTTCCTCCTTTCCTTATTTTTTCTTTCAAACCCAACACAGCTTTATTCATTTAAAGCTCTACTTAGGAAGAATATTGGTACTGGCTAAGCAAAGTCTCAATTAATACTAATTTATCTTATTGTAGAAATGATAAGTTATCATGGACTAATTTTCGGTTAACCAGGCCCGGTTCATCTATTTGGGTTTTGGTTAGCCAGGTAATGATCCGATAAAGGGTCTGGTCTCTAAACCCTAAAGCATTCACTCTGCCCGTCCACCCATTGTTCAGGTGGTTGCAGAAGCAGGTCAATTACTTTAATACAGCTTCTTGGTGGTCCGGCCAGCCTGGACTGGTCCGGTTGGTAAGACTGGGTATGGATGCTACGGAGTAGTCCAGCTCATCCGATCTGATCCGGTCGTTTGCCTCAAAAAACACAAGTATTCGTTTTCTATAAATAAAGAGAATAAAATCGGTTCAGATCTGGTATTGACCCACTTACAAGAATCTCATTATCCTGAAATTCCATGCCATTGTAGCTGAAAATCTCACTGTAGTTGAGATACCAGTTACTATTTTCCGATGTGCATTATGAGTAACTGAGTTCTATCTGCAACGTATTTGTCGTTTAGACCCTGGAAAAGATTCTCCATTTCCCCTTTGTGAGGAATAGTTGGCCGCTTTTGAATAATCCATGCTTTTATAATAATTTTCTGATCGAGAATAAATGACAGTAATTAAGTTCTACGATCAGTCTTGATGGATGAATTTATTTCTTTTTTAATTTGCATCAGTTTTATCTGATACTAACCATTAATTGAACCTTAATGTTTTTGCTGGGTAAGATTGATGCTTTAATTTGATCAATGTGACCCGTATTAGATTCCTTTTATGTATCACACAAGTAGTCCTGTAACACGACAGAGAGAGTTGGTCAAAAGTTAGCCGGACACCATCTTTGTACAATTGGTCTTATTTTCAGATAAGATCTCAAAGGATCCGTCCATGGAAAAGAAGGAAAAAGAAGAAGGAAAAGAGATTGGAATCCATTGTGAACTGAAGAGAAAGCACAACTTTACGGGTCTCTTTTCAAGTTTCAACTCCTTGGCAATTGTTTGTTATTGGGTTGTCAAGAGCTTGATTCTCTCCACCTCTTTCTTCTCTCTTGAAAATTCTCCATATTCGGGTGTAGATACTACATACAAACATTCGACCTAAAGAATCTACACAACAGACGCCTATATAGATTTAAAAAAAAGGTTAACAAATCATGGGTCGGTTGTCACCGGTTGATGAAGGCACTGATACGAGAGATCATTTCATGGGTTCGAGCCTGGGAGAAGTGAGAGTTGTGCAGAATTTGAAAAGCATGGCCTACACCCTTGCATATCAGCTGCTCCACGTTATGACCGGCGCGGGCCATTGCGGTGCAGAATTCCAGGTTTCTGTCCTTCAGTATATCCATCTCTGAGATGCAAACCAAGGTTTCTGGGGGGAGTTTCAGGGCCTCCAATTTGGTCGAGCTTTTGGAAAGAGGGTTGCACCAAGGATGATCGCGGTTGGCTCCCACGGGCAGAGATAATCGCCAGTAAACGTCCGAGGCTGCCAAGCTCAGCGCCGAGCTAGAGGATTGTGCTGTATTTATCTCTGAATGAGTCCTTGCCTCTCCACCGAAGAATGGCTGTATGAGTATAGTCCCCTTGAGACAGAATTGTTTCGGTACAGCCTCGGATAATTCGAGGGAACCCAGCCGGATGGCCACATTGTGCGCTATGTTGGCTCCAGCACTATCGCCAGCGAGGAACACTTTCGTAAAGTTGCACTGGCTCCACCACCACCTTTGGTCATTAGACCCGTTCAGCGCTTGTTGTTTGGCCCACAGCACGGCATTACAGCCGTCCTCGTAGGCGGCCGGGAGACGATTCTCGGGTGCCGATCGGAAATTGACGGACATAATCAAGCAGCCGGCTCTGGCTGCTAGTTTCGCCAGGAATTCATGGTAGCACTTCCAGGCGGCCGAGCCTACGCAGAATCCACCGCCATGGAAGTAAACAAGGAAGGGTAGCTTCCCCTGCTGGCATCTGGGCACATAGAATCGAGCCCACACGTTAGTGATTTTGTTGATCGCTACATCTCTAGATGCCACGTCGGGCTCTGAAGCCACTGTGCATACAACATTTGGGACGATCGGAGGACGCTCCACGTGCCCGTCCTTGTACACTCTGATGATCCCTTCAATCTCATCTGTGACAACTCCGTGTTGGCGATGGTCCTTTGCAATGGAGAGGTTCAGCCTGGGATCGAGAGAAATGGTGGCCATTCTTCTTTTCTTGCTATGAATTGTGGAAAGAGGAAAAATGATCGATCGATCGATGCTTTTCGATCACTATGGCTAGCTGTGGCTTGTCTAGCTTGAAGTAGTGCAAATGCTGTGTGACCCCTCTTGGCCCTGGAGATCTCCTTATATGGAGGTAGCTAGCTTGAGAGAAGAGATAAGCCAAGCCGAAAGTTAGTGAAGAATGAAGAGTTCCATCCCCCTTCTCTTTACTGGATTCCAGCCCTCTCTATTTGTTCCCATTGTTCAACGCTTTTACCCAATTGATAGTAACCATTCTGAAAACAATATATGTTGACACACTAAGTCACGTTTCATGACCTACTTTAGCGACTAGCCCCATCTTGTGATGATATCATATATCATGGATGCATAGTATATGCATGGCTTTGTGGAATAATAGTCCATCTTACAAAGGGGCACATCTAGGAAGTCACATGGAATTGAACCTCTCCATTGAAAATTCAAAGCATAAGCTAATAATTATAGATTAGATTCTTCATGGAAATGAAGGAAAAATTAAATGAATTTTCATGGGTTCCATCATTAGTTTCTATGGGGCGAAGTTTAATTTCCAAGAGTTGCAGAAACTCCTATATATATAGAGAGAGAATTAATTTCTTGCTGAAATATGATTAATTTTCCGATTGAACATGACGCAGCGTGGAAGCAATGGAAAACCGGAGCTGGCTATGCAAGCACCGGCGATCGCTAGCTTCTAACGAAGAACACCGAATTCTCTAGGAGAGAGAAAAGGTGGCGAAAACTCAAAGAAGAGAACTTGAAGAAACTCTGAAAATCTGCAGTATGAATTGATGAATAATTCTGGAAAATAGCAGTATTTATAATACATTTAGAAATTGTAAAAGAAACATGAATCTTGATCTTGATCTTGATCTCTTGGGCTGTCTTGATAAGGTCGAACCCTCTTGGAATTCTTGGACTTGATCTTCCACCGTCCGATCTCCTTGGTAGTCCTCTATGCTTGAATCTAGGAAATCTTTGGAAATCTTGATGATGCTTGGAGTCTTGCTAATCTTGATAGTCTTGGGAGTCTTGAGTTGTTCTTGCTTATCTTTCTTGGACTAATCTTGATAATCTTGGGTTCTTGGCTCCTTCTCTATCTTGACTTCTTGCCTTATCCTTATCCTAGAGCTGCTGCCCCTAGGGGTGAGATGGGCTTTCTTGTGATGGGCCTCCTTAGAACATTTCTGACGAAAAAAATCATCCATTTTCCCTTATTTCATATCCAACTAAACACACCCCAAAACCAAAAATAAATTCATTAATGAAGATCTTGACATCCATTTGTGCAACGAATCTGTTTTTCGACATCCATTTGTGCTTCCAGATATTAACAAATAATTGAATAAAATGATTCTATTTCTCAGCCTCCTTTAACTTATCCAGCCACTAAACATGACACAACTCTCTGTCTTTTGCTCATCTAAAGAGGTACCAATCATTCAGGCTTCATTTCATCAGAAATTGCAAACATTAATGTGCGGTTTAAATTAGATGTATTTTAAGTGGAAAAACTTTTGCATACTAATAATTTAATTTCAGTTCTGGATGAATTAGAGTCAACATAATCCAGCTCAACTTTAGTCTTTAGGTAGGCACCCAATTACATCGGAATTCAAGGAAAAGAAAAGGAAAATTATGATTAAAATCTACCCAGATCTGTCCCATGTCTTCAAGGCTCTAACCACAGCATAGAACTCCTTGTCATAAGTAGACCACTTTCTCCTGGTTTCACATAGTTTTTCACTGAAGAAAGCAATGGGTCTTTTTTCTTGGGACAATACAGCCCCTATGCCAACTCCACTGGCATCACATTCAACTTCAAATAATTTATTAAAGTCTGGCAAGGCAAGAACAGGAGCAATACATAATTTTTCTTTTATGAGAGCAAAACTTTGCTCTTGTTCTTCTCCCCATTGAAATTTACCATTTTTCAAGCATTCAGTAATGGGAGCCATGATACTACTAAAATTCTTAATAAAGCGCCTATAGAAGGTTGCCAACCCATGAAATCGCCTGACATCTATGACAGTAGATGGGGTCGGCCACTCCCTAATGGATTTCACTTTTTCCTCATCTACTTCTACACCATCCTTGCTTATAATAAATCCCAGGAATAATAAATTATCATTTATAAAGATGCATTTCTTCAAATTAGCATATAATTTATTTTCCCTCAATGTTTTCAGGACCTCCCTAATATGCCCCACATGCTCAGTGATAGATTTGCTGTATATCAAAATATCATCAAAATAGACTACCACAAATTTACCAATGAAGGGGCGCAATACCTGGTTCATCAGCCTCATGAAAGTGCTGGGTGCGTTGGTTAGTCCAAAGGGCATGACTAACCACTCGAACAAGCCATCTCTAGTCTTGAAGGCTGTCTTCCATTCATCTCCGGGGCAGATCCTGATTTGATGATATCCACTCCTGAGATCTATTTTTGAGAAGACTACAGCTCCGCTCAGTTGGTCTAGCATGTCGTCCAGCCTAGGAATGGGAAATTTGTACCTAATAGTAATCTTGTTAATGGCCCTGTTGTCGACACACATTCTCCAACTGCCATCCTTCTTAGGTGTAAGTAAGGCAGGTACTGCACAAGGACTCATGCTGATTTGAATGTATCCCTTTTTCAATAATTCTTCTACCTTTTCCCGTAAGATTTCATTCTATTTTGGACTCATCCTGTAATGTGGGAGGTTATGTAGACTAGCACCTGGAACAAAATCAATATGGTGCTGTATATCTCTCATGGGAGGGAGTTCATTTGATAACTCCTCTGGAACTACATCATTAAATTCATCCAGTAGTCCCTGTATTTCAGCTGGAATTGCATTTTCATCATTAACATCTTCTCCTTTTATTACTAACAAATGTATTTCATGAGTATCCTTACATTCTTTAACAAATTCAGCATGATGATGGGTGATGGTAAGGAAATTCTTCTCATGTGCCTTTGGAGTATTTGTAATACTTTTTTCTGCTATGGGTAACAAAGTATAACGTGTACCCTCTTTTTCAAGTTGGTAGGTATTCTTCCTACCCATGTGCCTTGCATCTGTATCAAACTGTCAAAGCCTCCCTAACAAAATATGGCAAGCATCCATATCTACAATATCACAATATACTTCATCATGGTACTTACCAATTGAAAAAGGTACCTTGCAGCGTTCTTCCACTCGTACGCCGCCTCCTTCCTTGATCCACCCAATTGTGTATGGGTTGGGATGTTTTTCAGGAATCAGCTGTAATTGTTGGATGACATCCCTGCAAATAATATTTTCCTGACTGCCACTATCAATAATTAAATTAAATAATTTTCCCTTGACAGTACATTTGGTACGAAATAATCTGTGCCTTTGAGAAGTATCCTTATTTTTCTAGGACAACATTAGTTTTCTTACCACACAAGTATACTCCTCATGTTCATATGGACCCTCTTCATCCTCCCCATCAGGTCCACAGTATACTTCATCCTCAATATCTTCTTCCTCATCCCTTTCTACCATATTAACTGCCTTTCTCCTGGGACAGTCACTGGATCTATGTTCCACCTCATTACATTTAAAACATTTAATAGGAGCAGGCCTTGCATAAGGGTTACTGGGTTTAGGAGGGTTGGAAGGATTACTTCGCGTATGTCCTCCTGTAGTAGCCTTACCGGCGTTACTTGTGCTTGCCGGGTGAGAAGGTTGTACTGCCGGGACTGATTTGTTTCTGTCAACAGTTTCCGGTCTGTTGTCGCTCCCGCTGTACCGGCGGTAATTATCACTGCGTGCCTTGTCTTGGAACATTAATTATGCTTTCAAGGCTAGGTTCTTTGCTTCCTGCACACTAAGAACCATTTGCACACCAATTTTGTCTCTGATGGATGGTCTCAAACCGCTTAGATAACGGGCTGCCTGCTGGTTATCACTTTCAGATAATTGGTTTCTTTCAGCTAATCTCAAAAATTCAGATGTATATTCGTTAACACTACGAGAACCCTGCGCACACCTCTGATAAGATTCAAACATATATTGTTCATAGTCAGGAGGTAAAAATCTACCTCTGATTAATTGTTTCATGCGCCTCCAGGTTCGAACAGGACCCCTTCCTTCTCTCATTCGGGTTTCTCTCATCCATTCCCACCAAACAGATGCGCATTCCTTTAATCGGAAAGCTACCAGTTTTACCCTTCGTTCCTCTGGTATATCCATGTAATCAAAGAACCTATCGACTTCTGTGATCAAATCCAGGAGTCCCTCTATACTAAGATCGCCACTAAAAGTAGGAATATCTACCTTGAGTTTAAATTCATCATTATTCCTACGGGGATTGAAATTACCTTGATTGTGCCAATTTCTACCGTTTCTGTCGTTGCCGGGAAGAACTGGAGCACCACCAAATTCTAGATCATCACCACTGTCGTTGTCCAGGACTGGTCGTCGTAGCGCAGTATGGACGGGTGGTCTGTCGTGGTCGTCTCCCTCGATTTGCTGTGGATGTTCCCGGTTCCGTGGAACAACCTCCCGTAACAAGGTTCGTAGTTGTTCAGCCATCTCAGCCAACTGCTGCTCGATGTTACGTGTGGCTGTACGTTGTTCTTCGATTGCTGTCCAAACAGCTGGAAACCCCTGATCTCCATCACGGGGTGGGTTGTGACTGCTACCGTCTGGGTTGGACATGACTGGGCGAATTCCCTGCTCTGATACCACCTGACGCAGCGTGGAAGCAATGGAAAACCGGAGCTGGCTATGCAAGCACCGACGATCACTAGCTTCTAGAGAAGAACACCGAATTCTCTAGGAGAGAGAAAAGGTGGTGAAAACTCAAAGAAGAGAACTTGAAGAAACTCTGAAAATCTAAAGTATGAATTGATGAATAATTCTGGGAAATAACAGTATTTATAATACATTTAGAAATTGTAAAAGAAACATGAATCTTGATATTGATCTCTTGGGCTGTCTTGATAAGGTCGAACCCTCTTGGAATTCTTGGGCTTGATCTTCCACCGTCTGATCTCCTTGGTAGTCCTCTATGCTTGAATCTAGGAAGTCTTTGGAAATCTTGATGATGCTTGGAGTCTTGCTAATCTTGATAGTCTTGGGAGTTTTGAGCTATTCTTGCTTATCTTTCTTGGACTAATCTTGATAATCTTGGGTTCTTGGCTCCTTCTCTATCTTGACTTCTTGCCTTATCCTTATCCTAGAGCTGCCGCCTGTAGGGGTGAGATGGGCTTTCTTGTGATGGGCCTCCATCAGAACATTTCTAACGAAAAAAATAATCCATTTTCCCTTATTTCATATCCAACTAAACACACCCCGAAACCAAAAATAAATTCATTAATAAAGATCTTGACATCCATTTATGCAACGAATCTGTTTTTGGACATCCATTTGTGCTTCTAGATATTAACAAATAATTGAATAAAATGATTCTATTTCTCAGCCTCCTTTAACTTATCCAACCACTAAACATGACACAACTCTGGGTCTTTTGCTCATCTAAAGAGGTACCAATCATTCAGGCCTCATTTCATCAGAAATTGCAAACATTAATGCGCGGTTTAAATTAGATGTATTTTAAGTGAAAAAACTTTTGCATACTAATAATTTAATTTCAGTTCTGGATGAATTAGAGTCAACATAATCCAGCTCAACTTTAGTCTTTAGGTAGGCACCCAATTACATCGGGATTCAAGGAAAAGAAAAAGAAAATTATGATTAAAATCTACCCAGATCTGTCCCATGTTCTACAAAACCAAAAGTGTGACCAATAAAACAATTTGGGTCAAATTAAAGTAGGTGGTGGGCAGGAAAAGAAACAAACTATAGGAAAGAAGGAAGCGCCATCCATCATCCATGGAGTGGTCTGAGACATGGACGGTTAGATTGTGAAAGCAAGAGCCTTTTGTGGGCATCACATTTTTCACGAGACACCAGACATGTGAACGGTCCTTTCCAGGAAGATGCATCCTGTACCTATTCAAACTATAAAAGAATATAGAATGAAAAGTCATTACCGAATGCACAGATCGATTAGTTTTCCATCTAATCCAAACCAAACCAAATCAGAAATCACACAGAAAAAGATGTCAGACCGGCCGGATTCTTTTGAGTATTGGCCAAGGCCCACAGATCAGATGACTCTTTTGCTTCGTAAAATGATATCAGAATTTCATCGGAAACCCTTTACCTGAAGACCGAAGTAGCCCATTTTAATTCAATGTTGCTTACAGTAGCCACGTAGTATGCACTTGAGAGATTAGCTACTTGATCCATTAATTGTATTCTTCCGTAAAGTAGAACTGTAGAAGAACCACATGTCAAAGAAAGCTACGAACCATGGAAGCTCACCACTGCTGTATCATGTCGACATCACACCTTCGCAACACTAGGGGCTGTCAATGAACCGTGTACGCATGGATGGACCACCTATTGACTAATTGATGATTCTAACCAAAGTCAAATAGATAGAGAGAAAAATTTGCTGATTTCACCCTGTTGGGCTCATTTGAGTTCATTGATTTGCCACTTCCCAAGTAGGCATCTCGCTAGGAATATGTCAATGATCCGAGCGGATTGCTGCAACTCAGCTCGAGCCTGAGGCGTGCTTTGGTGGGCTCGGCTTGCTTAAACTTTAAAGTTCAAACGTTACGATGTTATATGCGTTACAGAATTTATATGTTTGAAGCCCGACCAAGGAGCTCTTTGATAACGGCTGAAGTGGCCAAACTGAATGATTTATTTCTATCACAAAATTAATATTTGATTTTATTGTAATTAACCCGGAAAGAAAGCTTAAAAGCGTAAATATTAAAAAGGCAACCTTATTTACTGAAATACAAAGCAATAAGTCATTCAACTCAGTTGTTTTTACTGTGGTTTATTTTGAAGGTAGCTTGAATCATTTGGTTGGGATGCATGCTAGGGTATAAGTAGGGGTGTCAAATTTGATCGGATTTGGTCCAATATGATCCATTCCAATATGAATCCATTAAAAATGGACTTGGTCAAATCCAATATAATGAATATTTTAGATCATTTTGGACTAGTATAATTTAATGTCTGGACCAAGGTTTTTAAAACTGATCCGGAGAATGAATCGGTCAGGGGTTTGGTTCTTGGGTCGAATGGTCTGATCGTTTGAACCGAATGATCGGCCCGTTCTGACAAAAAAAATTAAAAATAGTCAAAACCGTTTGAACGGTTAATTTCCCAGGTCAGCGGTTTCTTGACCAAAATCAACGATTTTGGGAAAAATTTGGTTTTCTGGAAAAACGGAACCAGTCACCTAACCAATTCCCGGTTTTTCGGTCCGACCATCTGATCCGGTCTGGTAACCATAGTCTAAGCCACTCAATTTATTCAAATTTGTTTTACTTTAAATTGGTTCCAACCCAAATCTGATTCATTGACACCTACATTCTTATCTTATATCAATTGACTGGATATTGACTCAATCCGAATTCATTACAGATGGATAAGGTCCAATCCAATCCCTTTGGACTATTATGTCTGAATTGATTCAATTCAATATATCTTATTAGTCTATCCAATCTATTCAAGTTGATTTTGGTTTGGATAAGGTCCAACTCAAAATCGGTCCATTGACACCCCTAAATATAAGAAGCATTCATTTACACCATCGACACCATAGTGTAGAACTCCTTGATAAAGTGTGGTATGGTTTCAACAATCCACCACAATGGGGCTTAATCAGGGGCGGAGTTAGGATTGGCGGGGGATGGCCCCCGTCCACCACCCCTGGCTCTGCCCCTGGGCCTAATCCATTATTGAAACAACCACACTTTATTGAGCTATACTATCAAATAACTCCATCTATTATCAAATGTTCAAATGACCCCTATTAATATTTTATTAACAATAGGTAGACTACGAAAAATTGACCATTAATAATTCCGTCGCAACCTACTAATGGCTGCTTTAAGACTCCATCCAACATCTTGTGCTTGTCAGCTCTAGATTTTACAATGCACCAGGCAAAACATGAATAATGGAGAATACAACCTTTGATAATACAGTGGAATGCCGACATGTGACCAATCTATATGGTTATTGGGCGTCAAAAGAGATTACATGTCAATTATAGGGGTATGAAAATGGAGCATGGATATCTACTGCTGAAGCTTCATATCAGTAAAACGTGGTACTGAATTGAAACTCCATAATTGATTTGGGTAAAATAACATCTCTTGGGGCATGAATCAATGAACCTATATACATGATGATAATAAATACAAGGTTTTTAAAACTAGATCGGACAGGGAACTGTTCTGGTCCATTTCTTGAGTCAAACAGTTTGACTGTCCAGTCCAAATAAATGGCCCGTTCTAATAAAAAAAATTTAAAATTTTAAAAACCCTAAAAAACGGCCAAAAACTGTTTCTAGGTTGAACAATTTGAGGGTTCGACCACTCGGGTCAATGATTCATTGACCAAATCAACGGTTTTGGGATAAAATGAGACCAATCAAATGGCTGGTTCCTGGTTTTTCCGGTCCAAGTCCGAATTTAAAAGCATTGATAATTACAAAACACATGCCTTTTTGGTTAGCCAATTACACCGTTTTATGTGAATAGCAAATCTTTATTCATCAAAACGAGTATATTTGATTTTCAAAATAAGGTACAAACAAGTTTTGATTTTCTCCTCACATAGTGCACCTTACACCCCTATCCCATTGTGTATTGGAAACATCTCTTTATAAATAATAACGTTAAATACGGAAGTTATTCTCAATGTGTGGCTGGGAGGCATTGTAGAGTTGGTGCGAGGATCCCGAGCAAATCCAAACTCAGCACTTGTATGTTTTAAAGATATTTCCAATGCTTTATTGAGAGTGCTGTGAGGTCCAGGTATGGACCAATTTTCTGAGGAGCAAATCAGAATTCTGTACTAACACCCCTCGGCCCTCTGAGGACCCTTAGTTCAATTGTTGGTCAATTGGCAATTGACATCTCTCCTTCAAGGAAGCATGTGTTCAAATCTGCCAAAGGGCAGGTCCTCTGTGTAATGAATGCCGGTGGACCTGTACATTTACCCTGCCATCAATCCACCATTAACCCACTAATCCCTAACTGGGCCTTGTATATCACAGCCCGTCCTAGGGTCCTAGTAAGGGCCAAAACCGCATCACATGTACCAAATAAAAAAGTACCAACACCCCATGTGAGTTTAATTTCTCTCCTTTCATGAAGGATGCATCCTCTTTGGAAAACCTATTGGATGTTTGAGCTTCTCTTATGCATGGCACTTTGTCATGGCTGTGGGGTAAAAGAATATTTGCAACTAATATTCTTTTGACCAAAAAGATAAGGAACTAAGTGGAGTGATGTGTCATGCCGAGGAAGCCCCGAGACAACCTGAGCTGTTTTTCTCAAACATCTAATGCTTTATTGGCATTTCCGAGTAAGGTTCAAAGTATTATTACTCGTTATTACTATTATTATTCACTTTTTTTTTTTCCATTGTTTTAAGGAAAGGAGCTAGGTTTTATTAAAGATCACGGGGCATAAGGCCTGACCCTAAGAATTATACAAACCATAAGACCCTATAAACCAACGAGAGAAAAATCAAGAAACAAATCAAAATCCTGAATAACGAGAATGATAAGCTTTGTTTATTCTTGACGATTTTCGAACTTCTGATTGGGATGACTT
Source organism: Nelumbo nucifera (assembly GCF_055504915.1). NCBI lineage: Eukaryota > Viridiplantae > Streptophyta > Magnoliopsida > Proteales > Nelumbonaceae > Nelumbo > Nelumbo nucifera. Next base: position 25,845,206 of record NC_142652.1, on the reverse strand, counting down.
GTGGACCTCTTTAGATTTAGTATTTTTTTTCTTCTTATTCTCCACCAGCACCCAACCTTGATTTGGGTCATTGTTTTCTTTTGATGTCAGCAGTTGTATGTATTACTTCAACTTCTCTTTATACTTTGAAATGATGAGAAAAATTAATTTTCTCTTGCACCTTTTTTCTAACTAACACCAATCATCAAATCATCCTAGTAAAAAATTGTCACAGTAGATTGTGAAACATTCGGATTTTGGCCGTTTTTCTGTTTTGAAACCCTTTGTATTTTTATTGCTTGGTTCTAAATAATAACATTTTAAAAAATGACCTGGAAATAGAATCTGATGTATCAATTTTTTGGTTAAGTATCTCGTCATTTGGTTTGTTTTCAAGTGGCCGATGACTCAGAGGTCAAAGTGGAGAACTTTTGCTGGATGAGGACTTAGATGCCGAGCTGATCAGGCCGAGCTGGGGGCAGATTAGGTGCCGAGTTGATTGAGCCGAACTGAGCAGGTTAGGTGCCGAACTGACTGGGCCGAGCTGGGCAGGTTAGGTGCCGAATTGACTGGGCCGAGCTGGGCAGGTTAAGTGCCGAACTTACCAGAGGGCCAAGCTGGATTGATTGTTGAGCTTCGTAGTTCTTTAGAGACCTGCAACGAATCAATGAGAGAGGACCCGGGGTAGCTAACCCGGCGAGGTCGCTCCGATGCTTAAGTCAGTACTCTCATAGTAGATTGTGAGCTAAAAATCATAAAGTATGAGAGATAGAATATGCTTACTTGCCCCCCTATGCCATAGGAGTTGGTGCCTTTATATAGGAATTGTTTGGCGTGGGTTTTACGCACCGCATCCGAGATTTCCGAGAGGTCGTCTAAGTGGTCCGAGATTCTCGGAGGCAATCGCCATGCATGTTGACCACCCTCCGGATCGTTCGGTACGTGGACCAACTTCCAAGGATCGTGGGAGTGTTGGGATATGCATGCCAAATTTGTCGGCGAGTACGTCTTGCAGGTCGCCAGGTCGGCGCCTGTGCTAGGCCGCCAGGTCGGCGCCTGTGCCAAGCTGCCAGTTTGGCGCCTGTGCCGGATCTTCAGCTGGGACACTATCATCTTGGCTAAGGCAAGTTGTTGCCTAAGTAGTTCCGGATGTCACCTAGTTGTTCCGAGATGTTAGGTGTCACAATGTCATTAGAGGGCCATATCCACCCTCATCAGAACCGTTATGGGCACCGGTTTCCGAGTCATTCATCCGACTGCCTGGTTTGAATGGATGGTCCATTTTGATAGCAAAATTAAACAAATTAAAAAATAAAAAAAAAATAAAAAACAGTCAAAAACTGTTGAACGGATCGGCGGGTTGATGGTTCGACTGCTCAGATCAACGATTTCTTGACTTTTTCAACAGTTTTTTACCAGATTCCAGGTTTGGGATAAAATGGAACCAGTTGCCTAGATGATTCCCGAGCCGAACGGTCCGACCGTCTGTATCAACAGTAGTTCGAAAACATTGCTAAATAAGATTATCTTCATTGAAAACAATTGGGACCTCAATCATTGCAATATTTCCTTCACTAGGAGCAACATTTTTTCCATGTTTTGATCTTCTTGCTTCTTTTCTGATTCTATGTTAGTATTTTATCGAACATTTTTTGGACTTTAACAATGAACCATATCGACAGTAATAGTTTCACCAACAAAGTATTAATACTCAAATACTCTCGATACCAAAAACTTTCATATTGAGAAATTTGATTAATCGAAACTATTATATTTTTATTGTTTTGAACTTTTGACTTGACAACCTAGAAAATCATCGATACATATTATATGATACACATCGATTTGTTCCCAAACACTCCATAAACAATATTTAATAGTTTAAGAGTAAATTTCTTAAACTACCCTTATGGTTTAGCTAATTGACTAAATGTACTCTTATTGTTTGAAAATTGATTGGCGCTACCCTACTGTTTTTGGCAATTGTCTAAACATTACCAGGGTCGTTAAATATGGACAAAAAAATGTAAAATGATCATTTTACCATTAAATTCAACCGGATGGAGCCATCAGAGAGATCGACAACAACAGAGATCTAAGAAAAAAATGATCTCTTGTATTGTTTCTGAGAGAAAAAGCTACTTGTTTTTTATCTGAAACCAAGATTAGAAATGATCGTCTTGTATTGTTTAGATTTCATATGCATGTTGTTCAATGAAGGAGGTTCGATCCAAATTGCCACTGCTAAGAGTTGCAGCAGTGATGGTAGGGGAGGAAAAACAAGGGAGGTGAGGTTGAAGAAGAAGGGGGGGGGGGGGGAGAGAGAGAGAGAGAGAGAGAGACGTGAGATCCCCACCCATCGATGAGAGATAGGTACTGTGCTTGACAATAGGAACTGCCTAGATAACGATTAGTGGAAGAGCTCGGGCTGAAGAACTCTAACATGAAAATCCCAGCTTCTCTCGCAAACCTTAACAGATTGCAAATACTAATGCTCCAATCAAACAAACTCATTGGAAGCATACTCAAGTCATTTGGGAGCCACCCAGAGGAGAGATATCTAGAATAGCCACTTGTCTTGAGGTCACCCCTGCACTGGTACAAACAATAAACTGCTGTGTCAGCCGGTTGGAGCTGTAGTTGCTAACGACAAGGCTGTTGTACTCAGACTGAGATGAGAAACTGGCAATGGAAGACAATAAGGAGTTGAGGTGGATTGGTATATGTCTGGAGAGCATCCTCCATAGATGAAAGGGTGAGCTTTGGCAAAGTGGCGATCATTTGGACTCGCGGATTTGTTTTTTCTTTTGCTTGTGTGATCTTTTAGATAGCTCGAAGGTCTAATCGAGCAAAAGAAAATAAGGGATCTTTTTTGGTGTTTTCCTTGTGCGGAGCCTTTTTAGTCAAGACCTTTTTGGTGTTTTCAAACTTCAATTAGAATCCCAACACTGATTTCAAGTCATTTGGGCAAACTCAGATTAGTTTCGATTGAAATCCTAGCACTAAATTAGTTTTCAAACTTTGATTAGTTTCGATTGAAATCCCAACACTAAAATTTTCAAACTTTGATTTGTTTCTAATCGAGACATTTTTGGTGTTTTCCCTTTGTGGAGCCTTCCCGCGGAAGAGTGAAGTAAGTGTATATATTCCAGCTTCAACAATCGGTGCTAGGATTTTTTGGTTTTCTAGAGGAAATCCAGATTTGCTCCTCTGACCCTAGGTAAGAGAGAAAAATAGAGAGAGGTAAGAGAGAAGAGACCGGAGGTATGAGGAGGAATGGGACAAGGGAGGGGGTAATATTGGGTTTTAAAAGAAGTTTAAACGTCACATGGTCTCACATGTGTGTGGGTTTTGATGGAATACTAATGGATGTTAATGACAAGGGTAGAATTAGTCAATTGTCAAAAACAATAGGGATAGTATCAGCCAATTTACAAATAATAAGAGCACACTTAGTCAATTAGCTAAACCATATGGGTTGTTTAAAAAATTTACCCATAATTTAAATATAAACCCCAAAAAGTAATAGGTTAAATATGCAAAACTTGATCTGGCCTAATTTTATAATTTGGCTTAACCGAACCAAACCAGGTCATCAATCTCAAGCGTGCCTCAATTCAGCTCCTAGATAAATTATGCTACAAGCCCAACTGCTCGAGCTTAATTTTGCCAAATTCGGCTAGGCTTGTACTTGAGCACATCCTTCACATCAAAGAAGATTTTCTGCACCAAACCAATAGCAATACATAACACCAAATTGTCCTTTTCAATTTGAAAATTAAAATTACTTTTCTTCGTAGTGTCAGATTGTTATTGGATGGAGCGGAAAGTTTTCTGCACCACTAGTACTAGTGCAGAGGATATGACCGACGAGCTAGCTGATTCAGATTTTGTCCTCTCAAAATTCATCCTTGCACTGTCCTCACACCTCTTCAGCCGTGCATTGAGAACGTCTCCTACATGATGTATATTTATGTTTGTCGGGAGATATTTTCAATGGATAGTTGACACTTGAAACTTGAAAGGGCTATGAGAAGGGATTTTGTGAGACTGAATTCTAGAATAGCTGAGTACCGTTAGTACGCACTTAGAAAGTAGTGATCCAACGAATGCACTCTCGTCGAGAAAAATAACAAGCACCATATCGTGTTAGTCATTGTTAGGCTTAAGAGTAAAAAGTCAAATAGCAACGGACACGATAGGGTGCTCACGGCTTTCCTGATGAGAGAGCGCTCGTCGAATCACCTCAATACAAGAAATCTCACACCAAAGAATCAAATCCCCACTATCTACATAAATATGGGGTTGGAACTTGAAAGGAAAGTGTGGTCCTTATCCTCCCATCCAAATTGAAACTGATGGTTGGAACAGTAAACAAAATCTAAGTGTGTATTCCAATTTCCAAACAACATGCAAGTAGCCATCTTTATTCTTCTCCAACATTCCACTCTTCTTCTTTTTGACTCTCTTCTGTAGTTTCGAAAGATGCACGAGAGGCAGAACAAGTAGGCACGTGGATACATCGATTTGAAAGTTCTACCTCTCTGTCCTTCCTCGCTTCTTCCCCGTTTGAAGTTTTTCTTGTATCATACAAAAAGAAGCTTTAATTTAATTCTCTTTTGGAGCATTTTCGAATCATACATACCTCAGACACCTTTTTTCGCGTTCCATTAACTTACCTTTCTACCAAAGCGCGTTTGGAATTATATGGGTGCACCCAGAAACTGGTTAGAGTTCTTCACCTTGTTTACATTAATTTTTGTCACCGTGTTGAAACCGTGGTGGCTTTGAGATATTGCATGGTATCCTCTGGGAATCCATAATTCGTCACAAGTTCCATTGGGTCGCATTCGAGAGATTGCCTCATCCAAAAATTAAGATCGCCGAGCTCTCTTTTCAGGGTACGCAATCTCTTACCAGGATCCATGAAAATAGTGGGTCGGATCATCTAAAGATGTTTCAAGTGGGTAGTCATTGGGGGCTTAGACCCATAAGAAAGATGCTGATATCCCACTGAAGCCAATATCCTTCAGGTCAACCAGAGCCTCTTTTCAGATCATATTCTTCCTTTTTCTTCTCAACCAGATACATTTTCAAACCATTCATTCCTTTTAATTCATTAAAAAAAGTTTGTTATTCAATCTAGGGTATAGGGTTTTCAGAGATATAAATTGGGTACGGTTTTAATCTTTGACAATTGTTTTTTAACAAAATAACCATCATTAGAGTCAAAATCCACGATCTCATACTTGCTGGTTCAAGATTTGCCATTACACCAAGCTAAATAAAATAATGGTCACCCCCGATTCCTTTTAATTCATTGTCAAGATGTGAAGAATGAAAACGTAACTATTTTGTTATCAGGTGAATCCAGTTCAACGGGAAATTGGAAATTAAGTTTTAGGTGGTGTTTGGGATTGATACGGATTCCTCAGAATTCAGTGCAGGCCGATTTTGAATTATTTTGGATGATATGGCATTTGATGTGGATAAGAGAGAATCACTGTTAATAATCACTATCAAACAAATTAAAAAATGAATATGGAAAAAAACGGAAGACATAGTAACAATGGTATTAAACAAACAATTTCTTTGATTTTTGAAAAAAACAATAATCTAAAAAATTAGTATAATTTATAAAAAATCTTATCATAAAATCATCATCAATCCCAAACACCTCCTTAGTCCTTTGAACATGCCAATTGTTGGACAATTATTGGGGTTCAGTAGCTACAACTACAAGTGAAGGGCTTCCTTTTCTTTAGAATCCAGGCCGGACTCGAATCTCGATGCACCGGCCGGTTCAAAACCTTACACTCAAGCGCCCATACGTGCATGCAAACCGTAGTATTATTCCCACAAAATAGGCCTATCGACATAGAAAAGTTAATCCCTGAAAAAGAAAGATTATTACGTGCATGCAATCTTCAATAGGTCCCACCTTAGAGATCTGATGCTAAGAATCAAGAATCCAATCTCGTGTCGTGATGGTCCAAACCAGAGATTACGATAATATCGGACCCACTACTCCACATTGGAGGATTATGGTCTAATCTCTCTTACGCATCATGTATGCCAATTGCCATGCTTTAAAAGGAATGACTTTCCTTCCAAATTTCAAGGGAAATTCGAGAAGTTCCACTGCTGTGTTAGGGTAGTTTAACCAATGGTGACGCCCCACGTCGGCCAATGCACGTGAAGCAAGCGATTTAAATAGTTGGGGGAATATCCTATTATTGCTCTGGATTGCTGATGCTAAGCATTAATCCGGGCTCAAATGAAATTCCCATCCTGGGAAGTTGACTGAATTGGGCACAAAGGACGACCTTGTATCGGTCAGTATCCCAGGGTCCACTTCATTCGATTATCTTGTTGATTGAAAAGTCGAATCAAGGGTTGACATCTTTACTATTCAAATATTCTTTCCTTTCCTCTCCTCTCTTGATTAGAGAAAAAGGATAAATGGATAATGAAACGAAAGAAATGCGGATGAAAGACGGAGACCGAGACTGATCCGAATAGCGAATCCTATACTCACTTCATTCTTGATTCTTCTAAGACATCTCAATATGTTCCTTGGGTTTATCAACAATGCCTTTCTTGTAGCATATATCCACCGTCTACAAATGTCAAGGGTCCCCAAAATTGACTGGTGGCAAAATTCAAGCACCTTAGATGCCTTAAACATTGATTCTACCATTCTAGCGTTCACGTCCCGCCTCTAATTAATTAATTGTGCATCAGGCTAGAATTCCGTAACTAGAATATAAAGGCATAGGCACTCACAATTCACAAAGGAATCTCACATGTCTATGTAATAAATTGAATCCGGGCTCAAAGAACAAGCACCATAATTTTGTCTGCACGTTCTAATACCCTTTGATACCTGTCAAAACAAACCCTATCTATTTTTTCTTTTTTTTTTTTTTTTTATCCATTGACTTGCAATAAAGTTGCGTAGCATTTTACTTGCCCATTAGTGAGCTTCCCAACTTTATTTCTTTAGCAAATTTAAAGGTCTACACTTCAGCTTATAGGTTGTCCAGAAATCACTGCACTTCATCTCGAGATGAGGGGACAACAGTTTGATCCGTTCAACACACCTGCAGTGTTAGTGGCCGTTTGAGCCAGTGTTTTCAAAAAATTTGATCGAATTGGACGGTTGGACCAGAAAATTGGGAACTGGTTCCGTTTTACCTAAAAATCGCTTTTTAGACAAAAATCATTGATTTGGTCAATGAATCATTTACTTAGGTGGTTGAATCATCGAACAGTTGACTTGAACAATCATTTTTGGCTGTTTTTTGTTTTTTAAAATTTATTTTATTTTTTGTCAGAACGAACTATCCATTCAGACCGAATGGTCACACCGTTCAACCCAAAAACCAAACCCAAAACAATTCACGGTTCAGTTTTAAAAACCTTGGTTTGAACCATACTCATGTTTGATATAGCTACTGCTGACAACCCAATTCATCAACACTACAGTTGAATCCTGTTTGGTTCCATGTGAAGTGATGCAATGAAACTATCGATCCAGTGTAACAATAGTAGATATAAATGGATGGTTTATTCCAAATTAATGTTTCAGATTAATTCCCAATGGCTGGTAAATTTCCTGTTGATATAACATCATTGACTTTATTGGCTTACCAGAAAATTTAAAAACCCATACCAGACCCCCCTTCCACCCAATGATCCCATCAAACAGAGCTGATGGATTGGCTTCAAAAGGATAAAGGCAGGGGCAAGGCGGTTGGGTGTCAACGAGGCGAGGCTGGGCTTAAAGTATAAATATAACTTTTTAATTTTTGTGTATATAAATATAATGTATGTACATATTTATATACACACAATTTATTACATTTTATAGCCAACTTGCATATTTTCTTTTTATTGCATATATATTCTTTTTAATATGAGCCTTATGCTTTTTAAAAATTTTATTCTATTATATTTTATTTTTATAACTCTCTTTTATCCAAACTAATTAATATATACATACATACTAAAATTATTTGCAATATTTTATGCATTTATATTCATATTTTTTTTATCTTAAAATTAATCATATGTTTTATGGTAATAATTTACCTAAATAAAATTATCCATTTAATTTGCATATTTTCATAGTTACAAAAAGCAAATTTATTTTTAATTTTCTTATATATTTTTCAAATACATTTTTTCTTTCATAGTTAATTTATATTTTATTTTTATTCAATTGTGTAGAAGGATGACAAATAATTTATAATATATTTTTTTAGTTTTAATGGTTTTTGTATGATGGTTACGCCTCACCAACTTGAGGCGCAAGGTGTGGGGTATACATCTCTAACAAATAGAAGCGGTAGCCTCTTAACAGAGGGGCTAGGCACTTTTTTGTAAAATAATAACAGAAATAAAGTGCAAATATAAATTTCTGCAAATAAATGAGAAACACACTTTTTTCAATGGATCCAACAACACTTCAGCACAGCCTTGGACTTCACAAAGTTGATGATACAATCCGAATTGGGCAGAACTCTTGGAGCCTCTAAAACTGGATTCCATCAAAACTCCAAAGTGTCTTTGGGCGAGAATAGTTACTATGATGAGTGATTTCCTGCAAAGTCCTCGTGTTGCACTCTCAAGTTAGATCTTTTATCAAAATAAATTCGATGAATATTCACCTAGCCAAAGAAGGGTTTGAATCTAAATTACATTCAACCAGGTTTTTATTTTTTCCCATCATGGAGCCAAATATCTTTTCCATTTTGCAAAGTGTCAACCAGTTGGTTAGTAAGATCTCCTGCTGATCATTGCAGAGACTTAGGATCGTATGATCGTATCCGACCTGCACCTGGGTTGGGGACTATCCCGATTGTGTAGTCGAAGACATAAAAGGAACATTTAAAACAAAGTTTTTTTTTTTAGAAATATCTTTTCCATTTTTATAAAATATATTGAATAAATTTCCCGCATGAGATAAATGTATCGTTGAATGGTGGATTCTGAGGATTATGCTTGTATTTAAAAATGGGCCTGATGGTGAGGTGATTATTCTTATCCCAGCCTGGACCTGAATCTGGCTTAAAAATTTCTGGGCCTGAAATAGTGCAAACAATATAACCCAGCCCAATCAACATTAAATGGCTTTGGGTAGGGCCTAGGCTGCTCCAAACTTATAAGTATGCACAGTATATGATATAGTTTATGTAGGATGGCAGTACAGATTTTAGATTCCTTGTATCAACTATGAATTGTATTAGAACTTACTGCACAGAGAATAATATCGATTCAGGCTGGGCAAGGGTTCCGCTGAATCCCAGCATGAATTGAACTCCGGTTTAGCCATGACCCGACTTTGGTTGCATGAACATTGCGATGTATAGGCCTATTACATACTCCTTTGCATGAATCATGGATTTGAGAAATTTCATTTGTACCAAACAAAGGGTTGAATTCTTGCAGTTATATTTGTGACTGGTACTCAACATAATGATGAGTTCTTTATACTTTCATAAATGAGCATGGAAGAACAAGACAAGAGCAGCACATCTACACAATGAAAAATGGGTATATATTTGGAGAGATCGTTCGCTTTAGCGGCTCATATCCCCCTGCACCGCTGGAGGTATTGCAACTCCTCTGTTCTGTCTCTCCATGTTCCCATGCCACCCTGCAGATTCAAATAAAATATATCACAACGAAAATTTGACACACAAACATTCAGCCCAAAGGGAGAGAGAGAGAGAGAGAGAGACACCAATAGACATGTCAAAACCACGGTTCTTGAGCTCTCTGTACTCTTGACACAAGGCACATTCCCCACAACAACAATGAACGCAGCAGTCTGTGCACGGACTTTCCTCCAAGAAAAATTGCCCTCTCAATTTGGACCGATAAAAACACGAGTACAAACATGAACAGCCCGTCATACACAGGATTAATGTGTACAGTGCTCCACTTACTCCACATGCTGCCCACATGCACCATAAGATAAATTTCACAATTATATTAGAACCAAAATAAAAGACGACCTCACACTAGGACAGAAAGAGTACTTAAACGCTATTCAACATTTGCTCTTCTCAACACTTACACGTCGATCCCCTATCAACAATTTCTGCAATTCGTCCAAATGTAACACATGGGCACCAGCACGTTAAGCAACCTGTACATATAGATTATCGCCCATCAATCAACAACATCAACAGGATTACCATACTAATTAAAAGCTAGAACATGACATTGTTATCAAACCAAGATTAGATTACTGTGAAGTGTAATTATATATAGCACGCTGTATCTATATTATCTGCAAGGAAATATTGCACTTACAGCTTGAGAAATCATCACAACAGTCACAGAGTCCGGTGGACCAAGGTGCTGGAGTTTGGGGTTGAATATGAAGAGTGGTTTTTGGACGGTTAACTTGGTTTGCAGTACTACTACTTCCTGCGACGCCGGTTGCCATTGGTGGTGGTCGACAATCGAAATGGGGTGGTGGGGGAGGTGCAGATGTTTCCTGAATGTCACCACCAGGAAACGTGGTTGCAGAGGGAGAGAGAGAGAGAGATTTCAGCGATTCGTATTAGAAAGAGAAGATCATATGAATGTGCTGGAGAGGCGCAACCGTTCGTATGTGTCTTCCAACTAGAAGTTCGGTTTGGCAACGGTTAACACTAGGTACGTGGCAGTTGATGATTAGTTGAGATCTGTTTGACCGTTATGATGGGAATTGAGAATGGTATACTTACAGCCTAGTCTGGACTAGAATTGAGAATGGTATACTTACAGCCTATAAAGAGGAATTATTACTTACCAACTGTCAATCATCCTCAGTCCATCCGACATTTAATTGGCAATATTACATATGGAAGGTATTTTGGAGAAATTGCAGCTGTTTGTCCACTTTGCAATTCTCACGACGAAACATTACAACATCTATTTATTGATTGTGATGTATCATGATGAGCTTTCTGGTTTGGTGCTCTAGATAGTGTTTGGGTGAATTTCTGGTGAAGCTATTTCATTGCTTGATAGGTTGGCTACACGAGCTCAGATAGATGATGTTACACAATCTTCTTGTCTCTCCTTCTTCTCCACAAGTATTTCCAATTTTGGTCTAGGGTTTCTTATTCGAGACTCCAATGGTCAGTTTATCTATGCTCGCGTTTTGCAAATACCTCCTTGTTTGGCTCTTGACTCTTGAGACTGAGGCTATGGCGCTCTTTGAAGCTTTTAAGTTTTTGTTGGAACTTCACATATTTTCTATAATTGTTGAGGGAGATGCTTTGATGGTGATAAAAGCTCTGGTGGAGACTACGTCTCCTCCTCGTTGATGTATAAGTACTGTTATAGCCGATTGCAGAACTCACATTCAGAGATTATTCCATTGCTCCGCACAATTTGTTCCATACTTTGGTTGATTTGCCCATCATAATGAATTTCCTTAGGCTTCGAAAAAAATTCAAGTAGTGGATTTCTATTGAAATCAAACGAGCTAACATATCGGTTTGAGTTCTCAAGTGCATCACACGGGGGCCCATTAATAATCATCTAATTAGAAAACTTACAGCCAATCATTTGATGAAACACAAGATGTGACCAATCAAATGGTATTCATTAAATATAATTCACGGAAATGCTTTGATTGGTCAAATGTCTTCTGCCTATATCATTGACTTTCCTAAAGCTCGGTTTAGAAAGATTACAAATATTTAATTTATAAATAGATAGAAAATAATACAAAATATAAGATTTGCATCATACATATTTGTATTTATACTCCATATATATGGTGAGATGGGGCTGTAACGTCGGTGCGAGCTGTGCTCTGTGAGGAGCAGACCAGGATTCAGCGGATGATGGTTATGTCTACGTGCAAATGCAAATTAAGAAGCACCCAATTGGTTGCCAGGGATTTGAGAAATATGGAATTGAGAACCTCCTCTTGCTGGTTCCTTTTGATCAGATTTCATTCATTAAGTTCTATTTGCCACTACCCATGAAAAAAATTTGCCAGTTCGGAATTGATGTTAATTCACCGGTCAGAATTATTGGTGTATAGAATGGGGTTTTTTGACATTTTGAATGTTTATAAGTCTAGAGGAATTCAGAAATGGGTCGGTCCGTATTTTTTTGAAAACATTTTGAATAAATTACAAAGACCAGAGTCAGTGACAAAGACTCCATGAACTTTTGCCGTTAGACAAACACCCCCTCCGTTGGGAATCCTTCAGTCAACCGACTGTTTAAAGTTTCCTAAATGCCCAGACTACCATTCTGTCCTCTTTCCAGAACACGCAGCACAGTCCACTTGTCCAAGGCAAATATGAAGAAGATTCGATTCAAAATGGGTACCCAACCGACTGCTAGATGCTGCGAACCAGGGATTCAGGTAAGCTTCATTTAATCTCCTTACACCTTCCGTATGCCGAGGACCTGATGAGGATCTTTGTGATTTGGTCGATAGTCTACGAAAAGGGGGAGTTTCGGTCGGCGCTGGAAGATGGAATGCTTGAGGAAATCCCAAAAAAAAAAAAAAAAAGAGAGGAGAGATGGCACTGGATAACCGGGATTTATGCCGAAGACGGTCGAAGGTGCGGAGAACGGTGAGGAGAGAATGGCTGGGAGTGAGAGAACGATGAGGAGAGTGAAGGGGAAGCGTTTTAATGGGAGCCAAAATGGAGAATCACCGCAGTAGAAGAAGATGATGAACAGTAAACTTCGAGATTTCGAAAGGGAAGAAGAAGAAGAAGAAAAGGAAAAAAAAAAAAAAAGAAGAAGAGGAAGTAGAAGAAAGAGAGAGAGAGACCGGAGAGAATGGCTGGGCGGAGGGGTGTCGCCGCTTCTCTTCCTTTTCGCAGCCGCCTCTGTTTTTTGGGTTCAAAGAAAGAGAGTGAATAGTGAATTAGGATTGATCAAAAACTTAGGCTGGGTTTTATAGGTTCGGCTTTTAGGAAGTTTAGGGGGCATTTTCGTAATTTTAAAAATTCATGTCAAACCGGGTATTCTGGTTCAATGGTGGGTGGTTTCGGTAAAAAAAATGGAGGGTTAGATGGGTATAAGATTGGCTAATTCAGATGAAGGGGTAAATTGGGGTATTTTTGACTGAAATTTGGTAGGGTGGGGTTTTTAGACATTCTGGGTTGATTGGTAGGGTCAGATTGGGCCAATTAGGCCCAGATCTGGCAGATATAAAAAAGTACTGGTTCGGTCAATCTAGGGCTTCGAAATGGAACCTTGGTGTGACAAAGGGGCAAATAAAGGCAGTTTTGGGTAAAATTTCACAGGATAAGGTTTTTAAACAGTATGAGGTGATTGGTAAGGTCATATTGGGCCATCTAGGCCCGAATTGGAAGGATTTGGAATCCTATCAATTTGGAGTCTTAAAACGGAAGGTTCGATGGAGGGGTAAACAAAGTTGTTTTGGGCTGAAATTTATAGGTGGGCATTTGGAGGTTTTCGGGATCTGATGATGATGTCTGATTAGTCTTGGCGGGTCAAGATCATAGGAATTTGGGTCAATGAGATGTTGTAGAATGGAATCTTGGTTTGATGGAAGGGCAAATGGTGGAATTTAGGGTTGAAACTTTATGGGTAGGTGTTTTGATATATCTAGAGTTTAATGGTGTGGTTTGATCTTTTTGGGTGTATTAAGATCAAGGGAATCTTGGTTCCGAGTGTTTAGGCTAATGAGACATCATAATGGAATCTTCATTTGATGGGAGGGTAAACAAAGGAATTTTGATTTGAAATTTGTCAAGTAGGTATTTTGAGAGGTCTTGAGTCTAATGGTGGTGTCTGATACGATAGTAAAAGTGTAGACAGGGGTTGATCAGGGGCATCAGATTGGTATCAAATGGGTTTAATAGTGGATTTAGCAGCTTTGGGGCTGAAAGTTGGGATTTTTTGGTTTTTGGGTGCTTTGGAGGAATTAGAATGCTTGATCGGGTGTTTAAGGTAAGTTAGAGATTTAGGAAACGAGCCAAACAAAAATCGGGTATTGATAAAGCGGAAGAACAAGAAGGATGGAGAGGTGGTCAGAGGAAGCGCTGATGATGATTTGAGTGGGGATGAAGGCTCCTCTGTTATGGACAATGATAAGAATTTAAGCAGATGAAGGCGAATTTTAGGATTTGTGTAATGAGTACAAGATTATATTTTTCTTTAAGAGGTCGTTGAATGAGTGGGATTAGAAAACCAACGAAATACCAGAGGCCGAGAAGAGGACTACCAAAGGGAAATAGATGGTTGCCACATTTAAGGAGTGTGCTCGGTTCCTCTATCCCCTCTTCAAATTTTGTAGGAAAAAGAATCTTCTAGATAATATTCGTTAAGCATTGTTAGCGGTAGTTGAATGCTGCATGCAACGGGATCACTTGGCTGCAATGGATCAATCCATCAAGCTGCCTATTGGAAATGCACCTTGGTTGTTGGTGTGACTACGGTTGGTGTCCATGTATGTTTAACTCGGAAGAAGATTGAAACCAGCAGTGTGGCTCGTATGATGAGACGACCCGCAAGTATCTACAATCTGTGAAAAGACTTGTGACATTGTGCCAATGAAGGTACCCTACAATGCAATCTAAGGCTCTTGAGTTTAACAACTTGGCTAATGAGAGTAAGTTGTAATCCCTTCTCAACGAAGAAAGGGCACTAATGATGTACGGTTTGGACGCTCCCTGCTAGAGAACATCTCAGACGTCGGGCTTGTAATGTCACTTGGTCGAGCTGCAAGACAAGGCAGTTAGAGTGTTCCAGGGTGCTTTATCTGGTGTGGGCACTCTGATGCTTAAGTTATGATGGAGATTTGAGAGAGCTGAGAGCTTAATAGCAATGGAATTTGAGAGCTAGATCGCGCGTCCCTTGTGAGGGTGGAGGCGAGGCCTTTATATAGGCAAGCTGTTGTGGGCCTCACGATGTTTGTCCGAGATCGTCAGCCCGTCTAGTTTGAAGTTGGTTTCGCACTTGAGGATGGACTCCGAGTGAGCAAATAATACTTATCCATGTCCATTCGAATTGAATGGGGAACAGACAAGATCCATTGACGTATACCGTGATCCCGAGGAGATCGAAGACATCAGGCTTGCTTCTAGAAGGAGGCTACGTGGCACTTCAGTAGGTCGGTGGATGTAATGAGCTACTTAGGCCTCGGTTTAACTAGGTGACCCAAGGTGCCCAAGGTGACTAGGATCGCTGAGGTGTATGAGGTCACTGAAGTGTCTCCACATTATTCTGTCGCTCCACGTGTCATCACATCATTGGATGGGCCAAATTGTCCCTCATCAGGCACAAAACTCAGAGGAAAGGTTACAGTTGATGCCCACATCCAAGGATAGCTAGTTACCATGTCACATTAATTTTACACTAGAGTGTTTTTCCTTTTCCAACCATGTGTGTCTTTTTTCTAATTAATTTATCAGAGATTTCTTTTTTTTTTTCAAGTGATGATCACCGGCGAGATGATAAAAGTATTTCCTGTTGAGAAGCAATGGAGGTATTTTTGGGCGATTTGGTTTCAAAAGAAATGGCAAAAAAGGAAGATAGATAAAGTTTATTAGGGTATTTTGGTAATTTAACACCTTTCGTATTTGACTTAACGGATGAGAGGGTATTTTTCGCAACTTAAAAGTTTGAGGGGTTTTTTGTCACAAATTAAAGTATAGGGGTCTTTATGTGAAAAATTGGTTGTTTTCCTAGCGGTGCTTCAAGGAAGACCACAATGAAGACCGGTGTTACTGAAGCTTCCCTCAGAGTGCTTGTTTCACCGGTGAAATTGGTCGTTGGTTCAAAGTAGAATCTCGGTAAGTTCACATCATAGTTATTAGCCTTTTCTAGGGTTTTCCAGTCATGGCGTTTCTTACACTAAAGCGAGTGTTTCGACTGTCGTAGTTTTCATCGTAGTTTCATTGCAACCTTCATTTTGTACTGAGCCTTTATGTTTTTCCTCACAACCTTCATTTTGCACTAAGCCATTGTCTTTTCATCGCAAACCTCCATGGTTTGGTTTGTTAGTTTTTCCAAAGTAGATGGATCCACAACCCCAGTCTCTGTAATTGCATTTGGGGACCTATTTGCTTTTGGACCCTTAGTCTTCTGCTTTTTGTGATTTGCTCCTTTCATTGATCTCCTTCTTAGTTCATTGATTAGGTGAGTCCAATGGAGTGTGTTTTGGCCTTGGGTTCTTGCTTTTCTTTTGTTGCCTTAAGCTGAGATATGTCAGGTTCTCTCCCATCTATATCTGTTTGTGTCCGTCTTCCTAGTTAGGTTCCTTTCTCTGTTTCTTTCTTTTTGAGATTTTTTTTGGTCTTTCCTTTTCTCCGGTGGGGTCTAGTGCTGCCGTTTGATCTAGTAGCGGTTCATTGCTAGACCCATCTGCCCCTCCTTGTTTTGGTTGTTAGTTGCAGTGTACTTTTGCTTTTAGGTGCTCTCCTTATTGTGTCATCAGTGTTGGTGGTTTTCCTTTTTTGCGATGGGTGTGAAAGGTTTTAAGATGAAAAGAAAGAAACGGATCCAGAAATCTATTGAATTGAAGTAAGTGAGATGAATGTTAAAAAATATGACAATGTCATGAATCGTAGGGTGGCTAACTATTTCCAGATGGTTGATTCGTCCTCAACTAAGAACTTAGGGAAAGGAAAGCCAAAAGGAAGCTAGTAGGTGGTAAAAATTAAAAGAAGTGAAGAAATTGTCAATAATAAGTGTGGGATTGAAAGAATGCCCACCATTGTTAAAAAGTTCCTAAGGAGAAATACTATGGGAATAGGAAGAGAAAAGCTTGTCGTTCGTGGGAATTGGGCAAGTCAAACTGAACAATGTGATAAAGTGGTAGATATTATCAATAATTCAATATCTGTCACAAGTAGTGGAAAAAACAAAAGAATTTTATTGAAAATGAATCGTGATCAGGAGGTAGTTAAGATGGTTAAAACCAGAGTTGAAGATCGGATAATCAATTATGTGATTGGAAATGAAAATAGCCGATTGTCCAAATGGAGATGAGTTATTGTCTAGGCTTGACAAGCCGCTTGAGAGTAAGGAGATTTCAGGTGGTAAGAACTCAAGTTCGTACGATAATGGTCATGACATTCAACTCAGGTGTGATACTGCTTTGAGAAAGGGCACGTACTCCTGTCTCTTCTTCAACTCGGTTAATTGTATTTGCCGGGTCTGGAATCCAATAAGGATCAAAGGGGAGACGAGGAGATGGAGTAAGATCATAAATGAGAGGCTCCTTGAATTTAATTCAAATCCAACTCTGTCAAATACCTTGTTGTGGGTTTCTAGATTTGGCACGGCCTTGTGTCAGAGCTTTTAGAGATCCCTAGCCAAGAATGATGAGGAAGATCACGGGTTTAGGAAGAATGTTAAAGGTGGGCAGTGGAGGGCTGGCGGACATCTCCTAAAATATCTTGTTAACGAGAATATCACCTGGGGAAAGTGCTACCCTCCTTGAGCTATTTATGACAGTTACGAGGAACACGGTAAAAGTCATCAAGTTTTTGTGTTGGGCAATAATATTAATAATAAAAAAGTGAAAAGCCCGGAGCTAATAATGGCGACGTTGGGTACTGGCAAAAAAGAAGAAACTCATGGGAACATTGTAAACTGTGAGGTGTTGAGTTATTTCAACACACTTACCAAAAAACATGAGGACAATAATTTAAGATTTTCAAAGACGTCGAGCATACGAAATGACGTTTCCTCCATGCAACATAAGGTGGGTTCCATTTATTCAAGGGATTGTAAGTTCCTGCCCTACCTAGACAATTGAGGGATCAAAAAGTGACGAAAGCTATCAGTATGAGGTCGAGATTTGAGATTGGTGAAACTAGTAAAGCTAAGAGATCCTTAGCGGTGGAGTTTTAGAAAGAGAAAGATGCGCTGGAAGTTGGAAGTAGGGATGTGATGTTAACCAATGTTGCTTGTTGCTTGGTGGTGATGACCAATCTCAGTCATCGAAGAATGGAGTGTTCTTGGAGGTCAAAACAAATAATTGTTTACACTATTTGACTATCTTCACAATTTCGTCCAATGTCATGAAAATCATATAGCTTATATTGGCTACTACCTTTAGACATTGTAATTGTGCTCAAATTTGGGAAGAAAAAAAAAAAAAAAACTTAATATTGCCTTGGATTGGATTGGCTTAAATCACTTGGAATAATTATTGATAAAAATTATGTAAATAAAATAATTAAGAAAATCTAATAAGGGTAATTAAATTTCTGAAACCTCCCTTGAAGTTTCTTAACGTTGATGAAACTACCCCTGAAGTTTAGTAATTCCAATCACCTCTCCTAAACTTTCTAATACAGTTGCAAGTAGACCCCTGCGATAGAATCTTCCAGAAAAGGGCATGGAAATCTCCAAAAATACCCATGAAGTTGCTATTGAGGCTAATTTCTACAGAAAAGAAAAAAAAAAACAATACAAACTTTATGAACAACAAAAACAAAGAGAATTTAAAGTTGTAACTTTACCTTTGAGTGATTGATAGGAAGGGAAAAATTGAAAAATAAATCAATTTCAGAAAAGAGAGAGAGAGTTTGGGGTAGTGGTTCTTATGAATAGAAAGTACCTGCATGGATATTTTGGACATTTTCATGTTTCTGTTTAGAAGATTCTATTAGAGGGTGTCTACTTGCAACAATGCCAAAAAGTTAAGGAGAGGTGATTGCAATTATCAAAATTCAGGGGAGGTTTCAGCAACAACTAGAAACTTCAAGAGAAGTTTCAGTAATTTACCCAACTAATAAAATTAACAAAAAACATCCTACCTAATTCCTTATGTTTTAGCTTAATTTTCTTGATAAAGCCCATGCTTTGCACCAAGGTTCAAAGTATCGACACATATCGGCCCATATCGGCCGATATGTATCATTCTGAAACCCTTCCGATACGCCCCTATAGTGGGTGTATTGGGGGTCTGACCGGTTCAGGGGTGGAGGAGCCCTAAACTGCCCCCCTGAACCGGTTTAGAAAAAAAATAAAAAAAGGCACAAAAATGTGTATCGATTCGCCCGATATGTCCCTATCGGCATATCGGGCAGATCAATATTTTGAACCTTACTTTGCACAGGCCTCGTTAACAGTATTTATATGACAGTTGACAACTTTCCCATGCCAATAGCATATTACCATGTCCATAGTATAGGCCCATACGACAGTTGGAAGTAGGGAAGTTGGTCATCACCAGGCAGACTGCCTGGTGGCGAACTGCCTGGTAGTGCTCCTTGGTGGCGAACTGCCTGGTAGTGCTCCCTGGTGGCGAACTCCCTGGTGGCGAGCTACCTGGTGGCGAACTGCCTGGGGGCAAACTGCCTGGTAGTGCTCCCTGGTGGCGAATTGCCTGGTAGTGCTCCCTGGTGGCGAACTGCCTGGTGGTGAACTCCCTTGTGACGAACTGCCTGATGGCGAACTCGTCACTTGACTTGCTCCTAGGCAGTCTGCAACTCAGAGGATGGTGGAGCTCCCTGGTGCAGCGCAACCCGACCACCCTCCGCGTGAGGTGATTTTCTCTCCTTTGTAGACGACAAGAGCTGAGGGACCTGCGAGAACTGATTCAGAGGACCCAGGGGTATTTTCCTGGCGGGGACTCTCCGATGCCTAAGTTAGCATTCTGATTACAGAGGACTTGGAGAGAAATGAGAGAGCTAGAGAGCGGGGGTTACCATCCTTTTTTTTCTCTCCCCTGGCTTTGGGGGTCGGAGTCCTTATATAGTGGTGCCCTCACGGGTTAGGTGGGTGAAAAGCCTTCAAATGGTAAGACGTCATATCCCGTCAGAACCGGGGTACGGTGATGAACTCCTCGAGGTTGTTAGGCTGGCGCTTGTGCCAGGCGGCCAGGTCGGCGCTTGGGCCAGGTTGTCAAGTCGGCGCCTATGTCAGTCGGCGGGTCGGTGTCCAGGCCAGGTTGCCAGGCCGGCGCCTGTGTCTGTCGGCGGGTCGGTGTCCGGGCTAGGTTGCCAGGTCGGCGCCTGTGTCCGGGCCAGGTTGTCAGGTCGGCGCCTGTATTAGTCGGCGGGTCGGTGTTCGGGCCAGGTTGCCAGGCCGGCGCCTGTGTCCGGGTCAGGTTGTCAGGTCGGCGCCTGTGTCCGGGTCAGGTTGTCAGGTCGGCGCCTGTGTCCGGGTCAGGTTGTTAGGTCGGCGCCTGTGTCCGGGCCAGATGCCAGGTCGGCGCCTGTGTCCGGGCCAGTTTGCTAGGTTGGCGCCTGTGGCAGGCTGATCTGGCCAGGTCGCGCAGGTCGCGCCAGGCCACGTGCAGGTCGCGCCAGGCCAGCCAGACCAGTGCCCGGGGGGGACACCAACTTGGTAAGTTGTTGCCTGGGTGCTTGCCTACTTGTCACGAGGTGCCTCGTGTCGCAATTTCACTGGAGGGTCAAATCTGCCCTCCTCAGGTCTCACCAGCAGAAATGGATATAGAAAAGTAACAGTGGGAAAGAAATTCAGACAGAGAATCTTGGTTACTATAACATATTTGATATGGTGATAGGCAATTACCTGGAAAAAATTAAGGTGAACACTACTAATGTTAATTTTTACAGGAAAGAAAGTTTGTTAAGGAAAATGCTGAGAAAATTGTTGCAATTTCGCATAAGGTGGTCAGGGAAGACAAGGAGAAGCAGGAGAGTGAAGAAGGGGGTGACGATGAGATGTTGGACAATTGGGAAAACATTAAACCTCTCAATAAAGAAGAAAGCCTTAAAGAAGTTGATGGTAACATGATGTCTTATGAAGAGATGTTGAACCAAGAGATCGCCAAACTGGAGCAGGACAACAAAGGTCCTATTAGAAATGTGAACAGTGATGCAGATTCTTAGTTGGAATGTCCGTGGGGCTGTGAGGAAATGCCTTCGGTGCCAAGTTTTAGAGATTTTGAAAGTTCACAAAATTGATGTATGCTGTCTTATGGAAACTAGAGTTAATCTAGATAAAGCTAAAAAGATCATTAAATCTTTCCCTTTTGTTAATCATATTTTAATTGAGTCAGCTGGTTTTTTTAGGAGGCTTATGGGTTTTATGGAACAAAAATGTTTGCAACCTTCATGTCATTTTTTCTAATGATAGATTGGTTCATGTGAAATTGGCGCTAATGTCTCTTGGAATTGGACATTCATTTATGCTCCTTTGGCTAAAATTGAGCAACAAATTGTGTGGTTTTGGATCAAGGATATTGTTTTAAATTGAGCAATGAATTATAATTCATTTAGGTTGAGTGTGAATAAGAGGGGTGGTAGAGACGTGAGGCCTAGTCAAATGAAGGAATTTAATGATCTCATTTTTGAGTGTGATCTTATGGAGCTGGAAATGGAGGGTAATCCCTATACATGGAAGAACAATAATAAATGGGAAAAACTGGATTGGGCCTTAGTGAATGACGAATGGAGACAGTTGTTTCCCTTGGCTCTCCTAAAAAATCTCCCATTTATGGCTTCTGATCATACCCCATTGGTGCTTTATACCAATTCAGATTAAAATTATGGGCCGAAACCATTCAAATTTGAAGCCATGTGGTGTCTAGATCCGAACCTTGAGCTAATAGTTAACCAAGCCTGGAATTTTAATTCGAATGGATATAGAGCAATGAGATTTATAAGAAAAAGAAGTAATCTCGTCTGTAAGCTGAGAATATGGAACAAAACTCGGTTTGGAAATATATAAAAAAAAATGTCATAATCTCAGCCCTTGAGAAGGTTCAATTACAACTAATTAATCAAGAAAACAGAAAATCTCTTAGGAACCTTGAATTGGTCCTTCAAAAACAATTAAATAATATTCTCTTGAGAGAAGAAATTTATTGGGCCTAGAAAGCTAGAATTGATTGGATCAATCTTGGTGATAAAAATAATAGATTTTTTTCAAGTTTTTGTGACTATAAGAAGAGCTAGAAATAGAACCACCTATATTTTCAACAAAGAAGGTAATAAAATTGAAAATCACTCATAAATTGCAAATTATTTTGCTCATGAGTTTGCAAAAAGATTTAAAGGCGAAGGCTTTGTCAGGATCAATGACTTCATAATAGAGATTTCAATGAAAGTCTCTGAGGAGCAAAACTACTTTATTATTAGAGAAGTTTCTGATAAGGAGATCTTTGAGGCCCTCCAATCTATTGGGGATCTCAAAGCTTCTGGTCTGGATGGTCTTAACGCCCTATTTCTTAAGAAATTTTGGAACATTGTCAAGGATGACTTTTGTGGGATTGTTAAGTCCTTTTTTCTTCACTGGGAAATTGTGCCCCATTCTGAACAAAACGTTCTTAACTCTTATCCTGAAAGTAGAGAATCTAGAGACAATTAATAACTACAAACCCATTAGTCTCTGTAATGTGATTTACAAGGTTATCTAAAAAATTTTGGTGATAGAATAAAACCATTCCTTGATGATTTAATTTCCCCGTACCAAAGTGATTTTGTTCATAATAGACAAATCAATAATAATATCCTAATTGCTCACGAAATGTTCCATTTGATGAGAAGAAAGAAAGGCAAGAAGGGAATTATGACTTGTAAGGTTGTCATGGAGAAAGCCTAGGATAGGCTACAATGGAATTTTATTGAGAAAATCCTAAGGAAATTTGGGTTCCACCATAAATGGATTGGGTGGGTGATGGAGTGTATGAAGATTGTCTCCTTTTAGATTCTTATCAATGGCACTTCATCTAAAGAGTTCAAACCTACTAGAGGTATCGGGCAAGGTGACTCTCTTTCTCCATACATATTTATTCTTTGTGCAGAGGCTTTAGCCAGAAAGCTTGAGAAAGAGGCTAATGAGAATGGAAACTCGATTGGTTGTAGAGCTGCTAAGAAGTGCCCAAAAATCCCAATATTAGAGTGTGCAGACGATTGTATCATTTTTGCTAAACCCTCTTTAGATGCTGGTCTCAAAATTCGAAAGTTCTTTTAGAATATGCTAGGGCCTCAGGCTAGAGTCCGAATTTCAATAAATCAGTGGTTCAATTCTCCGATAACATCCCTAATATATTCCAAAAAATAATAACTCAAATTTTAAAGATTTCTATTCAGTCTAAATCAAAGAAGTATTTGGGTGCCCCTGTTATCAATTCTAGAGTCACGAAAAATACTTTTAAGGATTTAAAAGAAAATGTTAGCACGAGACTCTCAAGCTGGAAAAAGAAAACATTATCTATTTTTGGGAGATCAACTTTGTTGAATTTTGTAATGACCATGATTCCTCTTATCATTATGAGATCCTTTAAAGTCCCTCAGAATACTATTGAGAAAGTTGATAGAATGTAGAGAGACTTTCTCTAAGACAAAGATAATGGTAAAATTCCTATTCATTTTCTTAATTGGGAATAAGTGTGTATTCTAAGGAGAAATGGTGGTTTAGGGGTAAAGAAGCTCAAGTGGATGAATGAAGCTAGCTTGGCCAAGCTTGGATGGAAAATTCTTAATGAAGAAGATAACATCTGAGTTAAAATAGTGAAAGGAAAATATTTGAGTAAGGAGAGTCTGTGGAAGAGTAAGAAAAGGAAAGGAATCTCTTAGGCTTGGAGAGTTTTTTGTACAAGAGATCTCCTGAAAAGGGGTCTCAAATGGGAACTTGGTAATAGTAACTCAATTAAATTCTGGACAGATAATTGGGTTGAGGGTGGCCTCCTATTGGGGTATCCCCCTAATCATGGGACAATCAATGAAGAAGAAGTTGTAAGTGATTATATTGATAAGGAGAGAGGGGTTTGGATGGAGGAAAAAATTCGGAATTTTATCCCAGTGAACATCTGGAACAAAATTAAAGTCGTATTCATTCCGATGGATGGTGAACAAGATAGATTAGTCTAGGGTTTAACTCTGAGAGGTTCTTTCACCATGAGGTCTGCTTACGAACTGTTAAGTAATAGTAACTTCTTGTGTGAGTCCCCTTTGAACCGGTTCTTGACGGTGTGGAATGTTAGTTTCCCCCCGAAGTTAAAGGTTTTCTTGTATCTCATGCTTAATAACAAGCTCCTCTCTGAGGTCAACCTTCGTAAGAGGGGTGCTAATATTGTTGAGGACTATGCTTGGTGTGGGGTTAGGGAGGATGTAAAGCATATTTTCTTGGACAGCATCATTGCTAAGCAAGTTTGGGGTTGCGTTGATATCAATCCTGATAATTTTAACGGGGAGAGTAATCAAATGGTTCATAGGTGGACTACTATTCACAAGAGAGACATTGCAGAGAAAAATATGCTGAAGGAAAAGTATGTGTTCATTCTATGGCAAATATGGAAGAATAGGAATAGGAAAATATTTAAAAACAAAAAGGATGATCCCTACTTATTGCCAAGAAGACAGGCAAGGCGTTTGCAGGGTTTCAGGAGCTTTTAGATAAATCGGATCATAACATAGAGAGGAAAAAAATATAATCTTATTACTTGGATCCCCCCAAGTATGGTGAAATTAAGATCAACTTTGATGCCTCTCGTTAGAGAGATGGTTTTTGTTCTATTGTGGCAGTTGTTAGAGACCATTTGGGCAGGGTCTTGGATTCCAAATGCTTCACTCTCGGCAATACTTCTATTAATGTGGTTGATGCTTGGGCTGCGTGGGAGGCCCACTATCTGGCCCTTAACTTTAATGATCGCCCAGCTACGATTGAGGGGGACTCAAAAATTGTTATTGCCAGCTTAAAAGAGCAGATATCTCCACTGTAGAATCTTAGGAACATCATTTTGGGTTGCTTAAAGTTGAAGGAATTGCTGGAGTGAGGTGTTCGATACAAGCACGTGTTTAGTGAGGCAAACCAAGCGACGGATTAGCTCACTCACAATGTCTTCTTCTCATTCTTTTTTACTTTTAACTCTTGTAATCTTCCGAAGGATCTATATTTTATTTGTTTTAGTGACTTTTGGGGTTGTGCCTCCCCCTAATTTGTGTAGCACATTTTATTTCATATAAAAAAAAGTAGGGGCCTTTCTAATTTACCCAAAAATTTTCTGTTTACCACAACACAAAAGTAAAGAGTAGACAAAAGGGTTAAGTACTAAACACGCAGAATTCTGAATTACAGCTCCCCATAGTCTAATAGTAGCCTACTGTCCGTGAATTTGGCATCAATCCACGGTGAGGATGCATCCCAACTATAAAATTCTGGCCTGGACTGATCAGTCATTATCCCTGAAAAAAGAGTAATGCGGTGAGCGTGGATCGAACACGCGACCTTCAGATCTTCAGTCTGACGCTCTCCCAACTGAGCTATCCCCGCTTACGTGACATTTAGAAATTAAAATTTTAAAATTAACGAGGAGGAGAAAGCATCTCCAATTACAACCCGATAGTAAAATTAATTAAAAGATTGCTTCATTGTGCCAAACGAAATACATCAACAAAAAACGACATTAAAGTAGACTCTCATCCACAACCCTATTTACTTCATAGTTTGATTCTGGGGAGGAACCATCGCAGCTAGTTCATTTTTTTGACTTTGACTCTTGGCCATATTTCCTTGTAATCCTGCAAATGAACACCACATCAGAAAGAAATTCCAGTCTCTTCCATGCATTCGATATTCTTAGAACTAACAACCCCTTAAACATAAAAATCAAACAGGAATTACAAAACAAATCGATAGAATCATATGGGAGAGATCAGAGATCGGTTGTTGGGTTACCAAGTGAAGGGTCGATTCCACGGTTCTTGAGCTCCCTGTATTCTTGACAAAGGGCACACTGTTCGAATAAGGAGTGTATTAGCCAGTCCGAGGCAGGGGCTTCAACTAACCCAAACCTCTGCCTCAACTTTCTGCGATACCCGCGAGATAGAATGCAGGGCGAGAAGGCATAGATAATTCCACTAGTGGCACAAGCTGCAATTTGCACCAAAACGAAACATACGATGATGAAGCCACAATGAAAACAACTAAATCCTTAGAGCATTTGAAGTGGGCCTTCGTTTTCTTTATAATTGCCTTACTTGTGTGTCCATTGTCCAGAATCTCAGCGATCTGCCCGAAAGTTATACAAGGGAAAAATGCTGTGGTGAGAGCTGCAAAATGACAAGAAAATAGAACCCCATTATTAATGTAACTAATTTTTCCATGACACATTGACACCCTTAGTCCGTGCTTAGTTTGGTAGAAATAAAAAAGAAACAGATTTATCAGAATCTTATTGTTAAGAACTTTCCCTCAACTTTCTGTTTCTCTCTCTCTTGTTTTCTGTCAAATACAGAGTTTCTTCATGATCCCCGGATTATCATTCAGCGGTGTAGGTTTCATATCCACACACTTGGGAGGTTTTCACCATCCTAAGATTTCAACTCTCATACCCATAAAGGAAATTAGACAAGTATGGATGAGGTAAGTGTACCGTTGGTTGGATCTTGCATGCAATCAAAGAGCTCAGTTGTCCATGGCGTTGTGCCAATATTGGCACTATTGGCCCGGCGAGCGGGCCTTGTTGTGTAGTGCAACAGCGTTTGCATTCCTGGTGCGGCATTTTGGTAGGAGGTCTGAGGACCTGGGGCGACTCTATTCAATGGAGATCCCACTGAAGAGCTTTGTACAGGTTGCGGAAACGCTGCCACAGCGTTACTCGATGCAGGTAACAGTGAAGCACTTTGTGGGGCTGGTGGAGCTGCCGGAAAGTTGCCTCCTTGTTGAAAATTGTGGTTGTGGTAGGGCGGAGGGGCAATGTGCAGAGGTTGCTCCGCTGGGGGATAAGATTGGTGAATAGGCTGTTGAGGTGGCGGGTAAGAGTAGATTTGGGGTTGGGGCTGGAGTGGTAGGGCGGAGCCTTGGGACTGGAATTGGGGAGGAGGGGCTTGAGGCTGGATTTGTAAAGGAGGATATGGAAGATGTGTTTCACTTTGAACTCTTCCCATTTTCTCCAACTATAGTCTCTGCAATTTCTGCTATACTCAAGGGTCATAGGGTATATTGAAGGTAAGAAATATGGGTTTCATTTTGGATTCTTCCCATTTCTCAAACTATATTTCCTAAGAAATCCCTTTAATACAAGTTTCCGGTCTTGACTTTGAGGAATTATGAACTCCGATTTATGTTATTGTTATTTGCTAGTTTGATATATCATGGCACGGATGGCATTGACATTAAGAGGAGACTTTGACTTGGGGATGAGTATAAACTTTCATAGTTGTACATCTTAAAGAAATCTATGATATGGAATAAGAAAAGAATAAACTAAGGAAAACATGAAATTAAAAGGAAGATTAACTGATAAACTCAACCATGCACAGTCGGAAGAGTGTAAGAACTAAAAACGGCCTACCAACCTCTTATAGTTTAGGCGGAATATAACCTTTTTTTTTTTTTCTCATCAACTGGTTGGAACGGAATAGGAAAGATATTCTTTTCATTTGCTGGATCATTTTCAAGCAAAACTAAAAGGTAGGAGGCATCTGCCAGTGTATTGTTGTTATTTATTTAATTTTTAATCTGTGATCTCTCCCACCATTAAAGGGAATGCTGTTTCATCTTTTTATACTGTATTGGAGTAGTTTAGGGAGTTAAATACAAATTCTATTTGGGGGTTCTAGCTTTTAAACTTGAGCTAGTGGACATCCCAGAGCAAGCTGGTCTTCTCTTCATGCGGAAATTATGGCACCTAAGAGGGGTTTGTTGTTTGCAAAGGAAAATATGCATCAGTTGGTCATTGAGACTTGAGAGTGATATCAAAGTGCTCATGTGCTCATGGATGTGTCAGACCATCAAACTTTCAAGTTTCAATGGGCATCTTAGTGATTTTATCTTTATCGTCAAGAAGTTAGGGCAAAGTGCTGAGTTCTGAACATTCAATTTGTCAAGTATCACTTTCCCCAACATACAAGGTGGAAATCTCAGCTTTTTTTTTTTTTGTAAGGAGGATATTATGTGTTTGGGATCGGTGCAGTTTTCTCATAAAATGATGTCACATCAGAAATCCGTTTTCTGAGAAAATGTCTGTTGTTTGATTAGTTGTTTTTTCGAAAAACTTTTTCTATCCATGCCTACGAAATTAGGAAAGATGTGGTTTGAGAAAATGTCATATTTTGGTGTTTTCCTGTTCTTTTTTACTATTGCTAATAATAATGTGTTCATGTGACTTTGAAAAATGCCTATGTGGCAATAATAAAATGGTACTAAGACTTAATTTGGAAAGAGTATAAATACAAATATATACAGTACAAATAGGTACAAAATAATACATAATATCAGGTTTTGCAGTCTACATTTGTGTATTTATACTCCTTCCAAACTGAGACTAAAGCTGAGTTCGAAAGGAATACAAATGCAAATATATAGAGTGCAAAACCTTATATTTTGTATGTATTAATGCTTTATATATTTACATTTATACTCTCTCCAAACTGAACCTAAATAAAAAATTTTGAAAACATTTTTTAAGAGTCAACATGTTTATGCAGCCCCATTTTATGAGAAAATGCCTCTCAAAACATGACATCATTTCCAAACACCGCCATAATATAACTAGACGATTATAATTTATACCCAATTCAGCCAAAGCCAAGAGATGGCCATCCTTAGGGGCATTTGGGTAGGATGTGAAAGGGCACAAATCCTTTGGCGTTGAATTTTGAATCTAGTTAATTGAATCTGAGCTGCTTTTCTTTTGCCGCATTCATAGTAAGCATTATCGTATCATACAAAGGAAGGAGACGGTGCAATCGTGTTGACTCACAAAGTATGCTCTTAAAGTATGACTTCTTACATACCTTAAAAAAAGTTTGACTTTATAAAGAAAATGTTTGATAAATCTTTTTATTTTTTCCTTTTTCTTTTTTTATAGGGTCGACCATTCACATGGTCGTGAAACTTTTTTTTTTCCACTCTGTTCGTATAAGCTCTGTTACAGTCCCAATCCCTTAATTAATTAATTAATTAATACTGCCTTGGAAAATCAGAGCAAGAACGTTTACTTTTGTGATGGGGCAGGCCGGCAGGGAGCTTTGGGCCTAATTCAATTAATCACACAAGCACGACGCTTCCTCCCAAATGGGATTTGCTCTTCATGGAGAGCTCCTCACACCGATTTCAGAGCCACATCCCATTATGCATCGAAAACATCTCCCCTGAATGATAATATTATAATTACAGAAGATGTTTTTAATGTGCGGCTGAGATATTTCTGTGAGATACATGTGAGGAGCGCTCTATGAGAAACAGATTCAGACTCGCTTTTGTCACAGCCTCAACAGCATCCGGATCTGCTGCAGACATAAACATGTAACAGGGGGTCATGCTGAAAAGGCTAGGCGAAGGAGAGTTACATGAATTTGGATTTGCTCCTAACATAGCACGCCTAACCCTAACTTCACAGTACTTGGAGTGGGGAACATCCCCCTATTAGTAGGTTGTCATTCATGGGGACTTCCAATGCATGAATGTAATGTACTGTGAGGTTAGTGTGAAAGTGCATCCTGTGAGAAGCAAATTCAAATTTAGAGTTAAGGCACAAGAAAAAACAATCTGTGTAGGGGATGTAAATGGATCAGATAGGATTTAAATCAGGGTATATTTGAATCCGATCCATCCGATACAGTTTATGTTGGATCCAATCTAAAGATTTGATTGGATCAGATAGGACTCAATTTGAATTTGAATCCTATCGGTAAGTCGGATTTTCAGACCTGATCCAATCTGACTTATTTTTTTTTAAATTAATAAGTTATTAAAAGAAAAACTAAATATACTACTTTGAATAAAGTAAAAAAATATAAGTATTTTTTAATTATTTTCATCATATATATATATTTTTTATAAAAAATAAATAATATAACAAATTTATAAAAATATAATATAAACAATATTTTATAAATAAATGACATATACATGTATTATATATATTTATATTTATAAATATATAATATATATGGGATAGAATCTTCTCAGGTCGGATAGAGATGACCTGCATCCGATCTGATGTCTGATCAGATCTTATTATCTGATCCGATTGAAACAGAAGTGATGATTTGATCCATTTACACCCCTAACTCTGCGTGTGCACTCTATGTAGATCAAAGCCGTTTATAAATGATTTAGGCTTTTATGGTGATGATTTCAAAACTTAATGAATGTTTCTGTGTTCCAAAACACGCTACACAGTTGTGGAAAACGTGTGTTGTGGGTCATCCTTCATATTGCTTGTGGTATGACTAGATTAATTGCAATATGCGGGACACATCAAATCACGCCAATGACTTGCACCACCCAACACTGCTGAAGAAATCAGTGTTCAGTGGAAGACAATCTCCTGGTCCTTGCCTTGGACGTGAGAGCTTGTCCTTAAGCGGCAGGTATGCCAGAGACGCGGCAAAATCCTAATTCTTATTGCGGGCAGAATCTATATATTATCGAAGGCCATAGAGACGTCTATGATCTATCCATCGCCGGCTGCGGTGGCGATGACTAGTTGACTACAGACGCGGCCAATTCCTATTCTTGAAATTAGGAAAGTTATTGGATGTAATCAATATTATAAAAATCGATTCGAAACTTGAAATTCAGTCCACCGGTTTTTAGGTTGATAATTGATTATCTGGTTCGAACAAATAGTTCATTTCGATAAAAAAAAATATAAATTAAAAAATAATTAAAACTAAAAAAATGATAAAAAACCATTAAACATATTAATAATTTTATTACCTAGATCAATAGATGATATCAACCAATTTAACAGTTTTTGGCCAAAGACTGAAATTAAAGTAAAATAGAATAGTTGCATAAACGGTTTTTGAGCCAAACGGTCTGACTGACTGTCCGGACCAACATGATTCGAAAACATTGGATGTAATGACTTAGGACATCTCCATAATTGCAATTCATGTAATGACTTAGGACAAAACATCTCCCTTCTTTTGTCCGGCTTGTATGTTCTACACGCCATGTCTTCGCTGTCCGATACCAATAATCTCTTATAGTACTGTATATATGTCTGTATTTCCAAGGCCGCCAGCTCCATTGTAGTAGATAAGGTTAAATATTATCAGGACTTAGGATTTTGGGTGGATA
The DNA here is from genome assembly GCF_055504915.1 of Nelumbo nucifera. Classification (NCBI taxonomy): domain Eukaryota; kingdom Viridiplantae; phylum Streptophyta; class Magnoliopsida; order Proteales; family Nelumbonaceae; genus Nelumbo; species Nelumbo nucifera. The sequence continues at coordinate 25,814,264 of NC_142652.1, read as the reverse complement.
TGAGGAGTTCAAATCAGTCCCCTACAAAATAGTTTCCCACAACATCCTACGGTATATCTCGGCTGTGTATTGAGAATACTTCTGATGATAATATCAAAAATGATGAGGCATCATCCAGAGATGTTCCCAATATATAACGGGGATGTGCTGTGGGATGTTCTAGAAAACTATCTTATGAGGGCTGATTTCAATTTGGATATGAGTCAAGCCGAGCCTATTAGATTATTTGAGCTTGCCTTGGTAGAAAAGCATAAGGTCGCACTTGAGCCTAGCTAGATTTAAAATTTTATATGTTCGAATGTATATAAAAATTAAAAAAATAATTCAATAAGGCTTATAAATTTTACAAGTTGAGCTTAATTGAACCAATGGCTGTGTTTGGTTGTAGCGCAATTTTATTTGCACTAATGGCTCAGTTTGTAAGGAGTAGAAATATAGAGTGCAAATCAGAGCATTTTGTATTATTTTGTATGCATTTGCATTGTACATATTTGTATTTATACTCTTTCCAAATTGAGCCAATACAAATGCATAGGAGTGCAAATGAAAAAAAAAATACAAATTCTTATTTAATTTTGTTTTGGGTTTTACTTTATTCTGCTTCATGCCTTAATTTACTGCATCAAACAAAATAAATTAAATTTTGAAACAAAAATAAGTTAGAATTTACACTCAAATCATTTATATTGCTAGAGTTTTGCATCAGTACAAATATATTTGCATTACAACCAAATACAGCCTATATATTGGATTCAAATTGAGCTTGTAGTTCAATTTAGATCGAGCCAAATTGGATATGGGTCAAGTCTGACAATGCCTTTGTCATGCCCCACCAATTATTCAATAGTTCTGGCAAACTTTTATAATTAATAGAAAGAAATTATTAATGTCTATTCGTATTATTTATGTATTAATAATAAATAAATAATTAATCATCATCATTTTAATTTCCTTGTATGCATTAAATTATTATACAACTGAATCGAGCAAGTTAGTCTATGCATCCTGACCTATTTTTGCTAAGTTCCTCATAGCTTTAAGACCAAAATTTAGAGGATGCTGGTTATAGAAATACATTAACTTAGCGGATCCAGCCTAGCCTAAACCTGGGTAAGACAAGACTATTTTTAGACCAATTAATTATCTAATTACAGATTTATGAATTTATTAAGTATTAAAACATTCTAGAATAATAAATAAAGGGGAAATGGAAAAAAACGAAAGCCAAGAAAATTCTGGATTATGGGAGGCTCGAATTGATTGATATAAATAGGATTCCATGCACACAATAACAATTCACCCACCAGACCCATATCACTGACATTGTCTCCATGGCCATTCTCCTCAAGCTTTGGAAGGACAGACCACCAACCATGGCCTTACACGGTGCACATAGCATATAATTGTCATAGTGAATATCTCAAATACATGTGTGTTAAATTCATGGACAAATGTTTCTGATGTACAATTGAATTTACATGTTTTCAAAGTGTGTAGAGTTTTCACTTACAGGAAATCTTGTTGCCCCCGAATCACCTATAGACAGAAACTCTCTTTACATAATATCTGATGTTACACGATCTAGTGCTCCCTGCTGGCGGATAGGGAGGTTGCCCGTCATGTGACGTAGGTCGCTAATTAGGCTTCGGTTTTGAAATAAAGCATTCAGTTTGATTTTAATTAGGAATTTCCTTCTGTAAGCTCCTATTTAAGGAGCCACGAATTGAAATAAAGTATTCAGTTTTCCAGCCAAGAAAAGAGTGAGGAGAGTTTGGGTGGTCTCTTCGACAAATCACCCCAAGGGAGAGTTCGGGTGGTCTCTTGGACAAATCACCCACTAGATAGGCAAAATAGGGTCTGTGCGCAAGGCCAAAGGCAAGGGAAGATCAGGGGTTCCTGCCGTGGAACGACCCGTGACGCGATCCTACGCTCGGGCCCATAACAAATTGGTATCAGAGCCTACCGTCATGGGGAACAGGAGCCGCTGACTTCCAGGGTCCACGAGCTAGAGCATAGGCTCGCCGAAACCTGCTTGGAAGTTCGTGAGGTCAAGGATGATGTCCGGGATCTGCGACGCCTTCTGGAAGCGTTTCTCTCCAACAACGAAAGAAGCTCGGAGGGAACCGCCACCACCAACAGCCGTCGATCGGACAGGGCGGAGACGTCCAGCGAACAGCAGACCGCTGCCCCAACAGCCGCTGTTATTCCAAAGTACAGTCGGCTGGAATTTCCATCCTACAACGGCGCGGGAGACCCACTGGGATGGTTGCACCGCTGCGAACAGTTCTTCCGCAACCAGCGCACTAATGACAAGGACAAGGTCAGCTTGGTCGCGTTCCATCTGACCGAAGAAGCGCAGCTCTGGTTCTACCGAGTGGAGCAGGAGGAACCAGGTCTTAGTTGGGGACAGTTCAAGTCGTACTGCCTCCTTCGGTTCGGACCCCCACTAACAAACAACCCTTTGGGGGAACTCATTAATCTCAAGCAGACCAGTACCGTAGCAGAGTATTAGCGGCAGTTCCAGACCCTTCTCGCCAGGGCCTCTTCAGTACGACCGGACCAGCAGGTTGATATGTTCACAGCTGGTCTAGCCGAACCCCTGAGAGTTGATGTAGAGATGCAGAGCCCGCCTAACCTGGTCACAGCAATGAATTTAGCCCGAGCCTTCGAACGCAAACTGCAGATCAGTCGAGGGCCGTTCAACATGGGATGCCCAGCAGTGGCTTGGACAAACCCGAAGCCTACTGGAGGAGGGTCTTCACTAGCAGACAACAGGGAACCACTCGGAATGGCTTCATATCCAGCAACCAGCCCAGAACGGAAGCCACAGACGAGCACCAATTCCAGATCAATATCCAGTGTGGGGAGCAACGGCGGTACACCTCCTATCAAGCACTTGTCAAGGGCTGAGATGGCAGAACGCAGGGCGAGGGGGCAATGTTTTAATTGCGATGAACCCTACTCGGCAGGGCACAGGTGCAAGAGACTTTTCTGCCTCCTGGTGAAACAAGAGGAAGATGAGGATGAACCCCCTCCGTGGGAACCCGATCCAGGAGGGCAAAGCCACCCAGGATTCCCTTGAGGGTGTTTCGACACCCAATTCGAGCTTGGGGACAAGCTCGTAGTCCGGGAGGGGTGTGATGTTATGGTCACACCATCTGACAAGGCACCGCGGCGCAGTCATAGGCAGCAGCCGCACAACAGTGGGCACCGCCTGGCAGCACTGCAACATGCACCGCCGATAGTGCGCAGCACGCATCGCCAGGCAGCAGCGCGCACCGCACGGCAGCACGCACCATGCACACGCCCGGCACCGTACGGCAGCGGCACCATGGCGCACAGCACGCACCGCCAGGCAGCAGCACGGTAGCAGCACCATGAGGCGCGTGCACGGCAGCGGCACCCTGAGGCATGCGCACGCACTGCGCGGCAGCAGCACTGCGCGGCAGCAGCACTGCGCGCACACACCGCGCGGCAGTGGCACCATGAGCCGCGCGCACGCACCCGACAGCAGCAGTAGAGCGGGGCCCACACGACAGCTCATAGGGGTGGGCCCACCCTTATCCGGACACATCAAGCCAACTCGCCGCCAGCTTACCTTATCCTTATCTTATCCCTTATCCCTTAGCTTTATCTTAATCTCATCTTTATCTTATCTTAAGTAATAGTGAGTTACCAATAGGAGTAGGTAATTAGGAGTTTGAGTCAAGTTGGAGTTTGAGTTTAATTAGGAATTTCCTTCTGTAAGCTCCTATTTAAGGAGCCACGAATTGAAATAAAGCATTCAGTTTTCCAGCCAAGAAAAGAGTGAGGAGAGTTTGGGTGGTCTCTTCGACAAATCACCCCAAGGGAGAGTTCGGGTGGTCTCTTGGACAAATCACCCACTAGATAGGCAAAATAGGGTCTGTGCGCAAGGCCAAAGGCAAGGGAAGATCAGGGGTTCCTGCCGTGGAACGACCCGTGACGCGATCCTACGCTCGGGCCCATAACACCACCCCAATGAGCTGTCGTGTGGGCCCCGCTCTACTGGTGCTGCCGGGTGCGTGCGCGCGGCTCATGGTGCCACTGCCGCGCGGTGCGTGCGCGCAGTGCTACTGCCGTGCAGTGCGTGCGCATGCCTCAGGGTGCCGCTGCCGTGCACGCGCCTCATGGTGCTGCTACCGTGCTGCCGCCTGGCGGTGCGTGCTGTGCGCCATGGTGCCGCTGCCGTGCGGTGCCGGGCGTGTGCATGGTGCGTGCTGCCGTGCGGTGCGGCGGTGCGCGCTGCTGCCTGGCGATGCGTGCTGCGCACTATCGGCGGTGCATGTTGCAGTGCTGCCAGGCGATGCCCACTGTTGTGCGGCCTGCTGTGCGGCTGCTACCTATGACTGCGCCGTGGTGCCTTGTCGGATGGTGTGACCATAACAACTGGCAAAGGCAGTTCGCCTCTTACACCGACCTGACACTTTCCAGGATGTTCACAGGTCGGCCTGCCAAGGTGGGGTCAAAGAGGTCGAAACGGGTGTGATGTATTCGAAGTGCTTCTGAGGTCAATGCTTACATAGTGCTGAAGTATCGTATGATGATTCTAGAATGTCATGTGTCATGATGTCACTAACCCCTCATTATTATCCAATTACACATTAAAAATACGAATGTTTCCCACTGAATTTCCATGCTTTCAGAGTGTAAAGTCTTAGCTTACAGCAAATCTTGCCGGCAAAATGTAGGAACTCACAAAACAAAAACGCCTTGTGCCAACATTTGAGTGCTGGTTCCAACTCTTGCCCTCCTCAACTAGGCTTTAGCCTTGGATTAATCATGCTGAAACTGAATAGAAGAGTGGTCGTTGGGCTATCATCTGCTGGACCCCAATTGAGTTGGGAAACTACATTCTCCGACAAGCCACGGTGGGACACGAAGGTGGCAATTAATAAGCGAGAACAAACGAACCCAACCTGGCTCATATATATGAATTAGGCATATTCCTTGCTGGCTTGCGCGTCCTCACTTGTAAGTAGTGCCTAGGTGGACCGATTATGTCAAGATTCATCTAATTGTAATCTTGTATACGAAGCCAATTGTATAGTACTCTCTTATCTTCTCAAATTAATCAATACGGACTATTCCGACTGTCGGGAAGCCAATTAGATTTAGATAAAGGGTGCCTGCCGGGAAGCATCCAAATAGTATAGTCTCTGCTTGTCTTAATTGGACTTGCTCATGCATATCCCACATTCAATAATGTAGGGATATCTTTAATCATTTAAAAGGTCGGTGTTCTTATCTTCTCAAATTCAATACAGACTATTGCGACTGTATTAGGTGTGTGAGGACACACACCCAGCCTATAATGAGAGGGCGTAGGCAAATGATTAAATGGTTGTCCAAATCACCACCACTACACAAGTCGACCCACTACACAATGATAATGATTCAACAAATCGACCCACCACACAGTATGGGTCCTAACAATTGGATTACCAACAGCAAAACCAGAATATTTAAGCAGATGGTTTTTGACGTTTGATCATATTCAAGTGGGGATGTATAAATTTGTCCGTCATCCATGGCTATCACTTTTGCACTTAGACCCATAACCTTGCAACTATACTAAGGGGAGAAAAAGGAGGCCTGAGATGAGCTAAAATCTGACTTATTTTTATCATCCAAACTAGCTTTCCTTACTTTTGTAATTTTTCACTCTTTGATTCAATTTTGGAGTAAATTAATACATAATAACCAGTACTTGTAATAATATTTTGACCAATCATTCCACTTACAGAACTTATCAAAGACAATTCTACTTACAGACGAGATAAAAGAAAGCGCCGATAAAAAGAAAGAAAAATAGAAATAGAGGCCAGAAAAGATCATATCCGTCTAAGTAAATCAAACTTTTCATCAACCCATCATAGTTTGGGTAGTCGGTGGCACCATGGCAACTTGTGCCTGCTGCTGCTGTTGTCTCGCTACGTTTCCAAGCCATCCTATTCATAGATAATACACAAGTTAGAATTAGGCAGCACAAGCTGAAGTCCTAGCGCTTAACCAGAAAAGCAAGTCGGATCTCTTTGTACTCAACCCAAACCCAATACTAGCGCAGAAAGAGAAACTCAGGAGGGTCCGTTTGACAAAGCAGGGTCGCACAACTAACCAGACCCAAGTTGAATTCATAACCGAACTAGAATAAAGAATTAAGGGAAAAAGGTAGAAGTTTTATTACCTATTGAAGGGTCGAAGCCTCTGTGTTGAAGTTCCCTGTATTCCTGGCAAAGAGCGCACCATTCACAAAGGAAGTGAGTGACCCAATCCGGGGCGGGTGCCTCCATAAGCCCAAATTTGTTCCTCAGCTTGGTACGGTAAGTGCAAGAGTAGATACACGGAATCCAAATGAGTAAGGCAATTGCACCGTAAAGTAGCCCGCTAGTCCCACAATCTGCATCAGACAACAAACACTCTAATCAACACCCAGAAGAACATGAAAAGGATCGATCATTCGTTCTTCATACATGCCCACCTCTGCGGATCCCGGATTCCTGCCAGAGATTCAAGAAAAGAACCAACAGAGATATATGGACTTGAGATACAGGTTTGTCTACTTACTAGTGTAGCCATTGTCGACGATCTCTGCGACTTGCCCGAACGTCAGGCAGGGAAAGAAAGCCGTGGTGACAGCTGCAACAGGTAACAGATAATTTAGCAAAAGTACTTACTTGAACTTCATTTGGGAATTCAGAAAGAGAAATAAGGAAAAGGATTAAGAGATTATCACCGTTGGTGGGATCTTCCATGCAGTCGAATAGACCGGTTGACCAAGGCTCAGTGCCAACCGCCGGATATTGCACAGGGATCCCCGCTGCAGCATTTGGCTGAGGCTTGAGAGGAGATTGTGGCTGTTGGGGGTAGGTCTGGAGTGCTGGCGGAGGGAATTGCACCGGTTGAGGGGGAAATTGTTGTGGATTGACTGGAGGAGGATATCGTGCTGGTTGAGGTGGGTAAGTCGGGTTTTGAGGCGGGTATGGTGCGGGCTTACTAGGGTATGTCGAGTTCTGCGGTGGATATGGCGCCGGTTGCGGTGGTGGGTACACTGGATTTGTTTGCTGGTTCGGAGGTGGGTATTGTGTTGGTTGATATTGTGGTTCTTGTGGTGCGTATTGTGCCGGTTGTGGTGGCGGTGGTGTCTGGAACTGGAACTGTTGTTGGGTGGTAGGGTCATTTTCCGGTGGGTAAGGTGATTGGGGCTGGTTGGCCTCATGGGGGTTAGCCTCGTAGGCTTCCGGAGATCTCTCCTGGGGTTGTGTCGGATCATATTCTGGTTGAGGATTTTCTCTTTGTGGACGCCCCATTTGCTCTTCGCTTGTGTTTTACGGGTCTAGAAGATATCCAACTCAGCTGCTTTGAGAAAGCTTTGTATAAACAGAAGAGAAAGTGGATATTTATACAGAGAGGAGAACGTGCACTCGTCCAAGTCTATAGTCTATACAACGACTCTATAAGGCAAAGGATATCTACCCAAAAAAATGTCAACCATCCCGTGATAAGCAATTGAAAGATTGACTCGGTGGATAGTGGATTGGGTCGATTCGGGACCGGATGGGCCGGAGATAAAATTTAAACCGGATTTATTTGCTCCTCACTGGTCGTGCCTCACATCGCATCACAGCCCTGCATTAGGAATATCTTTACATTAATGACAAAATCAAATATGGAAGATATTCTAAATGTCTTGACTTGGTCTACACGTCCACACTTCTGGCGCCAACCAATCACTGTAGAAACTCGCAAGAGTAAAGAGTATTAAGTCCTAAACACTTGACAAAGTGATTGGTTTGGTACTGTGTAATGTACATTCTACAGAGAATTAGAATGCAAACTAGTCTTATCTGTCTATGAAAGAAGAAAATGGCAATATTGACTTTGACTGCCTATCACTTTGGTCATCCAATTCGGCTAGCCTCCTGAACAAGCCAATGGAACCCAGCTATAAATTGTGCGGCATTACTATTACGCATGAACAGTGGTTAGATACAAGAACACGACTTCAATACCACTGCCAATATCTTCCAAATCCTCTCCTGTCGTTGTTGTTGGAAGTTCTTAATATGCCCTTCACATTCCCAACTTGCATTACCAAGCTTGAATTATTCTCTCCAGCTAACTTCATTTCTTCAGCAAACAATTAATGTCCCCAAGCAGATTCATTGTGCAAGTCAACCTTGTATTACCAACATTAATTAAATTTTTAGTTGGGATCACAAATAAAGGACATTTCTCTTCCTTCAAGGAGGAACTCTAAATTTACTCACATAGGTAGGGAAGTAGGAGTAAAGTCTACTCTTAGCTGAGAAGTCTCAGAGTGGACTGAGAAGATTTGATTAGTTAGCGGTTCTCCAAAATTTTCTGAGAAAACTTTGGCTGTTTGGGAAATTTTGATTCAATTTTAATCTATTTGTTTATTTTCAGAGCAGAAAATTGAAATAAAATTTGAAGCAAAGGTAAAAGTCAAAGCAAAAGAGCACCAGGATTTGCATTATTTTCATTAATTTGCACTCTCATGCATTTATGCTAGTGCAAATGAAATTGTATTGTAAACATATAGAGCTTAAAACTCAATTTGGAAAGAGTACAAATAGAAATATGTACAGTGTAAAATATACAAACTAACATAAAAGTCAAAGCAAAAGAGCACCAGGATTTGTATTATTTTCATTAATTTGCACTCTCATGCATTTATGCTAGTGCAAATGAAATTGTATTGTAAACATATAGAGCTTAAGACTCAGTTTGGGTAGAGTACAAATAGAAATATGTACAGTATAAAATATACAAACTAACATAAAATACAAGGTTTTACACTATATATTTGTATTTGTACTCTTTCGAAACGGGATTCAACTGGCAGCAACCTTCGGTTTTTAAATCTGTCATTAGGGATGACAATATCCAACCTGATGCGCATTGCTCTAGACATCCCTCTTGGGAACTTTCAAGCTTAGGAAAGCCTAACCCAGACACGGCCTGCATCAAGCCTGTATATAATGTGTTTATGTATGTGTAGTATGTTGATTGACAATTCTAATCCCTTTTAATTTTGTAACAAGGGGGTAGGGATTGCAATTTTAAATTTGAGAACAAGCTGTTAGTAAAATGTGGCTGTTTGGGAGGGCTTTCACATGGTGGTTTTTTAATTTGGATTAGCTGAACACGATGATATAATGCCTCATGGCAGCCATAAATGCTAAGTGAGTGATTGAGTGGTTGTGGATCGTATACATTTTATACCGGCGTGGAGCATTACCATTGGTACCATTTACCATAGCCTATTATGGGTTTGACCATGATATTGGAAACACATCATATCTAAAAAACCTGTGACCAATCAACTGGTATCATAAATGTATTAACCAATCAGATGGTATTTATTTAAATTCATGTGTGGATTTTGATTGGTACAATGTCTTTGGGTCATCATACATTATCCCATAATATTTGGTGAAAACCTGGCCCATAAATTCTAAAATAGTTGTCTTAGAGCCGAAAATTGAAAAATATGGCTCTTGGCTTTATAGCTGAAACTTCTTTTTATGATTTCTCTAAAACAGCTCAACCAAAAGCTTCAACTCTCCCAAATGAGCCCTTTATCTTAATTCAAGATAGTTGAAAGATTGATCTAGCAAATTAGTGTTTATATCATTCTAAGATTGCATTTGGCATTCCTTATTTTAAGGACTTATCTCCTCTTTATATTTAAAATATTCCTATGAACACTGAATTTTTAATTGCAAAAAGGAGATAAATTCTTAAAATAAAGAATGTCAAATGTGGCTTAAGTCTTTTTCTTTTTCTTTTTCTTTTTCTTTTTCTTTCTTTTAATTTTCAAGTAATAATCAATCATCAAATAATTACAATAACTGATCCTCATAATAAGAATGTTTGTTATTAGGAATATTATAAATAAATATGATAAAAACAAAGAGAAGAGAGCCATTCCACTTGCGGGAAGGAGATATTGACAAAATAATGGATATAGATAGCAAATGAAATATGAAAATGAAAACAAAAAAGAAAGAAAAAAAAAAAACACAACACAACACCACAAATCAGAACCGTCCAACTAAATCAGCTTCTCGTCATCCCATCATAGTTTGGGTTGGGGGAGGCACCATTTGAACTTGTGCTTGCTGCTGCTGCCTTGCTACGTTTGCCAGCCATCCTAATCAATTACAAAAAATCTAAAATTAGAAAGGAAATAAAATATAGAAATCAGGACACACCGACGCGCGGCGAACCCTAACAAAGGAGAAGTCCTGATCCCCGAGTCCCTGACCCTAAATTGCCCGTCGGGTGGGCTAGCACCCAGGTTTAATCTAAATCGATTGAAATTCAAATCACCAGAGTTGTCTCTCGGCAAAACCGGTTTTCATTGGGTCCGAATCGGAACTGACAAAAGGAGAAAAAATGCCGGGTCGTTCACGTGGGCAACAACCACTCCGGTTTATCAGAGTTTTGAAATTTTTTTACCTATTGAAGGGTCCAAGCCTCTAAGCTGGAGTTCCCTGTATTCCTGGCAGAGGGCACAATATTCACAAAGGAAATGGGTAACCCAATCCGGGGCGGGTGACTCCACGAGCCCAAATTTGCTCCTCAGCTTCGTACGGTAGGTGCATGAATAGATGCACGGCAACCCGATAAAACCTAAAACCAAACCATAAAGAAGCCCGCTGGTCCCACAAGCTGCATCAAACAAGAAACACGTGTCACTACTTGCCTACGTCTCTGAAACCAATGGGATTCGCGGTGAAATCATCGATGAAGAAACAAGATTGTATGGTTGATGAAAATAAAGAAGAGAGAGAACCCATAAAGATGAATCTAAATGCTAAAATGTTCGGTGTTACAAGTTTGGCCATTGTCAACTATTTCTGCAACCTGCCCGAACGTCAAGCAAGGGAAGAAAAATGTGATGAGAGCTGCAACAGAGAAATTGATTAATTAGCAATCGTTCTTAAGTTTTCTTTCAAGAAAGCAAATTGACGTAAAAATTAACGAGAAAGGTCTTTACTGTTGGTGGGATCGTCCATGCAGTCGAATAGCCCGGTCTTCCAGCCTTCAGTGGGGACCATTGGGTATTGCACTACCGGAATACCAGGTTGTGGTGGTCCTGGTGGAGTCTTGTAGGGGGACTGTGGCTGTGGTGGGTATTGAGGTTGCGGAATTGGCGGAGGGAACTGCACCGTCTGAGGCTGAGGAGGGAATTGTTGGGGACTGGCTTGGGGAACGTAGTTTGCTGGAGATGCCTGAGGCGGGTATGTGGGGTTTTGTGGTGGGTAGGAGGCCGGCTGAGCAGGAGGATACGCCGGGTTCTGTGGTGGGTAGGTTGCTGTCTGAGGCTGAGGCTGATACGTGGGATTTTGTGGTGGGTAGGAAGCTGGCTGAGCAGGGGGATACGTCGGCTTCTGTGATGGGTAGGTTGCAGGCTGAGGCTGAGGCTGGTACTGTGCTGGTTGATACTGAGGGTTTTGTGGAGGGTATTGTGCCGGCTGAGGAGCAGGTGGTGGTTGCATTGTTGAGTCATTTTCCGGCAGTGGGTAAGATGGTTCCGGCTGGTATGTATTGTCGAGAGGTATCTCCTCCGGTTGTGGACCTTCTCCTTGGGGACGACCCATTGGCTATTTGGCTTCTCCCTCTTGGTTCCTCAGAGATTCCAACTCACAGAAAGAGAGAGAGAGAGCAGCTTATGGGAACTAAGCTTCAAGAAAGCATTATATAAGCAGAGAAGAGATGCATCTGGTCAACCCATTCCGGTAACAGAATGATAATGGACTAATGCTTGGTTTTATGTATAATTAATTCTACAGTCTGCATACAATACAAAACTAACTAAAGTCTACGGCAAATAAAGTTTAAACAAGTTCGAGCTGGTGGAGGGTTGACTTTAAATCTTCCAAATTAATTTAAGTAATAGAAAGATAACAGCTGGCCAGCCTGGCCCCAAAATCGGCGGCCGGGGAATAGAACTGTTTGCACAGTTTTACAACTTATTTTAACAAATTAATGCGTTTGAATGCAAGTTATCATCTTCCAATAACTAGTCTAATAATTCCTTGTCAGTTCTTAGGTTTTGAATTAAAATGTGGCGCCACTTGCATTTCTTTTTTATTCATTCACTTCTTCAACCAAGAAACGCCTTCCTAACTCAGTTATTCTTACTCTTTCTCATTGTCTAGATCCATGTAAGAGGTAAAATAATTATAAATCAGTCCTTAAATTACACAAACATTTACATTAAGAGTAGATCTCTATGCATTCTGATTCTCCTTAAATTAGTCCTGTCTAGTTCGAATTATTCATACTTTACCCCAATCTATGATGTTGAAGGTTTTTTAGGCTATGTTTGGTTGCAGTGCAAATTCATTTGCACTAGTACAAATGCATGGGAGTGCAAATGTAAAAAAATGCAAATTCTTGTCCAATTTTGGTTTTGATTTTAATTTATTCTGCTTCGTGTCTTAATTTACTTCATTTGTACTGTAATCAAATCATTTGCATTGCCATGGTTTTGCATCAGTGCAAATTTATTTGCATTACAACCAAATGCAGCCTTAGAGGCAATTTTTACGATGCAAATGATGTTCATCCTCTAGAAATCTGTTTGGATGCACAATTCTTGTCCAATTTTGGTTTGGATTTTAATTTATTCTGCTTCATGTCTTAATTTGCTTCATTTGTACTGCAATCAAATCATTTGCACTGCCATGATTTTGCATCAGTGCAAATTTATTTGCATTACAACCAAATGCAGCCTTAGACGATGCAAATGATGTTCATCCTCTAGAAATCTGTTTGGATGCACATGTGTTCTAACGAGTAAAATGGAGTCTTATATTGAAGACAAAAGAAATGAAAGGGATTGTTGAGTTTGTGCCTTGAATTCTTTGTTGCAGTTATTCAATGTCCCAGCCCACATTGTGGAGAAAACCCAAAGGCAAAATTTTATTGTGGCCCCAACCTTCTGCTTCCACTACAGACCATCTTTGCATGTGCGGGGGTGGAGCTATGGGTACAATTCATTTTTATCTTATGGGTTCAACTTAAGAGTCTGAATCTCCTGCACAATCCTTCCCGAAGAGATTCCCGCATATGAAATTAGAGTGTTATGTCACCATTCTCTCAAGCTTAAATTTCACATGTGCCAGTGGGAGTAACAAACTTTTCAAACATCCTCCCATTCTATTTTTAATATATTAAAATTTTAAAATAAATAAAAAATATGGATTAGGGTTTCTTCGTCCTATTTTGTTCAAATAAAATATAAGAATTTAAGAGCTGAAACTAATCAGAAAAAACCAATTTAGATTTCTGACTCCCAAAATTGAACGCCTGAAGCTGAGACGATTCTCTGGCTTTTAAATGATTATCAACTGGAATCGTGTTCTATCACTTGTAACTAAGAAGGTTTGTTTGCTCTTGTCAAGTCCGATCCTCCACAGGTCTATTTTGAATGCAAGATGTCACCACAAGGAACAAACAACTGAGCTATGTGAGATTCTTGAATGGAAGTCTGGCCCTGTACTTAAATGTCAGATCTACTACTGGCCTAAACATTGCAGATATTTATATACCTGTTCCTAAATTGTCATCAATGATGGATACATGAAGTTGGGTTTTCTCTTTATCTATGTGCAAGAAGAAATTGAGCAAGTCTCAGAGTGAAAGCTTGGGTATATTGGTGTTTAGGATTTCTATAAGAGAGTGCTTTTTGCACAATATTGTATTTTCCATTGTCGTTTTCCATGGATTTCTACTCCTTCACCCATGGATTGCCATTTTCTATGGATTTCTACACCTCTTTCACCCATGATGTAGATCATAAGCCGAATCACATTAATCGTTGTGTGCATTCTTGAATTCCCCTGTTTTGCATTTTCTTCTTGTTTTTTTTTTCTTTTATATTTGGCAATTATTTTGATATTACGTTTGTTCCACCATAAGAAAAAATTTATATACAAGGAGTGCCCAAAAACCGAATGACTTAAGCTTTTGGGTTGTAATTTGCCAAGTGTCTAACTCTTGTGTGTAAGTCCCACAGTATACATATGCACAAGTTTCCTGATTTGGAAACTCCCCTCTGTTACAACTTCTCTCATGGTGCAACAAAACCAAATTAAAGGTTGAAAAAAACTTTAGTTGTTCATAAAAAACACCCTTTTGAGAGTAATTGCCCTTAATATTCTATTAACCAAAATATATGACAAATAAGGGATTAAGTGGGATAACATGATCTGTGGCTGTAGTGATGTGGGTAGGAGGAGATCGAACACCCCGAACAGCCAAAACTGTTTTTCAAACAGCCAACATTTTCCCTGAAAATCCAGGAAACAGTGGTAAGGGAAACTATTTGTTTAGGCTTAAGGTCGATCGTTTAATTTTGTCAATATCAATCTAGACAATATATAATTGCAGTGACCTTTAATTTCGAAGATCTTAAGCACTCAGCTCCTTCTTAGACAGGGAATTTATCTTAATTAATCTTCTTTAATTTGCAGGGTTCATGTTGTGTAGATTTTGATTTTATAGGAACCGAGTCGGTATATATGGTTCCAAGTGTTTACATGAGGGAATGAAAATTGCAAACCCTGAGAAATCATGGGCTCAAATTAGTTTTCAATCGGATTGACTTCATTATTTTTTGTATATACATTGGGCCCAAATCGGTTTTAAGAATACAATCCACCATGTTCAATGGAATTGACTCCATTATCTTTCTATTCTTCAATAATTGACTAAACCAGTGACAGCCTGAACTGACTTTATTGCCTTAAATGTTCCAGCCTTGTACAACAAGCTTTTTTTATTCCCTTTCTTTATAACCACTATTCCAAGCTGTTGCAATGATATTGGTTGGAGACTGCTTCATTAGTTTTTCGTTTTGACTAGCTTAAGCAATTTCGATATTTCCAAGCTGGTATATTAATTTCTGTACACTGTATAAGGGAATGTAGGTTTCGTAACCTTGGCATGTTTACTACAAATATATAATTATTAATATAAACAAATCACAATGTGTATTCATTTTATACCAAGCTTTTGCCACACGACAAAATGGTTCTATGTACTATGTAGGAAAAAAAACTATGGTTCTATTTTCTATGGAAAAAAGTATTTTCACAAGACCTATCAATGGTTCGAGCAGACCCCAAAAGACACAATTACATAGGGTTTTGGGTCTATACTCTCTCCCTCCCTGTGTATATTTTTCTCTTGATATATACCTGTAATGTTATGATATTATGATGATCAAATGTGTCAATTTAACAAATAAGTAAGCTTATTGTTTAATAACTAGTTAAACCAGCAGGCAAAACTGGGTCTACCCTGACCTAGACCAGACCCAACCTATTGACTGTAGTAATATTCACCAAAATTTTTGCCTTCGTGTTCCAATCAGTGGTTTTTTTTTTTTTTTTGGGGGGGGGGGGGGTGTTGCTTTGGGTTTAGGGTGATCACTTACCCAATTAGTTGCTTGTTTCTCAAATGATAAATAAATTAAAGAATGAAACTGAGATTGAGATGTGTTCTATGATTCCAGACATTTTTTTCTTCTTTTCTTTTGTTTTTGTGTTTTTTTCCTTATTTATCTGGTTTGATTGAAAACAAGAGAGAAACAGAAAGTTGTGAGGGCAAGTTCTTAGGAATTTTTCGAAAATCCATTTTGCTTATTCGTCTAACTGGGATCATCTCAGTAACAGTATGACACCCAAATAATGTTGGGTTCTGAAGCTCCATATAGAAGTGTGGAATGATGATATCCATAAAGAAATTCTCGTTGAGTATCACATGTTTGGATATGTATCTCGAGTACGCTTATTGGATCGCCATTCATTAGATGTAGGAGTCCTGTGTCTACAAGATTTCTAAAGTTTTTTTTTTTTCACCAACTAAAAAGGCATCACATGATTAAATGTATAGGTCTCTGTGTCTACAAGATTTTGCAAATCTTAAGCCAAAAGCCTTCTATCACATGGTAACCAGAGTCAAATTTTCAACCTTGTTTTTTTTTTAATTCAAGAAAAATTAAGGAGAAACTGTTATTTGCAAGGTTTTTAAAATCAAACTAGACAATGAATCCGTCAGGGGAAAGGTTCTCGGGTAGAACGGTCCGACTGTTCGAACTAAACAGACGGCCTGTTTTGACAAAAAAATAAAAACGGCCAAAATTATTGAACAGTTCGAATGGTTCAACTGCCCAAATCAACGGTTTTTGACAAAATAACAATTATAGCATAAAACGGAATTAATCACCTGACCAATTTCCGTTCCGATCCAATCCGATTTTGAAAAGCATGGTTATTTGTAGGGAGAAACACAAACAGTTTTACTGGTGTCCTCTTGCATCACATATTTTCTCCTACATTTCCAAGTATTACTGGTGTCCTCTTGCATCACCTATTTTCTCCTACATTTCCATTCAGTATATATGTGACAGTATTGTCATATGTTTGACTATATTCTCGTTCTGTGTACATGACCTCTACCAAATTAAATTACACCCTCCATTGCTTCCATAGAGATGACTTACATCCCTTATACATTACCCCATATATATAATATATATGTTCAACTTGCCTCCATGCTTGGTTTCGACTTTCAATTACTCGGTTCCTTAAAGAACAAGGCTTGCCGGAACTGTGTTCGCTTCACATGCATGAAATCTGACAAGGAAAACTTAGCTGCGAAACTTAAAATATTATTACATGTATTACTTATTTTTCAAGTTTAACCACTTCTGATGTGGCAAGTTTTGAGCCGCAATAACCCTCTGCCACACGGCAAAAAAAAAAAATCCTTGTGTACACCAATCAGTAGGTTGAGGCATACTTCTGTACATGAAACATACAAGGGGACGCACCACCAAAGGATTTCCTTTTGGTAGTTAATACCACACCCGACCAATGTATTTTCAGCGAGGCCATCTTAATTAATTAATCAGCTGCCCACGTGAACCCAAGCGTATATCTCTGTGGGTGTCTGGTTGATTTTAATGAAACAGAAAAATTCTTTGAGAACAAACACTTACTCAAGTAGTCTGGTATAATAATACCATACGACCAAGTATGCATAGTCTGTTCTAAATAGTTTCCCAGCAGCAAATATTATTCCATGCAAACTCGTATATATATCCAGCCTTGCATGGTGACTTCGGAATTTGAAATTGGCGTAAACGCTGGTGGAAATAATAAATACTTAATTTGTTGATCATGTTATAATTCACCAGTTTTCCTTAAAAAAACAAGAATCAAGATCAAGAATACAACCTATCAATCACAAGCTGCAGCCACCCAAGTTAGACCTTACAGCGTCAATTAACTTGTTGTCTATTTAAGTAGCAAGCACCCATAAGCTGGTTTCAGAAGAGATATAAAGCAAGTTCTCTCCCTCTCTCTTGCACTACTGGTTTCTAGCTTTTCATTCCCTCTCTCTCTCGTTCATTTTAACGCAATTAATGTATCCCAATAATCCTGCCCCGGTTCCAAACCCTCCTGCTTGTGCCGTCCCAGCTGGTCAATGGACAACAGGCCTCTGCGATTGTTTTGATGATCCAGGCAACTGTAAGATCCTTCGACTTTATTCTTTTCTTTGACATGCTCTTTCTTTCTTACCAAATCTGGGATGGCGTAATTGCTAATTCCTTACTGAGAAATCGAACAATGACTTCGATCTCTCTTTCTCTCTCTCTTCTCAAGGCTGCATCACCTTTTGTTGTCCCTGCGTCACCTTTGGGCAGAATGCAGAGGTGATAGATAAAGGAACCACATGTAAGTATATTCAATCGCTTACCTTAATTTTAAATATATGGTCGTGTTATAACAATTTAATGATGTTCCATCTTAAGAGAGAGGTGAGACTTGAGAGCCATAATAACAGCTATCTATTCTCTAATTCCTTCATATGAATGACATGCAACTTATCTCGATAAAACTACCCAGCTCTATTTATATGAAATATCAGGTTGCCAACAAACAATCAGAAGTATTGCTTCACCCTCTGAATCTTTTGTTTCTGTACCAGAAAATAATAATAAGTGATTTATTGGTAGAGCGGTGAATTTAATTGTAAAACATATATATGATGCTGGAAAATTTAAAATTGTAACCAATCAACTGCCTTTCCAGCATCATAAATTTTTCCGTTATTATGGGCAAATTTTATCATCCGCTAATTTCATTTGATTCTCTCTAGCTTCCATGCAAAACTGAAGTAGCTTCCATATTTCTTTCGTGTAAACTACTTCAGCCATTGTTGTCATGCATCCAAGATTATGAGGATAGAGAAAACCATGTAGAGAACCCTGGCTGAAACCTTTTCCACGAATAGAGGGTGGAGAAGGAATAGAGAGATCAGTCACAGAGTTCCTTGGGGCCCCAAAATTGCTGCCAAGTATAAGATTCTTTGATCGCTCACATATCTCAGCTGCTAAAAGATTTTATAGAAAACCCAAGCCTATATCTCACTTAAACGAATTAAGAAATCATTCCCAAGTTCTCACACTGCTTCCCATGTTGCAATACTTGTAGCTTGTGGGGTTGCCGGCTTCATCTACTACGCCCTGGCAAACATTGGCTGCTCATGTCTCTATACATTTTCCTACCGATCCAAGTTAAGGGGATTGTATTCATTACAGGAAGCTCCATGTGGAGACTTGCTCATTCATTGTTGCTGCCTTTCCTGTGCTCTTTGTCAGGAGTACAGGGAGCTCAAGAACCGTGGTGTGGATCCTTCTATAGGTATATACTTCTACTGATCTCTGGCAATTAAACAGTTTCACCCTAGAAATCAATTTCCTTCATTTTGCTTAATTTGATTGCACACGCTGATAACAGTGATGCCTATTTATGATGATTCCTGTTATTACAAGGTTGGCAAGCCAATGCTGAGAAGTGGAACCGAACTGGTGGCGGAGGCATTGTAATGGCCCCAATTGTTGCTCCAGGCATGGCTCGTTAGGCTTCTCCGGTTGTTTCATTGAACATATCTAGACGTCTCTGCTCATTTGGCTTTTGAAGATTTTGTTTCACTACGCTTCCTCTTTAGGCTTTCTCCAAGCTAGCTTTCGTCTACTGTTCTTTGCATCTATTCTGTTTGCTGTCATTGTATTGTTCTTCATCAGTTTGGTTTGTAATTTGTCCAAATAAAAAGTGAACCAGGTTCTGGGTATGCTTTTGGGATACCCATGCAGATCCAAGTGGCCTAAATATGATCATACGGAAAGTGTACCCGCAACTATTCGTATAATTCTATGGATATACTGTGATCAATAACAAACCAGAAAACAAGCATACAGATTTGATGGAGTCCCAGAATGGACCCATTTTCCTAATTTAAAATTGGGTCCAGGAGGAAGGTTTGGACTGCTTTTAATCTGATCAGATATCCCGAACAGAACTGGGTGTTGAGATGCAAAATCCAGAAGGTTCTGCCAATATCAACAACTTCGTACAATGAAATAGTTCATAATCAATGAGACGAGGCACATTTATAGTCATCAATCTTGAGGTCCATCAAATATGACAACAAACTGAACATAATTCACACTTCATATGTTAATTAGCTGAGGCGTTTGGCAAGTCTTTTTTATGGTTTTTCAGATTTTTCAAAGCTTGGAAGACTTGGAAGACAGGAAAACAGAAAAATCTATGCCCTAAAAAGCTCATGGAAGCCCAAAATGGCTAAAAATCTGAATGCTTGAAACAAAGCTCCCAGTCTTTCTGCACTTAAGATCTTTCATTTAACAGCTCTGTAAATCATGATTTTAACAGCTCTTTGACCAAAATTTGCTCATTCCTGTTTTTCTGTATTTCTGCACATAAGCTGATATGGGAATATTACAGTTGAAACCAGTATGTACTCGGTGTAAATCTAAATTTACACTGTGGGTTATTACACCGATGGGTTCATGAGAGTGTAAAATGGGAACCGGATGTTTGTCCCATTTAACACTCTTTGCGTTTGATAAATCATTGAGGTAAAAGTCCACTGCTTTCTAACCGAGAGATTGCAATCCTGGCCGGCAGAGAAAAGGAAAACCGTCTGTTTCAATTTCTAGCAACAACAACCACCGTCGAGGGAACTCTGATAACCACCGCAAACGGCGGTGAGCAGCGTATCAGACCAAGAAGTACACAAAATGGAAACAACTCAAATAAATGTAAAAGGAAAACGAAAAAAGGAGAGACACAAGGGAGAATAGAAGTTATTTGAGTTATATGCTAGTTAGACATGGGATGTTGCAACAGGAGAGGCTCTCGTACGTTCGGACCATTCGTTCTCGAACAGCAGTGGTGACCAGGGGTTGCAACTGGAGATCGATGAAACAGGTGATCTTCTAAGTGTAAGTTTTGCCCAAAGAAGAGAGGAAGATGACTTTGAATAATGGCTGCTACCGTTGGTCCTAATTGGCTGGCAAGGAAAACGAGGACAGGGGATCGGCAAGCGGTTAGGGAAGCCAAAATATTGAAAGAAACTGGTGTAGATAATGGAGTACAAAGAAACGGTGAGAATGAGGGGAGATGAGGGGAAAATGATATTGGCCAACACTAGTTGGATTCAAACTCGCTACTGCAACAAGTTAGAGACCCGAGGTACCGTGAGACTGGAGACGATATATGAAGAGAGATAGAGGGAGAGAAGAAAAGCGCAGAGAGGAAGGGGAGAATGAAGGAAAAATACCATAGGAAAAGGAAGAAGAGATCGGGGGAGGGGAGGTTGTCGCCGCCTCTCTGTTCTCGTCGGAGGAAGATGATGAACAGATCGAGTTTTACACTTCTACCCTTTACCGCTCACCGCTCACTAATAATGTCTTTGGAGAAGACAGTGAACAGGGTAGGTCGAAGGTAGGAGAAGAAGGAATAGAAGGAGGAGAAGAAAAGAGAGAGGGAGAGAGAGAGGCCAGAGATGGAGCAGAAAAGGGATCCGGCCGGAAATGGGGGATGCCGCCGTCGTACTGGTTCACTCTCTTCTTCGATCGAACAAACAAATGTAGCCGTTGGGGAAGAGACGTGAGGTAACCGTTGGACAGAGGAAGAGGAAGGTAAAGACGTAAAGTTTTACATCGATTTTAGCGACGTAAACTTTCCACTGATTTTCGATGAATATTCCGACAAGAATGGACTTTTTACACTGATTGACGAGGTATATTAACACCTCTTCTTCTAAATGCTTGTAAAATCGAATTGGGATGTAAAATTTACCCCGATTCTCATTTACACCTCTATCAAACGCAGCCAAATTAAAAAAGAACCATTACAGGAATGCAAATAAATGTCGTCCTCACGTGCATTCATACAGCCAACAACGTAAAAGAGCAGGTATTGGACGCCCAATAGCTTTGAACCGTATCAACCTTTGAGGTCCCAAGTCCGTCGCATAATCAGATTTCAAATAAATATTCTGCTATCCTGTTCTAGGAAGCAGATTCAATTCCAATTTTGGAGAAGAGGACAATAAAAGGACTGTTTGGAATCAATCCTCTCTACCCGATTAACACATGCTAAGCCTCTGGCTTCTCAACTGCTTGGAACTAGCTAGAGGCCCCTTGTGTTGTGTCAAAGACCAATATCACTGAAAGAACTTGAACAAATTTGACGAGAAGGCGAGACTGAATTTGGTTCGGGTGAGGATGATGAAGAAACCAAAGGCCCCAACCGAGAACTGTTAGTTGAAATGAGCTGAAAGTGGGCTGTTATATGTAACCAATACTTAGGTACCACCGGGGGTGGCCCAAAACAATCAGTTAAAGCAGCAGTAGATGAAGATAGAGAATATCGGGTAACAATCTTCATTAAAAACCACATGACGGGAATTGTATATGCGGCCTGTGGCAACATCAATGCATTTGCATCCCTTGTAACCATCCGGATAGTCAAGAAAAACACAACTTCGGAACTGAAATTCAAATTTATGTTTGTTGTAGGCAGGAGTAAGGAAAAACATTGGCACCCAAAGGTACGTAGCAAATTGTAGTTGGGCTTCTTGGCAAACAATTTTTCAAAGGGGCTCACATAACCAAGCACCGTAGAAGGAAGGCGATTGACTAGGTGCACTGCTGTATGGAAAGCATCATACCAATAATGAATAGAAACAGAGAAACGAGCATGCAAGGCTAATCCTATCTCCACAATGTGACGATGGCGTTTCTCGGCAGAGCCGTTTTGTTGTTGAGTATATGGGCATGAAACCCGATCTGAGATGCCATGGCTAGTAAGAACACCATTAAAATTGACAAATTCAAGGCCCCCATCTGTCTGGAGAATTTTGATTTTACGTTCAAGTAAATTTTCAACCATAGATTTGAACTGAAGAAACACGGCAAGCGCATCAGATTTGTGAAACAATGGATATGTCCATGTAAAACGAGTAAAACCATCCACAAAAATAATGTAAAACCGATAACCATTAACAGAGCTAACTGGGGAGGGACTCCACAAATCAGAATAAATAATGTCTAATGGAGCATTAACAACTGAATCACTAGGAACAAATGGAAGACGATGTCCCATGCCTTGCTGACATGGTGTGCAGAAGGCAGTTTTATGATGAGAAGAAAGTGGTAATTGATAATCTGCTAACACACGTTGCAAGACCTTTATTGAAGGATGTCCAATGTGATCATGCCAATGGTCAATGGCCATGCGTTCACCTACGGTATTTACATACAAAGTTTCCTAATCCAGAAAGGAAAGAGACTTCCTATACTGATTGGTACAGATTCAGATGACTTTCAAACCGGGACTCTCGCGAGTCTTCTTATCTTCGTCCAATACTCCCCCTCAAAGTGGTGCATGAGGATTGCGAATGCTCAACTTGGGAAGGAAGGAATCAAATTGTTGTTGTCTGAGGGCTTTGGTGAAAATATCGGCATGTTGTTCACCGGTACGGACATAGGCAGGTGCAATAGTGTCGGCTCGGAGCTCATTGCGAATGAAATGACGATCAACTTCAATATGTTTGGTCCGCTCATGGAAAACAGGGTTCACGACAATGTGCAGAGCAGCCTGATTATCACAAAACAGGCGTATAGGTTGAGGATGAGAGATACCAAAAGATGATAGCAGACCTTTTAGCCACTTCAACTCACAACTGGTAGTAGCCATTGACCGGTATTCAGCCTCGGTAGAGGAACGAGAGACAGTATGTTGTTTCTTGGTTTTCCAGGAGATGGGGGAATGTCCGAACATGATAAAATACCCAGTAAGAGAGTGACGAGTGAGAGGGCAACTCGCCTAGTCAGAATCACAGTAGGCATATAATTGCAGATCACTATCACAGCGCAAAAATATTCCTTGACCAAGACGTCCTTTCAGATAACGAACCACATGTAAGGCCGCATCCCAATGATCAAATCAAGGACTCTTCATAAATTCATCTAAGACATGGACGCAATAACTGAGCTCCGGCCGTGTAATGGTTAAATAAATCAAACGGCCCACAAGACGTCGATACCGTTCCGGGTCATCTAGGAGCTTGTCGTCGGTAAGGGCAAGTTTAGGATTCTGAGTAATAGGAAGGTGAGTAGGTTTGGATCCCAACAAACCAGCTTCTGTAATAATATCAAGTGCATATTTTCTTTGGCAAAGAAATATCCCCGATGATCCGCGAGTCACTTCGATGCCCAAAAAATATTTAAGAACACCCAAGTCCTTCATGTGAAAACACTGGTTCATATACTGTTTAAATTTGCGTATGAACTCTAGGTTATTCCCACCAACGATTAAGTCATCAACATAAACCAGGACGTGCAAGACAACCCCATCCTTGTGATATGTAAATAAGGAATAACCGAAATAGGATTGTTCAAACCAAAAAGTTTTCAAGGCAACACCTAACTTAGAGAACCAGTTCCGGGGGGCTTGCTGCAGACCATACAACAATTTCTGGAGTTTGCATATCTTTCCAGTTCCGGAGGCCGAAAAACTTGGAGGAGGTTTCATATAGACCTCCTCATGGAGATCACCGTGTAGAAAAGCATTGTGGACATCCATCTGATGCAATTTCCAATGTTGGGCCGCAGCAACTACTAAGAAGGTTCGAACTGTGACCATTTTAGCCACAGGGCAAAAGTCTCATTGTAATCAAAACCTACAACTTGAGTGTTGCCCGGGACTACCAACCGTGCTTTAAATCTTGCAGTGGATCCATCAGATTTGTACTTGATTTTGTAGACCCATTTACACCCGATTGCCTTTTTTCCAGGTGGGAGGTCTTTCAAGGTCCATGTCCCATTGTCTTCCAAAGCCTGTATCTCTTGGCGCATAGCCTCATGCCATCGAGCATCAGTCATTGCCTCAGAGAAACGAGTAGGTTCTCGGCCTGCAATAACAGCTACCAAGAAATGTTTGTGTTTCACAGAAAAATTATCATACGTCATATAATGAGTTATGGGATAAGGAGTACCTGAGGACTAAGATGATGCAGGAGAAACAGCAGAGGGGTCTAAGCGACGAGCTGAGTGTGTGACAAAGTCCTGTAAATAGTTGGGGTTCGCTTTTCTCGATGTCCGCAGCCTAATGCCTCCGTGGTGGGCTAAGGAGCAGCTGAAGTTTCATTATCTCTGTAATCTGTATGGCTCCTTGTCTCATCAAGGGGACTTGCCTCCTCATCATTTACTCGTGTTCGGATGTCCTTCTTCATCGATCGTGTCGCTCCCCCTGACTTCTATATGAGGTGTCTCAGATATCATGTCAGGAGGAGTGGCCCAAGGCAACCCAATATTTTCTTTGGCTACGGGAGGACTGATTACAGAGGATTGATGTTCCAGAGTGGAAAAGGGAAACTCGGCCTCACTAAACACCACGTCTCGTGAGACGAAGTAATCACCAGACTCAAGGTCGTACAATTTTCACCCCTTTTTCCCGAAAGGGTACCCAACAAAGACACATTTCCTACTCCTAGCGGCAAACTTGTCACGGTCCTAGTATGCGAGAAACATAAGCAACCAAAAACTCTGAGATGTTTGTAAGAAGGACTTTTGTCCAAATAGCATCTCGTAAGGTGTTTTACCACCAAGAAGGGTCGAAGGTGTCCAGTTAATCAAGTATCCTACGATCAAAACACACTCACCCCAGAAATTGATCGGAAGATGTGCTTGAAACCTGAGTGCTCTGGCTACATTCAAAATATGGCGATGCTTTCTCTCCACACGACCATTTTGTTGAGGTGTCCCAATGCAAGAAGTTTGAAATAAAACTCCTTGCTCGTAAAAATATGGCTTCAAGGATTTAAACTCTGTTCCATTATCACTTCTTACCACCTTAACCTTCTTATTAAACTGTCGTTCAATCATGACACGGAAATTTTTGAATGCTCTACCAACTTCACTTTTTTCAGCCAGCAAATAAATCCAAACCGCTCGAGAATAATCATCAACAATTGTTAAAAAATATACCGCACCACAAGATGCAGGTACTCTATAAGCACCCCATAGGTCACAATGAATTAATGCAAAACAATCAGTCGCCTTATTGTTGCTTTGAATAAAAACATCTCTAGTTTGTTTTGCCTTCAAACAAACATCACAGGTCTTGTTCTTACTGTTACTGAGATTAAGAAGTGAGAACCGTTTGATAAGAAGGGTGTCCTAATCTCCGATGCCACAAATCGCATGACCCAATTCCATCTGTCTTGTAAGGTCAAACCGGCGCCACACCCTTGAAGACATAGACCCCATCAAGCTGTTCACCCGCACCAATCAGAGTCCTCAAGATGCGGTCCTGTATCGCACACAACTTATTAGTAAACATCACAATATAATCTGTGTCACGAAGTAACCGACCTACTGACAACAAATTACAATTGAGTTTTGGAACATATAATACGTGCAACAATTTAAAATTATTTCCAAGTTCAACGGTGCCTTTTTTCACGGCCTCGGTGTGCGCACCGTTGGGTAACCTAACAGGACAAGGTGCAACATCATAGGTGTTGACGAGCACATTTAAATTCCCTGTCATGTGATGTGACGCCCCAAAGTCAACAATCCATTCAGTGGAGTAAGTCTTACCAGAGAGTTTTTCTTAGTCCTAGTTTTGTAAGAATTAAGCATGCCTACAAGAGTCTGTCATTGCTCGTCATTAAGCCCGTTTAGTCCGGTCCTGTCTCCGTCAGTTACGGCTGCATTAGAAGCCACCTCATGCCCTGCCGATGACTGAGCAGCATGAGTTTTTGTTGAACCTCGGTCACATCCACCAGAGGGTCCACCCCCTTTTCCTCGACCTGCTCCATGCCCGGTCGACGTACCGCGGGGTTTGTCTCCCCACCATTCCGACTTACTTGAGCTCTCACCGTTCCTTTCGTTGTTGGCAGCCATGGTAACCGATCAGCAAGACTTGTCAACAATAATATCGAGAAGAAACAGTAAGAGTCACGACGGTCTTTGATTATCCTCTGAATCGTAAACAAACCCTCAGAATTCCAACCTTCGAAGCTCACTGCAACTCCGAAGATCACTTGATCTTCAATCTAGAACAACCAAAGATATTTACTTTACTTCAAGGATCTACAGGCATCAACAATCATGTCTTGCGTTGACCCCAATTCAAATTTGAAGCCCATCGTAATATGGGAAGTTTGGTCTGACAACCTCGAAGCCAAATTCAAGTTGATCCAGGGTGTAATCGATCAGTACCCCTTTATCTCCATGGATACAGAATTCCCCGGCATCGTCTTCTGTCCTGCCAGCAGAAACGCGAAGTTTTACCACCGGAAGCCGTCTGACCTTTACCTCGTCCTAAAAGCCAACGTGGACTACTTGAATCTCGCGAGGAAGGCGAGCCAGAGCTTCTTTGATGTCCAGATCGTACATCGGGTCATAGAGGTCATCGTATCAAAGCCCGTATTTCCTGAGCCATTTCGAGAGGGATTTCATGTGTTGAGCAGCGAACCAATTCTTTGATGGATTCAAGAAAGAGAGCGAGCGCAAGGGAGAGTTGCATAGAATTGCACAGCCATGGCTTCGTCCATGTTGCAATCTTACTTGAATCTCATCCAGGTCGGCCTCACCTTCTCCAACGTCGACGGTAGCCTTCCGGATCTGGGCACCGGTAACCGGTACATTTTTGTACTACAAAATTTGATGCAAATTTTGCATCACCTTCCTAACACCTCAATTCTCTCATATAAAGCAGGGACTTTGTACTTTCAATATAGTAGAAATTTTGCATAAGGAATGAGTACAAATCATTATTGCATGCAAATAAACAGATGTAGAACTAAACCAGATGCAAAACTTGTATCTGATTCAGGTTTGCACTACAACTAAATATAACCTTAAATTCCATTATTTAGGGCATAAATGAGACCGATTTTCATTTTTAACTAGTAATCCAGAAAACATTCTTAGAGAACCTGTAGAAAATCCATATATCCGTGATAAGGGATGACAAAATCCAGCCTGAACCTACACATTGTGTCATGTGTAGTAGGGGTGAGCATGGGTCGGTTCGGTAAGGTTCTAGGTTTTTGGAACTGGAACCTACGAAGGTTAGTTCCAAGGTCAATTCTGGTCTTGGCAGTTTTAGGGTCGGTTCTAGAGTTTACCTATAGAACCTGTTCTTTCTTTACTCTCTCCTTCAAGAAAAAAAATTGAACCATATCTTTCAAAAACTTGATTTTCAATAATGATAATATATAGTTTAAAACTTATATTATCTTTATTGATTAAACCAAGTAATTTAAAATGTAGATTATCATAATATATTAATATATGATTGAAAAATTGTCATTATAATTTAAATTTTGTAAGTATTATTACCCTTTACATTATTTATTATACAATACAAGTATTAAAATGAAAACAAATGATCAAATCACTTAAGTAACCTGATGGTCAAGTGAGATCGTAGCTTTTGTAACCATGACTGCTTGGGTTCAAATCTTTACATCTTTAAAAATATTTTGGAGTTTATTTCAAGGCAATTTTGGTTTTAAGGCCAATTCCACCAAGGCCAACTATAGCTGATTCATCGGGTCAGTTCGGGTAGGATAAACCCCCAAACCCTGGAACCAACCTGGATGGGGTCAGTTCCAAGAATTTAGAATCATACCTACCCTATAACACATTGGGTAAGATTGGTTTAAGGCCGGTTCGAGGTCAGTTTCATTCGGTTCTAAGTAGAACCTACCTATTTGCTCACCCCTAATGTGTAGTATGTTTATTTACAATTATAACTCATCAAGCCCCATCAATCAGATCTCTAATTGGTTGTGACTTGAGATCGAATCCTAATTACACCGGGATTGGGAGTTATGGATTTGGAGATGGACTACCCCGGTTGCATGGTCCATGAAATAAAAAAGTAAGGAGAGGTTGCATTTTTTAATATGAGAACAAATCAAAAAAAGCAAATCTGGTCTCAATGGAATGGGCCTATTCAGATTTTTTTTATTTTTTTTAAAAAAAGGCCTATTCAGACATGCTCAGATGCCCAACCCGGTCTGCGTAAAGAACGGGCCTACGCATGCCAGGCCTTTGAGTGCGGGCCAAACTGCGTGTGAGCACGCAGCTTTATAATCCTTATGCGTGGTCGCGCGATCGCAAAACCATCTTCATTGATGAAAAGCTCTTAAAGATTGGATCCAGATGGGGTGTCAATGGACCAACTTTCGGATGGACCCGTGTGGATCAAAATCAATTTGAACAGGTTGGAAGGTCCAATAAGATATATTGAATTGGACCAGTCCAAACTTAATGATATAAAGTATATATTTATTGGATTGGATTGGACTTAGTCCATTTATAATGAATATTAGATTCAGTTGGATTTAATTAACATTGAGTCTATTAATAGAATATAAGAGTATAGGTGTCAATAGATTAGGTTTGGATTGGACCCAATCTAAATTAAAACCATTTTGAACAGATTAGACAGTCCAAACATTAAATTGGTTTAGTCCAAAATAGTCCAAAATCTTGATCAGATAGGATTGAATCTGATCCATCTATAATAGATATATATTAGACTGGGTTGCACTGAATCACTAAACAATCTATCGATAGAAGATAAGAGTACAGGTGTCAATAGACTAAATTTGGATTGGATTCATCTAAATTAAAATCAATAACAAATTTAACAGTCCAAGCATTAAATTAGTATAGTAGAATTAACAGTCCAAGCATTAAATTAGTATAGTCCAGAATGCTCCAAATTATTGATCATAGTAGATTGGACCTGGTCCATCTATAATGAAATGAACTCATAATAGATCAGTAGGGTTCTAATTCGTAAAGACTGAACATGGGCGGTGGGACTTATTAAAATGCACATAAAGTGTGGGCCACATGTGCAAAGAACATTGACTTGTTCATTCTTGATTGATCAATAGCCCATTATACATGTCTCTCTCAATTCAACCATTCCGCCAATCCACTTGCATCCTTCATAAAATGAGTAAAGGCACATTTAGGAATGGCAACGGGGCGGGGCGAGGCGGGGCGGAGTGCGGGACGGGGAGCTTCCATTTGTATTCGGCTCGACTCAGCTCAAATCTATCCCCATCCATCAATTTGTATTAGTACAAAAAAAATGCATTGCAAAAAAGAAGAGCATTAAAGATAGTTTTGAAATCTCAAAACTTAGCTATATTTCATGATGCTAACTAGGGGTGAGCTTGGGTAAGTTTGGTCAGGTTCCATGGTAGAACTTGGAACCTCTCCTATAGAGTTTGTTCCAAGCATTTGCAACCGGAACCTACCCTGTAAAAGTCGGTTCTAACCTTGGCAGTTTTGGGGTCAGTTCCAAGGTTTACTCGTGGAACTTGTTCTTTCTTTACTATACCCATTCAAAAAGAAATGCATATTATTTAGAAACTTGATTTTCAATAAATAAAATATATAGTTTAAAACTTATATTATTTGTATTGATTAAATTGAGAAATTTAATATGTAGATTACCATTATATTGTTTAAATCTTATAATTTAAATTTAAATTTAGTAAATATTACCTTTTACATTACTTATTCTACACATTCAAATATTAAAACGAAAACAAATGATCAAATTACTTAAATAACTCAATGGTCAAGTGAGACCACAACATTTGTAACCATGAGTATTTGGCTTCAAATCTTTATATCCCCAAAAGTATTTTGGTGTTTATTTCAAGGCAAGTTCAGTTATAAGACAGGTTCTACCAAGTCTAACCAAGGCTGGTTTGGGTAGGGTAAACCAATAGACCCTGGGGTAGGTTCCAAGAATTTGGAGCTAGATCCTACTCTGTAATAGATTGGGTAGGCTCAATTTCCTATTCTATAATTACTTAAGTAACTCAGTGCTCACCTCTAATGCTAGCCTCTTCCTAGTGGCTCTCTTTGTGGTTTTGTTAGGCAAGGATAAAGCAATAAACTTGTAGGCTCCAACTCAACCCACTTTTTTACCCAAAAAGAAAAACTCAACCCATTTTAGTATCAATTGATGTAGCTCTAATATGAAGAAAGAAAATAGAAAAAAATTACTCAATAAAATAAAAAGGAAAAAAAATATGGAAGGAATTTTGTTACTAATATGTGGATGGATTATAATAAAAAGGCAACAAGTTGAAGATTGAATCACCCAATGGCATTAGAGATTTATTCATGCAAAGAAAATAAGACTCACCTATCCAAGAGAGGACTTTCTCAGCTCCCAAAAGAAATCTCTAAATTTCACAAAACAAAGAAAAGAACTTGATGCATCATGCCTAGAATTATAAGGATTTATATAAAAAATAATCATTAGAACATTTAATAAAAAATAGTTATTGAGATATTTAATGTAAAACTAGCTCTTTAAGCGTTAAAAAACTAGTTATTATAAGTCCACTAACAACCAATTGCTGCAAATCCACTGTCCAAAATGTCCGTTAAAACCCGTTAGTGAGTTTAAATATAAGGCCGACTTGTCTTGTTATTAAAAAATCAATTTAATGCTTCTCAAAGCATAATTTTAAACCTGCATCATTTTATATGCTTTTCTCGTGATTTATCCACTACACTTCCATTGCACTAACATACAAATTTGCTTCTGTAGAATTTACACGCGATTCAAAAATGGTGTTTTAGAGATGTTGAAAAAGTAAAAGGTTCGTTTCAAATTAATATTTCGGTATTAGGTCAACTGGATTTTGTGAAATCCATTAAATCAAAGCTTCTAAATCTGGATTTAAAGTATATCAGGAAGAAGTCGACACCCAACCCTTTAATCATAAAGAAATCAAGTCCTCTTCAATGCCCAAAAGTTTTCGGATGAAATTTTTATCTTTTCCTTTTTTTTTTCAATTGCACTTCTATTTTTTACTTGTCTATGCTAGCTCTCTAGGTCCCTGTTTGTGCAAGTTTTTCTTTGTTTTTTAATTGATGGGCAAAGAGAGATTTCAAGTAGATGAAAATCTGGCCATATTATTTGGGAAATTCAGCAGATTAGTTTTGGATCTCGATTGTTTTTTTTTAAAAAAAGCTATTTACCTGGGTAAAACACTTAATCAGGTAAGCGAATTTATCTGTGTTCTTCTGATTCTTAGGCTTCGTTCACTTTTCGGTAAATTATTTATCCGGTCAAATGTATTTATCCATATTCTTTTATTTTTCAGATGAATAAATCAATAACCACTTTAGCTATAAAAATCCATTATTGAAAGGAGTATTTTTGTTTCATCCAAGTCTTGACAACTTTCCCCCAAATAGGAAAGTTATTTTCCCACCTGAGAAAACTTTTTCTGGTTCCCACATAAATCCAAAAAAAAAAAAAACAAGAACATGACTTTCTTAGTCAATGAGATTAACAATTCCATTGACCACAACTCCCCCCTCCCCCCATTGATGTTTTTAACAAGAGTATTATAAATAATATACTGTAAGGGCACTTGCTATTGCAGGTGTACAATGTGTTCAATGCAAATTTCTGTTTAATTTTGTTTTGCATTTATTTTTACTGCAACCAAATAAAATAAACTAAAATAGATCAAAACTTACAATCAAATCATTTGCACTGTTATAGTTTTACTTCAGTGCAAATTTATTTGCATTACAATTACCACACATAGCATTATGATCAAATTTAACTTTTACAACTTGCATCAAAATCAAGGCAAATATCTGCTTTTATGATATTATAAATGATAAGAACTACCCCAACCAAATCATAATTATATGATCATCATCAGCAACATTCATCAACAACTTCGTCGTGTGATTTCATGGTTTGAGTTGGGGGAGGTGCCATGGCAACTTGTCCTTGTTGTTGTTGCTGCTTTTTTATTTTATTCCATCCTACAAAATAAAAGTCGCAATAATTATCATCATTTTACAAGAATCCAAAATAAGAAACGGCGAAGAGTTCTACTCTTGACAAAAAACCGTATTCCTGACCCCTGACCTAAACATATTTTCATTGTAAACCAAACCTCCTCCCTCTTTCTTGCTTCTTTTCCATCAGATCAGAGGGTCAGGGTTAAGACTTAAGTGAACACGCTAGCGTGCATCATTTGCTACGTAACCAATCACAAATTAATTAAGAGGCCACTAAGCCACGTATTCAGTCATGATTGGTTAGAGGCAAAGTGTTTAAAAAATTTTTGACACCTGTCTCTTAAAATACCCAATCTACCCTTAACAGACGTTAAAAACAAATTTTAATACAGTCATCATAATATTTACTTTACTTAAGTGCTTATATGGTTCCTTCGAGTATGCAAGAAAATGTTATATTGAATTTTCTTCTTCTTTACCTAGTGAAGGGTCCAAGCCCCTATTCTTGAGTTCTCTGTATTCCTGGCAGAGGGCACACGGCTCGAAAAAGAGATGGACAGCCCAGTCCGGGAGGGGCGACTCCACAAGCCCAAACTTTTTTCTTAACATGCTACGAAAACCACATGAAAGGATACATGGAGGCAACGAACAATTCATAATTATAAGATAAAGCAGCGCTGCCAGACAACATGCTGCATCAGACACCAAACATGTTTAATTACTTGCGTAGGTTCTGTGAAACTCTCAGTGGGATCATCATCATCAACCCAGTTACTATGTTTAATGAAAATAAACAAACAAAACCCATAAAAGATGATTCATGGTGCCGAGAGATGTTGTACTTACAAGTCTCCCCATCATCAACGATCTCTGCAACCTCCCCGAACGTACAGCAGGGGAAGAAAAAGGTCTCGATAGCTGCAATGTTGAAGAAACAACCATCATTTGAAATGGGTCTTGTACCAGTTTTCTAAATGTAAAAGTTGTAAAGCAAATAAGTACAAATGAGGCAGAAATGCAAATTTTGCATCACATAAGAAAATAAATAGCAGTTACAAACAAAGGGGTGCAAAACTGAAACCGGTGTAAATTTTGTATGCGATTCACATGAGGCAAACAAATGGAGCCCAAGTGTTCATTCGATAAAGTAGATCCGTACCGTTTTCAGGGTCTTCCATGCAGTCGAATAACCCAGTCGTCCAGTTTCCATGAGCCTCCAATGGGTTTTGAACTGGAATACCGGTTACTGCCGCTGCTGCTGCTGGTGGTATTTCTATCGGTGGTGGTTGTTGGAACTGTGGTTGCTTTGTTGAGTCATTTTCCGGCTGTGAGTAAGATGGTTGAGGCTGGTTTGTGTGCTCCTGGAGAGATATCTCCGGTTGTAGATTTTCTTCTTCGCAACAATCCATTGCCTCCTCCACCTTAGTCTCCCAGAGAAATATGAGATGAGAGAGAGAGCAGCAGCAGCTTGTGGGAGTTGTATTCGATGAGTGCAAAGCTTTATACAAGCAGCAAGATATCCGTCTAAGATCGTCGGGTCAGCAAAGGAAGTTTGGCACGTACCAGCGAGTCAGCGAGTCAGCGACCATACAAATTGAACCACCAGTTAGTGATAGAGTTGCAACATCCAAATAAGCGGGATTAGATAGGATTGGAATTCGAATTCGATCTAATAAGAGCAGGATTTGGATATCTGCCTTGATTCTAAGAAATCGGATCGGAGCGGAATAATTAATCCGTTTAGTTAATGGATTAAATTCGGATATATCCCGATCCGATCCGTTAATTATAAAATATTATATATTATATACAATGTATTATATATTATTATTAATATAATATATTATTGGGTCAATTTCTTAAACGACCCTTATAGTTTAGTTAATTGATTAATTGTTTGAAAATTGATTGATGCTATTTCTACTGTTTCTGACAATTGACTAGTTCTACTCTTACCATTTGTATCTGTCAATTTTCTATTAAATTTATTTGTATATAAGTGACGTATATTTTTTTAAAACCCAATTTTACCCTTATTGTCTTCTTCCTTTCAACATCAAACCGAATTACTTCAATCCTTAAGGAGCTCGGATCTGAGTAAGGTCCTTAAGGCACGGTTCTGGCTTAATACTGTTCATCTTCTTCCTGCTCTTGGCACCGAACAACAAAAACGATTTTCTCCCCCTTCCAACCTCGCCAAAGCTTCCATGGGCTCATTTTCCCCTCTTCTAGGAAAAGTAGCGACGCCTCTCTTACCACCAACGACTATGCCCACCTTGAACGTTGAGATCTTCCCTACAGCCCTTAGTACTCTCGATTGCACACCCCTGCGAGGGTAATTCTTCTCCTCTCGTCCCTTGTGATCCTTCCTCTTCATCCTCCACCACCATCCATCGAAACTTTCTAGCTGGTCTAGCGAACAGCGAAGCTGATCTAGCGAACAGCGAAGCTGATCCTTTTACTACTACGTTAACTACGAATATCTCCCCTAGGACTTTTGTAGTCAGGGCCTTGGGGATCTCATGCGCTGCCTCAAGCTCCCCCCATTTCAGGTTTTCTTCTACAACTCCGGTGAAACACCCTATAGCATTCACTATCTCTTTGAAGGTTGCAAGGCGCCAAGCATGTAGCAGGAGTCCGAACACTCTCACCTTCCATCGTTGGGATCCTCTATTCTTACACGAAACATGGACAAGGTTCTTCCTCCAATCCAGACTGAATTTCTCTCCACTACTTGCACAGCCTCCAGTTCTAAATCTAGCATAATAGAGGCCGACCCCCTTGAATCAACCTAATCTCCAACACCGATTTGCAACTCCAAATCCGAGACACTATGTAATTCAACACAATTTCTCGGATTTGGAATGACCAAAGAAGTCGCTACTGCTAGGAGTTACAACAGCGGGGGTATTGATGCAAAGAGACGGGATTTGATGATTTGGGCAGGGATTCTTGGGTTGTACCCACCGGTTCGGACTTGGAAGCCAAGTAATAGTAGTTGTGCAAACTCGAAGGAACCAAATCTAAGATATGACCCAGATCTGAGATCTGAGAGATACTCAAATCCGAGATCCGGTCATCATCCGTCATTTCGGCAGTTCTAGCAGTTATGATAGTTTTGTCGAAGAAAATGAGAAGGAGAGGGAGAGATATGAGTAATCTATAGTGGAGGGTAAAATAGTCTTTTCTACATCTTCGTTAACGCACATTAATGACTAAGAAGGATTAGTCAATTGATAGAAACAGTAGGGGTAGTGTCAGTCAATTTTCAAACAGTAGGGGTACACTTAGTCAATTAGCTAAACCATACGGGTAGTCTAACAAATTCACCATATATTATTTATATTATATCATAAATTTTTTATTACAGTGCTAATCGAATCGGATATCTGATAAGATATTTGAATTTGAGTTCAACTCATACTCTTGATGATTCTTATCATATTCAAATTAGTCGGATTTCTTATGAGATAAGATCAAATATACCCTTTACTGAATCAGATCCTATCCATTTGTGGCCCTAGCGGTTGGTATGAGGAGCAAATCTGATTTCACTTTTTAAGGACAAAATGGTCTTGTCTGCATGGATGTTAAAAGTAGTGGTGTAAACCGAGTTGTGTTGAGCTATGGGTCGAGCCTTGGTTCTGGGCCAAACCAGGCTAGAAAGGCCTAGACTTTTTTTGACTTTTTGATTTTTTTATGAAGTAAAACTAAAATACTTAACTTTCATTTGGGAACAAATTAAAATTAAAAAATAAAAAATCTAACAAAGAAATAAAAAAAGAAACTTACCAAAACTAGAAATGGACAAGAAATTGGAAAAAAATAGGAATTTATTTCATTTAAAACTTAAAAATTAAAAAATAAAAAATAAAAAATTACATTGTTGAAAAATAACAAATAATTTAAATAAAATTAAAAAATTACTCCATCTCCTTGACTTTAATCGTCTACTTCATCAGGTGTAGTGTCATGCCCTCCTTTATCTTATAGTTCATCCTCAACATCCGGCAAAGCTTTAAGGTAGATGTTTATTTCTTGTTTCTCATGGAAGAGCAAATGTCTGCCCAAGTGACCAATAGGCCCAGTACCACCCTTGCTATTGAAACTAAAGTCTATCCTACATTTTTGGCAAACGATTCTTTTTCCCTTCCCCTCAACTTCCTCTATTTTAAATATTTTCCAAATCGAGTTAATCAACTTAATGTTGGGGAATTGGTTTCAAGAAGAAGATCCGGCCATTTTTTTAATTTTAAAAAATAAAAATTAATTTAATTGTACTGTAGCCATGTGAATTTTTAGGCCAAATAAATGGGCTTAATTTACATGACAGCCTCTAAATTAATATGGGCCTCCATTGGCCCAAGGCCCAAGTCTACATAAATATGATTTGGTGGCCTAAGGATCCAAGTGTATTAAGTTCAATCTGACCCATCTCCTATTGTAATAAGTGGTCCCATTAGCAAGACCACTAACTCCTACATAATGGTGCATGTATAGGAGTTAACCCTAGGCTATAAATAGCCTTGCTTAGGAAGAAAGAGGGTTTCTCCTTCCTTTTTTAGAATCACACTGCAAAAAGCTCTCACACACCAACACTTGAGGATTGTAAGCAACTACAAGCTCCTACAACCTCCAACAACTACAAAATCCAGAGAGAAGAAAGAAGGGAAAAGCTTATTCGTTCTCTACAACACTTGGATTCAAGTTCTCCAAAGAAAATCAAGCCACCACAAAAGAGCCCTTCTTAGAAAAGCATCATTCACAACCGATCAAGTGCAAAGCCAACACCAAATCTCCCGAAGCACCAAAATCAAAAAAATCTACATCAACACTTCAAGAAGTACGAGAAACACGCCAACAACCCTCGTCTTCACCAAATTTGACCGCTAATCAGAATTTGCTCACGTCATCGAGTAAAAATCAAAGAGAGTTCATTCCCTTGTTTGTTTTTCTTTTTTACAAATTTATTTTTGTAATTTTTCTCCATATTTTGTGTCTCAAAAAGGTTGCATTGTGTAATCAAATACACAAAATTAACTACACAGATTGGCGGTTCGAATCTCAACTTGATTTCAATGGTTGAAGCCTCAAAGCCTAATGGGTAAGTGTATGAAATTGTATCAGATACTGAGAGGGTATGAGAATTGAGAAGAGAATTGTTGAATTGGTGTGATGAGAATAGTAGAGGATAAGGCTATTTATAGGAATTGAAAATAATTCAATTGCCCAAAATACCTTAAAAACTAGTTGCTTTTTAGTTGTTGTTGGGGGGGGGGGGGTATTTTGCTCATTATAAATTCAATTATCACTTTACCCAAATTCCCCAAAGTTCTAAACTAGTTGTCATATAGGATATAGCTATTGAAGCCTTGGAGGGGCGCTATTGTCCTTTTCTTCCCCCTCCCAAAGCCAAAATGCATAGACGACCCCTCTGTATATATATATATAGTTGGTTTAGTTAACCACCAAATTTTTATACAAAAGTGCAAACCGAAATCAAACCAAACAGTTTGACTAATCGGTTTTTTTATTCAAATTGTTCAGTTCAGCTTGATTTTTCAGTTTTTCATGAGCAGTTCATTTTCCTTGGTCTGATTATATTCTAGCCCATGAAGTGACCAAGATTACTAGGTCTTTGGAGAGGGATTGTTATTGGTCAGGCGATCCTCCTCGTTTTTTGAGGCCCTTTGTATAGGGGTGTAAACGGATCGAATTCGAATCGGACCAGGCAAAATCCGAATTCAAATCTGATTAAGTATTCAAATATTCGATTCGAATTTGATTAATTAATTAATTTAGATAATTAATAAATATATAAAATAAATATTTTATTGATATAAAATATATAAATATATAAATTATTTATATAACTTAATTATTATATAAAATATTTTATATTATATATAAGAATTAAATAATCGTTCAAATTCAGATATTTATCGAATCAAATCGGGTCATATCCGAATTCAATCAATCAAATATTCGAATTATCCTAATTTGATTCGATTATGTTGAATATCGAATTCAAAATAGAATTTTCGAATACTGCTGACACCCCTTTTCTTGTAGGCTCTTCCTTTTCAGTGTTATAAATTTATCTTTTTATCAAAAAAAAAAAGCATGCATGTATGGTTTTTCGGCCGAAAACCTATCTAAATAAAAATAAAGACCATCTTCAGCAGACGCGCATAACTGTCCAGTATTTTCAATTTTTCAAAATATTAAAGTCTTCTCAGGTGTATAATAGATCT
Organism: Nelumbo nucifera; assembly: GCF_055504915.1. Classification (NCBI taxonomy): domain Eukaryota; kingdom Viridiplantae; phylum Streptophyta; class Magnoliopsida; order Proteales; family Nelumbonaceae; genus Nelumbo; species Nelumbo nucifera. The sequence goes on along the minus strand of NC_142652.1, from coordinate 25,775,753 downwards.
ACTACTGTTTTTCCCCTCTCGATAGCTTATTGTTTTTATTATTTTTTTCTATTTATAAAAGAAATACACCTCTCCCTCCCTGTTTACTTGGTAGGTGCAATGTGCAGACATTTTGAAACTTTAAAGAATAAGGGTCGTAATATAGACATTTCAATCTTTTCGTCTATACTTAATAGCAATGTCCAATTGCCAGAAAATCTAAGGGTACTTCAACGAATTCTCTAAATCTAAAGAATTTTTTTACTCCATTTTGCAAAACCTATGGATAATTTAAATACGTAACCCTAATATAAACAGAGAAAGAAGGAAGAAATGACAAGATTGAATTTTCAAAATATTATAACAGTTGCATGATATCACGTGGAACGGAGTGTGAGAGAGAACTAACGGATGGGAGGTATTTGTCTAATTGTTAGAAAATCTGGGAATAGTTTTGGACTCATTTTGAAAAGAGTAAGGATACACTCGGTCAATTTTACAAAAGTCTTGGATAATTTAAGTATTTAACAAATTATTTAAACTGATATATTAAATCACCAGGAAAGGATGGACCTAGGCTAATAACTCTGAAAAATTACTTACTTTCCATTGACCATTTAAATCCAAATTAAATGCACTCGTGCTAATTAAGAAGGGCTTCATCCTTGGGGGAAAGATGGGACCTAGACCAACAACTCTGGAAAACATTATTTTTCATTGACCATTTAAATCCAAATTAAATGCACTCGTGCTAATTAAGAAGGGCTTCATCCTTGGGGGAAAGATGGGACCTAGACCAACAACTCTGGAAAACATTATTTTTCATTGACCATTTAAATCCAAATTAAATACATGCTCATGCCAAGACAAGAGAGCTTCAGCCTTGGGGGACCATGAAAACCACTTTACTGTTTTTTTTTTTTTCAATTTGTGTTCTCCCTTGGAATGTCATTTATAAGATCTTTCTGATTAGCAATGAATGCAGTTACAAGATGGTTAAGGGAACAGGGTGCACTTAAAAGATCCACCAACTTAAAAATGAAGGATGTCGATTGTCCACCTCAGAAAATGTTTTCGAACCGCCATTGACCTAGAAAATCACCGTTCTGCTTGGGAACCATCTAGGTAATCGATTCTGTCTTATTTTAAAATTGGTCTTTCATCAAAAATTGTTGAATTAGTCAATGACCTTTTAAATCTGTTCAATGATTTTGACCGTTTTTTTAATTATTTTTTAATATTTTATTTTTCATTAGAATGAACTATCCATTCAAACTAGACGATTAAACCATGAACAAAAACCGGTGACCAAAACGACTTCGATTCCGAATCAGTTTTAAAACCTTGATCTCAGTTACCAAAGTCATCAAGACCCATTTCATGGTTTTATATATTACATACGTATATTTGATTTAATTGATTGATATACATAACTACTACATGTTTCTTCTTTTTATTTGTTGGTGATTGTGCACGATTTGGATGCTCCTAGCTGGAAGATGATCTGAAAGCTGGTTGCATAGTGAGCTGGTTTGAATTGCAAGAAAATAGATCAGAGAACCCGGGGTGGTTAATCCAACGAGGTCACTCCGATGCTTAAGTCAGTATTGTGTTGTCTTGGTTGCGAGTTGAAAGCTCGAGTGTAAAGAGAGCTAGTGAGCAAATAAACGCACGTACCTGGGTCTTGGGGGTTGATGCCCTTATATAATTGAGTTGTCATGGGTCTCACGAAATGTCTCTGGGATCCTCGGCCTACATAGCTGGGATCCGTTCCGCTTCAGAAGGAGAGTAACATACCAGTCAATGAAGTCTATCGTTACCTTTCGATCCAGGCGGGGAGAGGATAAGGCCTACGATTACGCGGTGTGATCCCGAGAAGTTCATAGTCCATTGAGAAGCTTCTAGAGTCAATTATGTGGCACTTCGGTACACAAATTCCGAAGTGACTTTTGGTTCCGAGGTGCTTGAACACCCGAGCTCTCGATCCGCTGACAAGGCTCTCTTCGCTGAGTTGTCATCTTGTTGACATGTCGCGTCCACGTGTCCTTCACTTACTAGGTCGGGCCAAATCACCCCTCATCAATTGCCCTCCACTCCCCGTGCCATGGGTCCTGACCCGGTGCGAGGAGTTCATGACAAGCCCAGGTGGATTTAGCACGATGTCTAGATGGTACAGAGGGCGTTTCTTCGATCGGACATGTATGACCGCTTGGCTCGACTAGGAAATAACCCAGATCGCGTATCGGGTACGCACGGATGTCACGCCATTTATAAACTCTACGGACATCAAAATGCATTCTCAACCGATTTCAACCTCGGGTGGAGTGCAGCCAGTTTTCATAGGAGCCATTGGATCATGCAGATCTCAGACGTTGAACCTCGATTACAGTGGCTATAAATAGGGGCCAAAGGGCCCATTTTTCTCGCCACAAACCGCGTGATTGAGTTCCTTAAGGTCACGTTCAAGTCTCAGTGTAGTCGACGCACATGAGCCACTTTCCGTTGGCCTTCTTCACCATCACGGGGTTGGCGACCCAACTCGGGTAATGGACCTCCCTGACGAAGTCTGTGGCTAGGAGCTTCCCGACCTCCTCATCAATGGCTCTGGGGTGAGGTTTCGTTTTCTTTGTTTAACTGGCTAACTAAAGGGTCCACGTTTAACTTGTGGGAAATCACACTAGGGTCTATTCCAGGCATTTCTACCACGGAACAGGCAAAAACATCTAAGTTATCGACTAAGAAACTTACTAGCTGTGTTCGAAGCGGTTCACTTTTAAGGACACTGATCTGGAGAGTATTGGTTGGCTCGGTCTTGGAAACCGATATGTGGACTGTCTCCTCCATCGAGGCAGCTTGCTCCTTGGTGTAGTCCATTGGTTGCTCAAGCTCGACGTCTTCCGCCAGTCTCACCTTTTCCATAAAGGCAGCCACGTAGCACTTGTAGGAATCGATCTAATCGCCTCGTACGACCCCTACTTCTTAACCCGTGGAGAACTTCATCGCTAAATAGTATGTTGATACTGTTACACGTAAGACATGTGTGATGGGCCAACCTATGATCACGTTGTAGGGGGACAGAGTCGCGACCACCAGGAAGGTATGCTCGAACCGCACAATGTTCAGTCACGTGCCCGCCTCCACTGGTACTATGACCCGACCAAGAGGTCTGACTTCGTCTCCGTTGAGCCCTACTAGGGGGGTATCCGCCATCTTCAAATCGCTTTGCTACAATTGTAACTTGTCAAATGTCCCTTTGAAGAGGCTGTCAGCCAAACTACCTAAGTCCACCAACACCCGCTTCACCTCAAAGTCGTTGGTGATGAGCTTCACGACTAGGGTTCTTCTACCCAATGTCGCTTTGGCAGGTATTCGGCTCCATGCTCCAGTTCGCGGACTGAGGTCTTCCCTACTGCTGTTGTGCACCCCGCTACAATGGATCCGTCAGTGATCATATTGATCACCCAACAAATCGGTCTCTCTTCTGGCAGCTACCGAGGTGGCTGCTCATTCTGTCTACTAGTTTCGGGGCCGTCTCTCCCCCGATCTCCTTGTCGGTTCCCCTGCCCTTTCCCCTCGCACAAGATATAATTCTTCAGGTATCCGCGATGAATGAGCTCCTCAATCTCGTCGCGAAGGTTCCTGCAGCTCTCCGTGTTGTGACCATGGTCCTTATGAAAGTGACAATAAAAATTCGGGTTTCTAGTCATTGGGTCTCCCCGTAGCCTAGGTGGCCACTTGACAATGGAGGAGTCCTTGATAGCCATTAGGATCTCTCCTCGCTTCGCGTTGAGGGGAGCGTAGTTGGTTCTTTCTACAGGGGTGTCCTGGACCACCGACCCAACCTATAGCTTCGGGAGGGGGACTTACTCCTCAAGCGGGGCGACTTGCATCTCCTCGTGGACTTGCTCTTTTTCCTTTTCTACTTACTGTTGCTCGTTCCTTCTTCTTCTCTCTTCCTCTTCTCACCTTGCTGGTTTTCTGTCTTCTGGTTGATTTCTTCTTTAATGCTTATGAACTGATCGGCCAGCTTGAGGAACTCAGTGATGGTCTTTGGCTTGTTCGCTATGGCGTGCCACTTGAACTCCTCGTGAGTGATTCCATTCCGAGTTGCGGTGAGGCGTACTATTGGATCGAGGTCCGAGATCTGCAAACACGTTCCATTAAAACGTTTGATGTAGCTCCAGATCGACTCCCCTTCCCTCTACACCACGTTCAGAAGGCTCTCCTGTGACTTCGGGCACCTCTTACTAGTGATGAAGTGGGCCATGAACATATCCGCGAACTACGCCCAGCTTTTGAGGGAGCTCGGCACAAGGTTCCTTACCAGGTCCAGACTACGCCTCTAAAAGTGGTGGAGAAAGCCACACACATACAAGATTCGTCGGCCCCGACGAGGTGCATCTAAGACTGAAAATCGTCCACGTGATCATTGGGATCGAACGTTCCATTGTACTTGTCCAACGGAGGTACTTTAAAGTCCTTCAGCATTGGGGCCGCTAGGAGATTTGGTGATAGGGGATGGCCGGCTCAATAGAGCAGGTGTCGTTCTCGTAGCCACCAAGCTCACCTCTTCTCTCTCTTTGCTTTGTTCGACCGGTTGGCTGTGCTTCGCCGGCGGATTGTTCCTGGCTGAGGAACGATGAGTCTTGCAACACCGCCGTTGTTGCTTCTTCGTCGGGTCGGAGTTGGTGTTGCTAGCTTCAGTGTGGTCTGGCACTTCGATCATGGTCCGCTCCCGCTCCCGAACACTATTGCGAGGTGGATAAGGGTTCCTTCCTGCTAGTTCCTCCTGGTTGTGATACCGGCACTGACTGTTGTGGGGCGCCGAGGGGGCTTGTCTTGAGTTCGCACATCGGGCCTCGAGCTGGTTTTTGTCTCTCCATAACCCATTTTTCTCCAACAGCGAATGCTACTGCTGATTGGCCCTATCAAACTAGCTGACTTTGGGCTTCTCCTTCGGGTTCCCCCTTTGAGAGACTGGGGGAGTGTGTTGTCCATCCGTCCTACCCTAAGGTGGGGTCTGGCCCCTAGAAGGGACTGGTACCTACGAGGTCCTCTCACCCCAATGGGGAGATCGGTGGACTCTCTGGTGGGTCCTGTGTTGGTGTTAATTCTGGTTCAGATGATTTTGATTCTGCCCCTGGTACTGATCTGCATGCTAAGGCAGAATTTGTTGTTGGTTTGGCTGCAACGGTGGAAACTGCTACTGGTACTACTGGTAGAAATAGTATTGCTGGAACTGATGGAACTGGTGAATCTGTAGCATCTGGATTTGCATCGTCCAAACGCTCTGAATGAGGTCATTAAACTGGGAATGCCCAACCCCAGGGGGATCATAGAGGGCTTCGAGAAGGTGGTGCTCACTTGGGGGAGCGAGACGTTCACCTATAGGGCGGTCTGTGGCACAAACAGTGATGGGACCCCCAAAGCTATGAGGGGGACGGTGAACTGACCGATGGTCACCGAGGAACCTTGGGGGAGAGTTGTTTGTTGATCTTGCCCCTCGGTGATGTTCATGTCAATACCTTTTCCGATGTTACTGGAAGAGGCCATTGAGAGTGAGATTGAGATTGAGACTAAGACTGAGATTGAGATTGAAATGACCTTCCGATCGTTTCCCACAGACAGCTTCAATTGATTGTGCACAATCTAGATGCTCCTAGCTGGAAGATGATATGGAAGCTAGTTGCGTAGTGAGCTGGTTCGAACTACAAGAAAACATATCAGAGAACCCGGGGTGGTTAACCCGGCGAGGTTGCTCCGATGCTTAAGTCAGTATTGTGTTGTCTTGGTTGCAAGCTGAAAGCTTGAGTGTAAAGAGAGCTAGTGAGCAAATAATTGCACGTACCTGGGTCTTGGGGATTGATGTCCTTATATAGTTGAGTTGCCATGCATCTCATGAAACGTCTCTGGGATCCTCGGCCCGCATAGTTGGAATCCGTTCCGCTTCAGAAGGAGAGTAACGTACCAATCAATGAAGTCTATCGTTACCTTCTAATCCGGGCGGGGAGAGGATAAGGCCTACGATTACGTGGTGTGATCCCGAAAAGTTTGGAGTCTGTTGAGAAGCTTCTATAGTCAATTATGTGGCACTTCGGTACACGGGTGCCGAAGTGACTTTTGGTTCCGTGGTGCTCAAACACCCGAGCTCTTGATCTATTGACAAGGCTCTCTTCGTTGAATTATCATCCTGTTGACAGGCCACGTCCTCGTGTCCTTCACTTATTAGGTCGGGTAAAATTACCCCTCATCACTTGTTAAGTATATATTAATATATGGCTCAAATCTAAATTGCAAGACCAAGTTATCGTAGGTCTGTACGTAGAGTCCATTTTCAATATACCCGGTTACTCTTGAGCCCAAATCACTAATATACACCCTTGAATCTTTTTATAGTCGAACCACATAAAAGTTTTTGTGATTGGAAAGTCTAACGAAAATATAAAATAACGAGTTCATAATCCAAAGCTGATCAACCACTTCAAGTCTCAATCAAAGCTGACCTCGATAGGTGTTTGATTAATATGCATAAGTTGACATTAAATCCGGATTGGATTTTAAATGGATTCAATCTCCCTCCCTCTCTTTAAAGCTTTTCAGCTTAGTACATTGGATAGAGAAAATCTGGAATAAGTGAATAACCATGTATGGGTACGCTGGATGGACAAGGCATACTTGGCTTAAGAGTGAGTATTTGATTTATTTAGTTAAGAATCGAACAAAATAAACCAAAGCCGAATTACCCAAAATTTTAAGGAGAATCGAATCAAAATCATTATAAGGCCAAGTTATGTGGGTGTTTGGTAGTATAGTATAATGCGTCTGTTGCGTCAATGAATGATACCTCACTGCTACATAGGTAATTATGCTTAAATCTTGTTTGGTAGGCTTACGTTTTATTACCTCGGGCATGTGAAATTCATTTTTAGAGGATTCCATTTTTGTGTTTCCGTGATTCTGTATTTCATGCCCAAAAAGGGATTTTTTTAGAGATCACATCTCTGCCCTACAGCATATTCCTGCCGTATATTGAGAACATTTCCCAATGATGATATCATCAGGACTGATATTATCATCAAGAGATATTCCCAATACATGGCGAGAATGTGCTGTGGGGTGTTGTGGGGCGACTCCTGGTCCTGGTGGTGAACTCATTTTTTTATTTCCAATGTATAAACAAAATATGGATACAAACACCATGATACCAAACTTTGCCACTGTTTATATTGTTGGACGCTAGAATGTTATCTACTACTTATCTTCGAAATCGCTAACTGTTTTGTCGAAAGTTGGAAGTGAGAGCGCAAGACAAAGGAGGAAATGGCGATTGTGTGTTGCATTCCAGCTCCAGGTCCAGCATTGCCAAACCGGGATAAGGCAAGGTTAATTTAAGGCTTAGCTGAAAAGAAAAACAAAACAGAACAAAAGAACTCAAACCATGGCGTGTGATGCTGTCCGAGTTAAGGTGGACAAGTAGCACATGAATTTGTGTATCGAGTTGGACGAGTATACCAAACAACAAAAATCTATGAATACAAAAAGTCAGAAGCCTCAAGGTATGGAAAAAATGAACTCAAACCTTCAGTGAATAGCACTCTAACACTCAAGTCAATGGAAAAAATGAAGTGGTCGATTAAGCGAAACTGTTAGAACAAACTCGTTGTAGTCATGCAAATGAACAATTGAGTAGAAGGGCAAAAGAGCAGGAGAGTTCTTAATACTTCGGAGAGTATGAAAGAGATTTACTTGGGCAGTGACCTTAAATGCTTGATGGGCAGTGGTGTTGTGCTCCTCGCCACTGATGGGATGGGATGTGTTGTGTTGAGCTACACGTCACAAGACGAGGAGTTCGGAAATTGTTTATGCCGATCTCATCGAAGTGGGGGTCTGTTTGACATTTACTATGTCTCCTGAGTCCAAATTCCTGCCCACATTTATCACAGCCTCACATAGAAAATATCTCGGGAGATGTTCCCAATTCACAGGTAGTAATGTGTTGTGGGTAAACATGAGCAGAATTCTCGTGGGCATCCTTTCGTCCAAGGCTCGCATTGTTCGTCAAGTTACTGGTCAATAGGCCAAATGGGAGCTCACCACACCGGTGGGCCTTGCTCGACCAGGTGTTGAGCAGCTGTCAGTCCTCATCTCGACCGTGTCCAACACTCCTATACGTCCACATGGCCATCAACTCGGAGCTCAATTTTCACCCTCATCAACGGGCATATCATCAGCCGTGAAAAACTCAAGCAAGCCCCCCTCCGGAGACTGCACATAGTTTGCATGGTGGAAGGCGCAACAGCCGGCAGGGAATGAAGGAAGCAGATACCAACCGAAATAGATAGATTGAAAACGCTCGGAGACCACGTATTCTGTATAACTGATAATGCTGGCCCAAAGAGTTTATTTCTGATCAAAGTACAGAGTACCCTGATGTCGTAAATGAAAGTTAAGACCATTGAGATCGGCTTCAGTCGGTGCAAGGCCCGTTCAAACAGCCTTTACAGCCTTGCATCAAGAACATCTCCATATATTCTTTATTTCATGAGGAGATATTCCTAATACAGAGCTATAACAAGTGATTGAACGGACTTTACACTGACTGAACCCGATTTCATTAAGTGCAACCACCCCCACCAAAGTACAGATGCCATCGGTAATTTTTCATTTTTCTTTTCGTTAGCCGAATCATCCTCCCAGGCCCCAGCCACAGCGAACACTTGGAAATCTGAATTGTATTTTGTAAGACCAAGTTATGATGGAATGTACCTAGATAGAGGCCATCATTTTCAATACACCCGGTAATTCTTGAGCCAAAATGAGCAGTATACATTACAAGTGATCATGGCCCATGGACTAGAACCAGGCCGGTCCGGGCCGGGTTTACCACCTATGATAAGAGAGATAGCCTAGGTCCTGGCCCGGGTCTGTACTGGGCCCTAAGTATTGCAGGTTGGGGCAAGCCAGTTTCTGGGCCGGGCTAAGAATGATCACCTCTAGTATACACCCTTGGATCTCTTTACAATCTAACCACCTAAATAATTTCAGTTTGGAAAGGGTAACCAAAATACAATATAATGAGTTCATAATCCAAAGCTGACCATTAAATGGATCTCCGTATGTGTATGATAAATATGCGTAGGTGATGAGTTAACTACTGCGAACTAGCCAACCAAGGACCAATATCTGACAACTGGTCCCAAGCCTGCTTCGCAGTTAAAGGAGCACTTTCTGGTGTCAAGGGCACATGTCTTCTGAACACAGGTTTAAGTGTTTTAACACCTTCTGTTCGGAGTTACTTTGGAAGTTGGAACTAGGTTCAAGTGTTTAACACCTCAATGGCTGGTTTCAACGCTGGCTTTGCGGGGAAAGAACACCATGGATCATATATATTGGTGGTAATATCATATATATTTTACTTCAGCAAATTGTTGATGAAAATGGTGATCATGTTTTCCTGTTTGATAAAAATAACAATATTATAGCTGTAAGGTTTTAATGGTTCTAAAATAGGCTGTTACCTACAACAATAACAGGAATAAAGATTAGAGATAAGAGAAATATAGTCATTATTTACATAGTAACGTTAAACAGTCACTGCTGTTGTAAGAACAACGATAACAATCCCCTAAAACCTAATCTAATTAACTGATAGAAAAAGGAACATGAAACATATCAGTAAATAAAGTGATTAACTATACCAGTATGTTCAGAGTAAGGAATATGATATATAAGATGTGACAAATCTATAAGCCAAGTTGCTGTCGTCGATCTGAGATTCTGAAGCCCTCGGAGCATATCTGATGATCAATTTGCATCTCTCCATTCCTTTCAACCTTACAGCATCAAATTCTCTCGGGCATTCTTTGTATACATCATTGCAAACTTAAACCCATCTGCAACCTTACTACAGCAAAAGGCCAAGATACTAAAGAAGACACCATCAGTCCCTAGGGCGTGCCAACCATAACGAACTTAGTGCCCGCAGCCGTGAAAAGTAATCACTAATCACAAGCAGGGCACGGGCTGCTTGGCGGGTGGTCAATATACGATGCATTTGTTGCAGAGTCTGCTGTCGTAGGAGGTCAGCCTAAGAACAAAAGCATAGGTTAAAGCTAACTCAAAATTTTGAAATCCCTCCCCAATTTGACTAAAATTCTAGTGCAAAGTATTACCCCAAAATTGACTTAAAAAAAGTGATGCATCAAACGCTAAAAATTGCTGCAAGTCAAAATGATATCCAGATATTCTCAAAAAACCATGAGATCTTTAAACCCTGGATATATTGGGGGCACAAATGGATATCCAAGGCTAACATGTACAAGAAACACTGGACATCCTTACCTGGTGAAGGAAGTTTTCCAGTGTTCCAAGCTTGCCCATTGCAAGTGCCATCTGGCCCATGTAATCAGCAACATTTCCAGAACCAGAAGGACCAAGAGAACCAGATGATAGGGTTTCTGCAAGAGATTGTTGCAAAGCTTCCATCCCTTGAGACAAGGCATCCTCAGCTTGTTGGGAAGATTGCTGCAAATTACATATGCCCATCAACTGCTGATCTGTTAATGGTTCTAGATGGTTCCCAAGAATCTGAAACTCAATAGCATGCATAAATGAATCAATTAAAAAAAACAATTACTCCACAAGCTATAATTCAAGAACAGAGAATTGGATTGAAAACAGATACAGCCTGTATCACCTTGAGAAGTTCAGATGAACGGAAGCCCCCCAACCACATAAAACACCTCTCCGCAGGTGTCTTCCACATGCCTGAGAGCATGTGGAATACATCAGACTTTGCACCTATACTTTTTAGCCTGAATAATTCATCATAATGAGTCATAACATTATCAACAAGAAGGCGAAGGTCATTATCACCCACACTAGAGTTCACAGCTGTTCTCAAATCATTTATATGCCTCTGATGCTCATCAAGCCACCGTGCATATTCCATATCGAATGCTAAAGCCCCTGAAAGTATTATTAAAAACTACATGACCAAAACATCTTTCTTGATTACAAAACAAACATTATCTCGTATGTGCATGGAAAAAAATCGTAGAATCATAGAACAGGCTAATTAAGAAAACATGGTAATCTTTTGATTCTTTTCTGTCCATGTTAGCATATGTACATAAGCTGTCTATATATGCAGGGGAAAATGAACAGTACATAACCTTCAATATGGAAGCAATGTCACTGCTCTTAAAATCTTTTTTTTATCTACATTAGCATGCATAAGGAACAAATGTGGACTGAAAAGGCTGAATAATAGAAAATACTTGCTCAAGTAATGTCTAGATTGTGTAATCTTAATATTTGTTATAGGTGACTAAGTAACCTGTCTAATAATACTAAAATCAAGTCAAGCAAGTAGGTTGACCAGCAGCACATGTGAGACAATTGTCTCAACTCTCAATGGTTCCAGTTGGGTTCCAAATAACACAAGTGACTTTGAATATAATCTCCCTTGCATCCAAAATCAGTTTTTCCCTAGCATTCCAATTCCAGTTTGATTTCTATTATGGAGTCCCAAACAGGCAGGCAATAACAACACAAAGCTCATTCAAGCCTTAGGCTTGTAATTCAAGCTCATCCAAACTTGGCCCGACAAGCATGAGAACATTGGTTTGAGTCTGAGAGTGGCCACTTGTGCAAAAATATTGCACCCACCCTACCCAACAACCCAGGTAGACAGAACCAAAATTACATAATGTCTCCTTCATTGTTGTTATTAAATTCTAAGCAATCCGTGGAACATACTTGTTTACTACTTATTTGAGTCTGTATGCTTAAGGTTGGATCTGTATCCATCTACCCCACCCAACACCCCAGATAGACAGAACCAAAATTACATAATGTCCCCCTTCATTTTGTTATTAAACTCTAAACAATCCATGGAACATACTTTTTACTACTTATTCGGCCAGACTGTAAATTTAGGCCCTATTAGCGAACAGGCCTTGGCGAATGGAGCTTGAGCCAGCTGATTTATTAGGCAGATTAGTTTGAGCAACTAACCACTAGAAACTAGGAAGTGAAACTGGAGCCTGAATAATAAACTGTTTAGTTATATACCATTTCCACCTGCTGAATGGCTTTGGTCTCCTGAATATCCATTTGCAATAAAAATACCCTGAGCCAAGAGGAACCAAAGAATCATAGACAGGATATATCGATCATTTGATGTGTATACAAAAACAAGAGGAACCAAATTACCTCAAATCATACCTGCTGTCGTGCTCGCTGAATCTCTTGCTCTAGCTGAGTGAGCTTCAACCTGCTACTCTCCAGTTGCTGAACATATGCCTATCCAAAAACAAGATATATTGGCCCAAATATATTTTCTCACGCCATTCAAGAGACCCTAAATCTTCTTTTGATCAATCAGAAATCCTAAATCTAAAAGCAACAGAGAGCATTAAAAAGAACCTTAATTATATGGAGATACTAGTAATGGCAGAACAGGAATCCTGTGGCTGACAACAAATATTGTGAGAAAGGCCTTGTTGAGTGGAGCTCAGTATATGGAGATACTAGAAAAGTATACTACCAGTCAGTGACATACTTTAATATCCAGTTACAATTTTTGGCACTGCTAAAGTAACATGACAATCACTGGAAAAGAAAAAATAGGGTCCTTGAACAAGGAAACAAGGTTTTTTAATGGTTTCACAGCTAGAAAGTAAAACATTGAAACCAATAACTATCTATAAAGCTAGTTGTACGATAAGAACTCTAGTTGTACAAATTGTTAAAGAAATGAAGTCAGAAGACCAAAACAACCATAATCATCTAATTCCATATGGAGAAGGGAACGTTTCAAGAGGCAATTTTGCTTTGCATATTTCCAAGGTCGAATAATCACCAAATAAGCATAAATACAATTCAGTACCAGAGCAGTAATAAGAGAAGCACTTCAAACTCTGTTAGAAGCTCAAGAATTAAGTAATTGAGGCACAAATGGGACAAAAGAAAGCTTGGCATGGGCATAGATATAAATGAAAAAAATTTAAGCAAACATTTAGTGAGTAAAACTGGCAAACAATGCAGGCAATCAGGAGATGATAACCAATTTATCACAAGAAAGTTACCCACAGGTTTTGGGTCAGATTAGCTCTCTGTCCATCTTCCGAAGATTAACATCAACTCAAGGTCTACTCAAGATGATAAAAAATAAATAAAAAAAAACATTTTTTGACATTCTTTTCTTTTATTTTGTTGTAATTTTGGACATGAGAAAGCCCGTTAAACAAGCTTCAGCAACCACATAGAGGGAGAAAAAAAATTAAGAACAAAAGAATGATTTGAAAAATGCAAACACTAGGCTAAGAATGACTGAAAATGTCTACACCAAAAAGAAGTGTTATTTAGTAAATATCATCAAAAGCAATATCTAGCCCCAAACCAATGAGACAAGCTTCAGCAACCAAATCAAAACAAGAGAGAAAATGCCAATAAAAACACACAACTTGAAAATCAACCTCTGCTAAGCCTGAAAACTTCCCATACATAAAATTCCCCAGAGAAATATGAAATGCAAATTGTGCACTATTAAAGGATAAGGATAAATATAGAGAACTTTACCCAGCATAACTTATGACATAGAGATGGACAAAAAAAGAGTTGCGATTGGAGGTAAGTTCCACATGGAGACTGATACTAAGACCATATATATTTCGAGAAAGCACTCACATATTACCAAAAAAAGCACTTGCAAAGAACTGAAGAGGCCATCAACAAGTGGAAAAATATACAACCTTTATTCCTAACCTTTCCTTTTCCAGTCTAGAATTTCATAAAGTCAACTAGAAGAATATCAAAAAACAGTTACAGCAAGAAAACTGTATGCCATCCAGAAGCCAAAACACACATGTAAAAGGTGAATACAAATACACATATAGAAGAAAAAATAATTAAGTGCAATAATAATAGACCAAACAGAAGCATAAAAACTATATAGAGCGGCAACAATAGGCCAGATAACTTCATAGAAATACTAGGAATGCCAATGCTACATGATGACTATCTTATTCTACATTGAACTTGAGATCAAAGCCCAGGGCGAAGCCAGGATTCTTTTCTTGAGGGGGATCAAAAATTAATAAACATTGATTGGGGATAAAAGTTAATAAACATGGGTAGATGGGCCAAAATATAAGTGGGATGTAAATAGAAATTTAGGGATTTTAAAGGCAGGGAGGCATGGCTCCCCTCCGCCATCCCCTGGTTCTGCCCCTGCTCAAAGCCAAATATTGTAAAAAGTTGGATAATGGGATTGGAAACATGCATCATGTCTATGTGTCCTAAACACCATGTTCTTTCATAATCACACAATCATCCATTTATTCCACAACATAATTATATGCAACAAAAAGAGGTAGCATGATGCCTAACAATACTAATCAAAAGCCAAAGAGAAAATCTAGAAAACAGAACTTAAAAGCTACATAATATACTATGAAAACTCAATTTTGCATCTCTATATTGACAGTTATACATCCTAGGACCAAAACCCAAAAAAAACGACTGAATTGCCAGAATCCATGATCTGTTTACAAGAAAAGGAAGGGGGAAGAAAGAAAACCTAAAGCATATTTGGATTGATAACTGTATGTCCTTCAATCAAAATTGAAACAAAACTAAAAATGATATAAATCTCAAAATTCATGGTGTATTTACAGAAGGGAGTGAAAAAGAAATCCGGATATGCTTACTTTCTTCCTTAGACGGCTTTTCCGTGCTGCTTCACGATTCTGAGCCAATCTACGAAGTGTCTACAAGGAAGACCAAATAATAACTAAATATGCAAATAAAAATTAGAATGCCAAATTACAAAATGAATCACATGTTGACATGAAAGCACCAACCTTCTGATCGGATTTGGTCTTTGATCTGTCTGTAGAATCCACAGACACCAGTGCTCCTTGCTGAACACCTCGAAACTAAAAACGTAGCAAAACCCACGTAAGGATTTTAATGCAAGCAGAAAATGCATGGTAAATATAAAGAATAATAAAGCTTCATGTTTTCATGAACCGCATGCAAGTTGGGAAATATGTAAACAATTGGAAGTAAGTGGCTACATGCATTTTGTTTTTGATCAGCACAGCTACACGCATTATTGCCAGGCACCAACATGAAAATATCAACCAGTCATAACAATATTACTGAAGTTTTGCCAAAAGGCCATTACCCAATCATGGTCTCAGTTATATGCGGTCTTGGAAGGGGTAGACCGGATGCAGTCCTAACCTTTGGCATTTTTGCACTCTCAGACTAAAACCTGCATTCTTACGCTTGCCAGACCAAGACTTTACTATTACACCAAGTAATGGACACTATATTACTGAAAGCTATGAGACCACTTAAATAAAACCCAATGTATAAGACAAGAATATCAAACTAGAGGACACAATTGTCAATTTGAAGTCAATGCACAATAACAGAGATCCATCTTTTTTCTGTCACTAAGAAATTCAAACTTCATATCCAGATCAACCTTTTTCTTGGATGTGTCTCCACAGATTTTGAAAGTCTAATATATTAAATGGAACATATGAAAAATATAAAAGGTAAAAGAAACTGAAAGTTACCTAAATGAACTTGTGTGCATTCCAAATTTTAATTTTCTTCCTTTTTTGTATTACATTTAGAAAGATAAAAGCAAAATGAAATTCTTCAACATTTAAAGTTAAAATGAACCATCAATAGATGAAGTATCGCAGATAAAGGTCTTGTATTCAGATCTATATATGCTATCGGATGTCAATTACTAAAACAAATAAATAATGTATATTTAAGATTATAAATGGCAAACAATGCAAGCATATCCATGTCTTTCTTGGTATCATTACAAATTCAATCTTCAGCTTGATTTCCCTCAGAAATTGATAATTTCAGATAATAATTTCAACTCTTCAAGTAGGCAATCATTTCTCTTCCCTTGCGAAGAAACACCATTTTTACACTATCAGGTTATGGCTTGAACTGCTATTAAGCATGAAATACCGATTATTAAAGCTCCACTATACTTTGCAAGTGTTAACAATCATCTCAGAGAGTCAGAGGAGAAAAGTGAAACACCTGGTTTTTTTCATCTGTATCCAGATCCGTAGATGTATCTGTCTGTTGGCTGTTATCAACCATTCCAGAGTCCCCCCAGTTCTCAAAATGCCCATTCCCCAAGGGAGCAGCAACGGGCATTGTCCCCTTATGGAACGAGTACTGCCCTGTATCGACTCCTGTTGCTGAAGTTATATCCGACGAACTAATGTTCTACACCAAGAAAATATCAGATTCTATCAATCTGGAATCTAGCATGCAATTAAGACTATGATATCATATGCATAGAGGAAAACATGATTACCGTGCTTAAGCCGCCAAACTGTGGACTAGTAGAAACAGCGACGTTACTCGACTTCAAACCAAAAACTGAGCCTATGAAGTGATGAAGCGGCTCGATGAAGTACACGGTATTGCATAAACAGAAGCAAGACCTTTAGCATTCTCAAACAAAAAGTAAATACCTGGATTTACATTAACGACATCGTCATGGTGGAATCCAGTAGACTGTTCAAGCTCCCCAAGATCCAAAAACCGAGACTGATTACGGCTACCTTCATCACATCTGCATCATTTTTGGAATATTAAATTCATAAAATAAAAAAAAAAGTATATATTCATACGGGAATAGACGGATTGATAGATAGACAGACTAAAGAGATAAAGATAGAGAAAAATAAAACAAAACCAAAAGCAGGGTAAGATGGAGATCTCAAACATACGGAGAAGGCAACAAATACACCACAAAAAGGAAATGAGAAAACTTGGTAAAAGCGTAAAAATCACAGTCAAATATTACCAGCCAGCATAAACACAAAACTAAACAGAGATACAACATAGAATCTAGTCAATCAGAAGCAGAGTGAGAGAATTAAAGAAATACCGAACAAATGAGGAAGAACAATACATTATGGAGTTGGTCGAGACTTCTACGAAGCTCTGCATTTCTACTATCTCGAAACCATCTCCCTCCTGAAGCCAACGACAACCCCAAGACCACCACCAACAAGAGATATGTTGAAAGGGGAAGGATGAATAAGCATCAGAGACAGAACATGAAGATGACGAAATCTGCTTCTATCTTTTTCAACAAGATAGCGAATCAGTACGGCTCCTTTTTATTTCAGCTCTGGCTTTTATTATTTTTCTGACTCCGGGATTTTAGTCTCCCAATGCATTTCAACCCAACTCTCTCTCTCTCCTCTCCTCTGTGACTCTGTCTCCTTCCCTCTCTCTCTCTCTCTCTCTCCACTCCTCCGTTCTTCCTCTCTCCAAATATAACTCGTTTTAATATCGAACTTTGCGAAAAGTGGATGCTATCGTGATGAGATGACGAAACGAATGCAAAGCACCGTTAACCAAATTCTTTTTTATATTAATCCTCTCTCTCTCTCTCTACTGGATTTTCATTTTAACACAGGCTTTGCTTGAAAGTAACTTCTTCTTTCTCCGTGGCTCACCCGCCAAAATTCCTGCATCCTATTGCTACGCCGTACTCTTGCTGACGTGTCACTTTCTATATCGTCCTATGTATTGTTCTGGCTTCGTACACATCCGAATTCCCATCTACTCCGGCTTAACCATTTTAGAGTTCTCATTCTCGATTATGAGAATCGCCACTTGGTCACAACTAGCCAATCCCCACCGTTGGCTTCATGTTCGTTTATTGGGATTTGACACGTGTCAGTGCAAGTCCTCGTCAGCCGTGCAGGACTCTTGGTCTCTATGACGCGAGCCACTAAAGTTAAAAAGGGGGACGCGGAAAAAAACATGCTTTACGAGGAAAGCCTAGTGAATAGGGAGGTAAGGAACTTGGAATGCGTGGCAAATCCTACTTGGCTTCTATTATGTCTGCCACGTGTAAGATTCTTATTCTTGTTTCCTGGACGACCGCCTAGGAAGAACGCAGTAAATTTGTTTAAACTCTCAAAGGTGGTTTGGTGGTCTACCATATATTACGTGCGGTGACGTGTTCAGTGCACTTTGTCCGAACAGCCGAAGTAATATTTAATTAAAATATATTAATTTCCTCCGTATTTCTTGCATGAAAATTAAGGTAGAGTTTGGTCGGCTCGCCCCATCAAATTTTGAGAAAACCGCAAAAATTGCATTGACATTTCTCGCTGTTTGGTTGTTTTCTCTAAAAAACGGCTCTATGAGAAGACGTTTTTCTTTTCTCAAAGCGTTTTCAGATAAGGTGATTGGAAAGAGGTGTTGGGAACCAATATCGTTTTCTAAGAGGTGTTTTTGAGAAAATGGTGCTGTATTGGTATGCCATCTTATCATAAAATGCTTTCCTTTTTATCTATTTAGTATCATTGCCATTGCTATCACCTAGGCGTTTTTCAATATCATGTAAATATAGCGTTGTTAGCAATAGAAAAAGAAAACGAGAAAATACTAAAAAGGGCATTTTATCAAATACACACCTTTCCTAATTTCTAAAGAATAATGTCATTTTTGAAAAAAAAAAAACAGCATTGATTCCAACAACCCACATTTGCTATGGCGTTGTCGTTGCCATGGCCTCACCTTGAATTAGATGAAGTAATTGTTGGTGGGACCATTGCAGTACATCTAAGACAATGATTTTCTGTTAATTCTGTCCTACTATAAAAGTGAACTTTGATTCCAAACACTAGTTCAAAAATTAAAAAGGAAAAGTAATATAACCAAACACGTCCTAAGCCATTTAAAAATATTTTAGATTTTTTTCCAATTTTCGGACTAATAAATGAAGAACACGATAGGATTCCAAGAATTTACAATCCCTCTCGCTGAATCTCTGACGTGGCAGTCATTTCAATTGCTGGTCCGACACCCGTCAAAGTCCGCGTGCGGTTGACAGCCCAAGGTGTACCTCGGTAGTGTCAAGCTCCAAGAGCCAGACACTCATATTGTGTCGTTTACTCGTTATAGTGCAATCGTGCAGGCTCTTGGACAAGGCGTTCTTGGAAGCCGATGAGATCGTGACTCGTGATGCACGATGAAACCGTTGGATCGGCACCTTATAAGACCATCAGGTTAAAGATTCCCCGGAAAAGAAACATTTGCATATGGGCCCAGAAGTGGTGTAGTCCCAGTCCAGAGTTCCAGCTTTGGGAATTACGGCCCATGCACAGCACAACTGATAATCTGATATCCATGCCCATGGGCTGCTGAAGTTGGGCCCACCTGTCTGGCGACGAGCTTCTCTTGGTTGAATTAAATGATTCATTGTCAAGTATTGGTCCATACAGAAAACATTGTCGCAGTGTTGGCGTACGGTGGATCTACAACCACCATTTTAGCAAACAATTGCCACTGTATGACCGTTCCAGTGTCGGAAGCGGCCTCAGCGCACGACGCTGTTCTACAATTCTGGCAATCTGAGTTTGTATTTTGTTCCTCTCTCTCTCTATTCCTATGGTGGGGCTGCCCGGTCCTTATCAAGGCTCTTGTGGGTTCGACATCTCTCGTCGACCTTTGTCCTGTCGATAGTGCGACCTGGTTTGGACAAAGCGTTATTGGTAAAGCCATGAAGGGTCCTTGGACAACGACTTCACATGTGTCGGAACCGAACATTTTCAGTTCGGGTGCTATTTTGCGGAATCATATTTAGCTGAATGTGATAGCTGTTTTTACCAGTTGTGAGACCAATCATTTTTCTTAAATCAGTAATAAATGCAAATGAGAGATTGAATGGCTGGGAAGAAATTTTATTCCTTGAGTTTTTGTTATGTAACATCCTTAAAAATACATTATTAATTTGAAAACTTATGAAGATGGAAATGATTTGATAAAAATTCACCTAATTGGAAGCCAGTTTGATGATGACGATTGACTTTGGTTATAAAGCAATGGTTTAAAAATCGATGTTCGGGCAACTGATTTTTGGGTCAAACGGTCCTCACATGGATGGCGCATTTTGATAAAAAAAATTAAAGTCAAAACTGTTAAACGGGTTAATGGTTTGACAGCCTGGGTTAGTGGGTCATTGACCAATTCAACGATTTTTTGTCGTAGATTGGGTTTGGGGTAAAATAGAACCAATTGCTTGGATGGTTCCCATAGTGAACAACCATCTGGGTCAATAGCGATTCGAAAACACTGTTATAAAGTTTTTTTGGTATAATGGCTTTTTTTTGTTTGATATCTTCTAAAGAGCTACACAAGAGGAGTAGCCTATCCCCCAACCCAGGTGCAGACGGGATTCAATCCCAAATCTCCTCTATGACCACTAGTAGAACTTACCAACCAGCTGGTTGGTACCTTGAGGTATCATGTCTTTCCAACATCATAGTAGAACCCCTATTAATAGGCATGTAACTAGTATTATATTATAGCAATATTTGGAACCAATGTCATTTCTTGATAAGTGTTTTTTTTTGGAGAAAATAGTTCTGTATTGGTACAACTTTTTAGAAAAAAAGATGTTTATTTTTATTTTTTTGTCTGAGACCATTGTTGATTATTGCCACATGTGCATTTTTCAATGCCACATTAACATATTGTTGCTAGCAATGTTTTTGAAGTGTTGTTGACCTGGACAGTTGGACCGTTCGGTCTGGAAACCGTTTGGACAACCGGTTCTGTTTCACCCCTAACTCGTTATTGGGTCAAAACCCATTGACTTCGTCAAAATACAGTTGACCCAGGCGGTCGAACCGTCGACTCGTTCGACCCGGCCAGTGGTTCGCAATATAAAGTTGCAGAGAAAACTTGGATGATTTATATCTAAGATCCAATCTGAGACACTAACTTATATCTGGGATCTAGCACAAAGAGAAGAAGAAGAAGAAGAAGAAGAAGAAGAAGAAGAAGAAGAAGAAGAAGAAGAAGACACAAACTCGGATCTAGGAACTCAAATTTGAGATCCAATAACTCAGATCTCAGATCTGTATTTGTTGTCGCCGCCTCGCCGTCGCCGTTGCTAGTGAGTATCCAATCATCCTCTTCCTCTTCCTCTTCCTCTTCCTCTTCCTCCTTCTTCCCTCCTTCTCTCCTTCCTTCTTCTTCTTTCTTTTTTTCTTTCTCAGACAACAGTTCTCCTTTCTCCTGCTTTTTGGCTTTCTCAGCTAACATCTCTCATGAGGTTTGCATATTAAGTCAAATCTCATATAAACATTTCTCCTAATATGCAAACCGTCCGAACCGTTCTACCCAGACGGTTGAACCGCTGACCCAGAAACCGATAGCTAGAACGATTCAATTTCTGGGTCAATTTTTAAAACCTTAGTTGCTAGTAATACTAAACAATAAAAAAAACACCAATAAGAACGTTTGCTCAAACCATAATTTTTCCGATTTCCAAGGTATGCTCTGAAAAAACACTTTTAAGGAAAATATATAACCAAACAGCAAGCATGGTCTAAAAAAAAAACAGATTTCAAATAAAGCACTGATGTAATGTCATTTTTCACAAAAAATAAAAATAAAAACACATCGGTGCCAAACACTTCTTAAGCCGACGTTCAAACTAACTACATATCCATTAGTTGAAACTTGAAAGTTTTAAGGACATAGACAATTTATTATTAACGTGGAGCAAAATAATTGATCCCACACCCTATAAAACAACTACTAACTTTGGCTAATCGGGTCTTGAATTTAGTAAAGTGCCATCAAGAGGTCTTCTGGTCCTAGAGGGATTTCTAATCCCTGTAAAGTGCTACTGGAGTAGAGGCGTCCACATGATAGAAGTTTAGTGTTCTGACTTACAGAAATTTTTTAGCGCCTAAACTCCAACTGTAAAGTGTGATATATGATTTATCCTTCCAATACACTCCTGCATATTTGGGCTTGACATCTTAAAGGGAATCCCAATATCCATTAGAAACTCACCCACTTTCCACGTGGCAAGTCTTGATTCAGTAATCCTTATTATCAAGTTCTGTTTCACGTGTTATTTATTTGTGCACCATACATGCATGATATGATACCATCATTTGCTTTAAATTGTTCCAAATTCTAATAAGCGTAGAGAGAAGCTCACATCTGCGCTCCACAAGGGACGCCCCACAATTGGGATAGGGAGCCTCACATCCATCTCACATGCACATTTCATCATGCATTACCATGCATTGGAAATATCTCCCATGAATAATAATGTATAAATACGGAAGATGTTTTCAATATATGGTGAGATCACTGAGATGTACCTGTGAGATTGGTGTGAGACGCCCTACGTGAGGAGCAGATCCTCGATGGACATGTGGTGTGAGAAATTGTGGGGAACATATGTGAACTCCGAGAAACAAACTAATGGCCACTATAATTAGTATATCATTTCCAACCAAGTGCATTATAAAGCGAGTTTCAAGAGAGTTCAGATCTGTGCCCCACAGTGCATCTCCATCGTGTATTAGGAAAATCTCCCGATGATAATATCAGACTTGATGATGTCATTCATCAGAAGATGTTCCCAATACAAGGCGGGGGTGCACTGTGGGACATTGTGGGGCACAAATGTGAACTCGTTTCAAGAGGAACGGGATTTGCTCCTCACACTTGGGCACCTCACATGCACATCCACCGTGCATTGGGAACATCTCCCATGAAAAATAACCTACAAGTAGGGAAAATGTTCCTAATGCATGGTAGGATGTGTGTGTGAGGCGCCTTATTGTCATAAGTGACCACTTTTTCGTGACATCAAGTGTCTTTGCCATACCCACAACATGCCATCAGAGTGTCATCTATTGTGTCTGGGGTGGGGCTACATGTGTATTTTGTAAGGGGGTTACCGATGGCATTATTATAATTATGTAGTATGATTTTCTAGTATTTCTATGTATCTTTTGTTAGAGCACCAAAAGCTTAAGCTACTCTTTGAGGGGAGGTAGGTAGTAGAGTGGTGCCAAGACTGTGTAAAGGTTAAGCACGAGGTCCCCTCGACACAAACTTGTGTGCTTGTGCTTGCCATCTATTGCAATATAAAGTGCCTTTTTACTAATTCGTGTGCCATTTTTGTTGCCTTTTGTGTGTGATTGCTTGCTTTCTTAGGCTTATTCGACCCATTCGAATGCCACACGGGGCCCCGCCGATTAGCCCCGTGACAATTGGTATCAGAGCAGGAGCTCATTCCTAGCCATTTCACCCACGACGCGAGCACACCATGAAGCATAATAGGGACATCATGGAGGAGATCGAGCATGGACTTTCCCCTTCCCATGAGGTGGACGATGAACGCTGATAACACAGTCAAAGGACAAAGCACCGAAAACCCGTACATCAAAGGCAAGCAAGCGTGAGAAATCCACGGACAAGCATTCCGCCATCAACCTACAAGTGCTACGCTGTAAAGCCACTATGCGTGAGATGCGTGATCGAGTAGATGAGCTCCACCAAAATGTTGAAGCCATCGAGAGTGCAATGGTAGAGGTGGAAAGGCCACATGAATGATATTATTGATGAGGTCCGTGACATGCTTAATGGGACACTCAAGAAAGTTTGCAGCACCGCACGCCAACAAGAAGGAAGCTCATCCCACTCCAACATTCAAGACAATCTAGATAGCTTTCGGGCCCAACTCGACGAAATGAGAAACGAGTGGGCAACATAGAGGAGAGTCATGTCCTCCCTAATGGCCATCCGGGCCCAGTTGAATGAGATGAAAGCAGAATGGGCAGCCATGAAGGCAGTCGCTTATTCCTCCAATTCCCAAGCTCAACTAGATGAACTCAAGGCCGAGTGTGCAATCTTGAAGAGGGCCATTGCCAATCCAGCCAGCACTTCCTTTGTGCATAGTTCTTCCCACATAAAGATTAGGGAGCCAACTCCCTATTCAGGTGCGCGCAATGCCCGGGAGCTCGACAACTTCCTGTGGCAAATGGACCAGTACCTTGCCACAGCCGATGTGAATGATGAACTAACTAAGGTACATACGACTACCATGTATTTAACTGATGTCGCTATACTATGGTGGTGCAGAAGACGTGTTGATATAGAGCGTGGTACGTGCACCATCCAAACCTGGGCCAACTTCAAGTGGGAGCTAAAGAGGCAGTTCTATCCAAAGAACGTGGAGTATCTCGCCCGTCACAAGATGAAGATACTCAAGCAGGGCGACTCGCTCCATGAATATGTCAAAGAATTTTTTGCTCTCACCCTGGAGGTCACCGACATGTCGAACAAAGACTTATTGTTTAACTTCATGGATGGCCTAAAGCCTTGGGGTCGAGCTCGAGCTCCAGCGACGTAATGTTCAAGATCTTGCCTCTACCATGGCTGTGGCTGAACAACTTGGTGAACTAAGGCTATCGGATGATGAAGGAAGCAAGCCAACCAGCCCGCGTGCCACCAACTTGAGTGGGGGAGATAGACAACCCAGTCCCCCGAAGGAGAAGCAGACATTCCACCGCAAGCCAGTCGAGTACCACAAAGGGAAGCAGCCACAAGGAAGCCAAAACTCCTACAACAGTAGATATCAGGGGAGACCCACCCGTCCTCCCACTTGCTACATTTGTTGGGAGGAGCACTTGATCAAGCACTGCCCAAAACGAGAGAAACTAAATGCCTTCATTGCCAAGTTGAGTGATGATGAATGAATCGATGGGGAGTGGAGTACACAGGCGCCAAGAGTGGGTACCCTACAACTTTTCAATGCCATGGTGAAAAAAGGGGTTACCTCCAAATAGCTCACCTCAGTCAAGAGAGGACTGAGGTACACCCGACATATACCTTGGCGGGAAGCCAACTCGGGCCCTAATTGACACAGGGGCCACTCACAATTTTATATCCATTGCAGAGGCCAAGAGACTCAACTTGGCCATTTCAAGAGAGCCAAGATGGCTCAAATTTGTTAACACAGGTGCAAAACCCATCGAAGGCATGGCTCGTCGAGTTGGACTCCGAGTCGGCACCTGGAACTAGGAGATTGACCTCTCTGTAGCACAATTGGATGACTTCGCTGTCGTCCTTGGTATGGACTTCTTGACATAGGCTAAAGCCGCACCAGCACCTTACCTCGACACCTTGTTGATCATGGACGAGCGGTCACCTTGCATGATCGACATGATTACATCTATTGCTATGAAGAAGAAGCAAGTTTTGGCCTTGCAAATCCAACTTCCATCCGCACATCAAGAGTCTCCGAAGAGCACAACAACAGCAACCGCAGTCACTGCAACAAGAACTTATCGTGACATCTCTAGCAAGAAGGTAGTGCCACCGCCATCTCAGCATCAACAGAAGTCGCCTCCGTAGCATAAGATGCCAGTGCCCTTCACCAACGGGCCGAAGAGAAGACCCAAGGCCAACTCTGACATCAGCTTTACCTACCATCCTGGGAAGAGAGTGCCACCCACATGCTCTAGGAACCATCCCAACATTCGGCCTCCATCACGCCCACGTAGTAGACCTATGAGGAGAGAACCTTGGGGAACATCCCTTAATATCCAACATCCTTTTGACTTAGATTCATCTATTGCTCCAATCCCTGCCTTAGCTAGTAGTGCAAACCAAGCTAAGCTACACTTCACTTACCTTCAAGCCGCTAGCCAAGGACTCAACTTAGGACCTGGCCATAGGTTTCCCCCATCACACTAAACAACAGCAAACCTATCCCCAAAGCACTTTCCTAGGCCTTGGAAGTGAAGAAGTTCGTGGATCATCTGAAGAACCCTCCTTCACCAGCAGTAGACTCGAGCAGCATACCAAAGATAGTCTTTGAGGACAAAGCCTGAATTGAGTGGGGGAGACTGTCACAAGTGACAACTTTTTCACGAAATCAAGTGCCTTTGCCATGCCCACGACATGCCATCAGAGTGTCGTCTAGTGTGTTTGGGGTGGGGCTACATGTGTATTTTGTAAGGGGGGTTGCCGATGGCATTATTGTAATTATGTAGTATGATTTTTTAGTATTTCCATGTAATCTTTTGTCAGAGCACCAAAAGCATAAGCTACTCTTTGAGGGGAGGTAGGTAGTTGAGTGGTGTCAAGACCGTGTAAAGGTTAAGCATGAGGTCCCCTCGACACAAACTTGTGTACTTGTGCTTGCCATTTTTTGCAATATAAAGTGCCTTTTTACTAATTTGTGTGCTATCTTTGTTGCCTTTTGTGTGTGATTACTTGCTTTCTTAGGATTACTCAACCCACTCGAGTGTCGCATGGGGCCCCGTAGATTAGCCCCGTGACACTATGCTCCCAATGCATGGGCAGGAATAATATACAGATGTGACATGCCAAACTTAATTTACAATGCAAACTTAATTTACAAGTTTCTAAACTTTCAGACACTGATTTGTTTGGCATGCAAATGGGGAGAGTGCAAACTTGGTTATGTTGTATCTATCATGTCAATTTATACATTCTTTTATTGAATGTAAGTGGATGTAAAATTTTGTACCTGTTGTAGGACGTATTTTGTTTGGAACAAATCCGGATCCGTGAAAAACAATTACATAACATAAAAAAAAGTGCACACTTTTTGTTCTATCAAGTATTAACCATCTTGATTCTTTACCCACCGCTTATAAAGCAGTTTGTCAAGGGGTGTAAAACCCAGCTGTGAGAGTTCAAAATTTACCCCTCCTATGATCTTAGATTCACATGACAATCAATACAAATAGGTGAAAATAGAAAGCAAGTATAGATGTTGTACCCAGTTTGGATTTGCACCTCAAACTAGTGGAGACTAAATAATAACAAGCCTCATACATTTTTTATTTGCTTTGTAACATTGCTCATTGTAGTTTACATTAGTCAAAAAAAGGCCTATTGTTTGGTTAGAGATGAAAACAAAGGTGGCATATCATTGTTGCCAAATGAATGGTAAAATATCTTATCTAATGTTTGGTAAAATTGATTTTTGTGTTGTTGATGGACCCTATTATGGGGCTACCTCTCTTCAATGCTTCTTAATCCCCGGTTTATGGATTGATATTCATCTTAGATGTCCTATATGAGTGGTCTATCAATATAATATTGATTTTCATTGAGGAAAAAACATGGGTAACATTTGGGAGGGTCACTATTTCATTTGTTGGGGGTACAATAGTCCCTAGGGAACCACAACAACCTTTGTTTGATTTGGTCTCAAATTGAAGGAATAAATTCTTGTTGTGAAATGGATAGGGGTTAGATTACCCTTGAACTACTTTGTGCCCATTTGGGAGGGCCCATCCAGACAATCTATAAGCTAGCCATATTTGGTGAAAACCCCATAGATCTCAAAATGACTAAAAGCCAAGAAACATGGATTTTCAAAGCTTTCTCCAAAGCAACTATCTCGATGAAAGCACTCAAGTGATACTTCACCCCTCCCAAGCAGACCCTTTGTTTACAATAAGGACAAAGTTCTTGGATACTTTTCCTTTATGTGTGTGCTCACAAGGGCATGTTGTTTCACCCTCTTCCTGTTTTATCCCCATAACTTGGAGTGTGAAATAATGGCCTTTAAATCAGTTAGGTTGTGTTTGATTAAAGTGTAAATGCGAATCAATGTAAAATTCAACTATCGGTTTGCATTTATACCCGTTTGTTTCCTGTGTAAAAGTGGACCGGTGTAAAGCTCTGCACCTGATCCATTTTTGCAGCCGCTTGTTTCCCATGTAAAAATTCTATCAAAAATTGACGTAATCTTGTTTTTGGATGACTTTTATCAATAAAATTAATGTACTTTTACATATGTTTACTTAAAAACTCCCAACAGTCCAAGCAGCTTTAAACCGATGGACTTTTACACGATGGATGTTTCCATTGATTGACTTTTACATGGTGGATTTCTCCACTGCATTCAAATACATCCTTAAGTTGTCAATCTTTAGGTTGTTCAAGGAATCCTTGTATTCTATTGAAAATGCAAATTAGTTAAATTGTCTTTATTTATTTGGCCCTCTCCTGTAAGGTGCCAACTAGCTGATGGTTGGTAAGGAGTTGAAATTTCCTACAGAATTGGTCCTCACACCCACCTTACAGTTCTTGCAGTTGCAAAAATTTTTATACTAGTATGTTTTTATTTATGGGAAGAGATGTTTCCATGCACCACTGCAAGTGCTATGAGGTGGGTATGAAGACCAATTATGTAAGAAGGAATTAAATCTGGATTCATTGGAATTGGGATCTACTCCTCACAGAGCATGCCTCACACTGATGTCTCACAACCACATCCCAACCTGTATTAGGAACACCTCCGCATGAATAATAAATACAAGTACAAGAAATGTTCCTGATGTGCGGCCAAGATATGTTGTAAAGTCATTGTGAGAAATGCTTTGTGAATAGCAGATCCGGACACAATTGATTGGTCTATTGGTTGTAAGAGACACTTGGGACTACACCAAGGTTTATGGGCTAGTGCCCATTGTGTAGGCTCATGAAAGGTCCTCTCAATGCTCCAAATTTAATCCTCCCCAATTTGTCCATATTGAACTCCTACCCATGTTTACAGAGATGACACCATGGCATTTTAACATATCCTCCAATGTCTTAGCTACATCCAAATGGGTCCATCTTTTTGGTGACGTATTAGATTCCAAGATATGGGTATTCTCAATCATATCTTTCTTTGTCATGGAAAAATCGTAAAATAAATTGTATGCCCCACATCAACCACAAAATGCATATGCTTCACAATCACTCAGTTTCAATTAAATCTCACCTACATCAGGTTAGTCAACTTTGTATATGCTAAACCTTATATTTGCACTTTTCTCAAATTGAAAACAACCAGAGTGGTTTTGGATGCGATTTGTATCAACAAAGCTTAAATCTTAGGATCCATTTAATTTACAATAGGAATCAAAATTAAAATCAAAATCGAAATGGTCTATTCCTATAGTTTGTTTGATTCAGACAATAATCAGAATGGGGAATGGAATTAGCTAGAATGGGATTTCATTCCCAAGGAAGGGGGAGAGAATGACCATTCCCTCAATTGGGGGAATGCCATTCCACCAATAATGGGAATGGGATTCCGATTCTACCCAACCAAACAGTTGGAATCAAAATGGCCCATTCCTATTCCAGTCACCTATTCCTACAAACCAAACATGTTGTTAATTACTTGTATGTGTAGTCAACTTTGAAGTTTCTTGTGTTTTGCACTTTATACCTCTCATATGTGTTTTATAATTCAATTTACATAATTAAATAAAATACATGTAATTGCTACTATATGTTTGTATATGGATGGTTTGAGGGATGGATGGATACATGTTGTGTGTGTGTGTGTGTGTGTGTCTAGCCGCTTATCTAATAGTCTTTGTCTTTAAAGACAAGACCCCAAAAGCTCAAAATGTCTTTTGGTCATCTAAGCTGTTTAAAGATCTTTCTAAAAATACTTGCCAAACGGGAACTTAAAAAGAAAATATAACATAGAAGAATAGGTGATTTAATAATATGATGGGTTTATTTTGGGCTACTTGAACTCTCATCTCAAACAAAACTGAAGTTGTGGTCAAGCACAATCTTTGAGCACTAAAGCTTAGCTCAAACATGAAAACAATGTCTAAGTTTTGTACATCACAAATAGTGGTGGAGTCGAGCCGAGTTGAATATCTTGCTATTCGAGCTCGGCTAGCCAATAAACCATCAAGCTCAAGCTCAAGCTCGAGCTCGATTCAAGCTAGAGGCTTGAGCTCAAATGTGAGCCAACATTTTATAAAAATAAAAATTAGTTATTGTATATGTAATAAAATACCATATATTTAATATTTTTATTATGTATAATATATATATATATATATATATTATGTATGTATGTACATATACATATATATGTAAAAGCTCGATTAAACTTGCGACCTCACAAGCCGAGCTCGAATAGCTCATAAAAAACTCGGCTGGTGGCCACTCCTATCACAAACAATTCCATCGCAAAGCTCACAAAATCATGGTTTTGATGAGTTAGCCATTAGCTAGATATATTGTTTAGAAAATAAAAGTAGCAATTAAACTCCATGGTACCAAAAAAGGCATTGCAGACACCTTACCTAATCAATTTGTTTACATAATTTTGAATGTAATTACCAATTGTTTAATTTTGTTATTTACTACAATTTTTTTTTCAGTACCACATCGTCATGACTGACAAAAACATCAAAAAGTGGGGATCCAGAGTGCTAAGTCACCAGTTTTATCAGTGCACTTATCTCCTACCCATGACACATTGCAGCTACATAATGGACACAACCCTAGCTTGTTCACTGCCATTTCTCGCCTCAGATTTGTTTTTGCACATTGGTATCAAGAGAGTATTGTATTTATACTTTAGACCTTGGGTATGGCCGAGACTGGATCTGCTCCTTGTACCTTGCGTCTCACACGCACATCCTACCATGTATTGCTAGAACATCTCCCATACTTATTAGCTATTATTCACAGGAGATGTTTCCAATGCACGACAGGTGTGCCTGTGAGGCGCCCATTTGTGAGGAGCAGATCCCGACTTGATATAGCCTACCATCAAATAAAAAAAGAAATTCTAATGTGTGCAATAGAAAAAAGAAACATGTTGTTTAAAATAAATGTAATTTCACAGTAATCCCTATTATTAATGCTAAGGTTGAAAATGTTATTGGGCTATATGTGTGAATACTATGGTGACCATCATGCTAGCCAAGCCCAATCTAACACAAGCATCTATGAAATATTAAGACGTGATTAATATATATGATGATACTATGTGACCAGGTTTTAAAAATAGACCTGAAATGAAACAGATTTAACCTCCTTCTATGGGTCATTGGTTTGACCCATGATATAGTTTTCAAAGACACCAAATGCAGTTGAAATTGAAAATGACACAAGAAAAAACCCAGGATTTTGTTATGAGAGATAGAGTACAAAAATATAATCCTTCCACGGTTCTAGTTGTGCTAATTGATATTCAAAGAAATCCATCTTAAAAGTCGGCAAAATTATAATCTAATTCAGTTGTATAGATAACCCATCTCGTTTTCACTCGGTTTTTTTCCCTATTCAACATAATGAAAAATGAGTCTCATTGTTCAACTTAACATGTTTGAGAATCCGCAGACAAACTGCAAGGTTCATCATCTCCCAAGTCGGCCTCATATCTTACCTAAGAAACCAGACAAATGTACTCTTTCAATCGATCCCAATGCTCCAAGTTCCGATGAATTAGAGTGCATGTTTCAATACTTGGCCGAGAACAGTTACGGGAAAATCTCGGACCCGTTTGATATGTCTTTTTGAGAAGATCGTTTAGTAGTTCTGATATGCAAAAGATGTATTGAGTTTTTGCATAAAGATCTGAGCAGCCTGAAACATGTTTGGTAGATGCACGTTTTTTCATACATCTTTCCATGTCTTTCCACATAAGAATAAAACGCAAAAGACGCGTTGAAACTTTCCGAAATGAGATTCTCGCATCTTTTCGGTGCTCCGTCTTTTGGCAATTAAATTTTTTACAAGACAAACAAAAATAGACCAAAAATCGATCTTCCTAACTTGTAAATAGCCGAACGGGCCCGATCGTTAATAGTGTTGTAGAGTTGTACGAAAACAATGCGGGGGGATGACGGAAGATACTGATGCTTGTTGGGCTACAATGATTGATGGTCGTTGATGTAAACCATGATTGTTGCAGACTATAAAGTCCAACAGCTACTCCTCCAAAAATAGAAAGAAAATAGCGAAGAAAAAAGGTGAAAATCTTAGTCCCTAGACCATCAAATAGGTATTAGGACACAACAGTGTATTTTTATTTTGTTTTAAGTAATTTTAATTAATTAATTTTTTTTTTTGAAAACCATTAACCGCTGCTTGGATCGAACAAGGCAATGGTTCAATTGCCCGGGTTAGAATTATTTTATTTTTAACCATTTTAACAATTTTCCTTTCAAAAAGTGGTTTGTGGCAAAAATGGAAAACTGTGATTTAATTGAATCTAAGCTGAATGGTTCAACCATCTAGGTCAATGACAATTTTAAAACATTGCTATACAAAGTCCAACTATGATACCAAAAAGACATGATACATAGGCCATGTTCATTTTTTAGTAAGGCCATTAACCTCGGTAAATGCACTTATCCAGATAAGTGATACTTAGGAAACACTTATTCCACTATGTGCATTTACCCGCGTTCTTTTGAACAAAAGTATTTTCCATATAAGTGTTTGTTTGACCATTTTATCCATAAAATGCAATTATTGGAAAGGGACAATTTTGTTCCATAATATTTTGGAAACTTTCTTGGGAAATATATGGTTACCCACTAGGGTGGTGGGTAGCTTTGTTTTTCATTAAATGGGGGTGAATAAGTTAGTGGATACTATGGAAATGTAGATACATGTATTCATGTTTCAGGATTAGTGAGTCCTACAAAAAAAAAAAAAGAATGATTCCTATGTCATCAATTACCTGGTAAGTAATTCCCTCCCAAGACCTGGGTAAGTAAGGTCACGTTTGGTTCAATTTTCATTCTTACCCAATATGAAATTGTAAAATAGAAAAGAATGGGTAAAATAGGTAGAATGAGAAAATATTGATATGAACCAAACACTTTTTTTCCTAAAAATTAATTATTTTCAAACTAACAAGTGTCCTATGTTGTTCATTTTCATTATTCGAAAAAAAAATTGTGCTAGTATTCACAAACTGCCAACCTAGGTCTCCAACAGTCAATGTTTACCAATTGGCATATATCTTTTGTAAAAGTACTTCGTAAAAGTGCTTTTATAAAAGTAATCTTGTAAAAGTGCTTCCTAAAAGTGCTTTCATAAAAGTACTTTTGTAAAAGTTCTTTCGTAAAAGTACTTTCATAAAAGTATTCTCGTAAAAGTACTTTCATAAAAGTACTTTCGTAAAAGTGTTTTTATAAAAGTGCTTTCGTAAAGTGCTTTTATAAAGGACTTTTACTTAAAAGTGATTTTACAAAAGTACTTCCATCAAAGTGCTTTTGCAAAAGTATTTTTGTAAAAGTGCTTTTATAAAAGTACTTTCGTAAAGGTGCTTTTATAAAAGTACTTTCGTAAAGGTGCTTTTATAAAAGTACTTTCGTAAAAGTGCTTTTATAAAAATACTTTCATAAAATTGCTTTAGTAGTCTACTTTTATAAAAGTGTTTCCGTAAAAGTGCTTTTATAAAAATACTTTCGTAAACATACTTCCATAAAAGTGCTTTAATAAAAGTACTTCCATCAAAATGTTTTTATAAAAGTACTTTCATAAAAGTGCTTTCGTAAAAGTGCTTTCATAAAAGTGTTTTCATGTTAAAGTACTTTTGTAAAAGTGCTTTTGCAAAAGTAAACATCTTTGGCAACAACTTTATAGGTTGAGTTTCCTCAAAGAATGAAATGAGCAAGATGGGGCATGATTGTTTTTCATGTTGCAAGCTAGTCAATTTTTGTGCTATGGGGCTGATTTTTCATTCAAAAAATAATGTGGCCCTTGGTAAGAATTTTGTAACCAAACACTTTAATGTTATTCACTCTTGCCCATTCTTACTTAGAATGAGCAAGAATTAAGAGAATGAGGCCCCGAGTAGTGAAACCAAACATGGCCTAACTTTCCCGTTCATGTGGACAATTGCTAACATTGATGGAACAACATTGTCCTTTCAATAGAGACACTTTTTATGGATAAAACAATCACTGTTTAACTTCACCTAGGAAACAAATGAACATAGGTGAATGCACTTACCCAAGTCGGAATAAATGCATTTACCTAGATAAATGACTTATTGAGAAATGAATGCAAACCCTAAATAGAACAACAAATCACCACGGGCCCATGGTTTACTGAAAAGTGAAACCAGAATTGTTGGTCAATGGGAACCACCATTGACCAACCCCCCTCCATTTTATTGAAGCATAAATTGTTTTTTCCTTGGGTAAGTGATACTTAGGCTCCATTCGCTTTTCGGTAAGTTATTTACTCGGGTAAATGCATTTACCCAGGTAAGTGTTTCCTAGGAAAAACTTACTCAGGCAAGTGCATTTATCCATGTTCTTTTGTTTCCCATGTAAATAAGGAGATGACCATTTTGACCATAAAAATCCAATATTAAAAGGGCATTTTTGTCCCATTCAAGTGTTGGCAACTTTATCCCCAAGTGGGAAAGTTATTTACCCACCAAGGAAATGGGTATCACTTACTTGTAGAGGTGTAAATCAGGCTGTGCCGCCCGCGACTCGACACGACGGTC
This sequence comes from Nelumbo nucifera, assembly GCF_055504915.1. Lineage (NCBI taxonomy): Eukaryota > Viridiplantae > Streptophyta > Magnoliopsida > Proteales > Nelumbonaceae > Nelumbo > Nelumbo nucifera. The sequence goes on along the minus strand of NC_142652.1, from coordinate 25,741,621 downwards.
TGCGGGTCATGCTGGGCCTTGGGTTTTAGGTCCACTGGTCGGGCCCGCTCGTGGCCCGCATGCCGGCACGACCCAACATGACCTATATATATTATATTATATATTTATATAGTATTATATAAATTATAATTATATAATATATTAATAAAATAAATATATTTTTTATTTTATTATACTAATTTATTTAATTATTGTGTATATAAGCAATTGTATACATCAAAATTCATATGAAATTAAAATTTTAAGTTTTTTGTCTAAATTTTTAAATAAATAGCTTTGGCCCAATGCACGGCCCAACTTGGCCCATGGGCCAGCCTGGCCTGCGGCATGACACCGGCTTGCACGGGCTGACCCCCCAAGTTATCACAGGGGAGAGCAACACTGCCCGCACTTTGCACGGGCCAGTTTTAGACCTCTACTTACCGGGTAAGTTATACACAAGAAAATAAACTTTTCCTAATCCCCACATAAATCTGAAAAAAGAACATGGGTTTCTTGGTCAGTGGGAATCAAAATCCCGTTGACCAATTTCCCCCCCTCTTAGAATCCAAAAAAGAATGCCCCCCTTAGGGAAATCAATTTACCATGGAGCCCATAGTTTACTGAAAAGTAAACTCGAGATTGTTGGTCAATGGGAACCACTTTCCTATTGACCATCTTCCCCCTCCATTTCCAAAAACGAATGGGCCTAAAAATGTTATTAATCAATCAACTATATCATAAGAGTGGTAACTAATCAACTACCATTCATCAAAATTCATTTGGATTTTGATTGGTCAAGGTTCTTTTGGTATCATAACTTTCTAGCATCATAGAAATTGCCATATAATAGTTGCTATATAATGCCAATGCTTCTCTTGGCTTCATAAGGGAATGATGCCAGATGAATTTGATCGATTATAACCTCCATGGATTTTGATGAATATTAGCTTCTTGGCATATTGTTTTTTGATTTTTAGGAATTATACCTTATTGATATCATAACTAAAGAAAATATTTTCAAAATCTAAATGCCATTTATCTTTGAAAAAGTTTATATTAATTTTCTGCATATATTTTCATTATTTTAATTAGAGCAAATTGCTGAAAACTCTCATGAAGTTTCTGACCATTTGTTGAAACCTTCCCGTTTGGTAATTGCAATTATCTCCCCTGAACTTTCTTACATAGTTGCAAGTAAATCCCTTTGGTTAGAATTCTCTAACAAAAGGCACAAAATTGTACAAAATGCAAATGCAATTATTATTGAAGTTGGTTTCTATGAAAAATGCAATACAAACTTTATAAACAACAAAAAAAAAGAAGAATTTAAAGTTGCAGCTTTACCTTCGAGTGGTTGATAAGAAGGGCAAATTTGAAAAATAAACAATTTTAGAAAAGAGATGGGAAGGGTTTGGGATAGGGATTCACATGAAGTTACAAATTTAAACATAAACATTTTGACCAAAAGTAATTGAATTGGGTATTTTGGACATTTTCATACCTCTTTTTTAGAGGATTCTAACAAAGAGAGTACTTACAATTATGTCATAAAGTTTAGGGGAGGTGATTGCAAATATCAAACTTCAATGGAGGCTTTTGCAACAGTCAGAAACTTCATGGGAGGTTTCAATAATTTACCCTTTAAATTAAATAGTTAATATAATATAATATAATAGTGATAATCAAATAGTTCATTTCCATTGTAGTGAAACCCAAAATATCCATATTTTCCAATAAAACCCAAATATCCATTGATGGGTGAGTTCATATTTCCTCCTCAAACCCACTTCAAAGTACATTGTAGTCATACATCACCAATTTATCCATGTTTGTATGTTTTCATTCACGGGGAAATGAAAACATACAAACATGGGATATTTATCACTAACCCCATAATACAAGGGGGATCTTTGTCTAGAAATGACCACTCCTACTAATAACCCATCAAGAATGCAGATTTCCTTTCCTGAATTTCACTTTGTGACAAATACCCCTTAAGTCATAATACATTAAATTATTATAATGCCCACCTGGATTTTTCTTTTTATTTTTCCCCCCTTGCCCTTTTCTCTTAAACTCTAGTTGACAAAAAATACCTCAATTTTATCCAAACACTAAAATAATAGTATAACAATAATCATTTTATTAACATAAAAAGTTATTTTATATTACTGTGATGCATTTCATTAACATGAATGTCTCTCTTCATCTTAAATACACAAATTATAATTGATTTATCCAATAAATCAAGAAAAATCAAACAAAACCATACATTTATATCTATCAAAAAGAAACATTTACTGATGTTTCATTTGAATATTGAATCCAACAAAAATATATGCAATGATCTATTGGAGCAACCAAGAGGACTTCAATGTTATATTTAGAAAACTATTCAAATCATAATTCGTTCAAATAAATAAGAAAAGCGTGATTCAAGGATTTAAAAATTTGTAAACATTGGAATGAAAATCTTTTTTTCAAAATTAACTAAGTTACTTTAACAGAAGGGGGTATTTGCACTAGTACAAATGCATGAGAGTGCAAATGAAAAAAATGTAAATTCTCGTTTAATTTTGTTTTGGATTTTACTTTATTCTGCTTCTTGTCTTAATTGATTTCATTTGTACTACAATCAAGCAAAATAAACTAAAATTTGAAACAAAAATAGGTCAGGATTTACATTCAAATAATTTGCACTGTCATAATTTTGCATCAGTTCAAATTTATTTGTATTGCAACCAAGCACAATCTAAGACTCAGTTTGGAAGGAATACAAATATATAAAATGCAAAACCTAATATTTTATATGTATTTGTATTATACATATTTGTATTTATAGTGTTCCAAACTGAGCCAAAGTGAAAGTCCAGAAAAGTCTTTACACTATTTTATATGCATCAAAATATAAATTGTTATAGGGTATAGTTTCTTGGTTGATTTAGGCCCAAAGCCTGGCCCGGCCCATGGTCACCCTATGTGTAAGAAGATTACAATCCATCGGAGGCTTTTAAGTGTCTACAAATATAGCTGTAGACCATGAATCTATTCTGTAAAGCCCTAAAGCCCTTAACGAGCATCCCTCCCCTGAACAAATACAAGCTTCTAGTTGTTCTCTAGTTCATAGTTTCATACTACATACTGACCCTCCTTAAACGCTTCCACCTCTCGATCGTTTTCGCGAAGAAGCATCGAAGATGTCTCTGAGGGTTCTTAATCCAAATGCAGAAGTTCTCAACAAATCTGCAGCACTCCACATGAACATCAATGCCGCCAAGGGCTTGCAAGATGTTCTCAGGACTAATCTCGGACCCAAGGGCACCATCAAGATGTAAGACTTCTTCTTCCTCATATTCAATTTGTCACTATCACTGTCAGCACAACCATTGACGTTCTCTTTGATCTCTGTTTATCTTCAATTATTCAATCATCCTGCAGGCTTGTCGGAGGGGCTGGAGATATCAAACTTACCAAAGACGGCAACACTCTCTTGAAGGAAATGGTTAGCTCTTCAAGAACCCTATTTTTTTTGTATTTGATCTCACATTTTGATTTTCATCAGATGTTTGCATTGTTTGATTGAATGTTTGAGCATGATTTATCGTTCGAACTTGTTTTGAAAACCAGAGTTTTAACTCTCAACTTCCCTGTTTATAATGTCATGCTGTTTCTCCTTCTCTTTTGTTGGCGTGCTTGTTCGTCCATTGATGTTTTGCATTTGGTAGTTATAATGTTTTGCTTATGGCATTTAGCAAATTCAAAACCCGACGGCTATCATGATTGCAAGAACTGCTGTTGCCCAAGATGATGCCAGTGGTGATGGTACAACTTCTACAGTGATTTTCATCGGCGAGCTTATGAAACAATCTGAGCGATACATTGATGAAGGTTAGTAGCACCGATATGGATATTTTTTGTAATGAGTTTAGTGCTCAGATATAAAAGAAGAAAATTTTAAGAAGAAATAGTGACGCACGAAATTAAACCCTATATATAAACCTTAGCACGGGCAGTGATTCGACCCATGTCATAGTCTTCCCACTTGGATTACCAGTCCCTGGTTCCAATTGTATTTCTGTTAATTCTTTTTTTATTTTAAAGTGTATAACTGTATATTATGTAGTTTCTCGAGTGCGCGAACTAATGTTTCATTTGAAACCAATTTGTTAGTGTTCGGTGCCTGTTAGACTGATAATAGTCAAGGAAGAGAGAGAGAAGAGAGAAGGAGAGAAGGAGAGAAAGAGAGAAAGGAGAAGAGCAGAAGAGAAACAAGGAGAAAAGATTTTGGTTCGAATGAGAGAAAAAGTTCACTCCCCCATTCGGCTAGATGTATTTTATATTACTAAAATAATGTGGAAAAGTCACATATGCCCCTACTTAAGTTAGGGACATTAAATCTAACATAAACTTACACATCAACACCTAAATACAAGTACAAAGACAGAATTACCCCTACATACTCGACACTAACACTCCCCTTCAAGCTAGAGAGTATATATCATATAATCCCAGCTTGTTACATATGTAGTCCACTTTCCCCCGACTCAACCCTTTAGTAAACAAATTTGCCCACTGGTTCCCTGTGTTGACATATGTAGTGTCTATCACTCCACTCAACACCTTCTCTCTAACAAAGTGACAGCCAACCTCTATGTATTTGGTTCTCTCATGAAACACCGGATTAGAGGAAATGTGAATTGTAGCCTGATTGTCACAGTAGAGCTTCATTGGAGTATCAACAGTGTATCCCATCTCCTGTAGAAGGTTCCTTAGCCACACTAATTCACAAGTAGTATGTGCCATAGTTATATATTCTGCCTCTGCACTACTTCTTGCTTTTCCATGTCACTAGTTTACCCCCAAGAAAAGTGCAATAGCCTGTGGTAGATCTCCTATCAGATACAGAACCGGCCCAATCAACATCAGTATATCCTTATATTTCAAGTTTTCCACCAATTCTGTATATCAAACCGCGACTAGGAGCTCCCTTTAAATACCTCACAATCCTTATAACCACATCCCAATGTGGGACCAGAGGTTTCTGCATGAATTGACTTACCACACTAACTGTGAATGAAATGTCTAGCCGAGTGATGGTTAGGTAGTTCAGTTTCCATAGGAGTTTTAGCTGGTTTAGCACCTAACAAACCTGTTTCTTCAAGTAAATCAAGAGCATATTTCCTCTGGCACAAGTTAATACCATGCTTGGACCTTGCTACTTCTATCCCCAAGAAATACTTCAATTTACCAAGGACCTTTGTCTGAAAATGTTCCTGCAGAAAGATCTTCAACATGTCAATGCCCATTTTGTCGATCCCGGTAATGACAATATTATCTACATACACCACTAATAGGATCTTCCCTGCCTGAGAGTCATGACTGAAGACGGAATTGTCAACTTGACACTCTTTCATACCAAACTTCTTTACTACCTCACTAAATCTGCCAAATCATGCTCGAGGAGACTGTTTAAGCCCATAAATGGCCTTTAGTAGCCGACACACCTTACCATCCTCCCCCTGAGCAACAAACCCTGGTGGTTGCCCCATATAGACCTCCTCGAGCAGATCACCATGCAAGAAGGCATTCTTGATATCAAGTTGATAGAGGGGTTAATCATACATCGCAGCAAGAGAAATCACAACACGGATTGAACCAATCTTAGCAACCGGGGAGAAAGTCTCTGTGTAATCAATACCATAGGTTTGGGAATGCCCTTTGGCAACCAATCTAGCTTTCAACTGCTCTACATTACCATCAGGTAAGTACTTAACCGTATAAACCCACTTACAGCCAACAACCTGCTTATCAGGAGGAAGAGTGGTGAGTTCTCATGTATGATTATGAGCCAGAGCTGAGAGTTCTTCTTCCATCGCACGACACCATCCTGGAGAGGTAAGGGCTTCTTGGACATCCTTAGGTATAACAACAGAGGATAACAAAGAGATAAATTGGCGATGGGAAGTGGAAAGGTGAGTCAGTGAAACATAATTAGAAATAGGATGAAGGGTGCAATTGCGCTTACCTTTCTGCAAGGCAATGGGAAGATCAAGATCAGATACCGGGGTCGAGGCTGGTGTGGTAATAGCTGCCGGATCTGTTGACGATGATGAAGCTGGAGGAGGTGTTGGTACATGTGGGCGATGTATATACACGTGATGGATCGGTGGTCGTTCAACAGGTGGTGGCACCGGAGGCAAAGACTTGGGCATTGTGGGAACAAGAGGAACAGAGTCCACAACTGAAAGAGGAAGGGAGATGTGATGAGGAGGAAGAAACATCACTGGACCCCAAGAAGAATGGAGTAGTCTCAAAGAAAGTAACATCAATACATACAAAGGAACGTCGAGAGCTAGGGTGATAACACTTATACCCTTTCAGAATCTGGGAATAGCAAAGGAAGATGCACTTAATAGACCGTGCATCTAACTTGTCCATTCCTGGCCCTAGATTATGAACAAAACAAACACATCCAAAAACTCGAGGAGAGAGAGGAAACAGAGACAAGGTAGGAAACAATGTGGTGAATGGGGAATGACCATCAATGATAGATGTGGGCATCCGGTTAACCAAGAAGCAGGAAGTAAGCACTGCATCACTCCAAAAGGATTTGGGAACATTCATGTGATGCATGAGGGACCGAGCTGTTTTCAAGAGGTGACGATTCTTTCTCTTAGCCACCCCATTTTGTTGTGGGGTGTAGGTACATGTAGTCTGATGGATAATGCCATGTTGGTCTAGGTAGTCCTGAAATGATGAAGAGAGATATTCACGTCCATTATCAGAATGAAAAATTTTAATGTGAACACCAAATTGGTTGCGAATCTCAGCATAAAACTTTTGGAAAATGGTAAACAATTCACTTCTTTCTTTCATTAAATAGAGCCACGCCATCCTTGAATAATCATCAACAAAAATGACAAAATATTTATATCCATTTCATGACATCACTTTATAAGGACCCCAATCATCTGAATGAACCAAAGAAAAAGGACTCAATACATGATTATCAACTCTATGACTAAAGGGAACATAATGATGTTTTCCCAACTGACACAACTCACAATCCAAAACAGAAAGATGACTCAATGAAGGAACCAAAGACTTCAGAGCTTTCAGTGAAGGATGACCAAATCGACAGTGCCACTGGAGAGGAGAGGGACGATTGGAGAGCTGTTGACGTACTTAACCACCATCAAGATAATACAATCCACCAACTTCATGCCCTCTACCAATCTTCATCCTCGTCTTGAGATCCTAAAAAACACACGAAGAGGGGTAAAAGGTAATGGAGCAATTAAGAGACTTGGTCAACTTACTAACAGACATAAGATTAAAAGGAAATTTAGGGACATACAAAACTGAGGATAGGGATACAGGGTTCAGGTCAACATTACCAACACCACAAATGGAGGATGTGGAACCATTAGCAAGGGTAATAGATTGTGATGTTGAGCAATGAGAGAGGGAAGAAAACACATATGGAGTTCCAATCATGTGATAAGGGGCTCTAGAATCAATAATCCAGGGATGGGGTGTGGATGCCAGACAAACCATACCTGAGTGGGCGAGAGTGGCTGTGTTCTGCTGAGATGTGGCTCTCCTGTCTGAAGCTACTGTCATTGGTCACGGCATGATTGGCCCAAGTTGGAGGTGGACCATGCAAGTCATAGCAATAATTGATGGTATGTCCATCCATACCATAGTGCGTACACCTCCTTGGACCCAAACTATGTCCTCTGCCACGGGCTCCCCCTGAATCTTGACCTCTAGTACGATCACCACCACGGTTATATGTAGGGCCACTACCACCACTCCGACCATATGCCGATCCACTACTACGGCCAGGCTGAGCTCCCCAAGCTCCACCTCTAACACCATGGCCTCGATACTGCTATCTATCGGAAATATTAGGGTTCTCGGTAGATCCAATGGAAATCCTCCTAAGTCGAGCAAACACCTCTTCTAAGGAAGGGAGAGCTGACCCTCCTAGTATCTGAGCCTACACTGGTTCATATTCAGACTTCAGCCCCACCAAAAACCGAGTCACATCAAGTTGTTTTCTCTGTTGTTGCTGAATTTTGACATCAGAAGTGAGGGGGTGATAAACATTCAATTCATTACGAATGTTTCTCATACTAGCATAGTACTCCTCAAGATACTGATTACCCTGTTATAGATTAAAGTATTCTTGGTACAGCTGATATACTCTGGTTGTGTTGTTTTGACCCGAATACAGCTTCTTAGGATGGTCCCACACTTCTTTGGCTGTATCAAGGAACGTGAAATTTACACTAATCTTGGGTTCCAAACTATTCCATAACCATGCGATGATTTGTGCATCTGCCTGCTCCCAATCATCGTATTTAGGAGAATCGGTGGAAGGTTTTTCATCCCTTATGTGCTTCCCCTTCTTTTTTGCCTTAAGAAAGACTTCTACAGATTTGGCCCAAGGTACATAATTTTCTCCATTCAGCTTAATGGAGGTCATTTGAATATTCAGGTAGTCAGTAGGGACCATCACGCTAGTCTTTTTATCACTGTTGTCTTCCATTGCTGAATTCGGCAAACTGCACACTAGATCACACTACACCCTGATTTCAGCACTTACTACTGCTGCAAATTGCACTCTTTACACCACAAACCCAACTCCACAACTGCCTGAAACTTCCCAACACTGTTTGAGGAACCCCCCCCTTCGAATCACACTGGAGGGTGCACAAACCCTAGCACACTACAATCTGAAATCCCACCATACAGTCTGAAATAGACTTCTCATTCGATTCACACCAAAAAAATATGCATAAAACCTCTTACCTGATCACCGAAAATCAGATCACACAAGACACCCACTGCACCATACGAATCAGCCCTCTTCTCTTCGTCGATTAGGGGAGGGCTTCTTAGAAACTGCAGCAACCGACTACAAACTCCACAACTGGAGGCATAGAAACCTCCAAGGGAAGAGGGCGGTCACTCTTTTTCAGCCCTGCCCCTTGTCTCTAGCTGATGGCGAAGAAATTAAGAGAAAATCCTTGTCTGGGTGCGCAGATTACAGAATTCTGGGCAGATCCGATTTGCTCAGTTTAGCACTGATACCATGTTAGTGTTCGGTCTGCCTGTTAGACTGATAACAGTCAAGGAAGAGAGAGAGAAGAGAGAAGGAGAGAAAGGAGGAGCAGAAGAGAAACAAGGAGAAAAGATTCTGGTTTGAATGAGAGAAAAAGTTCACTCCCCCATTCGGCCAGATGTATTTTATATTACTAAAATAATGTGGAAAAGTCACATATGCCCCTACTTAAGTTAGGGACATTAAATCTAACATAAACTTACACATCAGCACCCAAACACAAGCACAAAGACAGAATTACCCCTACATACTCGACACTGACACAATTAAAATAAGGAAACACAATTTTTAATCAATGCCATTCCTCGAGGCTAGGACAATTACAGAAATCATCCAGATTTTTTTTAATTGGTTTCAACCACTGTAGTTATTTATTAACAAATCCTTAATTGCTTATAAGGAAGCACATAGGTTGTTTTGAATTAAATTATAAATAAATTTTATGGCAATTTCTTTTTCCTCCCAGCCTTTTCATGAGATATTTAGATTAAATCATCATTGTTCCAGGGATGCATCCACGTGTACTGGTTGATGGTTTTGAGGTTGCAAAGCGAGCAACCCTCCAATTCCTTGAGAAATTTAAAACCCCTGTTGTGATGGGCAATGAACCTGATAAAGAGATTCTTAAAATGGTAGCAAGAACAACACTTAGAACAAAGGTATATTCACTTAATGTACCTCTTATTTCTTGCTGCTTATATTATAAGGAATCCTCCCATTTTTGATTCTTTCCAACCTGTTCTCCTGTATAGTTGTACGAGGCATTGGCAGATCAGTTGACTGAGATAGTTGCTAATGCAGTGAGTACCTTATTTAGTGTATTTTCTATGCATTTTGAGTTCACACTCCTCTTGTCAAGATTTATCTTGAGTGATGAGGGTATGTGAAATAACTTTCTTTAGCATCCTTTCTGAATTAAGTCCATCTTTTTGCACATCTTTGAGACAGTCAATTGCCAAAATTTATTATGTTCGTGCTTAATGAAGCATGTCTTGTATATGAACAGGTTCTCTGTATTCGCAAGCCTGAGGAGCCTATTGATCTATTTATGGTAGAAATTATGCACATGCGCCATAAATTTGATGTTGACACGCGCTTGGTAAGTTTATCCCATTTTTGCTTGAATACGTTCTTCATATACAAGTAAAGTTTGTCCATTTAAACTGATTTCATGAATTTTAGTTTAGGGGTTGTGGCATGATTATCCATTCTGAGCAGTGTTTCAACAGCATGACTTGACTCCCGAAGTCCTGAGGATGCCACTGTAGAATTAGGGCTATGTGGTTAAACAAGGGATGTGTTTTAATAGTTTTATGACATTGGTGCATACAGTTAGGACTGAAGAGGCGCTTTGTAGGGAGTTGGGTCACTTGTTACAAGGTAGCATGTTGGTTGTTAGAAAGTAGAAATAACAAATTTATAAAATGTGTTTAGAAGAGCTGTTGATGTTGATATGGATGATTGGTAAAACTGGAGTGGTGTGCAAAAGTAGAAACAAGCATAGTGGTGATGCTGATGACAGTTGTTTTGTTAGGCATGACAGTGTTGATATAATGATATATGAGTGGGTGTGGATCAAACTAGCAGGATTGGGGAGGATCTTGTCTGTGGAATTAGAGTAGGATGGCCAAAATTGAAGAGTGTGCATCTAGAGTCCTATGTGATGGGAGAATACACAGGCTTAAAGGAAAGTTTTACAGAACAGATTCATCAAAAAAAGGAAGGTTTTATAGAACAGTCATATAGGTCCAACCCTATTGTATGGAGCTAAGTGTGGGCAGTCAAGAAACAATATTTAAAAAATGAGTGTAGCAGAAATACAAATGTTTAGATGGTTGAGTAGGCGAACTAGAAACAAACTTATTCAAAGGAACCTTGGAGTAGCTCCAATAGGGTGATAAGATGAGAAAAAGTAGATTAAGATGGTTTTGTCACCACGTAATGACCACCCTGCTCTAAGTATGGCGCTGTGACACCTATCATCTTATTTGAGATTCACTACTTATGTGGTAAATCTGATTTGGGTTGCCTATTTAATTTAGGAAATTAAATCAAGTATAATTGTACTTGCTGACCTATTTCATCTAAATGAATGAGACCTGCACATTGAAAGTCTTTATGGTGAGTCTTTTGTTTGAATTAGTGAACTGAATTAGAAAGGTTAGTATATGCAGACAAGACCATCTACAATGCCGGGCAGACCAAAAAGGACATGGGTTAAAGTAGCAAGAAATGATTTAGGCTGTGTTTTGTAGTGTGGAATCTCCATGGACCAATTGGCTTCAAAACATGATATTGCCTGTTTGATGTTCATTTGAGGATGCAGCATGTTTTGAAACCCTCCATGAATGACTTCAAAACACAAAATATCACATAGTCTCATCCATGGTAAACTCTATTAGATCCAACCATGCAATTGTGGATTGGTGATGCCACATTGCCACCTACAGTTTTATTTGTTTTGGTGTGGTTGCAACCACACTACAAGTCCCAAAACATTCACTTCTGGTTGCCTGTTTTAAAACACGCCACATAAAAATGCAACAGAGTGCCTCATGGGGTATGCCTTGGTTCAAACCATGTGGTCTTAACCACATCACACCACAGTGGGGCCCAGTGGTTGACACCACACCACACCTCAAAGAGACTGCACTAATAACTAATGACCACCTCCTTAAAGGCCCATAATTTAACCATGGACATGGCGCTGAACAGAGCAGAATGGAAGAACATGATTCATGTAGTCTACCTTATATAGTTGGGTTTAGACTTAGTTGTGTTGTGTTGTCAACCTAAGACTTCTGTTATAGATGGATAACAAGAAAATATACATAAAAAAATTCAAAGATATATTTATAAAAAAACCAAAGATATGAGGGGGCAAAGAAAACATGACCACAAATACAAAATAAACAACACAATTATTAAGGGTGGCCTAGGTGCTGCTCTGCATTTGCTGCCAAAGGCATTTCGTAGCTGGAGAGTAGCCATATCTGCAGCCAAATAGGGGATCTAGTGGAATGAAATGTTCAGTTTGTAATTAAGATGCTGTATATTGAATTCTGTATGAAATATATTTCTATTAGTTCACTTTCTGTGAATGGTTCTATAATTCTCTTCAGTAATTATGAGATGATGAAAACAAGGATCTGTACATGGTTTTAAGCATTTGAAGAGAGTGAAGGCCTCAAAACAATTGTAATCTACCTGAACTGGTGTTAGGATAATTGTTGATAATACATTTTAGGCAAAGAGAAGCAACCGTTTCCACCTCTATTACTATTTAGTTCTTTCCTCTTCACCCATATCCTACTATTTGATTTGTAGATGTAGATATTCTATTTATAATTTTTTACCACTTTGTTATACAACTTATACTGGGAAACATTTCATCTAAGTGCCAGTGGATTGGACTGCCTAAGATGGTATGCTTTTGTACTTCTTGTCCACATTTCAAGGTTTTTCCTGCCTTGCCCTTGTTAAGGCTTTTGAGGTACTTGACTATGTGTGCTTTTTAATTGGAGTTAAAGCATTCAGCAGTTGTTTCCTCTTGATGAGCCCTGTTTGTTTAAAAATCCCTCCATGGGTTCAAAATCCGGATGTGCCACCACCCAATCTAAAATAAGGTGTCTGATCTGATGTCAGCATGCAACATCTAGTTAACTTGCTTTCCATAAAATGTTTTAATTGCTTTATCCCTTAAACTTTAACCTTACTTTTAAATTCTACCATAAATATATGGGTTAAAGCTCTGTTGAGGTGAGCTTTAACTTGCAACATTTAGCAAAATATTGAATGTTATTTTGCTATTGCATAATATATTTCTTTTGATAGTGCAAATCCACAAATAAATTTTTGTATTCTCTTGTGAAGTATATTTATCTTGAAACGCCTTTTCCCACTTAGGTTGAAGGCCTTGTCCTTGATCATGGCTCTAGGCATCCTGATATGAAACGACGGGCAGAAAATTGTTACATCTTGACATGCAATGTATCATTGGAGTATGAGAAGAGGTAACATGTTCATGACACATTTGATTTATGTTTTATTTTTTCATCACAGCTAGCAGCACCTAATTTGGGAAAAGTGAATGTTTTATATGGACTTGGAGTGTAACTAATACTTCCTGCCTCTCAGTGAAATAAATGCAGGCTTTTTCTACTCAAACGCAGAGCAAAGGGAGGCAATGGTTGCTGCTGAAAGACGACAAGTTGATGAGAGAGTTCAAAAGATCATTGATCTGAAAAATAAGGTATATGTATTACAAAAGCAGATGTTTATTTACATGATGTTCTTAATAGAGCTTCAGTTTTATGTATGGCATGTTAAATATTACTTGAATTTCTTTTGTGCAGGTTTGCTCAGGTAATGATAATAACTTTGTTGTAATCAACCAAAAGGGGATTGATCCTCCATCATTGGACCTTCTTGCTAGAGCTGGGGTTAGTTACACATACTTATTCTGCTTTTTTGACATGTGAAAGTAGTGATCATGTTCGGAACATATGATGGGGTTAATTTTCTGATTACGTCAAGCTGGGGTTACCAGTAGGCTGTAGGTATTACATTTGTAGGACTCCAGGAAGGGAGCATTGTTTCCTGATCTTTACTGCAAGAATGTGTTGTTACAAGTAGTTCCCACTTTTTGATAATGTTGGTCGCTCTTTTCTTTTATTAGTTGCAAAATGTAATAGGTTAAGATTGTGTTTACTACTTTCCTGATATTTACTGCAAGAATATGCTGTTACAAGTAGTTCCCCCCTTTTGATAATGTTGAAGTAGTGGGGTGAATAATTACTTGTTTCCTGATTTAATTGAATACAATTTTCATTAAAGTAGTGGGGTGAGCACCTTTAGCACTTCTCAACTCATCCTAGTAGTCAAGGTGGTCTAATCACTAAAGGTCACACTGCCATACGCCTCATGTGGTTGAATAATTACTTTAACACTTTGCCTGACTTAACTGCCTAGGTGAGTGAGGCACTTGTTTGTAGCTACACTTGACAACCCACTATCCTACACAAAAGGACTTGAGTCAATCCTACACCCACAATAAAAATCACTGGGATTAAGATAAGCAAAATTTCTCCTAGTAATATTTTCAATTTTTTTTTTAAAGAAAGTAAAGTAAATTTTATTAGAACAGAACCAAATTACAGAGTACAAGAGGCCCCAAAACCATAAATCTGGGGGCCAAGAAGCCAGAAAACAATACAATTAGAAACTGCCAGCATTCAGCTGGGCGGCCAATACCCTTGGTGGAACCCCTAAAGCAACAGCATTCCAAGAGATTAGTTTTCCAACAATACAGGACAATAGCTGATCCACAGTTTTGTGTTTATCCTGGAAAATTCTTCTGTTTCTTTCAGCCCAAATGGTGCTAATTACAGCCACAGGAATTGAGAACCAGACACTTTTTTCTAACTTAGATAAGCCTCTCTGGTCCCAGCACCACAAAAGGTCCAGAACAGTTGCAGGCATGACCCATGATAGCTGCCTAGAGGAGAGGAAGTGGTTCCAAATTTTATCGGAGATGGGACAATGCAGAAACAGGTGGCTGCTGTCCTCCTCCCCTTGATTACAGAACACACAGGAAGAATCCTGCAGCTGCATACCTCTTCTCTCCAGATTTTTCTTGGTAAGGCACTTATCCAGAGCCACAGCCCAGATCAAAGCATTAAGCTTTAAAGGGACAGTCTGGTTCCAGACTTTATCGGCTGGGAAATCAGCAGATTGATCAGTTGAAAGGATCCTGGCAAACGAAGTAACAGGAACAGACCATCTGTGCTCCATGACCAAACCCAAGAATCTTCTTCTGATAATTCCAGAGACTGATTAGATAACATCTCCAACAGCCCTGAAACTTGATCTAGTTCCCAGTCCTGGAAATGCCTTCTGAAAGAGGGGCCCCAAGGTCCCAAGGGAAGTGTTGTCTCTAACCTCATAGCTGTCAGCAACCAAGGCTTCTTGGTTTTCTGCCATTAGTACACCACATATCCTTCCAGAATTGAATCCTCCGGCCATTCCCCAACTTTACCGAAAGATCATTATTCAATAAAGGGAATACTTCCATGGTTTTCTTCCAAATCGAGCACCCAAGAGAGGTCATGGAGTTGGTAGTAACCCAGTCCCCAATATCTGGGTTATACTTGGCTGCAATTAATCTCCTCCACCCAGCTTCCTCTTTCTCTGTCAAATCTCCAAATCCATTTCCCCAAAAGAGCCTTATTGAAGACCTTCATTTTTCTGATCCCTAGTCCACCTTTGTCTTTTCGAGCACAAACTTGATCCCAGCTAACCAAGTGAATCTTCTTCTCTTCTTCCCACCCTTTCCATAAAAATCCCTCTGCTTCTTGGCATTGGGAAGAGAAACAGAAAATAGGAAGGAAGATTTGATAAAGCACTCTTGAGTAGAGTAATTCTTCCCCCCAGAGAGAGAGATTTGGTCTTCCAACCTGCCAGTTTCCTTTCTAACCTCTCTACCATCGGCTCCCAAATCAGAGAGGAGGTGCATTTAGCCCCCAGAGGAAAACTAAGATAAGTAGTTGGAAGGAATCCAACTTGGCAGGCAAGCACCTCTGCCAGGTTTTCCATATTTTCCACCTTTCCCACTGGAATTAACCTGCTCTTGACCAAGTTGACTTTCATGCCTGAGACTACTTCAAATCAGCACAACACCCCAAGAAGCACCCAATTGCTCCAAATTAGCATCAATGAAGCATAGGGTATCATTAGCAACTTGAAGCAATTGTACCTTTTCTCCACCCGGAGTAGCTTCAAAACCTTGCCATAGGCCCTATTCTCCCACCCTGTTCACAAAGGCAGAGCAAACCTCCGTCACACAAATGAATAGAAGAGAGAGGGGGTCTCCTTGCCGAAGACCTCTAGAACTCTTGAAGAAGCCAGCCAACTGATCATTAACCAAGACTGAAAATTTTGGAGAAGTGGTGCATATTTTAATCCAATTTCTCCATTTTTGTCCGAAATTCATTCTTTCCAGTACAAAATCCAAGCATTTCCAATTCAAGTGATTGTAGGCCTTTTCCAAGTCTAACTTGGACAGCAGCCCAGGTTTTCCTTCCCCTTTCCTTGAATCAATCGGTTCATTAGCCACTAGAACACTGTCCAGCATTTGTCTTCCCCCACAAAAGCGAATTGATTCTTGGCTATCATCGAGTTAAGAACCTTCTTCATTCTTTCAGCCAAAACTTTGGCCAGGATCTTATAGAAGCTGTTCAACAAGCTTATAGGTCTGAAATCCCTCATATTTGTAGCTTCTTCCACCTTCGGAATCAAGGATATGAAAGTAGCATTCAGATTTCTTTCAAGGGCAGCATTAGAATGGAAATCTTGAAACACTTTAAGAAGGTCCACTTTAACTACCTCCCAACACTTATAAAAAATGTTTGTGAGACCATCCTGCCCTGGTGACTTATCCACTTCTAGTTTTTTAATCACTTGCCTTACTTCTTCCTCTGAAAATGGAGCTTCCAACTCTCTTTGTTGTGCTGCTGATAGTTTATTGAAAGGCAGATCTAGGGGGAGAGGTCTCCTTTTCCAACTCTCCTTGAACTAATCTGAGAAGTAGCGGGTTGGTATGTTTTTTAACTCAGTCCAAGATTCTCCCACCTGGCCATCAAACTCCAGCTTTTCGATATGGTTGATTCTTTTCCTTGCATTTACCATCTTGTGAAAGAAGTCAGAGTTTCTATCCCCTGCCTTCAGCCAGCTGATTTTTGATATTTGCCTCCATTTTCAACTCATCCCTGTATGCTAGATTATCAAATACCAGTTTTGCTTCAGACCTTTTCTTCCCTATCTTCTTCAAGTAATGGACCGTTCTCCTTGGCCAAGTCTATTTCTTTGATCAGATCGAGGCAATTTCTCTTTCCAGATTCTGTCTGATCTCTAAATTCCTGCTTCCAAAATTTAAGATAATCTTTAATTGAACTTAACTTCTTTGCCAAGATATAAGAGCTAGAACCCTCAAATTCTAATTCTGTCCACTTTGAAGAAAGTAAAGGCACTAGGTTCTCTTCTTCAAACCAAGCATTCTCCATCTTGAAAGGACATTTTCTGGATCCCTGACCTCCACAACTCAGCTGAATTGGACTATGATCAGAAACAGGCCTTAGAAGGGCCACATGCTTCACTTGCTGACAGGTATCCTCCCAATCCGGTGTGATTAGAAATCTGTCTAGTTTAACCAGAGCTAGGTTCTCTTGATTATTTGTCCAGGTGTATTAACCTCCTAAGCAAGTTATATTTTCAAATTTGCATAAAGTTTTTAGGTGTATAATTTTTCTGACTACTCTAGGTTTTGTGCATTCTATGTGGTTTGCCTTTTTTGAAATCCTATTGGGCTTCTTATCTTTTTTTGGTACCATAGGTGGTTCTATGCAAGGTTCAAAATATCAATGCACCCATTACACATGAACCTTGCATATCGGGTGTTTCCAAGTTACACAAACCTTTATTTTTTTCTTTGGCTTTTTTTCAAAGGTATACAGGGGAAGTATCAGCAGTTACACAAACCTTTATTTTTTTCTTTGGCTTTTTTTCAAAGGTATACAGGGGAAGTATCAGCCTTAGGCCCCTGAAATTAATTGCCAAACCCCCAAAATATATATTATTTAGGCGTATTGGGGTGCTACTGGAACAATGCGATATGCCCGATCCCTGATATGTGATGAAATTTTGAACCTTGGTTCTATCTTGTTTTTGTCCATCTTTATTCTTCTTAGGAACCAGAATAAATGTCTCTTTAGTCAATACATTGGACATTTTTATCTGAGTATATGACAAACTAAATTATTGATATTAATCATATTTTGAAATCCACTTGCTTTTCTTGGTGAGCCTTCTTTCTTCTTTTTCCTTTTTGTTTTATTATATATATTTTACTTTCTTTTTCATTTTAATTTATTAGTTTATTGGCAATAGAAAAATGAAAATTCCTAGTTGTATTACTTCTATCAACAACTTTTTGTTTCTATAGATAGTTGCACTACGTAGAGCTAAGAGGAGAAACATGGAGCGACTAGTCCTGGCCTGTGGTGGGGAGGCTGTAAATTCTGTTGATGATTTGACTCCAGATTGTCTTGGCTGGGCTGGATTAGTTTATGAGCATATCCTTGGAGAAGAGAAATATACATTTGTGGAGAATGTTAAGAACCCTTACTCTTGTACAATTCTAATAAAAGGTATTTGGAGGATTCATTTCTTTTCCCTTCTATGCATTTTTGTCTTGCCGTCTTGCATATCCTAATGAAGTGGCATGGTACATTGCATACAAACAAACCTTTTTTGAATTAAAACATGATGTGCAATATAGGGTTATTGCCACTAATTTTTCATTGGTTTTTGGCTCTTAATAGAGATTTAGAGACAATATTTAATTTTATGGTTGTATTCACAAGTTTCATATTGCTTGACAAATTTTGACATTAATGGAAGAATGAACTAATACCATGGAGTTGAGTCCTTTGACAAGGACCTTAAAATCAGATATCATGCATGGAGTGAAGAAAGGAAATGTAATCTGTGAAATTTGCACATCTTGGTGATAAAATAGCTTAAAGAATATGGATAGTGATGGTAATGGATAAAATAGCTTAAAGAACCAGCATAGGAGAATCCTCTACTCTCTTGCAAAAGAGGAACACAGATAGTAATATTAAGGTTTCAGGCAAAACCTATCAAGCGAGATAAAACTTTTGCTTTGAGTTGTTTCAGAAGACCGTTGGGATAAAGTTAAATATTCCCTCTTCAATATGTTGAAGAATTCCATGGTGAGGAGTCATTACTAACAGTTTGGTTGCATCTAATCTGAAATAGAAAAAAAGGAAACGATAGATGAAGAGAAGTATTACAGTGTCAGAGGAGATGTGAGGGAAGGAGGGAGGTAGGGGTGCAACTCAGGTACCCGATTTGAAGATTTTAACAAAACCCCAACCTGAGTGGCTGAGCCCACCCAACATGTATGTTGATTGAAGTCTAACAAATAAGAAAATAAAAAGAAACTAGTATATAAAATCCACCAAAATGAATATTTTAGTTAAATATCTATTCAAATTATTATTATAATATTAAAAACAAAGAATTTTAAAGTGTTTCATAGTGGCATGTAAAAAATTGGTAGGCGATTAAGCGAGGCAACCATGCATGGGCGCCTTGTTGCCTAGGCGTTGCCTTGACAACTATGCCTCCATCCCCAAGAAATTGCATTATGTCTGTTCAATCTCTAACTCTAGCGGGTATGGGTGGGAAGGTTGGATAATTTACTTTTTATCAAGGTTAGTCCCTTTGCCTTTCAAACATAATTTTTCTTCCATGCAGCAGTGGTGGGCTTAGAAGGGCAGAATAAGAAAATTCATATTTGAAAAGATGGGGAATGAAATAAGAGTTGTAGATTTGTATACCTCGATAGGAGAATATAGGGGGAAAAACAAGTTTCCAATCTGTACATAGAGACAGATTAGAAGACAGGAGAAAGGAGAGGAAGACTTCACAAAGTAACTTATTTTAATATTTTTTTCATAATCAAATTCAGTCATAGACTCGGTGAATTTACAAAACACATGTTTTTATACTTTAAGCTCAGTTTGAGAAGAGTACAAATACAAATATGTACAGTGCAAAGCCATGTATGTTGTATTCTAAACCTTGTATTTGCACTGTAGATTTTTGTATTTGTAATCTTCCCAATCTGAGAGGAAGAAGGATTCACCAGCCCACTTTCCTACTTAAAATGAGACTCAAAGAAATAGAAAACCTAAATTTAATCTCTTCGTCCATTGATATTCTGATTCTCTTGATCTTGTTGGATGGATAACTCAAAAACCTTCAGGAGTCAACAAAATCAAGTAAAATAGACAAATTTTGACATTTGAAAAAGGGTCCTAAACAAAAGTGACATGTTCCAAATCAAGGTTGAAGTCAAATGATCGACCCAGTGTTTTAAAAGCAACGAGTCCAAGGCACAATGTGAGTTTTGTGCCTGAACAAAGTGAGACGCCTTTTCTGAAAAAAATGGAAAGGAAAATATACAAGAATATGCAATTCTAAATTCTTTTTTTTTTTTTTTTTTGGAAAAGGTAAAGTAATATTTATTGAGAATGAAATACACACTGGAGGCTGAGATCAGTCCCAAAACAGGCTGACTGATCTAAACAGCGATTACACAAGCCATCAAGACAAGGAAAAAAATACATCTGATACATTACAGTTTCTAAAATCTGCCACCACAGACAACCAGGAAATCAGTTTGCCCACTAACTTCTGGGTTAGGTCCTCCAGACTTAGAAACTTGTTGCTGAACACCCTTCTATTCCTCTCGGTCCAGATACACCACATTACAGCACTTGGGATTATTTTCCATAAAGTCTCCTTTTTCTTGCTCCAGCCCACAATATGCCAGCAGCATAACAGCTCTTTTACCGACCTTGGCATCACCCAACAAACCTTCAAGGACTTGAGGAGGTGGTTCCACAACTGAGCCGAGAACAGGCAGTGTAAACACAGATGATCAGTAGATTCAGCACTGCACCCACATAAGCTGCAAGACTGGTCCAAAATCTGAATTCCCCTGCTTACAAGGTTCTCCTTAGAAAGGTGTTTGTTAAGAGCCATAGTCCAAACAAGGAAACTGGCTTTAGTCGGACTGATAGGATTCCACACTTGCTGAACTGGGAAATCAGGAATACCCCTCCTACCAAGCCTAGCCGCCAAAGATTTAACAGAGAATATCCTGTCAGGATTCCACTTCCAATGCCACTTATCCTCCATACTAAAGTCCATCTCTTGATGCTGGAGACAGGTCAAAAGATTCACTGCCTCATCCACCTCCCAATCAAAGAGATTTCTTTGGAAAGAGGGATTCCAAAGAACAGAACCACCAGAAATACTATAGCACTCAGCAACTGAGGCCTCTTGGTCTGAAGCACACTGGAAGATGAGAGGGAAGGACTCAGCAAGAGGAACATCTGAGCACCAAGGGTCCTTCCAGGATTTGATCCTATTACCATTACCAGCCCTGACTGAGATCCCCCTGTCCAACTCTGGAAAGTGCTTCATTATCCCCTTCCACAGAGAGTTACCTCAGTTAGGAGGGGGTTCCCTAGATCTCCAATTTCCCCAGCTCACACCATATTTGCTAGCTATGAGATATCTCCACCAAGCATTAGATTCTACAGCAAATCTCCAAATCCATTTACATGGGAGGGCAGAGTTAAAATATTTCAGCTTCGTTATACCTAACCCCCCTTCAGATTTGGGGAGACAGACTTGTTCCCAACTCACCAAGTGCACTTTTTTCTCCTCCTCCCAGCCTCTCCAAAGGAAATTCCGTCGAAGCTTTTCAATCTGATTTGCCACCCTCTTAGGAATAGAGAAAAGAGATAGGAAGTAGGTAGGCAAATTGGAGAGAGTACTCTTAATCAGAGTCACCCTCCCCCCAAAAGAAAGGTATGCAATTCTAAATTCTAAAAGAAATAACAATACTTTAAAAATCATATTTTTGATGTGTTGTTGTAGTTATGGCTGCTGGAATTTCAGTAGTTACAACAATATAAATGCTATTGAAATAAATGATTCGTAGAACCTTAGACATTTAGAAGTAGGCCCAAAAGATTGATTGGAAATTTTCATAATTTAAAGGGAAGATACAGACCATTGAAACATGTGCAAGCAAAACACAATAAAAATTATTGTCTTTTATTTATATGATTTTTATTGTCTTTAATGCACACATAAAATTAAATAGTTATCTGATTCTCATGCCTTATTTGATGTTCCAGGACCTAATGACCATACGATTGCTCAGATTAAGGATGCTGTTCGCGATGGTCTGAGAGCGGTCAAGAATACAATTGAGGACGAAGCAGTTATATTGGTGAGCTTTCATCTTTCAATTTCCTGTAATGTTTTAATCACACTTGACCTCTATGCTTCAAAGTCACATTGAAATCACTGCCTATAAGCCAAGGACCTGACCAACTGCTTCTCAGTTCATTGAGTTCCTCCCACAATAAAGGCTTTAGAGAAGAGTCAGTGGGACCATACACAGAAGTTATGACAATAGAAATATCCAAATGCAAGCCAAAGAGCTTCATCAAGATGGAAAACATACCTTCCTTTTTGTCCATCAATCTAAAAGAAGAATTATTCTAGATGATTGCTATACCACCTGTTGCATTCACTGCCAGAATGTAAAGCCAGTCACAAGGTTGAAAGCCCCATACACTTTGAATAACTGGGAAATCCACCCTTTGTAGTTTTGTCTCTTGCAATAACAATACATCTGGATTCTTGTCTTTTATGAAATCTGCAACCACCATCCTCCTTCCAGAAGCTAAGCCCCTGACGCTCCAAGTTAACAGTTAATACCTTGGTGCTCTCAACGATCAACGATTGGCAGATCTGCTTTTCCTTCCCAAACTGCCTTCTCCCTCATTCAGTAGTCCCTAAGCCTACCTTAAAAGTTCCTTCAAAACTTAAACAATTAACAATCAGATACCTGTTCTCCAAGGCAACCAAAAGAGCTTTCGTTTCTTCTTCTTCCATTCCCTTTATTGACACCCCCAGAAACTCTCCAAAACTTAACAGTTTAGACAAAACCCACTAAGGGACCTCATTATCTTGTAGTTACCTCAGCTGAATCATTCGAGGAGGTGTTTTCTCTGCCTGCAGATCCCTCATCACAGCCAGTGGTTCTAGGCCTGTCTCATTTTGGCTACCATTTTGTCCTTCTGGGAAGCCTTTCCCTACCTCTGTACCCATAGCTACCAATGCTTTTTGCAAATTCGACCCGACAACTAATGGAGTGGTTTTTGTCCTCTCTGGTTCCCTAGTGAGGTCTTGTGGAGAACTTGGGCTCGGTTGATTGTGATCTCCCTTCATCTGTCATTGCTACCTCTGATTCCTTGTCACCTCTCCTTGATGTCTCGCCCCCCCGGGATGAGCTGGTTGATGACGACAATGATGATCAAACCTCCTTTGCAGGAATCTTGCCTTTGCCTTGAATGGGAGCAGGTGGGGACTGAATCCTGTTTTCCAAAATTCTTGTCGCACTTGGAAAACTGACTAGACTCACCTTATCTAGTCCCCGCCTTCTGTTCCTTAGGCCTGGCCCTGGCGTTGCTGACTCTAACCTGCTGGGTCGGATCCACTACCATGAATGCCCAAACTAGATTTAACCCGCACCGCTACTGAATCCATGAGGTTGTGTAATAAACTTTCATCAAACACCTTGTGATTTTCCCTGCTTGAAATTTGGAAAGGACCATTTTGAAATTCAAATCTTGACCTTGAGCCTTGATCATCGGATTTGGTGGGGGATCTAAGGGATTTTTCTTGGCCACGTTGGCCTTTCTTCCTTCTGCTGACCAAACACCAACTCCTATTGTCTCCCTCTTCACCGGCTGGGGAGACTCCCACAGCTTCTTTATCCAGTATTCCTGGTGGAGGATTAATCAAATCAAATTTTTTCTCTTCCATCTTCTTCTATTGACCACCCCGCCAGCCTCCACTGAGCCAGCTATTCTCCCACAACTATTGCCTCCCGGAAGTCCTCTGGAATTGCAAGTTTTTCTGCTTTATCTCTGGTCATAGGGTAACTACATACTACATAGAAGGCCTCACTGTCCATCACATTCACTGTTGGAGGTGGGACTCCTAACCATTTCACCTTTAAACACGCATTCGCTGGACCAACAATACTCAGATTCATCCACCACCAAGAAACCTCCGCAGAGATCCAATCCTCTGTACAATTTCGGAGCTCAACAAATCAAGAGGGAGACCAAAAACACAGATGCAACGATGATCAGGGACATCCAATGCCTTTGACCAAGTTTCGTATCTCTCCAACCAGGGTTCTAAATGAAGGAACACCCCATAGAAATTTCTAAACCTCATGTGCAGATTCTTAGCCTCTCTGCTGGTTATTGGAGGATAAATAGCCACCATTTATCATTCATATGTCTCACCCCTACTGCTTGGATTGATTGACAAACCTCCTTTGCCCATTAGCTGATATCATTTCCATCTAAATCATCCCTGGTGAAGCATCCCACCAAACAACCATGAAGGAAAGTCCTTTCTTGAACTCCTTTCCCCTCTGCTTCCAAGAAAAAGTGGTGAAGGTTTGCCTTCAGTTGTGCAAGTTCCACCGGAAGGCCAAACTCCCCAATCCCAATCTTGGCTATTACTGAAATACTGCCTGTGCTCTTTAGAGACAAGCTTCCCTACTTTCTAATTCTTTCCTTTCCTCTGTCTTGTCCCCTCCTTGTCTTCTCCTTGTAGGGAAGCTCCTCAATTCCTGTTCTTATTCCTTTGATTGAAACTCTGGCGACCATGGTGGCATGGCCTCCTGATCTTGTTAGGATGCAGTCCTGCATTCTACCTTCCATCTCTGTGCAGCTTTAAAAACAGAGTGACATCGTGGTTACCATTGGCCAGGACTTTCATGGTTACCATCGGCAGGAATTTAAAAGGGCAAACTACTTTTTATAAAAGTATTCTTATTATATAAAAGTACTTTTATATAAAAAGTCATTTTATAAAAATACTTTTATCAAAGTGCTTCCATATAAAGTACTTTTATAAAATGCACTTTCATAAATCTTATAAAGATACTTTTACAAAAATACTTTTATATAAAAAGTACTTTTTTTATAAAGCACTCTGTTGGCTCTATTTGAACTTGTTTTATACTTTTATAAATAAATATTTTTATATAAAATGCTTTTATAAAATTATAAAAGTACTTTAATAAATGCAAATTGGCTGGATTCGATGTGTTCAATATATCTCGATGAGTCTCTCTCTCTCTCTCTCTCTCTCTTCAAACACACAGTTGGGAACAAGAGAATTAATTAAATCACAAGCAAAAGGCTGAAAGACTACTGGATTACAAGACATCTTTATTTTTGTGGGTTTATTTATTTATTTTACTTGGTTTGTGGTTCAGGGTGCAGGGGCTTTTGAAGTTGCAGCTAGACAGTATCTAGTCAATGAAGTAAAGAAAACTGTTCAAGGGGTAACATTTGGCCTTTTTCCTAATTCCATGTCCAGAAAAAAATGTTTTTTTCTGATTGGTTCTTAGAAAATAAAACAGTTATTGTGGTTTTCTTTTCTTAACATTGGTGGCATTTGTCATATTTGATCAGCGTGCACAACTTGGTGTGGAGGCATTTGCTGATGCCCTTCTTGTTGTTCCCAAGACATTGGCAGAGAACTCCGGCCTTGACACTCAAGATGTCATCATTGCACTTACGGTACAGTCCTATGGTGCTTAATCTGCTTTCCAAGAAGTGAAGATTCAAGTCAGCAGATCTGTAATCTATGTTTACCATCTTTGATGTCTTTTAGGGAGAGCATGACAGGGGGAACATTGTGGGGTTGAACCAGCATACAGGAGAGCCAATTGACCCCCAAATGGAGGGTATATTTGACAACTACTCTGTTAAGCGCCAAATCATTAACTCAGCGTATGTAAAACTAATTACTTCAAATCGGAACCTTTTTTTTTTAATGTATTTTCAACTTTAAGCCCATAACGGGTGATTCTTTGTTTTGCAGACCTGTTATTGCTTCCCAATTGCTACTGGTGGATGAAGTAATTCGTGCTGGTCGAAATATGAGGAAACCAAATTAGCTCCTACGTGCTTCTATTGCATATATTGTCATTTGGCTTGACAGACCTTTGGTTCCTGCCTTCCTGGACTGCTTCAGAATTGGAGTTTTGTCGTCCAAAAAGTTTTGCTGGATTCTTAATACAGGGTTGTCTTGGGATTTTGAAGTGGCTGTACAATGAATATTCCTTGGTCTTGTGTTTTCAGTAGTGTAACTTGTTTGCTTCAGTGTGTGGAGCTTCTTGTGAGAGCTTGCCTTGGTATTTGTCCTGTGGCCTTTGAACAAATTCCGACAACTGAGCGACAGATGGAAGCAGCGAATGTAATTGTGAAAGAAAGGGCCAAATTAGTTTGCCGACTCTTACTAGAATTTTTAGTTTTGAAACGCCATTTTCAACCTATTATTCAAACACCTGTTTTGTATATTTTCGGTATTATTAGACAGGTAAATAGGTTACTGGTTAAGGGCCCTGAGGCAATGGGACTCCTGAATTAAACATCAAAGGATCCAATGATAATAGGATCCATGTAAATAAACGAAGTATTGGTTAGGCTTTCTAAGATCTTTCCAAGTTTGAAAAATCAAAAGGTTTTAAGCTTCCAATACGATGCAACTTGGAGAGTGTATTTACTTTCCAAACGCTTGTTTTTGGTCACATGACAACCGTAAATGATCAAAGAGTATCTAGTTGCTTAGAACTGTCAAATGAATCAGAGGGATTTTCAGATTTCAGAATGCAAGTCCAAAGCAAGAAATCTGAAAATCCTAGTGTTGGCCTTTTTTGAGCTTTAGTTTTCTACTGCTCCGTTGCTTTGAAAGAACATCTCAACAAACAACAGAAGATCTTTATTTATGGCTTTTCGAAAGTCTGACTTTTCTAAATAAATAGGGCTAAATACTGCAAATTCAACTTTTTGAGTGTTACGATCATCTTACAAGTTACAAATAGGGTGTCAGTTTATCATAGGGATGTATGTTTCTCTTTTTGGGCTATTCGGACTTGTTTTTGGTAATATGGTTTGTTTAGTTGTAGTAAGAGTGTAAGAGTAGCAACAAGTCAGTAACTACTAGGCTATTAGATTTGTCTGAGTTTAAAAGTCCTTGTTTGAGTATCCTGGATGGTTTTGTCATGGATTTGTCTTAGCTTTGAACAATAAGTTATTATGGCTTTATTTCCTGGTTTAGGTTGGAGCCTAAGTGATAATACCTTTATAGATTAGTCATTATAGTTGAAACAGAGGTCTGGTTCTCAAGTTATTGGCATGTGAGACAGGTGGATTGCTCAATGTTAAATGTGTAATTTAAAGTTATTCATTGATATCTCCAGCCCTTTTAATTCAGTATTTGGAGTAAGCAATTAGTAAATTTTCTGACACGTGCTCGTAGAATACCCTCAACCTACCCTTGAAAAGATTAGTAACTGTGCACATGCTTTGTTTTGCACGTGACAATTTTAGATGATGATGATGATAAGGAATAATATATTTTTAAATTTTTTTATATATAAAATAATTCATATTTGTCACATTTATTTTTATTTAATATGATGAGTATATGATATTAGAAATGTGTCGAAGCGTTTCCTACAAAATTTGTGCATTTTTGTTTAGTACAAAGATTTTTTTTAATCTTTTTTTTTTATTTTTTTTATTTAACTATAGCATTAAAGGTTCACACATTTAACCTGAAAGGTTGACTACTGACTTTCCACCACATAGGAAATAATATTACTTTTGGGTTAGTTTCAAATTTTGTATTTCATTTTCATCACTAATAAAAGCATTTCTTGTTTATCACATTTATTTTTCTTAATATGATTAATATAAAATATTAGAGATATATCCAAATGTTTTCTACAATTTTCTTTATATTTTTTATAAATTTTAGCATTTTTATATTTTATATTTTTCTTATTTAATTATGATATCAAGAGTTGGCACATTTAACCTGAAAGGTTGAATTGTTGACCGCAACCATATAGGAAAATAATTTCATTTTTAGGTTGGTTTTAAGTTATATTTTTTATTTCCATCAATATAAAACATTAGTGAATTTTTCCATTTCTCATATTTTTTGTGTTTTTGTCATTTTTTAATTTTATTATTAAATTCTAACATCAAGGGTTGACACATTTGACCCAAAAGGTTGAATTGTTGACCCTGATTTATACTTATTTTATTTTTGTTTAATATGAATTTGTATTTTATACTAATTTTTATTATTTATTTATTTTTTCATTTCCAACATCAATAAAAAAAATTATTATTTAAAATGATTATATGATTAATACAAAATATGAAATATGTACCCAATTTTTTTCTACATTTTTTATTTTTTTTTTATAATTTTATAATTATTTCTGCCTTAAAAATTTTATTATTTAACTATAATATCATGAGTTGATCTATTTGACTTAGATGGTTGAATTGCTTAACTATAACCATGATGAAAAGTGGTTTCTTTTAGGTGGTTTTAAAAAGTATTGTATACTAAGTATTGGATATAGATCTAATTGATAGGATTTATTAGTGAGAAAAATAGCTTAAATGAGAGAGAATAGAAATTAGTACCTTAAATATAAGACTTAATGAGAGAGAGTTGAATGAGGTTAAACAAAATAGTTCAAATTACATCTTTTGGATGGAATTCAAAAATAGGGTTATTTTAGTCAAGAATAAGATTGGATGGATGATAATTGGTATTAATACCTTAAATATAAGATTTAATGAGAAGAGATTAAATGGGGTAAAAAGTAGTGGTTCAATTACATTTTATTCCATCACAATTAGAGAGGGACCAATTTAAAAAGTAAGGGTCATTTAGGCAAAGAAAAGTTCTACACTTTCATTTGTACTTTTAATAGTAGTATACATATAGATTAGAGGCAAATTTTGATACAACTAATATTTATTGATTGCTCATTGAGTGTGCTTACAATGATGTCCCTACTAGACAAGGTTTTAAAAACTAACCCAGAAACGGAACCGTTCTAGCTATCGGTTTCCGGGTTGGTGGTTCGATCGTTCGGGTCGAATGGTTCAGACGGTTTGCATATTAGGGCAAATATTTTATATGAGATTTGAGAAAGGAGAACTGGAGAAGAGATGTTGTTGGCTAAGAAAGGAAAAAAGAAAGAAGAAAAGAAAGAAAGAAAGAAAGGAAGAGAAAGGAAAGGAAGGAGGGAAGAAGAAGGAAGAGGAGGAGGATGGTTCGATGCTCACCGGCGACGATAATGGTGATGGTGACGACAACAAACACAGATCTGAGTTCTCAGGTCTGAGATCTGAGATCTAAGATTTGAGTTCTTGGATCTCAGATCTCAGATATGAGATTCTCTGCAACATCTATGATCTTCTTCTTCCTCAGATCTGAGATCTGAGTTTGTGTGTTTCTCTCCTGCAACTTTATACTACAAACCGCTGTCCGGGTCAAACGAATTGATGGTTCGACCGCCTAGGTCAGCGGTTTTCTGATGAAGTCAACGGTTTTTGACCCAGGAACAGGTTAGAGGTGAAACGGAACCGATTGCTTAGATAGTTTCCGGGCCAAATATTATTATATTGAAAACCCATTCTTAATGTGAGGGATTAAGAATTTTGTGAGTGTATCCATGTAGTTCATAATTGTAATAAAAAACTATTAAAACATGATTTCCTATGTAATTTATACTTATAGTCATTTAAGTCTTAAACTTAGTGTTATTAATGCATTTGTAGCATGGTTCAAAGTATCAATATGCGGTGATGTCGCAAATCAAGCCCAGGTTGGATTTCCACGTGGATGAATAGGGAAATTACAGCTGACTGAGCCGAGGAAGACTGCGTGGCATGAGCTTGGATGAGTTGTGATGTGACACACTCCCATATGACCGAAGGGCTAACCTTGGTGCATGTTGCAATCCTCAAATGAGGTGGGGACACGTGGTGAACACTGGCCAAGGCCCAACAACCACCAAAATCGATACTAACTCTTTTGAGCATGGTTTTTAAAACCGACTTGGAGACCGAACCGGTCAGGGGTCCAGTTATCGGGTCAAACAGTTCAACTGTTCGAACCGAACGCTCAGCCCGTTCCGACAAAAAAATAAAAAATAATAAAAAACGGTCAAAACCGTTTAAACGGTTCGAACAATTAACCGCCTAATTCAGCGGTTTGCTGACCAAAATCAATGATTTTGAGGGAAGATCCAATTTTTAGGAAAAACAGACCGGTTCCCGGTTTTTTGGTCCAATCGTCCGATCCGATCCGATTTTGAAAACCATGCTTTTGAGCTCCTTGCCCTATTCTTCCCTGAATGTACATCACACGCTCTTAATGGTTCAAAACTCTCGATGCACAACTTTTAAGTATGCAAGTATCATACTTTAATTGTGTTTTAATTCGCTAATAGTAGCTTTGCATTAAGGATAGAGAATCCTTGACTGAACTCCATTAAATGTAGACTATCTATTTTTGTATTTTATAATGGCTCGTTGAACCATGATTTTATTTATGAATCATGGGGTTTATATGAATTTTCCTCGTCAACGGGTTCAAATCAGCCCTTAGTTTCCCACAATCGTCTCACAGGTCACAGCACATTCCGCCGTGTATTGAAAACATACTTATCATCGAAAGATCAATACACGTCTCACAGGTCACAGGTCACAGCACATTCCGCCATGATGACATGGGAACATGCATATGTCATTTCATTATACATTGGGAATATCTCGCCATGAATGATGACATGGGGAATGAGAGATCAAAACTTCGAAGATGCTGATATTTTGAACTTTAAAGATCACTGATCTAATTGAAATTTTAAAAGGAACTAAGAAAACAAAAGTTTATTTTGATGTTATTTGTTGGTAAGAGAATGACTTTTTTTTTTTTTGCCTTTTCATCTTAAACATACTTTTTTATCTTTTTCTTTCTTTTTCTCCTCTCCTTAAAGAATTGTTCAATAGGAATATCAGGATGGCCAAACAAAACAACAGTCTACTGTGTTATAGGCTCCCCATGACTGATATGATCTAAGCTGTCAGTCTCATGAATGCCTCTATGTGTCTACATCAGCCTTTGGAAATGAAAACGTATTTTTAACTGATCAAAAAAAAAAAAAAATGAAAACGTATTTTTGTTTTCTGAAGCATCTTTTTTTATTGGTTTGAAAAAAAAATATTCTGACTTCGTTTTGGAAAAACGCACGCCCAAGGACACGTTTTTGTTTTTTTTCTTCTGTAGTGCCAATTTCCTGAAAGAAGAAAAATAAGAGCATTGTTGGGAATGTTTCCCAACAATGCTAGACATTTCCTCTTTTGCTCCTACATTAGACTAATGAATTCAATGATTAAAGTTGAGGAACATGAACATTGGAATGCGATGTTTGATGGGACATGGAGCATCAAGGAAAAAAAACAGAAATATTTCTAGACATTGTCCTCTTCATTCCATGGTACACAACTTTTTCAACATTTGCACTGGGCCACTGGTGGAGAATTCTTGTAATTGGTCCCGAATTAATTGGTGTTAGAAAAACAACGCACTCAAGCTTATGTAGATCCCTTTCCTTCCTGTTGAAGCATGTATTCTTTCTTCATTTCTTCCAGTACAGAGTCATTGGTGCTGCCAAGAAAAATGAGGAAAGCATAGTTATCTATAGTCTAGTATACTTTTCTGAAGTACTTTCATATATTCAACTAAAGAAAGCTTTAACTGGTTCACTAGCTATCAATGATGTAAGATTACATATCTTGTTGGTTTTCTCTAATACTACCCTTTTCCATTACATCATTTTGTTGGAAGAAAGCATAAAAAATTACAATGTACTAGTACACAAAAGCAATCACACACTCTCTCTCTAAACAAAAAATTTGATGTAATTTTGAAATTTGTTGAAGATTAATCAGTTTTATGTTGTTTTTCTGAGTAGATGTTTTATGTTAGTTGTTGGATAGGAGGTGGGGACCACAGTAGTTATGTGAGTCCAAATTTTATTATGTTTTTGAGTCTTATATATGCTGTTTTCATGTTATGCCGCCCTATAAGGGCATAGTTGTCTTTGTACTGCTTTATTATTTTTAGTATAAATAATAAGTGAAGGGGGCGGCCAAATCATTGCTCTCTTTTCTTTTCAAAGATCTCTCATTCTCTTCTTCTTCTCTCTTCTTTCTCTCTTCAAGAAACCCTTTTCTGTTCATATATTTGATTTCATCAGATTTCTACTTGGTATCAGAGCACCGGCTAGGGTTCTTGAAGCATTCTCATGCAGCCCTAAATCAGCTGACTGCATGAAGCAACAAAGGGTTGATCGATCTGCTATATATTGCCCAGTTCTTGGATTTTTTGGTGGGATCTAATCATCAGGAAGGTGATCTACTGTTCAACATCAAAATCAAGAAGAACTGGAGTACGAGGAAGAGTCCCAGAAAAGTTGGACTCTTTGTTTTTGATATGATCTTGGGCACCCAGGTATTGTTAGTTTTCTTTTGTTATTCTGAAGAGGGTGGTTAAGTTTCTAGAATTTTCTGAGCCTCCTAGAGTGATCAATTCACTCTTCTCTCTGTTGGGAGGCGTGGGATGGAGAGAGATTTCTCTCCGGATAGGGTTTTCTTCTTCTAGAAGGGTTGCTTTCTATGTGTGTGATATTAAATTGCTTTTGGAAGATCTCCAATCTATTTTTTCTTACTGTTGAACTGTTTGAAGTAAGATGGAGAGTTGGAGTACCAAGGTGAAATCCACCGATACCGTGGGACTGGGTGTTGGAGGTAGTAGTGATATTTTTTGGTTTAGAATCATTACTATAGTAAAACTTGATGGTACAAATTATTTCAAGTGGGCACAATCAGCCAAGATGGCTATTGGTGCCCATGAAAACTTAGGATACATCATTGGGGAGGAGAAGAAACCTGATACAAATTCTTCCCGATGGGTGCAGGAGAATTACATGGTAATTGTTGAGTGGCCCGGTTTTGTTTTAGTTTGTTTTTATTTAGTTAGGAAGTTGTTGGGCCTAGGCCCATTAGTTTATATTTTTTTAAAGTTGTGACTATTCAGTTTTAGTAGCCACCCTACTAAGGGCATCCTTGTAATATCTCATCTTTAAGTTAAATATAAATATAATGAGAGGTAGGCGGCTGGGGTTAACTTTTCTCACAATCTTAGTTGACCTCCTACTCTTTTCTTCTTCTCATTCATTCTCTACTGCTGAAATCTTCACCTTCCCCCTCTTTCTTTCACAAGAAGCTTGACTGAATCAACAAATAGTGATTTCTACTTGGTATCGGAGCAGGTCGAAGGTTCTTGAAGTTGTTCTCCCATGCAACCCTAGATCGGCCGACTGCATGGTGATTTAAGAGGCTGATTGAAGCTCTCAAGTAAGCCCAATTTTTGGATTTTCTTGATGGATCTGTGTGCCCTATAGCTGGTCTAGGGTTTCTCATCAGAATTAGGAAAAACTGGAGAAAGGGTAAGAGTCCTGTTTTTGTTGGACTCTTCATTTTTGACCTAGGAAGTGGCGCCCTAATTTTTTTAGGGTTCCTTGGAGTTTTTTGTAAGGGGCGGTTCAAGTCCTGCCTGGTTTGGAGGCTTCTAGAGAGGCGGCTGCCTCTTTTCTCTCTTCTCCCATCCCACAGAAAAGGAATCTTTTGTGGGAAGAAAGTCCAAGACACCAAGAAAGTGTTGTTGGTTCCAAAAGGTGTTTTGTTTGATCTTGCTGCAATTTTTAGTTATTTTCTTTATCTTTTTTGAGAAGCATGGAGGGCCACAAAGTTGAAAATAAGCCTGGGAGTGAAATGAGACCAGTGGGAGGAGGTGCTGGAGACCCCTTCGGGGCTAGGACCATTACTACAATTAGGTTGGATGGTGCAAATTACTTGGAATGGTTATAATCTTCAAAGATGGTCATTGGTGCTCATGGGAAATTAGGGTATATCACTGGTGAAGAGGTGAAACCTGAAAGTAGCAACTCCTAGTGGGTGTAGGAGAATTATATGGTGATGACTTGGTTGTGTAATTCCATGTTGCCACATATAAGTAAAAATCTTTTATGGGCAAATGCAGCCAAGGAGATATGGGATGGGGTTGCAGAAACTTATTCACAGAGGGAGAATGTTGCTAGGGCTTATCAACTGAGAAATCAGATTATTGCTACAAGACAGGGAGATAGATCTGTTGCAGCCTATTTTTCAGTCCTTAAAACCCTGTGGCAGGAGATTGACCATTTAGAGACATTTGCTTGGAAAACCACTAAGGATGCAACTACCTATCAGAAACATCTAGAGAAGTACAGGGTGTTTGAATTCCTTGCTGGCCTTAATCCTGAGTATGATATTGCACGACATCTTCTTTCCAGGGACAATGTCCCTCTCTCCCAAGCATATGCCTTTGTGTCAGGGGAGGAGTGCAGGAGGGATGTGATGATGAAAAACCTCATTTCTGATCAGTCTGCTATGGTAAGTGTTTGAAACCTAAACAAAGTGGTAGTGAAATCAAGAAAGAAGACAAAAGAGATCTGACCTGTGACTACTGTAAGAAGCCTAAACATACAAGAGATACTTGCTGGAAGCTTCACCCACATCTTGTGCCGGATAGATTGAAAAATAAGAAGGGAAATGCACACATGGCAGTTACTGGTGACACTCCGGCCCCTCCTACTACAACTACTCTGGAGTCTGTTGCAACTGCTGCAGTAAGGGCCGAACTTGAGAGGTATGGGCTACTTCTGAACCAGCGGGATACAGCCAGTTCCAGTTCAACCGCAAGCGGACAACAAGGTACAGGTGGCACTGGTGGAGTCCACTCTACCTCCTTTGCTCACACAGGTAGTTCACACGCCACTGCAAATTATGTTTCCACTTCAGGTAAGGAGGGACCCCCTTGGATTATAGATTCTAGAGCCTCAGAGCATATGACCAATAGCTCCACTATTTTTTCTTCTTACCAGTTCTATTCTAGCAGAGACAGGGTCTCCACAACTGATGGATCCCATGTTCCTATTGCTGGGAAGGGATCTGTCAAGATTAGTGATTCTATTTGTCTATCCTCTGTCCTTCATGTTCTCAGATTGAGTACTAATTTGTTATCTGTTAGTAGTTTGACTAAGAACCGGAACTGCTTAGTAATTTTTTCTCCTGGACGTTGTATTTTGCAGGATCTGGATTCAAAGAGGACGATTGTGAGTGGTCGTGAAGTGAATGGAATCTACCTCCTGGATGTACTTCCTCCTCATCAGAGTCATCATGTCAGCAGGGATAGTGAGTCAGGATCTGTGAGTCAAATTATGCTTTGGCATAATCGTTTGGGTCATTTACCTTTTTCTTCTTTGAGTTCTTTGTTCACAAAACTTTTTGAGTCTGTTAGTCTGTCAAGTTTGGAGTGTGAAGTTGCCAACTTGGAAAGCATTGTAGACATTCATTTAAACTTAGTAATAAAAGATGTTTTTCTTCTTTTGATGTTATTCATTTGGAGGTG
Organism: Nelumbo nucifera; assembly: GCF_055504915.1. Taxonomy (NCBI): domain Eukaryota; kingdom Viridiplantae; phylum Streptophyta; class Magnoliopsida; order Proteales; family Nelumbonaceae; genus Nelumbo; species Nelumbo nucifera. The sequence continues at coordinate 25,706,421 of NC_142652.1, read as the reverse complement.
TGGGGCCCTTACCATGTTCCTTCTATGGGAGGCTATCGCTATTTTTTCTTATTTGTGGATGATTTCTCTCGATACTCTTGGATTTACTTGATGAAATCCCACGATGAGGTACCATCCTTGGTGAGGCAATTTCATTAGATGGTACTAACACAGTTTGGAACAAGAATAAAGGTGTTTAGATCTGACAATGCCAGGGAATATTTTGAAAGACATCTTGCCTCATATCTGTTAGAATATGATGTTGTCCATCAGAGCGGTTGCCCCTACAGTCCACAGCAGAATGGTGTTGTAGAAAGGAAGAACAAACACATTGCTAAGACTGCAAGAAGCATGATGATCACATCTACAGTTCTGGTTCGGTTTTGGGGTGATGCAGTTCTCACAACAGTATATCTGATTAACAAGGTGCTCTCTCGTATACTTGGATTCAACACTCCATTCAGTCTTCTTTTTCCTCAGGGAGAGATGTTTCATATTCCTCTCAGGGTGTTTGGGTGTGTTTGCTTTGCACATATACTTGGTCCTCACCGCTCGAAACTTGATCCCAAGGCAAAGAAGTGTCTTCCTTGGATATGCAGAGAATCAGAAAGGGTACTGCTGTTATGATCCAGTCTCTGGGAGCCGATACGTTACCATGGATGCCACCTTTTTTGAATCCACGTACTTTTCTCAAAGAATCCTTCTCAGGGGGAGTGTTTTGGGGAAGTAAGTTAGCAATCTATTCCTCTCCCAGTTCCAGTCCCTGTGTCTACTCCTGTGCTTGACCACCACCCTGTGGCACCTACCTTGCCACTTCCTTTGCATTCTGCTTCTCAGCATTACTCACGACAAAGACTTCACAAGGCGGTTGATTCTACTACAGCAGAACTCACACCACTTCCTGTCGATCCTTTGGAGACTCCAGATTCGGATGACATGGATTCAGGTATTCCTCTTGGTCCCGCTACTATTTTAGTTCCCATTGATCCTACTAACTCTGTTATAGATAACATTGATCTTCCTATTGCTCTCAGAAAAGGGAAGAGAAAATGTACTGCTCATTGTATTTCACAGTACTTATCCTACAGTGAACTTTCTGCTTCCTACCGTGCTTTTCTCTCCTCTCTCGATTCAGTGTCTATACCCAAGGGTGTTAGTGAGGCTCTCTCCAAACCTGAGTGGAAGACAATTATGCAGGAAGAGATGGAAGCTTTGATTAAGAATCAAACATGGGACATTGTGAACCTACCAGAAGGCAAGGAGACAGTTGGATGCAGATGGGTTTATATAGTAAAATATAAGGCAGATGGAAGTATAGAAAGATACAAGGCAATACTTGTTGCAAAAGGGTACACACAGACCTATGGCATTGATTACTTAGAGACCTTTGCGCTAGTTGCAAAGATGGCCTCCGTTCGGATACTTCTTTCTCTTGTTGCCTCATACTCTTGGCCCTTGTTTCAACTGAATGTGAAGAATGCTTTCCTAAATGGGGATCTGCAAGAAGAAGTGTATATGGATCTTCCTGCTGGTTTTTACAATGATACTAAAAAGGGAAAGGTACGCAAGCTTAAGAAGTCACTCTATGGATTGAAATAATCTCCCAGAGCATGGTTTGACAGATTCAGAAAGGCTTTGATTGCTTTTGGATACACTCAGACTCAATCCAATCACACTTTGCTTGTGAAGCGTAGGGGATCTTTGGTGTCAATCCTAATTGTTTATGTGGATGATATTGTTGTCACTTGGTATGATCTGAGTGAGATTGATAGTTTGAAAAAGAACCTACATAAGGAATTTGAAATTAAGGATCTTGGAGAACTGAGATACTTCTTAGGCATTGAAGTTGCAAGATCGAAACATGAAATTTTTCTCTCAAAGGAAGTCTTGGACTTTCTTCAAGAGACAGGGAAGCTTGGAACAAAGGCAATTAGCACCCCTATTGATCAGAACCATAAAATCAATGCATCATTAGGTGAACCAATAAAGGACATTGGGAGATATCAGAAACTTGTGGGTCGGCTGCTATACTTGTGTATGACAAGAGTAGACATCTCCTATGTAGTGAGTGTAGTAAGTCAATACATGCATGCTCCACGAGTCTAGCATTGGGAGGCAGTTGATAGGATTCTTGCTTATCTGAAGGGACACCTGGGCAGAGGCATATTGTTCACTGATCATGGACAGTTGAAACTAGAGGCTTATACAGATGCAGATTGGACAGGATGCCTTGATGACAGGAGATCAACTTCAGGAGTGTGCACCCTAGTTGGGGGTAACCTAGTCTCATGGAAGAGTAAGAAACAAACAGTGGTGGCAAGATCAAGTGCTGAAGCCGAATACAGGGCCATGGCACATGGAGTTTCAGAATTTCTCTGGATCCGTTCTCTGTTAGAAGAAATTGGTGTACGGGCAGAAGAACCCATGATGCTATATTGGTACCAGGCAACAATTAATATTGCCCATAACCTAGTCCAGCATGACTGAACTAAGCACATTGAAGTGGATAGACATTTTATCAGAGAAAGGGTAACTTCTGGAGAAGTTTGTCTTCCATACATTGTTTTTTATCTGCAACCGATGTTCTCACAAAAGGTGTTGCAAAGAACAAGCTGGAGCATGATCTACGCAAGTTGGGAATGTGGGACATTTTCTCCCAACTTGAGGGGGAGTGTTGAGTGGCCCGGTTTTGTTTTAGTTTGTTTTTATTTAGTTAGGAAGTTGTTGGGCCTAGGCCCATTAGTTTATATTTTTTTAAAGTTGTGACTGTTCAAATTTAGTAGCCACCCTACTAAGGGCATCCTTGTAATATCTCATCTTTAAGTTAAATATAACTATAATGAGAGGTAGGCGGCTAGGGTTAACTTTTCTCACAATCCTAGTTGACTTCCTACTCTTTTCTTCTTCTCATTCCTTCTCTACTGCTGAAATCTTCACCTTCCCCCTCTTTCTTTCACAAGAAGCTTGACTGAATTAGCAAATAGTGATTTCTACTGTAATGTCTTGGTTGTGTAATTCTATATTACCTCATATTGCAAAAAATTTCCTATGGGATGGAGTGATTGAAACCTACTCTCAGAAGCAAAATGAGGCCCTATTAGTTAAGGAATCAGGTGATAAGTATGAAACAAGGAGAAAAACCCCTTGCTGTGTATTTCTCCATGCTAAAAACCCTTTGGCAGAAAATCGATCACTTAGAAACTGTGGTAAGGAAAAGTGTAAATGATGCAGCAACCTATCAAAGACTGGTACAGAGAAATAGGGTTTTTGAGTTCTTGGCAGAGCTGAACCCTAAATTTGACATTGCTAGGCAACATATTCTTTCTAGGGAGGGTGTGACACTCTCTCAAGCCTATGCCTTTGTCTTTGGAGAGGAGAGTAAGAGGAATGTCATGCTAAGACAGCCTAGGGTTGACTAGTCGGCTATGGTTAGTACAACCAAATATAAGCCAAATGGAGACAGGGGGAGTAGTGACACTAGAAGGGAAGATAAGAAGGACTTGGTGTGTGATTATTGTAAGAAGACTAAGCATATCAGGGACACTTGTTGGAAGCTTCATCCAAATCTTATGCCTGCCCGGATAAGGAACAAGAAGGGAAATGCAAATGTGGCCACTACAGGAGATTCTTCTTCCCCTCTTTCCCAAACTAATTGGGAATCCATTGCAGTAGCAGTAGTGATAACAGAATTGGAGAGGTTTGGATAGCTTATGAGTAAGAAAGATTCACCTAGCTCTGGCCTTCCAGATGGACAGCAGAATGCAGGAGTCAACTACACCACTTCTTTTGCACATACAGGTAGCTCATATGCAACTGCAAATCTTGCATCCACTTCAGGTAAGGATGGATCTCCCTGGATTATAGACTCAGGAGCATTTGAGCACATGATTAATGCCCCTACCTTTTTCAGTTCCTATCAGTTGTGCTCTGGTAGAGATAGAGTCTCTACAACAGATGGTTCACATATTCTCATTGTTGGGAAGGGAACAATTAAAGTGACCAATGATATAACTTTATCTTCTGTCTTACATGTCCCTAGACTTCATACCAACCTACTTTCTGTTAGTTCATTGACAAAAAAATTAAACTGTTCAGTGACCTTTCTTCTTGGTAATTGTGTTTTGCAGGATCTGGAGTCAAAGAAGATGATTGGTAGTAGTCGTGAGGTGAATATAGTCTACCTTCTGGATGAGATTCCGAAACATCAGAGCCATCATATTAGTAGCAACAGTAGTAGCGGGTCAGAGCCAGTTAGGAAAGCATTATACTTTTGCTTTTAATATTGTTCACACTGATGTATAGGGGCCATATCATATCCCTTCCATGGGAGGATACCGTTACTTTCTCTTGTTTGTGGATGATTATACACAGTATTCTTGGATATATTTGATGAGATCGCGAGATGAGGTTTTTAACTTGGTACGACAGTTCCACCAGATGGTTCTCACACAATTTGGAGTGAGAACTAAGGCCTTTAGATTAGATAATGCCAAAGAGTACTTTGATAAGGACCTGACTACATATTTCTTAGAATATGGTGTAATTCATCAGAGCAGATGTGCATATACACCGCAACAGAATGGAGTAGTTGAGAGGAAAAATAGACACATTGTGGAGGTGGCAAGAAGTCTTATGGTATGTGCTTCAGTTTTTGTGCATTTCTAGGGAGATGCGGTTCTTATAGCCGTGCATTTGATTAACCGTGTTCCTTCACGGACTTTAGGGTTTAAGCCATTTAATCTTCTTTTTCCAAATGGGGAGATATTTCACATACCTCCGAGGGTTTTTGGTTGTATTTCCTTTGCTCACATTCTTGGCCCCTATTGCAAGAAATTAGATCCTAAGGCCATGAAATGTGTTTTCTTTGGGTATGCTCAGAACCAAAAGGGGTATTACTGTTACGACCCAGTGTCGAGGAGCAGATTTGTCACTATGGATGTTACCTTTTTTGAATCCACCTTCTTCTTCTCGAGTGGTTTTTCTCAAGGGGAGAGTTTTGGGGAGAACTTACAATCTGTTCTTCTTCCTGTTTCTTTTGTGCCTCCATTAGTTCCATCATCAGTTCCATAAGCACTTCCATCAGCTTCTTTGCCAGCACCTCCGTCAGTTTCATTACCTGAGCCACTATGAGAGCCTCACAGAAATATCAGTGTTGGCAGACGATGGTTGACTCCACACATCCTCAATCCACACCTCTCTATCAGTCCCTCTGAAACTCCAGATTCAACAGATACAGTTCCAGGTATTCCTCTTGAGCTTGAGCTTGTTATGCTTTCTAATGATAATGTTCATGTACCTAACACCATTGTTGCAACTGATCCCATTGACCTTGATCTTCCCATTGCACTTCGCAAAGGGAAGAGAAAGTATACAACCCATTGCATTTCACACCATCTTTCCTATAGTGCCTTATCACCCTCCTACTAGGCTTTCCTTTCTTCCTTGGATTCTGTGTCTATACCCAGGAATGTTACTGAGACTCTCTCCAAACCTGAGTGGAAAACAACCATGCAAGAAGAGATGGAAGCCTTGGTTAAAAACCAAACTTGGGAAATAGTTGATCTCCCCTCAGACAAGGAGACAGTCGGATGTAGATGGGTATTCATAGTGAAGTGTAAGGCCGATGACAAGATAGAGAGGTACAAGGCAAGGTTGGTAGCAAAAGGGTATACTCAGACCTATGGTGTTGATTATCTGGAAACCTTTGCACCAGTAGCTAAGATGAGTTCAGTTCGTATCCTTTTATCTCTAGCAACCACCTATTCATGGTCCTTGTTCCAGCTTGATGTCAAAAATGCCTTCCTCAATGGTGATTTACAGGAGGAGGTATATATGGACAATCCAACAGGCTTTTATGAAAATGTTGGTAAAGGAAAGGTGAGTAGACTCAGAAAATCTCTGTATGGACTGAAACAGTCACCTAGGGATTGGTTTGACAGGTTCAGAGGGGCACTTATCCGTTTCTGATACACTCAAACCCATTCTGATCATACCCTCTTTATAAAGAGGAGAAATTCTCTGGTGTCAATTCTGATTGTGTATGTGGATGATATAGTGGTTACATGAAATGATCTGGAGGAAATTGATGATCTCAAAAAATCATTACAGCAAGAATTTGAGATCAAAGATCTTGGTGAGCTCAGATACTTCTTGGGGATTGAAGTTGCAAGATCCAAGCATGGGATCTTCATCTCACGGAGAAAGTATGTACTTGACCTACTATGGGAGACTGAAAAGCTGGGGACCAAACCAGCAGACACTCCTATTGATCCAAATCACAGAAGATGGTGAGTTGGTAAAAGATGTGGGGAGATATCAAAAAATGGTGGGTTGATTGCTATATTTGTGTATGACACGACCAGATATTTCTTATGCTGTCAGTGTTGTGAGTTAGTACACGCATGCACCTCGAGTTCAACACTATGAAGCTATTGTGAGAATGCTTGCATATTTGAAAAAGCACCCTGGCAGAGGCATTCTTTTCTCAGATCATGAAAATTTGAAGCTAGAATCCTATACAGATGTAGACTGGGCAGGAAGCTTAGATGACAGGAGGTCTACATCAGGAGTGTGTGCCTTTGTAGGTGGAAACTTGATCTCCTAGAAGAGTAAGAAGCAAGCGGTTGTGGCAAGGTCAAGTGCAGAGGCTGAGTATAGATCCATGGCTCATGGTGTCTTAGAATTTCTTTGGGTTAGATCTCTTTTGAGTGAGATTGGGGTGAAAGCAGAGGAACCTATGATGCTGTACTGTGACAATCAGGCTGCAATCAATATTGCCCACAATCTAATTCAACATGACAGGACAAAACACATTGAAGTTGATAGACACTTCATAAGAGAAAGGGTAATAGTTGGAGAAGTTTGTTTGCCTTATGTCTCTTTAGAGTTGTAGTTGGCTGATGTTCTCACTAAAGGGGTGGCAAAGAACAAGCTAGAACATGATCTACGCAAGTTGGGAATGTGTGACATTTACTCCAAACTTGAGGGGGAGTGTTGAAGATTAATTAGTTTTATGTTGTTTTTCTGAGTAGATGTTTTATGTTAGTTGTTAGATAGGAGGTGGGGACCACAGTAATTATGTGAGTCCAAATTTTATTATGTTTTTGAGTCTTATATATGCTGTTTTCATGTTATGCCACCTTATAAGGGCATAGTTGTCTTTGTACTGTTCTATTATTTTTAGTATAAATAATAAGTGAAGGGAGCGGCTAGATCATTGCTCTTTTTTCTTTTCAAAGATATCTCCTTCTCTCTTTTTTCTCTCTTCAAGAAAACTTTTCTGTTCATATATTTGATTTCAACAGATTTCTACTGAATTAATTGGACCATGTGCAGTATCTCAAATCATCATCTAAATGCCCCAATTAGCAGAAGAAACAACTGCATAAATTACAGGTTCATCTCAGAAAGGTTAGTCAAACTCTATCTTGGACCAAATAGGGAAACATGGGGGAAAAGAAAAGAAAAGTCAGCACTACCTTAGAAAAATAAGATCATATCATGCATGCTAGACAATGGAAGGATCCTGCAAGTCTATTAGGAATGGATAATCTGAGGGGATGGGCTGCATGTATGGAATATCATCTTTGAATAACCTCTCTTCACTGTATTGAATAATGCCAGATGGAAGATAGGAAGGACAAGGGATTGGATAATTTTGACTTGGGGGTTAAAACATTTGTACATTAAAAAATAAGCATGTTTGTTTGATTGGTGAAGTAAACAAGTATGTTGAGACAGAACATCACAAAGATATGCAACTCAAGCCCTTCATTGATACCAAATCATAAAGCCTAAATAACAAGAACAAAGAAAACCCCTCATGAATAACAGACCACTAAGTGCTGAGCCAGTACTCCAAGGAAGACCTTAACATGGAGGAACAGATTCTAGTTACTAGGATTTTTTTTGTTCAATAACAGTAAATTTTATTAAAGGATTGAGAAAATTACAGAGTCAGGGAGTAAACACTCTTAACTCCTGAATACAGCCAAGATACACCCAAAGTATAAAAGTAATTACAACAAAACCCAAAAAATAGAGTTTCTGTTCACCCCTTGCCTAGCTAGACCATCTGCCAATGAATTTGCACTTCTCTTTACCCATGTACATTGAACTTCAAGGTCCTTAGTCAGCCACTTAAATTTCCTCCTTTCATTGCTGTAATTCCAAAGCCTAGAGTTGTCCTCTTTTAGCCAGTTCACCACAATTTCAGAATCTCCTTCTATGACCAGTTTATATTCATGTCTTTGGCCCTTTGTACCCCTTCAAGAGCTGCTAGTACCTCAGCCCTCAAGGAATCTCCCACCCCAATTGGACCAGAATACATGGCTAACAGATTCCCTTTTTCATCTCTTATAACTCTCCCTATTCCGGAGGGCCCTGGATTGCTCATACTGCTGCCATCGAAATTCGGTTTAGTAAAGCCGTGAGGTGGAGGGTTCCAACAAGAACTTGAGACCTCTGGCTAATCCTAGTAACTAGGTCTCAATTTCTAGTTACTAGGATTAGCAAGAGGAAATAGTCCTGCCTAAATATATGATACCTTGGGGAGCTTAAAAAAGCTTTTTCATGACCAGCCTATGGAGAAAACTGGAATAACAAGAGTTGAAAGATGGCTATGGCTGTCATAGGTTTTGCTAATTGTGTAGGTAATAATAAAAAAGATTGAAGGAACAGAGGTAAATGCCCAAGATACTAGAAACAAAGGATCACCAAGATGTGGACAACACAATCCACAAATTAGAACCAACCAAAAAACAAAAGCCTCAGGAGTTGGGACAATTCATTGAAGAGCTATTGGATACTTGCATATAGGTAACAAGATACAAAGAGGGATACAAGATTCTGAACAACATCATTAAAACAGAATGAACAACAATAGATCATAAAAACATCTATCCAGAAAAAATGACATGGGACAGACAAAGGCCCATGTTTCAGTCAATCATGAGTTCATGAAGTAGAAACTAAAGTGCAGATATATTTCTAGTGGTAACCTCTCTGACATTTAGGTTCATAAACAGTTAAATACAAAAATCAAGCATTGTTACCGTGTAATGTAAAGTACAATTCTCATGCTTTAAGTTATTTATAGAAACAAGCGCGAATTTGATTCTGTCCACTGTCAGTCCATGAAGAGTCTTTTTTGTTTTTAACTTTCCTATTCATTGACAACAAGCAGCAGACAAAAAATTTCATTCCAAAAGAGTGAGAATAAAAAACTTAATGGTGCAGTTCGTGACTGTTAACCACCACTGCACCACATTTTTTTGATCAATACACCACTGGACCACATTGCTTACAAATTCATCTCACCAAAACTTTTTTGGACCCCTAGAAAGGCTCATCAAAACCATATTTTGATCTTAAAACTATTGTGTCCATGGAGACTAAATGCAAAAGAAGTTTTACTTGTCTAAAATCTAAAATGGAATGAGTGACATCTGTTGTTCACTAATGGGTTATGTATGGGATCATATAGTTGATCATCCTAATAGACTGTCCTAGTCAAGTGAAGAATAAGCTGTACTTATTATTGCTGTTATCATCATCATCATCATCATCATCATCATCATCATCATCATCATCATCATCATCATCATCATCATCATCATCATCATCATCATCACCATCACCATCACCATCACCATCACCATCACAACTAGAATGGTACTTTCTTTGAGATTTAATAAACAAATTGTACACAAGATAGTACCATTGGATAATTTTAGTATTAAGTTTTATAATTACTGAATCACAATTTAAACAGTAGAAGGATCTACAGAAAAAGGAACTTCCTATTGAGGATATGGTAGAGCTAATTTAGCAAAACAACTCGAAAATGTCAATAGAATTGAGCAAATCAATTCTCAAAAAAAAAAGAGCAAATCAATGGGTCCCACAAAAGAGGAGCCCACATGGTAATGTCCTCAAATAAGAATCAGAATTTTATCGCAAAAACATTTCACCAAGGATAAAAAAATACTTTTTTCTTACATACCACTACTTGTAAATTTACTCAAGTACAAAGCCCCATTGCTCATGGTAAAAGGAAAGCTAGGGCATTCTGCTAACCCATCGGATTCACTATACGAAATGTGCAAAAACATTCCAAATTTGATGAACTTTGAGGTGTTAATTTGGTACCTAGCTTTGAAGAAGCACTTTCAAATTTTAACAAAAGCTCAACCAAGGCCTGCTGAAGTTGCATCCCTTGGATAAACTAACAACTTGCATCCCTTATATAGATAAACTAGGGCTATCTTCAAGGAGTTTTTCTAGAGTTGGCTAACCTAGGAACCCTGAGGAATACGAGGTTCACTCTAGATGCCAAAAATTATCTCTGATCTGGTAGGATAGGTTCCATGGTTCTCCTGCTCTGCCTCTGTTACTCGCCCAACCTATAAGAATCTGTGGATTCACCCCTCAAAAATATATTGACATCTCCTGAAAACTGATATCCCAAGACCCTGTATAAATGAGAGAAGTTCTACTTTTTCTGATTCCCTTGAATAAACTGATCTGATTATGCTAAATCCAGATTCACAGATTCTACTCACTAAGTTCAAAATGCAATTACCTCATATTAAAAAAGATTTAATATTTTTTTTTTCAAAATCCATACGAACATATGACAACATATATAATGAGTAAACAGAAAAGGAAGTTCAAAACTATCATATCCAAGCAACATGCAGTAATGTAACAACTGAACTTACTATTGATGAAGGCATTCATTTAATTCTTTTGCTTGTTTACGACACTGCCAAATGATTGATATTGTTCTTCCTGAAGCACATTCAGCATACTTTGAAGTGTAATAATCACATTCTTTGAGTGCCTTCTGCTTCATTTTGCTGCGTAAAGCTGGAAATATTAATATATGAAAGCTCATGTTATTGTATGCCCAAAGGATACCCAAAATATAAAAGAAACAAAAAAAGAACAAGAGTCATTGACAAAATGAATACATCAAATAACATTTAAAACTTAAATAAAAAAAAATATCACAGGTAACACAATATCTGAAAGACCTAAAGTTACAAAGTATAATTGGAAATCTGAAATCCATTGAAGAGCCAGCTGACATCATATCATTTGTTTGGTTATCCACAATAACTGCTCTGCTTAGTCAGTCTCTGTTCCTTTTAAAATGTCTTTGGCTGAGAACCACAACCATCCCTTTGTTTGACTCTCTTTTTCCTTCTCTTATTTTTGTCTGAACAGTGTTCTTCTATTCTTGCAAAAAAGCTAAAAGATGATTAATGATAAAATAGAAAATCACAAATTTCCATAAAGAGGAAGAACTATAAGGTAAAAATCAAGTATCCTTCTTTTACCTTCACTTGGTTTTAGTTGAAAGTCCACATGGTAGTAAAAAAATATGATGCAAAAGTTGTATATGGACTTGGTTGAATTATTATAGCTTGCCACATTTAGATACTTGTACTTAATGATTATAGGATATATAAATGGCAATGCCTCATAACTTCTATCCAACATGATGAATTTGTCAGTAACAATTTTCTTGTTTGTTGCACATAAATGTCTCATTATGGTTTCTTGCATCCCAAATCATTAACTGTATTTATTTAACATTTCCTGAAGCTTTCTTGACAACTTACCTGCTTTCTTTCCAATTTTACCAACTTTCCTATCTTCTAAGTACAAAGTCATATTAATATATTTATGAAATTGAAGTATCCCCGTCTTCATTGGTGATATTTCTAACAATGAGACAGCAGTTTCATCCTTTCACATAATGTTATATTATGAAGTACAATTGAAGTATCCCCATCTTCATTGGTGATATTTATGAAGTACAATTGAAGTATCCCCATCTATAGTCTCAATTAGACTGGCTGGCAAACTGGGTTAAAATGAGACAGCAGTTTCATCCTTTCACAGCTGATGATATCCTTAGATGTTGGCATTACGTGGGCCCTCTTTCTTCCAGACCTTCTCTCATCCTCGAATATGGAGTTCTCCACCTCCTCATATAACCAAATTAAGTTTTGATGGTTACTGCATGGGAAACCCAGGTAACTCAGGTATTGATGGTGCCTTTAGATGTCATTCAGGAACTATCATGCTAATATTCTTAAACCCGATTAACTATGGGAACTAAGATCTGAGCTGTTGCCTCTACTTAAAGGTTTAAGACTGGGGTACTCATAGGGGTTCACAAATTTGGAGGTGGAAGGGGTCTATAAAATGATTATAGGCTGGATGCAGAACTACTATGCAGTGCCAGGTCCTTGGCAGCAGACATGATACTACAGAGACTATGTTCCTGGCAAGAAGAATGAACTATACATTCAGGTGGATAGGAAGATCAGCAAATTCATTGGCTATTTCCTTGTCTAGGGAGGGACTGGATAGATTTGAAATGTATTGGAGGTCTATCCAAGAGGGACTCAACACATAATAGTAAGATAGAAATGTGATCTTCTCTCTTTCTCTCTCTCTCTCTATTGATAGTTAGATAGAAAGGCAAGTGTTTACATGAGGCAGGTAGCATTGGATTAGTCTGGTTTCATTATAGTATTAGGGCAAAAACCCAATCTTGGTCTCATCTATTCAGGGTCTTGGGAGACTGCACTGGATACAGACCTAACCTTAATTTTTAGCACAAAGTGGCCACTCTAAAGACTCAAACCTGCACTCTCAAGCTCATGGACCCTTGAGCATGGAATATTATTGATACAAAATATCATAATTCAGAATGCTAAATAGTTATCTAGGCTGCATTTGGATTTCGTTCAGTTTATGTACTTCATGAATCATGAAGAATGTGATACCAGTAATACTTCTGCACTCTGCAGGAGGTTGCTTTTGTTCACTGTGTTTTTGAAGTTTAAATTGTAGTAATTTCATTGTTGCAGCTATTGTAGCCCAACTTCAGCTTTATTGCTTCAAAAATTGCTAAAAATAGGTAGCAATTCTTCTTACCAGATATAGTTAGTGCCTTCTTCCTTTTTCCCCCTCTTTACTGCCAGCAACATAAATGCAGCTAGCGACAGCATTGCCAGACACAACCTCATATAAGCTGCTTCCTTGGATAATGGAGATATACCATATTGCATCATTAAAATACACAAGTTAGTGTTCTCAAAACATTCTAAAGTAGGTAATATTTTAAGCCATTGAAAGTGCAAAATAGCCCAAGTCACTGGATGTTTGCCTAAATAATCACTTAAACCCAAGGCACAGCTTTGCATATGCATTTTTTATTTTATTTTTTATAAGAACAGTATAAAATATTCGTTCAACACCAACCTGCATACAAAGTAATGCAGCAAAAGAAATGTACAACATTGGGCCTCCCAAGACAGGCCACACCACAAATAACAGTAGAAACAAAAACAAATGACAGCAACTGATTACATATTACAAATTAGCAGCCGGTCCTGGACATCCCCAATCTAAACAATCTTTTCCCACCCCAGCCTTAAGCCAGATAATCAGCCATCATGTCGGCACTCCTAGGCACCCACTTGAATGAGGCGTTCACTGCATACACATTTTAATGTGGGTGGATTCAATCTTGAATGTTTTTGTCCATGCACCATCTCTTGGACAAGTAACCAATAGCCAGAGTGACTAAAGAGTTCTGAAACATCAGATAATTTTCTTCATTTTGAGTTCTACCAATGTTTTCAAAAAAAAAAAAAAGGCTGTAGTTTCATTTGAAATGTATCAATTTGATTGATAAAATGCTAATAACCGGCTATGTTTCAATGATTTGTCTCTGTAAATACATCCATACTAGATATCACACTGCACCAGATACCGAAAAATATCACATCACGGCATAGCACCATGAAGCTTATAATTCATCAGAACAATGATTCCAGTATCATTTTCATTTTCCATATTGCTTGATGCATACGCCTCGCTGCAAATGAACACATAAACATGTATGTGGCCTCATGATCTCCCTTTTTATTCATTTGAGTTTTTCCTTTTGTGTGCATCTGTCGAATGAAGTGACGAGCATTCACTAGTTTTCTGCTTTTACCATGTTTTATCAATTACATCATTGAAGAATTAGACTTGGCACTAATTTAAATCCCTTACTAGAGAACCCCGAAAAAATTTACCAAGGCTTCGAAACCTTTAAAACTACCTACAAAACACAAAGGTTTGAGAGCTTTGAAAAGGGGAAAAAACAAAAGACAGAAAATAAAGGAGCTTGCCTTCTTCTACTTTCTTCTTGACATGGTTTTCTCTGGCTTCTTGCACGTAACCCATTGAGATCTCAAAACCCACTTCACCCTAGCAGCGCCTATGCAAGAGAATCAGCAGAAGACAAACTCAGCTCAACATGCTATTTGGTAATTCGTTATTGACGCAATAACTCACAACCAAACAATACCTTCTGAATCAGTTCAAATCGACGCCTTATAATATTACTCTCACAACCAAACAATGCCTTTCGAACTCAAACAGCAATTTAGAAACTATGGTTGTGGGACTCTAGTCAACAACCTGTATCCACCTTTCGTATAGAATCTATGATCATGGATCCCATGGAGCTGTGGACCCACACCTCGATGTGTGATCTAGATGACATATCCGACGGTGAAATAAACCGTCCTACCTGCATAAAATAAAATGTAAAAGAAAAAAATAAAAACCGCCCTACCTGAAAAATGCACATTGATTTAACGTTTAATTACAAAAGGAAAATGCGAGCGAAGCAAGAGAGAAGTATTATACTATTGTTTGTTAGTTTGGTTTCAAGGATCTGACGCCATTGGATAGCCGATCCCGAATTTGAACTCAGCAAGTAAAACACTCTGTAAATTAAGACATCGTGATTGAAGAGCTCGAAGAGAGATTTAGAGTGGAGTTGTTGCAGATCCAGATTCATCCATGGAAGTCCCTCAAGGAGGATCCGATAGAGAGAAAGGAAGCTCCGGTCCTTCTTCCATCGTAGTCGTCTCGAATTTTTGGAGAGGTAGCGCCATTTCGCATTTCCGTTATTAATTAATAATTTTTCTTAATCCATATACGGAAAATTTTCGCTGAGATAGCATGTTCAGTGGAGTTGTGCAATTTGCTTTGTTGCTTCCAACTTTTAGAGCTCCTTGGACGGAATTTACTGAAAAATTTCTTCTTACTATTAGTAATAGAACCTTGAGTTGCCGAGGTTCCATTTTCCTCTGTACAATTATTGGATCACAGTAGTCAGTCCTTGAATTATTATAGTCGGTCATTGTAAACCAAGAAAGTGAACCGCAGTATCTCTCTCAATCTGTATTATATCTTCTCAGTCTTGATAAAAAGAAAAAAAAAAGATAACATAGACACCTATTCAGAATAAATGAAAAATCTCATTTGTCGATTGTAATCATGAATTCATGTTAGTGAAGAATTGGGGAAATTCTTGTCGACTAACGAGATTTAGCTGCTTAGCGTTAGGCTAGCTTTGATATTTCTAAATGACTTGTCCTCTTTATTTTAGTTGGGAAGGCTGTCATCGGAGATGAGATGGTGGCAACTGGCAAGTTTGATATGTAATCATTTACCGAAATAATTATTGCAAAGTTCTGCAAAACTTCCCTTTTTCTATTGATGGATTTTTAATTTCCCATGCATGAGAACATAAATATATCAAGATCTTTCCCTACAAGCCTAAATTATGTTTGAGGCATTATGGATTGCATTTTTATGCCCTTTTTATGAGAACGTTCAAGTTCAATGCCCTTTCCAATATACTTCTAGTTCGCTATTCAAAGTTGTATTCCTTTTATGCTATTTGATATGCATACTGATATTTTGTTATCCATGTCAGTATAATCAGTTACTTTGATTTTATGACAGCTGAGTGTCTGCAATTTTGAGACCTCAAAAATCTATATGCATATCTCTTTATGTGGTTCAGACATGGAATAAGGAAAAAACTTCTACTCCTTTTGTAAGGAGGAAATGCTCTTTTTCATGGTGGATGAAATATTCATGTAGGACCAAGGTTCAAAATTTCGATGCGATATGCCCGATATGGAGCATATCGTATTGGGAGCTTAAAACCGACCCCCTGATGCAATTTTGAAAAAAAAAAACTTAAAATAAGAAAGTTATAAAGTAGCGATACACCCGATATGCATGAAACACCCGATTTGCCTGTTCGTGCATATCGGGTGTATTGATACTTTAAACCATGTGTAGGACATATTTGAATGAATCTTAAATTTTTCATGATAATATGGGTGATATGGCTTTTTATCCACCATTTGTAGAAGCATTCTCTCCCTTTTAAAAGGAGTGAATGTGGACTCTGAAATGAGTAAATGACATGAATGGAAGGTTCTATACCATTCGCATGGAGGTGCTATACTTTTATTGTCTTTTATTATTGCAATTTAATATATATAAGTTTCTTATCGCATCAGACCAATTGTGATGGATGATACTTTTCAGATGGTGGTAATGGTGATGTTTGTGTTTAGAATGATAGCTATAGCAACTTCATGTAAGGTCGATCTCATGCATACTTTGTGCTTGTACTTTTTAAAAATGAGGTTTTTGAGTGCTTATTACAGCTTATATAGAATTATAGATATGATCATTACTCAATCAATGTTGGTCCTGGATATCCGGAATTTTGGAAGTGTTTCTTGGAGAAAATAGCCACTCTCAGACTCAAATTGTATTCTCACACTAGTCAAAGGTTTTACCATTGCACCAAACAATTGCCCCTATTACAGCTTATTTATACTTTTGTTTTAATTTTAATCTTTTTCCAGTTTTATCATATGCTTGCCAAATTTCTTGTCATTTATGTTATTACACTGCAAGAGGCAATCTAATACATTAAGCATTGTTATATGATAATGATTAGAGTTTTCTTTTCTTCTTGAATAGATTTTGACTTGGAGAAGGAAAGGAGTTTGTTAGATGAGCAGGGACTTAAGATAGCTGAAAATCAGGAAAACAGCCAGAAAAGCAGGCGGAAGCTTGCAGAGAGTACCCGAGGTATGCCCTTTAAAATCTGGATCTTAATATTAGTGCTCAATCTCATTGTTTTTGCTGTCATTGCCTTGGTCATCTGTTGGTCTGGGACATGTTCTATGTGTGTGTGTTTTTTTTTTGTGAATTTGAAGGTCGGCCTGTAAAATTTATTAATCCATATTGGCAGATTTCAAGAGAGCTTCTGCAGACAAAAAGTTAGAATTGTTTGATTCTTTACTAAAGGGTTATCAAGAGGAAGTGGACAATGTTACAAAAAGAGCAAAATTTGGAGAAAATGCTTTTCTTAATATCTATCAGAAGCTTTATGAGGCTCCAGATCCTTATCCAGCTCTTGCCTCAATTTCTGTAAGTACAACTGGTTACTTTTTAGGAACTTCCATTGGAGTGTCTTTTAAGGACTTTTAGCTTCCTTGGCCTTATGTGTTGTTTAGTGCCTTAAATCTCTTTATTATAAATAGCAAAAAGTTGGTCAGTTGCAGATAATGTTTAAGAGCATCCAATTGTTATATTTAGATCTGTAATTTCAAATTCATTCTGATGAACTTGGATGATGCATGATCCCTAAAGTGATCCGTTATCATCATCATCATCATCATCATCATCATCCATGCCTTATCCCAACATATGGAGTCGACTACATGAATCCTGTTTCGCCAATCCGTTCTATTTAAAACCATATCCATTGTTAAATTATTAGCACTTAAATCATTTCTAATAAAATTAAATTTAGAATGTCAAGACACTTAATTTATGATATTTACAATTCTAAGTACTCAGTTTTTTTAATATATTTTGGATCCATTGGTTTTGGCTTCATGTATGTTCTGTGGAATCTTATGTTCTATAAATACTTGTTATCTTACATGCTATCTATTTATTTTACACTTGTCTAATTCTATGAATTTTGGCTGCAATGTTGGAGTAATATATGATCACCGTATCTCACTGTACAATGACACATATCCCTATTTGTAATAACTTGTTTAAGACCTAAAGATTAATTTTCTGGTCTAAAAGAAGACAAGGAAAAAAAAGGATATGACACATATCCCTTGTTTTTAGATGTAAGATTATTAAACAAGAGAAGAAAGATAAGGAAAAAAGTAATCAGGTCCTTTGCCAGGACCACAAACCTTACACTATGATAATGCTAACAACTGTAACATATTGCAATGTGAAGATAAGTGAAAAACAAATATTGCACAAGCAGATTTTTCTAACAGTTTTATACTGTCATCCTTTTGCTCAAATTGTCAAATGGGTCACATGCATAGCAGGTAGAAGTAGAATAGGAATTGGGGTGGATACGAGCCGAGTCGAGCCTAATAGCTAGCTATTCGAGCTCGGCTTGCCAAGGTAGTACAAGGCTCGAGCTCGGTTCGAGCTAGAACCTTGAGCTCGAGCTTGGCTCGACTTGAGAAAAATGTTTTATAAAAATAAAAATAAAAATATTATAGATATAATATTTTTATTATATATTATTTTCTATAATAATAATAATAATATTAATATTATTATTTTTATTATTATATGTATGTAGCTATTCGAGCTCGTCTCGCGAGCCTCACGAGCCGAGCTTTATTAGGCTTGAGCTTGGCTCGATTAGTAAACAAGCTTGTAAATTGGGCTCGAGCTCAGCTCGAAGCTCGGTCGAAACCGAGTTGAGCTGAGCTTTTCATGAGCTGAGCTCAAGTACCTCGTCAAGAGCTCGACTCGTGGCCACCCCTAAATAGGAATATGTTCTTAATATTATATGCTATTGCAGATGTTGATATATTGTCATCTACAATATCTAGATACGTATATTTGCCTAGCATACACTGTTGGACATGGTACATGCTTGTTATGACATTGGATACTACATGGACAGTTTTGGAGTATACTTTGTAATATTAACACATTAACATATTTAAGTTTGACATGGTGTTTCTAACAAATCATACTACAAAGAATTTGTATATATCTAAAGCTTAATTAAATTTTTAAGTATTGAGAAAGGGCACTTGACTTCAAAACTAGATACATGATAAACATCTTAAATGGTATACATCTACCTCTATCCATATCCAGGATCTTATAAGCTTCATATTAAAAAATAGAAAATTGTAATATGAAGAGCTATACTCGAAGTAGCAAGGAAGAGAAGAGAACCACAAAACTGAAGAGAATGTCAAACTGTCCTAGCCAGTCGACCGGTCCTTTATTTATAGATGAATATAGTACAAGGTACAAGAAATTACTGGGATGCCCCTGATTAGTGATGGGACACCCAGATGACTTAAATCATTAAACAGGATTAGGCCCATTAACACAGGCCCAGTTACAAGATAAGTTAAACATAAGAATGGGCTAATAAGAACTCTTATTAGCCGAACATCACTCTAACATTCTAACACTCCCCCTCAAGCTAAGCATGGATATCAATCATGTTTAGCTTGCCAAGTATGTCCCTGAACTTTGTTGATGCCAGCCCTTTTGTTAATACATCTGCAATCTGCATCTTTGATGGAGTATAAGGCACATAGAGTTCTCCTGAAATAATCCTCTCTCTGACAAAGTGTCGATCAATTTCAATATGTTTTGTCCTGTCATGCTGCACAGGATTGTTGGCAATGTTGATAGCAGCTTTATTATCACAATACAGCTTGAGAGGACCCTCAGTCTTGACACCAAGCTCATTAAGGAGAGTTCTGAGCCATAAGAGTTTAGCAACCCCGTGTGCCATAGCCCGATATTTTGCTTTTGCACTTGATCTAGCCACAACATTTTGCTTCTTATTGCGCCATGTGACTAGGTTTCCTCCCAAGAATGTATAGTAACCTGAGGTTGATTTTCTGTCTCCAACAGACCCAGCCCAATCAGCATCAGTGTAGGCTTCAATTTCAAGTCTGCTGTTTTTTCTGAATAGAATTCCTTTCCCTGGGCAAGTCTTCAAGTATCTGAGGATTCTTTCCACTGCTCTCATATGAGGGGTCTTTGGTGAGTGCATGAATTGACTGATAACATGCACTGCATAGGCAATGTCTGGCCGAGTAAAGGATAAGTATATCAGTTTTCCTACCAACTTTTGGTATATTTCCTTATCACAATATTCCTCACCCATTGATTCTTGTAATCCATGGCTTGGTTCTATTGGAGTGTCTGCTGGCCTGCACCCCATCATACCTGTTTCCTCTAGGAGATCTAGCACATACTTTCTTTGACATATGTAGATTCCTTCTCTTGATCTAGCAACTTCAATTCCAAGAAAGTATCTCAGATTTCCTAGGTCTTTGATCTCAAATTCTGAAGCTAAGAACTCCTTCAGCCTCTTCATCTCTTTCACATCATTTCTAGTAATCACCATATCATCCACATACACAATGAGTGCTGTAAGTTTGTCATCCTGTCTCCTTGTAAACAATGTATGATCTGCACTGCTCTGAGTGTACCCTACTTTCTTCATGGCCAAACAAAGTCTCTCAAACCATGCCCGGGGAGATTGCTTCAAACCATATAATGCTTTCCTTAGTTTACATACATTCTTTCCAACATCATATCCAGGTGGGGGTTCCATGAATACCTCTTCATGAAGATCACCATTTAGGAAGGCATTCTTCACATCCAGCTGATGAAGTTCCCAAGAGAATTTTGCTGCTAGTGACAGTAGAACCCTGATTGTGTTGAGATTTGCTACTGGGGCAAAGGTTTCCTTGTAGTCAATTCCTTCCTTTTGTGTAAATCCCTTTGCCACAAGTCTGGCCTTGTACCTCTCAATTGACCCATCTACCCTGTGCTTTACTGTGAATACCCACTTGCACCCAACAGTGCCTTTCCCTTCTGGCAGGTCCACCAATTCCCACGTCCTTGCTTTCATTAGGGCTTTCATCTCTTCATTCATGGCTTCTTTCCACATTGGATCAGATGCCGCCTCTGAATACCTAGAAGGGACACATACAGAGGAAAGAACAGACATAAAGGAATGATAGGCAGGGGATAAGTGTGAGTAAGAAACATAATCAGCTATGGGATGCCGAGTGGTACAAGAACGAACAGGCTTACGGAGAGCAATAGGAAGATCCAAATCTGAATTGAGTGAGTCAGAATTACCTTGGATTGCAGAGATAGATTGATCTAAGTTCAACTGGTTGCAATCATGAGGTTGAGGGGCCTTCTTCCTTCTACTGTATGTAAGTATCTCTTCCTCTTGTTTACTGGAACCTTCAGAAGCAC
This sequence comes from Nelumbo nucifera, assembly GCF_055504915.1. Lineage (NCBI taxonomy): Eukaryota > Viridiplantae > Streptophyta > Magnoliopsida > Proteales > Nelumbonaceae > Nelumbo > Nelumbo nucifera. Next base: position 25,685,250 of record NC_142652.1, on the reverse strand, counting down.
CAGCCGAATCTGGAGAAGTAACTGGCACAGTGGGAGTCTCACTAGGTTGACCCGGAATGTTACAATTAGTAGTAGTGGAAGGTGATGAAATGGGAACAAAAAAGAAGGGAAAATGAGAATCCTCTTCCAACCCACTACTCTCCCCCTGAAGAGGATTCTAAGAAGACTGGAAATAGGGTTGAGACTCAAAAAAGACTACATCCCTGGTGACATATTTTTTCTTGGAGACAGGATCATAACACTTATACCCCTTCTGCGTAGGAGAGTACCCCAAAAATATTCCCTTTGTAGCCTTAAGATCCAGCTTGGTCTTCTTTGGATCCTTCACATGTATGAAGCATGTACAGCCAAAAACCCGCGGGGGAAGAGGAAATTTTGGAAGAGTGGGACACAAAACAGAGAAAGGGGTCTTCATACCCAGTAGCTTAGATGGCATTCGATTTATCAGGTATGATGCAGTGAGAACAGCTTGAGACCAATATTGCTTGGGCACATTGTGCTGGAAAAGAAGGGCTCGAGCTGTCTCCAATAGATGCCTGTTCTTGCGCTCAGCAATCCCATTTTGCTGAGGGGTGTAAGCACATGATGATTGATGTAACATGCCTACATCTTCCATGAATGAGTTCAGGGATCTTTCAAAGTATTCAACTGCATTGTCTAAATGGAATTGCTTGATCTTTTTATCAAATTGTGTTTCAACCATCTTGCAAAACATCATAGTTATCCGGGGAACTTCATCACGTTCTTTCAACAGATAAATCCAAGTGCACCGAGAATAATGGTCAATAAAACTGATAAAGTAACGGAAGCCATCAATGGAAACAATGGGTGAAGGACCCCAAACATCAGAATGAACCAAATCAAAAGGGGCTTGAATTTCATTACTAGAAATTAGATACATTGATCTACATTGTTTTGACATTTGACACACATCACAAATTAAACTTTGACTCGAAATGCCCTTACATAATTCGGGAAACAACATTGCTAAGGAAGAAATGGACAAATGACCTAGCCTAGCATGCCACAAGTGCAGCCTAGCTATTGACTCCACACTCTCCGGACTAGTAGTAGAAGCTTGCATGGCTGAGCTGACATCTTCATCAAAGTAGTAGAGGCCCCCATACTCATGACCACTCCCAATCGTTCTCCTCGTCAATCTGTCCTGGAAGACACAATGAGAAGGAAAGAAAGTTATACTGCAGTTCAAGTTTTTTGTAAGCTTTGAAACAGACAACAGATTTGAGGTAAGATTAGGAACATGTAGGACTGATTTAAGAGAGAGATCCTTGCTTAGGTCAACCACCCCCTTTCTAGAGATGGTGGAGAGGGACCCATCAGCTACTCTCATCTTATCCTGGCCAGACAACAAATGATATGTGGAGAATAAGGACATATGTGTCATATGGTCAGTGGCTCCTGAATCAATCACCCAAGAGGTAGAATTAATGGAACTAGTTGCACTAAATGCAGAGGTTGTACCTGATTTGGCAAGAGAGGTGGAAGCTAAAGAATTGTTCTTCAGACGGGCTAATGCCCGGTTGAGAACCTCTACCTCACTAGCTGTGAAGCCCGAAGTACTTGGTCCAGAGGAGTCGGCAACCTGCCTTGCGGTGGAAGATGACACTATCTGAGTACTCTGTGAGTTATCACTACTGTTGTTGGTGGCAAGATTCCCACTTGTTGTGTGGCCCTTATGTTGCCTTTTGTCCTTTCTCAGAGTAGCTGGCTTCAGATGTGGGTACAAGACCCAACATCTCTCCTTTGTATGTTTCTCACCACCACAATGTGTACACTTGAGAGACTTCTTGTCTGAAAATCTATTCCCCTTAGTGGAGAATAAGGCTGAATGTTCTCCAGGTAGTTCCGTTGACTGTGTCTGGGAGTCAACTTGCATCTCCTTTCTCCTTACTTCTTCATTCCTCACCAGGTTGTAGGCATGGTGAAGCTCAGGTAATTCATCTCTCCCTAGAATCTGTGACCTTATACCTTCATATACAGGGTCAAGACTCGCCAAAAACTTGAAGGCTCTGCCCTCCTCAATCTGCTTGTCATGCCTCCCCTTATCATTGGCATTTTCCCAATCCAAAATCAAATGGTGGTCAAGCTCTTCCCAGAGACCTTCCAGTGTTGCAAAGTAGGTTGCCACGAACATGTCTCCTTGCCTTAGGGCTGCAATTTCTTGGTTCAGCCTGTAGATTCTAGCATTGTTTTTTTTCTGGCCATATGTCTTAGATACTTTCTCCCAAATTTTAGCAGTTGTGGGGAAGTGATGAACAGTTCTGACCACCTTAGGAGTCATAGAGGCCAGCAACCAAGACATGACTGTGGCATTTTCCTTGCGCCACACGGTGTATTCAGGACTGCCAATTTCTGGTTGTTTCTTGTCTCCATCCAAATAGCTTGTGAGCTCACGAGAGGTAATGAACAACATTGCAGAGACGGACCACTCTCTGAAGTTATACTCATCCAGCAGCACACTTGTAATCTGCAAGCTGTGTAGATTAGGGTTTTCCAGGTTTGAGGACCTTGTTACAGGTCTGTTATCCCTAGAGGAAACTTCACCGGATAGTGAGGACATCCTGACTTCAGTCCAAGAGTTGTTCACAGTACTGTTGGTGGTTCTGGTCGCAGTGTTCAGAGTGTTCACAGTGCTGGTAGAAGTGTTTACAGTTCGGGTACAGTAGCATGTAAGGTCTGTAACTGAACCAGTTCACAGTGCTGGTAAAAGTTTAAGGCTGCAACTGTATAGTGCAGTTCTGTAACTGTGTAGTGCAGTGCTGGTAAAAGTAAGGTCTGTAACTGTGTAGGGCTGATAACCGACCTGAAGAAAAAAATCTGTAACTGAAGTTGCCACAGTTCTGTAAGAGTCTTGCTGATGCACCGAAGCCGCAACTGTAGAAGAAGCTAAGTCTTTACCACTTGTTTTGCACAAGTCTTGCTGGAGCACGAGGCTGCAACTGTAGAGGAAGCTCTCCCCCTTTCGGCTAGTGCTAGGACTGCTGAATCAGTCCTCAACCAGGTCTGTCCTATACAGACCTCTCTTAGTAGCCCAATAGCTACTACTTGTTGGAGATAATCTAGTAGGACATCTACTTCTGGGTCTTACTTCCCTTGAGTCCTACAACCAAGAGAAACCCTAGGTTCGAACTTGCTTTACTCTCTTACACTCCTAGGTCTTTACTGCAGCAACCCAGAAAAGGACGAGAGAAGATGAAAAGACAGCAAGAGAAGAGAGTCCGCCTGCTGAAACCAGGAAGGAGCTAATGCTCTGATACCATGTAATCTGAAGAGCTATACTCGAAGTAGCAAGGAAGAGAAGAGAACCACAGAACTGAAGAGAATGTCGAACTGTCCTAGCCAGTCAACCAGTCCTTTATTTATAAATGAATATAGTACAAGGTACAAGAAATTACTGGGATGCCCCTGATTAGTGATGGGACACCCAGATGACTTAAATCATTAAACAGGATTAGGCCCATTAACACAGGCCCAGTTACAAGATAAGTTAAACATAAGAATGGGCTAATAAGAACTCTTATCAGCCGAACATCACTCTAACATTCTAACAAAAATCAATATATTTATGAGGCGAAAATGAAGAAATAAGAGAAAGTTCAGAAAATATAGGGGCTAAGCCCCTAATTTTGTCTAGGAAAAGGAAAAAAAGGGGATGGAAGGAGAAGAGAAAGATGATGATAAAGAATGTGCTGATTTGACAGAATTTTAAGTTCTTCCTTGCTTATTGGTTCAGGTTTTGTAGTCTTTGAGGGTTCAAGACAGCATGCACCAACATGTGTGTTGATTGAACTGTTTGTTGAAATAGAGCTATCGAATGAGAGAAGAAGAAGAAGAAGAAGAAGAAGAAGAAGAAGATATGAGATGGGCGGCAGAATTAGTTCTCAGCCAGCCCTAATCTATTATATATAACAACATTACATAATGTTACATAAATAGACTAGAATGCCCCTGATTAGTGGAGGGACACCTAGTCAAATAAACACTAAATAAGATTAGGCCTAGTAACTAAGGCCCAATAACTATTGACTTAAGACCCAACAAGGATAAACATACAAATTAAGACAGCCGAACCAACACTCCCCCTCAAGCTAAGCATGGATGTCAATCATGTTTAGCTTGCCAAGTAAGTCCAAGAATTTCACTGTAGCTAGCCCTTTAGTCAGAACATCTGCAATCTGCATCTCGGAGGGAGTATAAGGGATGCAGAGTTCTCCTGAGACGATTCTTTCTCTGACAAAGTGACGGTCTATCTCAATATGTTTAGTTCTATCGTGTTGCACTAGGTTATTTGCGATGTTGATGGCAGCCTTGTTGTCACAGTACAACCTGAGAGGACACTCAATCTTTATTCCAAGTTCACCAAGCAGGATCTTAAGCCATAAAAGTTCAGCAACACCATGAGCCATAGCTCGATATTCGGCCTTTGCACTAGATCTAGCAACCACATTCTGTTTTTTACTCCTCCAAGTAACTAAATTTCCTCCAACAAAGGTGTAGTACCCAGAAGTAGACTTCCTGTCCCCAATTGAGCTAGCCCAATCTGCATCAGTATATCCTTCAACTTCAATTTTACTGTTTTTTCTGAACAGAATCCCTTTCCCCGGGCAAGACTTCAAATATCTGAGGATCCTTTCCACAGCTTTCATGTGAGAGATTTTAGGAGTGTGCATGAACTGACTGACAACATGTACAGCATAAGCAATGTCAGCGCGAGTGAGGGACAGGTAAATCAACTTCCCCACCAGCTTTTAGTATCTTTCCTTATCAAGGTAGTCCTCTCCTACTGACTCCTGTAGACCATGATTCTGTTCTATTGGAGTATCTACTGGCCTACACCCCATCATGCCTGTCTCTTGAAGAAGATCAAGGATGTATTTCCACTGACATATATAGATGCCCTCTTTGGATCTTGCAACTTCAATCCCAAGAAAGTATCTCAGTTGGCCCAAGTCTTTGATCTCAAATTCAGCAGCCAAGACCTCCTTTAGTCTTTTAATCTCTTCCTGATCATCCCCTGTAATTACCATATCATCCACATATACAATAAGTGCTGTAAGTTTGCCATTTTTCTTCCTTATGAATAGGGTATGATCTGCCCCACTTTGAGTGTAACCCCCTTTCTTCATGGCCCCACATAGCTTCTCAAACCAAGCTCGAGGGGACTGCTTAAGGCCATATAGGGCTTTTCTCAGTCTACATACCTTCTTGCCAAACCCATAACCTGGTGGAGGATCCATGAAAACCTCTTCATGCAGGTCACCATTCAAGAAAGCATTCTTCACGTCCAACTGATGTAGCTCCCATGAGAAATTTGCAGCTAATGATAATAGAACTCGGATTGTGTTGAGTTTTGCCACCGGAGCAAAGGTTTCTTTGTAGTCAATCCCTTCTTTTTAAGTGAACCCTTTTGCTACCAGTCTAGCCTTGTACCTTTCAATGGACCCATCCTCCCTATGCTTCACAGTGTACACCCACTTGCATCCAACAGTGCCTTTCCCTTCTGGTAGATCCACTAATTCCCAAGTCCCTGCTTTCATTAAGGCCTTCATTTCTTCATCCATAGCCTCTTTCCATTTTGGGTCAGATACTGCCTCAGAATACCTGGTAGGAACATGCACAGAAGAGAGAGCAGACACAAAAGAACAATAACGGGGAGACAAATGTGAGTAAGACACAAAATCAGCAATGGGGTGTCTGATAGTACAAGAACGGGTAGACTTACGAAGGGCAATAGGAAGATCCAAGTCAGAGGAACTGATAGGATTACCTTGAGTTTCTGAGACAGGTTGATCCGAGTCCAATTGGTTGCTGTCATGAGTTAGAGGGCCCTTCTTTCTTCTGTTATAGGTGATTCTGATATCTCTTTGCAGCCTGCTTGAGTCTTCAGTAACATCGGCAACATCACTAGTAGTGGCTGGTACAATGGGAGCCTCACTAGATTCACCCGGGATACTACAACTAGGTGGATAAGGAGGAGAAGATGGAAGGTCTGAGGTAGAGAGAGGCACAAAGAAAGGGGGAACAGAAGAATCCTCTTCAATCCCACTAGTCTCCCCCTGAAGAGGATTCTGGGAAGAATGAAAATAGGATTGAGACTCAAAGAATACCACATCCTTTGTAACATATTTTTTCTTGGTGACTGGATCATAACACTTGTATCCCTTCTGAGTAGTACCCCAAAAAGATTCCCTTTGTAGCCCTATGATCCAATTTGGTCTTCTTCGGATCCTTGACATGTATAAAGCATACACACCCAAAGACTCTCGGTGGAAGAGAAAAGTCAGGAAGATGAGGGCAAAGAACAAAGAAAGGAGTTTTCATCCCCAATACCTTGGATGGCATTCGATTTATCAGGTATAATGCAGTAAGGATTGCTTGAGACCAATAGTTTTTTGGAACTTTGTGCTGAAATAGTAAGGCTCGAGCAGTCTCCAATAGGTGCCTATTCTTGCGCTCAGCAACCCCATTCTGTTGGGGGGTACTAGCACAAGATGACTGATGAATCATTCCAGCATCCTCCATAAATAGATTCAAGGACCTTTCAAATTATTCTGCAGCATTATCTGACCTGAATTGTTTGATTTTCGTGCCAAACTGTGTTTCAATCATTTTGCAAAAAGTCATGATTACCCGCGGCACTTCTTCTCGTGTTTTTAATAAGTAGATCCATGTGCATCGAGAATAGTGATCAATAAAACTAATAAAATATCGAAAGCCATCAACAGAAATAATGGGAGAGGGGCCCCAAACATCAGAGTGGACTAAGTCAAAAGAAGCTTGAATTTCATTACTCGAAGTTGAATAAACAGTTCTACATTGCTTTGATAGTTGACAGACTTCACAAAATAACTCGACTTGAAACACCTTTGAATAATACTGGAAACAATACTTCCAATGATGAAAACGGTAAATGACCTAGCCTAGCATGCCACAGATGTAAACTAGCTATTGACTCCACATTGGACTGACTACTAGTAGCAGATGTTTGTAATGCCGAACTGATGTCTGCATCAAGGTAGTAGAGACCTCCACACTCATGACCGCTCCCAATCGTTCTCTTCGTCAATCTGTCCTGAAAGACACAATGGGTAGGAAAAAAGGTTATGCTACAATTCAAATTTTTGGTAAGCTTTGAAACAGATAAGAGATTTGAAGAAAGATTGGGAACATGCAAGACAGATTTGAGTGAGAGGTCCTTGCTTAGGTCAACCACTCCCTTCCCAGAGATGGTAGAGAGAGAACCATCAACAACCCTCATTTTATCTTGGCCAGACATTAAATGATAGGAAGAAAATAGGGCAGACATGTGTGTCATGTGGTCAGTTGCACCAGAATCAATAATCCAAGAGGCAGGATCAATAGTACTAGTTGCACTAAAGGTAGAGACAATACCTGATCTGGCAAGGGAGGAGGATGGAAGAGAATTGGTCCTTAGACGGGCTAGGGCCCGACTAAGTACCTCTACCTCATCGGCAGTAAAACCCAAGGACCCGGTTTCGGGGGAATTAGTAGTCTGTCCCATGGAAGAGGAAGTAACTGTGGATGAGTGTTTTGAACCATCATCACTGTGACCCGTAGCTAGATTCACACTTGCAGATTGACCCTTCTGATGCTTCTTATCTTTCCTCAATGCAGCTGGCTTCAAATGTGGATGGAGAACCCAACAGGTCTCTTTCACATGCCTTTCCCCTCCACAGTAGGTGCACTTCAGATGTCTCTTGTCAGAGTGTCTGTTTCCCCTTTGATTTGTAGAGATTAAGGCCGAATGTTCCACAGACTGTTCAGCTAGTTTAGTTTGAGTATCAACCTGCATCTCTTTTCTTCTCACCTCTTCATTCCTCACAAGGTAGTAAACATGATGTAAGTCTGGCATTTCATCCCTTCCCAGAATTTGAGACCTTATGCTCTCATATATAGGATCTAGGCCAGCCAGAAATTTAAATGCTCTACCCTCTTCAACTTGTTTTTCATGCTTTTCCTTGTCTCTGGCATTCTCCCAATCAATAATAAGGTGGTGATCTAACTCTTCCCATAGTCCTTCTAGTGTAGCAAAATATGTTGCAACACTCATATCTCCTTGCCTCAAGGCAGCAATGTCTTGATTCAGTCTGTAAATTCTTGCATTATTCTTTTTCTGCCCATAGGTTTTAGAAACTTTTTCCCATATCTTGGCAGCCGTGGAGAAGTGTTGAACAGTCCTAGCTACTCTTGGAGTCATTGAGGCAAGTAGCCAGGACATAACTGTAGCATTCTCCTTGCGCCAAGCTGCATATTCAGCACTCCCCACTTCGGGTTCCTTCTTCTGCCCGTCCAAGTAACCGGTGAGTTCTCGGGATGTGATGAACAACATGGCTGAGACAGACCATTCTCTGAAGTTGTACTCATCCAACAACACACTTGTGATCTGTAGGCTGTGCAGATTTGGATTCTCCAAATTAGGAGACCTCCCACAAGCCCTAACATTTCTAGAAGACACTTCCTCGGATATGGAAGACATCTTCTCCTACTCGTAAAGTCAAGACTATAAACACAATATATAATGAACTGTTTCACACTTACGGAGCTTGCTGCACTGTAAACTCAGTCCTGAGAACCCGACACAGAGTTGAAACACCGAGTACTACACTGCACACTGTGCCCTAATTACTGTTGTCGCAGATTATAATCTGTTGTGCAACCTTCTGCTGTGTTCTAATCACTGCTGCCGCAGCCTGCAACTTGCTGTGTTAGCTTCTACTGTGTGCTAAGCACTGCTATCTCAGGTTACACTCTCACCCACGAACAGTTCTAGGACTACTGAGATTCGTCCTTTCTCCTAGATCTGTTTTACACAGATCTATCTTAGCCGAATGGCTACAATCTGTTGTACTGTGTCTATTAGGGCATCAGCCTCTGGGTCTATCTCCCCTTGGGCCCTACAACCAAGGGAAACCCTAGATGTAGGTCCAGCTGTGTTCTGCGACCAACCCTAGGGTTTCTTTGCAGCAACCAAGAAGAAAAAAAAAAGAGAGAGAGAGAGTTAACTGCGAGTAGAAGAAAAAGGCGGCTGCTGTAACCAGTCAAAAGATTAGTGCTCTGATACCATGTTTGCTGAAATAGAGCTGTCGAATGAGAGAAGAAGAAGAAGAAGAAGAAGAAGAAGAAGAAGATATGAGATGGGCGGCAGAATTAGTTCTCAGCCAGCCCTAATCTATTATATATAACAACATTACATAATGTTACATAAATAGACCAGAATGCCCCTGATTAGTGGAGGGACACCTAGTCAAATAAACACTAAATAAGATTAGGCCCAGTAACTAAGGCCCAATAACTAATGACTTAAGACCCAACAAGGATAAACATACAAATTAAGACAGCCGAACCAACATGAACCTTAAAAAATAAGAAAATAATAAAAGGAAACTAGTATATAAACCCACAAAATGAATATTTTAGTTTAATAGTATATATTTAATTATTATAATATCTAAAAACAAATAACAAAAGTGTTTCATAGAGACATTTACAAAATTGGTTAGCGATTAAGTGAGGTGACCATCCATGAGTGCCTTATCACATAGGTGTCGCCTTGACAACTATATACATGAACATGTGTTTCATGTAAAGATGTAGGAGTGCCTGGGAATTCCCATTCACATACACAAACACATTGTAAAAGTTGCACAAACAATCCATATATGTACATATAGGCTTGCATTGGCTGGGTGACTCACTGCATATTGTCTTCAATGTAGGAACAAGATTTAAAACTGTCTGAGCTTGAGTCTGAGAACCGAAAGATGAAGGTTGAGCTTGAAGAGTTCAGGGCTGAAGCTACTCATTTAAAGAATCAACAGGCAACAATAAGGAGACTTGAAGAACGCAACCGCCAATTGGAACAACAGGTTGGCATTACATTCAAAGCAGTGCATCAAGTTTTATTTATTCCATTTTGATGCTACATCTTAAATGACATTAGATGTAAATGCTGCTTGTACAGTCACAACATTTTATGTTCTGTAGCATTCACTGCAGATACTGGAACTGGTCCATAAATCCAATTTGCATAACTTTGATTGTTCAAAGTTTGAAATACAAACATAGAAAAGTAAAAGAAATCAAAGTTCATATTGTATTTTGTGATTACAAATATAATATGTCCTATAAATAGGACATTAGATAGGTTTTGGTTATTTCATATTTTAGGGGGTAGACTTGGAAATCAGATCAGTGTTTATTTCAACTAGCAGGGAAGCCCTGCTTTGCAGGGGTGAAATAGAAAAATGACATTTGGAGATACAATAATAAATTAGATGACTTTTTTGTTAAATAAAGTAACTATAACTATATTACTACAAATAATAAATAACTATAGTGGGCCCCAGTTTGGTTTAGGGCTGCCAATGGGTTAGGTCTAGGTAAAAGCAGTCTTGGGCCAATTATTTAATTGGGATAAAATCATAGACCTGATTATATTCTCATAGTAACTTAAAATAATACTAAATTATTTTTATTTTAATAAGTCAAACATTTTTAACTAATATTATCTTATTTATCATCTATCAAATTTACTATTTCAAACATAAAACATGATAAAAATTACATATTTCCATAAAATAATCGGTTCCAGATCTGAATCAGTTTTGGACAAGTAAGAACAAAAACCGACCCAATTATTAATCGAGACAAAATCATGGAACCATAACCGTTATAATTATGTTCAACAAATTTAGCTCCATCGGGTAGACCCAACCCATTGGTTCAGCCCTAGTTTTTGTTAAATAAATTAATGGTTATATAATAATTTATTAAATTAAATGAAATAAATAAATGAATAAATAAAAGTTTATTGGGATGGGACTGGTATAGACTATCTCAAACCAGACCCAATCCGTTGACAACCCTAAATATTGGGCTCAAGGGGAGAGAATATTTTGTTAGTAAATTATTTCTAAATAAATAAATAATTTAGTAAAATAAATAAATAAATGTTTATTAAAATCTTTCTCTCAATGTCAAATCTCCTTTATTTTATTGATCTATAAATAATTTGTTTACTTTTATTAAATAAACAAATGTGTAGATAATAATAATAATAATAGTAATAATAATAATAATAATAATAAATAAATAAATAAATGAATAAATAAAAGTTGAGATAGAGAATAGGAGGAGAGAGAATTAGGTGAAAGAGAAGAGGGATGACATTTTATTTTATAGGATGGCATAATCGTAAATAATTATGTGACACTCTTGTAATTTTCAAATGCCATAGAGTCAATTACATTTGAAGGTTTGTCTTATATGTGGCAGTCCCGTAATTTTCGAATATCATAGAGGCAATTACACATGAATATAAATAAGCTGATTATTGAAGGCGATTCGCAAGTGGTAATTGGCTGGATAGAGAAGGCAAACGATGAGTTATGGGCATACATTAATTAGAAAAGGCATTTCAAGTGGCTAACCCAAGGAATGGATGTGCGTATCCAATGGGTTAAAAGATGTGCTAATTCATTTGTAGATGCTTAGGCCAAACAAGGTATGGGAAGAAGCCATTTGTTTCAGGATACTATGTAGTTCTTTTGTTGGGGGGGGGGGGGTGGTTAGAGGGTTTACCTCCCCCCACCTTTGTATTTTAATCTTCTTATAATCTAATGAAAGTTTCCTGTTGTTGATCAAAAAAAAAAAAAGAAAAAGAGGCAATTACATAGTGAGGTAAAGAGAGTAAATTTGTCTTATATGTGGCATTCTTGTAATTTTTGAATGCCATAGAGTCAATTACATTGGAAGGGTTTGTCTTATATGTGGCAGTCCTGTAATTTTTGAATATCATAGAGGCAATTACATAGTGAGGTAAAGAGAGTAAATTTGTCTTATATGTGACACTTCTATAATTTTTGCCTTTTCGGATACCATAAAGTCAATTATATAGGGAGGTTTGTCTTTATGTGGCATTCCTGTAATTTCTTGAGGTCACTTTCACACGTTTCGTGGTCTTTATGTGTGGGATACTGTTTCTTGGAAGGAGAATGCACAACCATACACCCATTTTATTGTTAGGATATATATATATATATATAGAGAGAGAGAGAGAGAGAGAGAGAGAGAGATTATTTTATGATGAATCACAAGAATAAAGGGAAAACAGATCAGGAAGAGACGAAGAGAGGAGAAGACAGAGAAGAGAGAAACTAGGTTTGAGAAGGATGAATTGTTGGTAGCAGTGTGCTGTCCCCCCAGATAATATTACCTCTTAAAATAATTATGGTGCAATTTATAAATATGCCCTTAATAAGGGCGGAAGCAGCTATGAATAACATGGAATAAAAGATAGGCCCATGACCCAATATGAAATAAAATCTAGTAACAGAAAATAAGCTATGAAGTCTATGATCTCAACAGGTAGCATCTTACAATGAGATGATACCTGAAAAACATCGTAAAATTTTGGAGTTAATTATGAAAGAGTTATCTACAAAAAAATGAAAAAAAAAGATGATATTGTAGACTAAAAATGAACTTATTACCATTTGAGGTTAGAACCCAAATAGACTGGTAGTTGTAAGTTGTAACCTTAGATTAAGAAGGTGTTATGCAAACCGTCAGCTGTAATGAGAGGGCCAACCGAAAATTTATAGAAGCGAGGAGCTAGTTACCATCTCTGGAACATCTAGAAATGCTTTATTTTTTGATTAGGGAACACTTTTTCATGTTATCTTTCACAAGACTGAGATGTTTAGTGCTGAATTTTTATCTGATAACTCTTTTCTTTTACAATGTGGATGCAGAAATCTTTTCTATTTGAATCTTTTAGTGCTGTTGGAGATGAGATGAAATTGTTGAAGTAAGAAAAGAGAAAAAAATATATGGGGACATAGAAATTGTTGGGAATAATAACAATTGAAAATAAACAGTTTGACTACAAAAATTTATGTAGTGGTCGATCAGTTCACTATAATTTTTATTTTACTATTTTTGTATAGCATTCTAAATTTCTACTCAGTGTTTGCAAGCCTCATGTTTTGGGTTATATGGTCCAAGCTTTTAATGATATGTACATTCATGTGGCTGTACAACTCTTCTTTCCTTTCTAATGCACTGACATTTGGCATGAGCTTAGATGGAAGAAAAAGTGAAGGAAATTGTGGAGATGAAGCAAAGGAGCTTGGCAGAAGAGAACCAAAAAATGCTAGAAGTCCTAAAAGAGAGGTATCACCTTTGATATCATGGAAAATTAGCCATCCCAACTTCTAGTCCTGCCATATGATATAAGAGAGGATAGAAGTTTTTCATGCCTTAACCTCGTCTTGGGTGCATATTAGGAATAAGAATAATTGATTTGTTACTGTTATTTTAGCTTATTTATAATTTATGTTGTGATTCATAGGAATCTAGCATTCCTATCTGAACATGTAGCATTTTTATTCCTATTGTGGCAGGGAGCGATTGTTGCAGGATCAGTTGAGGCAAGCAAAAGAAAGTGTTTCAAATATGCAGAAATTGCATGAATTTGCACAGACCCAATTGTTTGAACTTCGTGCTCAATCAGGTGTTATGATAAATTTAAATAGCAATTTCATATATGTTTTCCCACCCACTCAAGGAAGTCAACATCCATAGGAAAGAAATATGTTTTTATGGTTAGTTCTTTTGAAAAAAAAAATATCGTCAAACTCATTTCCCTATCTTTTCAGAGGAAGAAAGAGCGGCTAAGCAGTCAGAAGTGAATCTTCTAATGGATGAAGTTGAACGGGCTCAGTCGCGGCTGCTAAGTCTTGAAAGGGAGAAGGTGCATATGAAATTCTTTTTTCCCCAATAAGAGTCCTCCATAACCCTTCTTTAACTTGTATTTGTGTTCTCATATATTTGATTTAATATAAAATATATTGCTTCCTCTCCATCTAGTGTCCTATTATTTCATCTCGGGTTCTTTTACCTAGTAGAAATTATTGGTCACTTTTCTCTTGTCTCTGAATTAAGTCACTTCTTTGAAGTGAAGGACACTAATTTTGCATTGCCTGTCTATGCAGGGACTTCTGCGTTCCCAACTACAGTCAACAAATGAAGAAAATGAGAACAAGAAAAAGTGAGTCCATTTGATAAGAGTGATGTCTTTATCTTACCATTTTGCCTATAAAAGATTTGGTACTACTTATTCATCCATGTATATTAAGATTATGGGGGCACATACCATTCTACCAAATAAAGATTGAGTAGCTGTATTAGTCATGTTAAAACTTCAAACTGAAATCATAAATCTTGATAACCTGGATTCATTTGTTTGAATTACCAGGAGGGGATACCAAGTAAAAAATAAAAAATCAGGAGAGGATTTTCAAGCTTTCTAGGCATGTGAGTGCCTGCATTAGTTGGCTAAGGGTCAGTCTGTAGGATACATCATGGGGTAACCTCTTTTTTCATTGGTAACTGTTATGGGGGAACCTCTTGTTATACACTAGTTGCAGCTGTTTGTCTCTGTTAGATGAAGAGTATGACCAGGCATCTTAAAGGATCTCTCACCAGGAGGGTTCCAGCTAGCTTTGGGGTAGTGAAATTTGGGGGAATTGAACCCAGAGCTGATATTGAATCTCACCTTCATTAATCCTACCTACCAACATCTGACAATTGACCCATCACCCATTAAAAAAAAAAAGCTCTCCTACCAGTGATTTCGGTATGGAGCCAACAAGTGTTAGCTTATGTGGGAGAGAACTATGAATTAACATTTTTCCTTAATAGAGAAAGCATGAGCAAAAGCAGCACATAACATTGTTACAAACCGACATGCATATACACAAATTGATGTCTGTTACCAAGAATTAAGGATTAGTGAATGAGAATGCAAAGGCATGTGTGTATTTATTGTTTGTGAATATTTTTGTTTTTTGATCAGCTATTGTTTGTGAATATTTTGGTGTATGTTTATGATCTTAATATGGATGTCTCTGGTTTTCAGTGATACTTTAGATACAACTACTGTCCTGGAGAATTCTTTGAATGCAAAGGAGAAAATGATATCAGAACTGAATATGGAACTTCACAATATGGAAACTACTTTGTCAAATGAACGAGAGATACACATGAATGAGATCAAGAAGTTGAATTTATTGCTCAATGAAAAGGTATTTTGAGTTGCCTTTTTAGAAATGGTTTTGGAATGTGTTTATTCTTTAGGCTCAGTTTGTTTGCAGTGCAAATTTTATTTGCACTGGTGTAAATGCATGGGAGTGCAAATAGGCTGTGTAAATTCTGGTTTACTTTTGCTTCAATATGGCTTTGTCTTGTTTGATTGTGATAAGTAAAATAGGTAGTACAATAATTATGTCTTCACCTGGATGTACTCTGTAATTATTTTGCAAAACGGGAGGTGCATAAATCTGAATTATTCTGGGCTCAATTGTAATCTTGTTTCCAGTTGGGGCTGCATCTCGTGCCTCTTCTGGATGTACTCTGTAATCATGTGATAATTTTTCTGTTTTAATAAAATTTCTATCATTAATAAAAAGATTTATGTCTTCACCTTATATGAAAGAGAATGAAGATAGGAGGGTTATTTGTTTGGGAGTAAGGTAAGATGCAAGATGATGTGGCCTCCACTTTATATGAGAGAGAATTGATGTTGGAGGGCAGTGGTGCGAATTTTGCACCAGTTTCTGAGAAACAAAATTTGCACTTCCACAGAGTGCAAATGAGACAAAAAGTACACATTTCGTATAGGTAGGACTGCAAATCATAGTTACAAACAAACAGATGCAAAACTGAATCAAGTGCTAAATTTGTATTCAGTTCAGGTTTGCACTGTAAATAAATACTGCCTTAATTTTATTGATAAGAGTAATAATTCAGTAAAAATTAGCCTTAGGTAATAGATAATATTCCTCTGATTTTTTTTTGATAAATGAATAATGATTTTATTAATAAGAAAGAAAGTGTACATTCACCCTAAGAGGAAGCACGAGATGTTACCTCCCCTTGGAGGTGGAAGCATAAACAAACTCTTAACAGAATACAATCATAGAGTGGCAGAAAATAACTTAACCCTTGAAACCCCTTGTTTTGCCATGGCATTTGCTGATCTTCTGACCCACTGATAGGTGACTGACATATTCCTTGTGAGCCAATTAACTTTCTTAAGAAGATCCCTGTAGCCCCATAGAACAGTTTCTGGACTCAACAACCAACCCACTACCACCTTAGAATCTCCTTCAACTATCGGATTTTCCACTCCTAGTTGGTTTGCAGCCTGTATTCCTTGCACCGCAGCCAGTATTCCTCTGATTGTTAATGTCCAAATCTGTTTATCTTGTGGCACCTCTCTCTATCTCTCTCAAATTTTATCAGTACCTGGATTTTGTATACCAATTGATATATAACATCTAGATATCAAGATATCTGTTCTTTGTTATGCATGTATTCAGTAGCATGGCATTAGCTTCATTAGCCTTCTTTGTGCTTGCTCCAGCAATCTTTTATTGATGCTGTCTATTAGCTGCTGCTTCATGCTTTCTGCATTGTAGATTGTACAATACCATGAAGAACTTGCTTGGCTCTGCCCGTATTTCAAAACAAATACAAATTGCATTTTCTTGGTTTGATCTTGCAAGGCTCTTTCTATAAGTCCACTTTATTAGACTTCTATTGAGGCTCCTCGTAGTCTCCTTGTCAAGGTCTTACTCTATCCAAGAATGCATATATGCCTAACCAAGGTTTAAAATGTCGATGTCGATGGAAATGTCGCTTACCAAAATATAGGACATATGTTGGAAATGTCGGAAATGTCGAGGGGAAATATTGTAAAAATTAGAGACATTGTGGAAATATTATGAAATATGTGGAAATATGCAAAGATATTTTGTAAAATGGTAAAAGAAGCATTAGTTCATATTTCTAGACTATTATCTTATTTCCAACCATTATATAAAGCTAAGAAACTAAGATCAATAACAAATTAGTAAATGACAATTTACTGATTTATTATGCATTTTGATGTTTTTACAAGGTTATCTGATATTTTCTTTTCTTATTTTTAGTTCTGATTTATTATAAATTCTAATATATTTATTTCACACTAGTAAATAGAAATACATTTATTATGATTTTTTTTTAAATATTAAAGTCATAATACATTATGTTTTATTTATAAATTTAATAAACTGATTCTCCTTTTTGTAGTATTAAGATTATGATAAATTCTGATTTCTTATAAAACTTAATGAATTTATTATGATTTTTAATACTAAATTTATAATAAATTATGATTTAGTATAAAATTTATTAAATTTATTCTGATTTTTTTTATTAAATGCAGAATATGGTTTATTATAAAATTTAATAAACATTTTCTGATTTTAATAAATATTTTAAAAAATACTAAATGTTAATATTTTATTACTTGAAAAATATTTTATGTTTTATATTATAAAGTAATTAATTTATTCTTTTGTTTTATATTTTGTTAATTCTTTTTATAAATATTTTATTTGAAATATTAATGGAATAATCTATATTAATATACTGTATTATATTAATATAATACACTAATATATTATATTTTTAATGTACATTAGTCGACATCTTGTCAACATAATAGGAAAAACTGTATTTTTTTTTGGTTATTTGGACCGATTTGGTCGACATTTTTCGGAAATGTCGACCGACATAATGTAATTTTTATATTACCATCCATTTTCATGTCGGTGAGCCTCGGCATCGACATATGTCGGGCGACATTTGAAACCATGTGCCTAACAATCTTAACCTCCAAACTATTCTTTTACAATATTCTTGTTGGTTTTTCCATTTCTACAAGTTACAACTTATATAGCATTAACAGTTATCAATGAGAATTTAACCTAAACTAGTGCTAAACATATTAAAAACTAAAAATTACCTAGGAGATGATAATACTGCCTTGTCATGTATTCTCATGCTTATATTGGGTTGAGCATTGTCATATTGTAATGGACAACTGTGCCATATCTAGGTGACTAGGTCATTTTGGTTCCATTATGTTCGGAACAGATATTTTCCGCATTCTTTTCAGATGTTTTTCTTTGTTAATTTACAGGATACTGTGCTTGAGGACATGAAGAAAGAGCTTCAGGCAAGACCAACAACAAAACTAGTTGATGATTTGCGTAAAAAAGTCAAAATTTTGCAGGTGCTTCCCTTCTCTAGACTTAGTAATATTATCTTGAGTGGATTCTTCCATGTTTAATTTTACAACTGTTTTTTTTTATCAGCAATAAGAACTGAAATTTTTATTAAGATGTACTAAATCTTGATAGTACCATATGTCAGATCAATCCCCACAAGTAACATATGTTACAATTGCGCCCAAAACAAGTGTTACCCATATACCCTTGTTTTTCTAGAGTATCAGCCATCCCATTTGCAGTCCTTCTTACCCAATTGAATGTAATGTTCAGCTCCTATGTTATGCTTTCTATTTCCCTAAACTCATGCCTATAGATCCATGGCATGAGCTGTTTGTTCTTGGCCCAAGAAATGATTAGCCTTGAATCCCCTCTACTTCCAATTGCTGAAAGTTTGGTGCCATCAGTTCTGCCTTTAGTGAGTCTCCCAACTCCAAGGGACCTGAAAACATAGCCAATACTTTCCCTGTGCAGTCTCTAAAAACTCCTCCAATACCTGCCATTCCAGTGCTTCCCATGGAACTCTCATCAAAATTCAGTTTTATTTTATTAGCTTCTGGGGGTGACCATACCATAACCCTCTTTTCCTTTTTTCTTGAGGAGGCTGCCACTTCAGACCATGCTCTTATGATGCCATTCACAACTCTTCCCCAAGTTCACTATCAGATTAGAAACTGACTCGAAAGAAACAGTGGTTTCCTTTCAACTGTTTTTTTTCAAAAGTTACATGAATCAGTGTACCAGAATGAAACCTAAAAGGTAGTTATAAATGAAGAAAAGTTGAGGAGCATCCTGTGTATCTTACTTTTAAGTTATTATTGGATGGGCAGTCAAAATTCATGCATGGTGGAGATGGCACATGCATCAATGATATCCTATTTTAAATATCCTTTCCACTTATAAATGTATTAGAGGTAGATAATTTTGAGCTTAATCAGTCTTAGAAAGGTGAAATTATTTTATTTTTACTTTTATAAATTGTTTTCTATGCTTAATGTTTCAAAAAATCCTGCATGGGTTGATATTGGCAATACAAGAACATCATGAGGGAGTTCACTACTTGAAAGTGTTTTTCTGGACCCTTTAAGATCTGATGTGAGACTTTGGTCCCCTAGTCCAAAAGGTTACTTCATGTGTGCTTCCTTCTTTAAGTCCCTTTGCTCTCCCTCGGGACAAGTGGGTTTCCCAGCTAAGGAGATTTGGTCTAGACCTGTACCTCCTAAAATTATTATTTTCTGCTGGTAGGTGTTCTATAGGAAA
Organism: Nelumbo nucifera; assembly: GCF_055504915.1. Taxonomy (NCBI): domain Eukaryota; kingdom Viridiplantae; phylum Streptophyta; class Magnoliopsida; order Proteales; family Nelumbonaceae; genus Nelumbo; species Nelumbo nucifera. The sequence goes on along the minus strand of NC_142652.1, from coordinate 25,665,829 downwards.
ATCAACACTTTAGATTTATTGCAGAAGAGAAGGCTTTCTCTGTGTCTGTCTCCTAATTGGTGTGTACTTTTCAGGGCTAATGGTGAGGATTGTTCTTACTTACTTATAACCTGTTCTTTTTCTGATGCTATTTGGGGTTGGATCTTTGCTTTGTTTGGTTGTAGATGAAACTTGACCACAGCCGTAGATCAGATCTTTGACCCTTCCTTCTTTGTGTGGCCCACAAAATTTGGTAAAACAATGTGGAGGTGCATTAGAGCTGCTGCTTTGTGAACAATTTAGGAAGAAAGAAATGCGAGGATTTTCCAAGAGGAGAGAAATATTCAGATCGTAAAGGATTGCATTTTGACCAGGGCAATCAATTGGCTGAGATCATTGGACTCCTTTAAAACATATTCCTTTGATGACATTTGGAGGAACTGAATTGCTGTGGCTAGTAGCAGTAACAGGAAGAACAGGGTACCAGCGGTGTGGGTGCCTCCTTCAGAAGACTGGACAAAGCTGAATTTTGATGGTAGCAGCCAAGGAAATCTGGGTCCATCAGGGATAGGTGGGGTGCTGAGAGATAAAGATAGTAATATATTAGCTTTATTCTCAGGCTCCATGGGTATAGGAGACTCTATTAGAGCTGAGCTTCTAGCAGCAGTACAAGGTATTCAGATTGCAGACCAGTTAGGAGTTCAGAATTTGCTTATTGAAGGAGACTCCAAAGTCGTTGTGGGATGGTTAAAAAAAACAGTTTCAGTTATTTGGTGCTACAGGGATCTTATGAGGAAAGCTAATTGGTTTTCAAGGAACATGACTGTTAATTATCAGTGGGTGGGTAGAACAGCTAATACCATAGTGGATGGGTTAGCTAAACAAGGGGTATCAAGGGAACATTTATTCTGGGCAGCGCTGTAAGCTTTCTTTTCCTAGTCTAAGGTAGTACTTTGTTGTTGTTGTGGAGAGATACCAGCTTGTGCCTCTCCTTTGGGCAGGCTGTATTGTAATATCATTTTGATTATCATGAATAAATTTTCAATCATTTATCAAAAACAAAAAAAAAACAAAAAAGGGACAGGAATATTAATGTAACTCTGATCTAAAGATCAGTCAATGCATTGGCTGATGCTATGACCAAGCAAGGGGTCAATAGAGGGCAGTTATTCTAGGGACTAGGTGATTCTGGGCGACACTGGGGCACCTAGTCGCCTAGGTGACATCTAGGCGATAAGAATTTTATAATATAAAAAACTAACTTTTGGCTAGTTCCCTAGTTTTATATACCATTCAACATGTATATTAATTGAAAAAAATAGCAATTTTCTTTATTAAGAACATTAAATTTCCTCTAAAAATGTGGCAAATCCCATACACAAAGTTGTAAAATTTTAAATCTAATTTCAAATAAAATTCTTCTTTGCTGATAAAAAAAATCATTATTTTCAAAACTAATACTACTATAATAAGTATTTACTAGAGCAATTTCATATCAATTAGCAGCTTAAGAAGGTTATTAACTTTATATGATAAATATTTAAGATGGAAAGTAAAATAGAAAAAACAAGGATGGAATTTCTATTTTATTTAATTAGAGAGAGAGAGAGAGAATAGAAAAAAAAGAACCTCTTTATACTAATATCCTTCTTTCCTCTTTCTTTTTTCTTTCTTTCTTTCTTTTTCTGTCCTTAAAACCCTTTGATCTTTTAAATTTCAATAGTAAAACATTAAAACAAAGTATAAATGATATATATAGCATATAATCAAATGTATTAACACACATATTATTAAGATACAACAATATAAATGATATTACATAAGGCGCCTGCCTTGTCATTTTTGTCGCCTAGGCAGGCGCTTAGTCACCTAGAAGGCCCACCTAGTTGCTATAAGTCAAGGTGTTTGGGCAAGCGCCCAGCCATGGGTGCCTAGTCGGCTAGGCAATGCCTTGACAACTATGGCAGGGAGAGTGGAATTAGGATTTGGTGAACTGAATTCTCAGAGAACCTGGGAGCTCTTTGAGAATAACAGAATGAGAATGAATAGAGAGCATGGTCCCCCTTCTTCATCACAAGTCCTGCTATTTATAGATCAAGATAGGGCTCTGGCGTAGGCAAGAATTCTAGAATCTTCTTTAGGTGGTTACTGGTCCAGGTTTCTAGGTTGATTCGAACGAGGACATGCGTTAGATTGCATTGTGGGGATCAATGAATGGCTTAACCACTACTCTCATAGGATCCTACCACATCTCATACTAGGGGATAAAATCTAAAATCACGCATGGCCATATGAGTAGTCTCACTTGTGCTTCTGTTCCCGGCTCACGGCTGGGGACCGTGGTCCTGTCCCTCATAAGAAGAGGCAGTCACGGTGGATTCTGTTGTCGGAGAATCTGTGGCTCCCCTTGAGTCTGCTTGTTGCAGGACGTATGTTCACTGGTTTCTGGAGTGTGCGGCCACGGTTAATTTGTAATAGCACCACGGTACAAGACCAGTCTATCCCCTTACAAGGGGGATACATAATGTAACAGCAACTTATTTTTAGTTGTTAATGCATGGAATGTGAGGGTTTTGAGGGATTCAGGGAGGAGAGAAGTGATAAGAGATGTGGCGAGATGGCACAAGGTGGAGGTGATTTTGCTGTCAGAAACAAAAGAGGAAGAAGTTGATTGAAAAATTATTATTGATGTGTGGATTTCTGATGTTGACCTTCAGCAATTTTAAGTAATTCGATCTATAACGAAATTAATAGGTAACCAAATCTTAGATAAACTTGAAATACTCAAATCCCTTAAATTGATAACAAAAAATTCAAATCCCTTAAAAATCCAAATACTAATAACCTCTTTGGTTGGCAATTGAAATGGAATTATTTCAGTTATTCCTCTTTATCAATAAATTACCTATCAACTATAAAAAAGAGTTCAGTGAAAATAGTATAATTTAGTTTTCTTTTTAAGATATGTTATTAAATTATTGATTCCTTCATTTTTTTCCTAGTAAAGATAATTCTTGAGACCAGCACTTACATAATTATCCTTACAGTCCACATGAAAATTTTCTGCATCGTCTATCCTCTTCATAGAAGAAAGTTAAGGTCTTGGATTCTTTGGAGATGTATGATGACGTCTCTTTTAATTGGTAGATTCCTTCTAGCTTTGTTATTTTATGACTTATGGCTTGAGAGTGTGATATACTTTTTTTTTTAAGTTAGATTTTTGGCATTGTTATATTCCTTTAACTCTGTCCTTTACACTTAAAGGCTTGAGAGTTACATGCCTACTGTATCTTTAACTTGTCATGCACTTCATGGTGTTATGATGTATCATCATGCTAGTTGCTTTAATATTTTGTATGCAATATTTTCTTTTGATATTTTATATGCATTTATCTTCCTTTGCATTGCTTCATTGGTCCCAACAGTTTCCAGCAAATCTCTATTGACCTTTCAGTTGTGTTTTTTTCACCATAGGCAGTAGGTTATAATTCAATTGAGGCCGAAGATTGGGAATTAGCTACAAGTGTAGAAGAGATGAGCAAGCTGGAATATCTACTTCTTGATAAGAACCGGAAAATGGAACATGAATTCACACAGTTAAAGGTACGGACTGGATTTAGTGGTTATGTTTTCAACACTTTTATGTCCAGTTTCACATAATGATACTAAATGAATATCCATAAAGATATGCCTAAAGAGTAGCAAAGATACAGTTGAAAATTTGCCACATGTCTCTTTCAGTACTTTGTTCTCATTTGGTATTTAATGAGTATTGCTTTTCAGTAGCATCATCTTTCCATTTCTTATTTTCAGGTCAAACTCTCAGAAAAAACATCTTTGTTAGAAACAGCTGAAGCCAAGGTTGCTGAGCTAAGTGCTAAGGTGAATGAACAACAAAAGTTAATAGCAAAACTTGAAGATGATATATTGAAGGTGTGGACCTTTGACCTTCAGTTCCCTCTCTATTATGTGGCTATTTGTTCACTCCATCTTTTGCAGATGTCTATGCTTGTGGTCTTCAATCCAAAGTATATTAGGAGCAACATTAGTGCCCAGAACCATCTAAGGTTGGGATGATGTTTCATGTGATATCTGTGGTTTGTATAGTTCAGAAGTGTAATGGCTAGCTAACTGCATTTCTGAAAAATATGAATCACTGTTTACTGAAAACTGAAACTATATATACATAAATTTGTTGCCAGAAAAGAGTCTAACCACATTAAAAGCACCAGAATATTATACACTGTTTTGAAAGGTCCTAGAGGCGTACCTCAAGGTGAGGAACTAAGAAACATCTCGGGGTACACAATGGAAGTGCAGAGGTGTATGCCTTATATGCTTTTACCTTTTAAGCTAGTTTTTTTTTTCTATAATAAAAATGTTATAAATAAAAGTTGGGTAACCATTTTATTGTGTTCCCCATTATATTTTAACATAAAACAGTGGATGAAAACCCTCCATTTTTTTTACTTTAGTATTTTAGTAAAATATTCAAAATAGATTTTGGGGCACTGTAGCTTCAATTTCTTTTAATACATTACACTCATTTGAATATGAATGACACACTTGTTTATGTTAATGCTGTGCATTTTTTACTTTGATAAGTAACTGTAAATTGTATTAATTATGAACAAAGTTGTACATAGTTTACAAGAGATCTTTAGGGAGTGTAGAGAGACTGGGCCAAATGGGCCCTAGCCCATTACCATCTTATTGATTAGTTCTTTCTTGCTATTTTTTCTTAATGGGCCTTTTCTTTATTTGCCTTTAGTTCTTTTTATGTTTTCTAAGTATGCTGATGAGGTGGACGCCCACTTAAGGGCAGACTTGTAATTTATGTAATCTTAGTAAGATTAATAAAAGATTAGAGTGGAGAAAGAGAAGATTATCAAACTCCTTTATCCCTTCTTCTCCATTCTTCCTTCTTCTTCTTGTTGTCTTCTTCTTCTTCTTCTCTTCCTCTTCTACTATAATCTGAAATATTTTTACTATTTTTTATTGGTCTGAATCACATCTTGGTATCAGAGCAGGTCTTCCTTCTCTTTTATCTTTCTTTTCTTTTCACATACACTCTTCTAATCGAAAGGTGTATGGAGAGAGAGATAAGTTGCTGATTATTCAGAGAACTTGTATGCCTAGTTGGTAGAGGGTTTAGAGAGCTAGAATCTGGCTGCAGATTGCCAAGGAAGTTGGGCTGCTGATTTTTTGCCCAAAACCCTAGCCGACTAGAGAGCTTCCAGTTACAGGTTAAAGAGACTGTTTGGGTGTGGCACTAAAGGCTTGGAGGGTTCCTTTTGATCTCCAAAAGTGGGGGTTGCAGTTAGAAGAGGTTTGGGAAGCTCTGGTTGGAGTGGCTACTTCTTCTCTCTTTCTCCTTAGAGGCCAGGTACAGTGAAACCCTAGTTTTGGGATTTTAAGTGTTGGATTGATCTCAGTTAGGTCTATAAAGCTTGAAAACCTTGTTTTTTGATTTTCGTTTGATCAATGGAGCAATCTGGAAGTGAGATGAAGCAAATCTCGGTGCCAGGGGTTGGTTTCATAGATTCCATTTTGATAGGAGTGACTACAATCAAACTTGACGGAACAAATTATTTAGCTTGGGCACAATCTATAAAGACTCATGTCTGTATTAGAGGTAAACTAGGGTTTCTCGCGGTAGTAAGGAGAAACCAAAAGAGACTGATCCTACATATGAGAAATGGATGCAGGATAACTACACAGTATTGGATGGTTGGTAAATTCTATGCAGCCCCACATAAGTCAACATTATCTTTGGATGACTTCAGCCAAGGAGATTTGGCGTAGTGTTATAGAAACATATTCTTGGAAATTGAATGTTGTAAGGGCCTACAAACCAGTGTTTTAAAAGGCGTGGGAGGCGTACGCCTGGAGGAAGGCACTCCCAAAACGCCTTGAGGCGTATGCCAAAGGCGTTGATACCTCTGAGGCGTACACTTTTTTCATGAGGCGTGCTAGAGGCGTACGCCTCATGCACACCTGATATGAAAATAAAGGAAAAAAAAAAGAAAAAAGAAAAAAAAGGAAAGGAAAGGAAAGGAAAGGAAAAGAAAAGAAAAGAAAAGAAAGGGAAAGAAAAGGAAAGGAAAGGAAAGGAAAAGAAAGGGAAAGGAAAGGAAAGGAAAAGAAAGGAAAGAGAAGAAAAAAAGAGAAAAGGAAAGAAAAGAAAAGGGAAGGGAAGAAAAGATAAGGGGAAAGAAAATGGTTTGCCCCCTGCCCCTTCGGCTGGGGGGCTTCGCCCCCCCCCCCTTTGAACCACTATTATGCATCTTTATTCTTCTTATTATAAAAGATTTTTATTAAAAATAAAGAAAAAAATGAGATCCCCCCTCCTCTTAAGAAGGCTTACGCCTCACGCCTCTAGGTAGTGGAACGCCTCGCGTCACGCCTCCGTGTTTTAAAACATTGCTACAAACTGAAGAATGATGTAAAAATCTGATACAGGAGGAGGAGTGTAGCTGTCTACTACTCAATGTTGAAGTCACTATGGCAGGAGATTGATGTTATGGAAGCAGTTGTATGTGAAAACACCACGGATGCAGAGACATTTAGGAAATTTGTGGAAAGAAACAGGGTGTTTGAGTTTCTTACAGGACTTAACCCTGAATTTGATATTACGAGACAAAATATTCTGGCCAAGGATGAAGTAACACTTGCTCAGGCATATTCTATGGTGAACAATGAAGAGAGCAAGTGACAGGTATAGTTATAGGGTCCACCACCTTCAGAACATTTTGCACATGTTAGAATAAAACCAAAGGGGTCAATTGAGAAGAAAGAGGTGATATGTGAATGCTGCAAGAAACCGAAACATACTAAGGATACTTGTTGGAAACTTCATCCAGATCTTCTTCCAGATAGGTTTTGGAACAACAACAACTATCTTGTTGATTTCTTTCTTGTTACTTGTTCTTAATGGACCTTTTCTTTATGGGCCTTTAATTCTTTTTATGTTTTCTAAGTATGTTGATGAGGTGGATGCCCACTTAAGGGTAGACTTGTAATTTATGTAATCTTAGTAAGATTAATAAAATATTAGAGTGGAGAAAGAGCAGGTTATCGAACTCCTTCTTTCTCCCTTCTTCTCCATTCTTCCTTCTTTTTCATGCTGTCTTCTTCTTCTTCTCTTCCTCTTCTGCTATAATCTGAAATATTTTTACTATTTTTTATTGGTCTGCTATAATCCACTCTCAAGCCCATACTTTCCCTTTGCAAATGAGCCCAAAACAATTCCTCTCTAATGATCCTTGTTTGGCTAAAGCATCAACCATGCTATTATCCAATCTTTGTACCCATTGAACTTTGACATGCATGTTTCTTGTTAACCATTTAAATTTCTGCATTTCATTCTTATAGGACCACAGCACATTATCACTATTCTTCAATCAACTAAACACCACTTTTGAGTCCCCTTCAATGATTATCTTGTTAAAATTCAGATCCTTTGCTAGTTGCACCCATTGAAGAACAGCCATGAGTTCTGCCTTTTTAGAGTCCCCAATGGCAATTGGGCCTGCACCCAAGAACAAAGCCCTTACTTGGCCTTCTTTGTCTCTAGAATGACCTCTCACTGTGGACTGCCCCAGATTTATGATGCTGCTGCCATCAAAACTAAGCTTAAGAAAGTCTTTTTGAGATGGTGTCCATTGCCCATCACCCACCTGCCATTTAGTGGATAATGTGGCCATTTCTCCCCACTTCCTTATAACGCCATCAAAGGAGAAAGATGAAAATGCATCCAAGGATTTTATCCAATGTATTACCCTTACTTCAATGCATTCAATTAATGTCTCCTTGCTTCTTTCTTGCTCTTTGAAGATTTTAATATTCCTCTCTTCCCATATTGTCCAAGCAATAGCTGCCCTAGTACATCTCTACATGTTTCTTTCTTTCTTTTCTGGCCAAGGTCAAAGGGTAGACTAAACTAGCCACATCTAAAAGGGAACTCCACCTTCACACAAATAGAGAGGAGAACTATTTACAAATACTAGTCACAAATAGACAGGAGATTAGTAGGTGGTAGCAGGTCTTACCATTGGTTTTGCAAAGAAGACATCGGTTAGGGAATAAATACCAGTTAGTTTTTCTCTTTTGTAGGGAGTCCATCATATTGACCTTTCCACAGAATAGTGGAACACTTCTCAACAAAAGCCCCAATTTTGGAAGGAATAGGAGTACACTAAATCTCTTTTATTGGAAAAGCATTACTACTGAGTTAGGATAAAGAGCATGGAGAAAAGAGGCTCAAGAGAAAGATCCTGATGGGTTAGGGACCCAAATATGACCATCAACTTTTTAGGATCCAACCAAACCCCTTCCAGGAACTGTAGAAGATTTAAGACATCAGGGTATTTAGAGTCTCCAAGACCTCTTATATAATTATGAATGGTGATACTTAATGTCAAGATACTTCAATTCCATATTTAAATGTGATAGTTTTATTATTAAAAATTGCAAACAAGGTTCAAAATATCAATACACCCCAATATGCCAGATGGTGTGTATTGGGTGTTTCAACCACATGCGAACCTTTCTTTTAGGTGGGGGGGGGTGTTTAGGCCTGACTATCCTCTAAAATTGATTAAAATGCCAAAAACCTTGTATTTGAGGTATCAGGGGTATGTCAATATGGGGCGTATAGTATCTACATTTTGAACCTTGATTGCAAATACGAAATTTTCTAATATTGGTTATACAAGCATATCACTCTTACCAACAGAAAAAGAAAAAGAAAAAGATGGCCAATGCTCTAGCAAGACAGGGGGCTGAGAGGGAACAAATGTTTTGGGCACAGTTGCTAGAGATTTAAAAAGAAACTAAAAGGGTCGAGATAAGACTCCTTATCTCCAAAAAGTGGACTTGTACATACTGGATTTCTCCTAATATCAATAAAATTTTACTGTTAATCATCAAAGAAAAAGAGAAAGAGAATCTTCTTATTTTTTACTCAATCCATGTCACATTCTTTGCCAAGATAAGCACTTACATGTTTCTTTGCATCCTTGTCCGTGTTTCTCCCTTCCTATAGAGAGAATGGGCCAAATGGCCCATAGGATGCTTTTATTTGTTTATTTTTCTGTTTATTTTGTTAATGGGCCTTCTAACTAATAGGACTTTTTTATATTATGTTATGCTTAATTAAGTTAATCGCCCAAATAAGGGCCTCTTTGTAAATACCAGAACTTTGTAAATTATGTTTTAATGAAAAGGATTAGGGAAGAGAGAAAACATTCGATTGACTTCTCTCTAAACCCTATTGCTGCCAACTTCTTCTTCTTCTTCTTCTCTCCTCTCCTTTTCATTAAAACATAAGAAGAAAAACAGTCCTAAGGAATGAGAGGACTGATTTAAAAGTTGTGAGAAGGTGTTAGATATCAGCAGTGAAGAGAGAAGGAGAGGAGAGAAGAAGAAGTTGGCGGCAATAGGGTTTAGAGAGAATGATACATTATCCTTGGGTAAGATATTCTGTCCGGTGATGTCAAACTCGGGATTCAGCCCTGTCAAGAATTCAAATATCCTGTTTCTCTCAACTAATTTCCTGTAAGTTTCAGCATCATTAGTACTTTCTCAGACAACAGTTTCCATTAGGTCTATCTCTTGCCACAGAGATTTCATCATTGAGAAGTAAACGGCTAAAGGTCTCTCCCTCTGCCTTAAATTATTCATATCACTCCTTAGCTTATATCCCCTGGCCACATTCAGTTTTTCTGAGTAAGTTTCAGGCACACTATCCCATATTTCCTTGGCTGAATTCATCCATAAATAATGTTGACTGATTTGTGGTTGCATTGAGTTCACTAACCATCCAATGATGGTATAATTCTCTTGCATCCATTTTTCATAAGATGGGTTACAGAGAGGCCCTTAATTGGGAAATTAACTTAATTAATCATAACATAATATAAAAAAGGCCCATTAACACAATAAACAGAAACATAAACAAATAAAAGCATCCTATGAGCCATTCGGCCCATTCTCTCTACACTTCCCTTTGTGTCTTGGAATGGGATTAACTGTTTTAAAGGGTTGAATTATTTAAATATTTAATGAGCCTTATTAGAGAGTTTTAGAATTTTGAAAAGCTCAAGATGCAATTACATAGTGTTGCATGGACATGATTCAACACCAGGTGGAAGTAAGGCCTTGTATGTTTGTTGATATTTAGAAGGGGGGGGTAAGTTGGTCAGCCAGTAAGTTGACCACAATAACCTCATTCATTTTCCGCTATAGTGGGTCCCTTGGTAAATGAGGATACCCTCCCGTGATGTAGATTTAAAAAGAAAATAACAATTTTCATCAAAGTGCATTGGATATTTTAATATTTTATTGGACATTTTAAGTTAAAGTATTCGACAATAATTTTCAATGTGTTGTGGTATACGAGATGCTTCATGAGTGCTCAACTGCTCAAGACATTTAACATCTTTGAATATCACTTTTTTTCGATAACCATTATAATATCACAACTTGAAGTCCCCATTCACCTTCCAGCTCCAGCTCCAAAATCTGGTGCTGAGGGAGCATAATCTTCCTATTTGGAAAATTCTGCATAGTAGGTAGAAACTTTAATTGATGTAGTAGCATGGTTTGCTTAAGATTATGGCTTGTCTAGAATTTATCATTATTAACTATTTTGGTAACTTTCTTGCTTTTAGCATTCTTTCTCATATTAGTGATATTCTAGTCATGTTTTAGAAATTATGTCCATTGTTTACTACTTGTTTTGTTTGTTTTTCATCATCTTGCTTTTGTTACAGGGCTATAGCTCTACAGATCGAAAAGGCAGTATTTTTGATGATTGGGATCTTCAAGAAGTGGGATCACCTGAACTATCTGAGGTATTATTCTTTCTTTTATCATGCCCTTGAGTTGACAAGAAAATCCATGCAAAACCTGTTGTGAAACGTTGCTAGTTTTCTTGTAAATTATGTTTTCCAACATTTCCATGCAATCATTATTGTAATCAGAAGTATTTCCAGATGTGTATGAGGCATTCAGTTCAAGGAGCACCTTGAGGCAAGGTGTGGTGTCCTCAAAATACACCATGGCACACTACTTATGTGCTAAAGATCTTTGAGGCTTACACTTAATGGGCTGAAGTGTAGATGAAGTATACTGTCAGATACACTTCAATACTGAAGTGTATGTGCCAGGAGAAGGGAGAGAACCGAGAAAAAAAGAAAAAGCACAGCCTACTGTGATGGTGGTGCTGCTGCCATGTCCAAAAATGAAGCCTTCTGTGGCCAATACACCTATGGTGGTGGTGGTGCCGCCTCTTCTCCCTCCATGACCGACCAATAAAGAAACCACTGTGCTATGGTTATAAGAGATAAAATTTCTTTTTTTATATAATAGAACAATTTTCTATACTAGAGTTAAATTACATAGTAGCCCCTAATAACTTCAATCATTGGAAACTGACCTTAGAACTATAGTGGGTTGAATTCAGTAGCCTCAGACAACCACCAAGATTATCAATTACCTCTGCTTTCTTGTTTCCCCTGCTTTGCTAGTTCCTCTGTTAAGGTGTTAGCAGATTGAGATACCCACTTTACACTTGTTCTTAATTCCTTCATCAGGTCTTTAACCTCTCTTAGCATATGTCTATGCTTCCAAGAACCTCTTGATCTCTATGTAATCACCCTGTTACAATGTATTATTAATAATCTGAATTAAAAAGAAAAATATTAATATGTAGAACTAAGTTAGAAATCCTAAAATGCAGCCAGAGATCCAGAGATTCCAAAAATACCAAGATTCACTTAGATCTGAAATCTGTGTCGTATTTCCTTTCTAAGCATTGCATCACAATAAGAGCTTGTTATATATACGGAACAATATATCTCTTAAGTGACATAATGTCTGTTTATGGCTTACTATTTGGAAGACTTGTTATAGCAGTTTATAGGTGCAGTTATATTGTGGAAAAATCTCCAATGTTATTGTTTTCTGTATTTGTAATACATGATTTTGTATTTACTATACCTCCTCTAAGTGCATAATGATTCATATGTAACCCGTTATCCTGGATCAGCATGCAGATCATAAACATGTTTCCCCAGAACAAGATCAAAGCTCAATGCTTAGGGTTATTTGCAACCAGCGAGATCGGTTTCGGGCACGTTTGCGAGAGACAGAAGAGGTGTAATGTTTTACATAATGCAAATAAACACCTAATGAACCTATGTTTTTTTCCATCCTTTAATATCTGCATGATATTTTTTTCTCATGAAACTATCATCTAATAAGCACATTTCCATGAATTTTCCAAATGTAGGAAGTGAGGCAGTTGAAGGAGAAGATAGGGGTGCTCATGGTAGAGCTGGAAAAAACAAAAGCTGATAATGTGAAACTTTATGGGAAAATCCGCTACGTCCAGGATTACAATCATGAGAAACTAGTTTCTAGAGGATCAAAAAAGGTATGGTTTAGAAATTCTTGTTACTGTTTTCCTTTTTCAAATATGGTTTATGTCAACACTCTTGGCTGAATAGAGAAAAGAACAAGGATAATCTTAGAGGTGCCAAGAATGAAAGACCCCAACCTCAAAGAGTCTCTTATATATTAAAATATATGTACAATTACAAGAATGCCCATATAGGGCTGAAAGAGAAAAGAAGAATAAGATGTATAAGTAATATACAACAGGGACTATACTAATAAGATACATCAAGTTATAGAGTCTCCACACTCCGCCTCAAACTGATGCCTAGACATAAGCATCAGTTTGTCTATAAGAAAGAGATGTTGAACTCTAGTCATGGCTTTGGTGAAGATATCAGCAATCTGCATGTCTGAAGCTACATGAGGAAGCGATATAGACCTGGTAGTGAAAAGATCTCGGATAAAGTGGCAATCCACCTCGATGTGCTTGGTCCTCTCATGGAAGATAGGGTTAGATGCAATCTTGATAGCACTTGTATTGTCTGTATAGAGAGGAATAGGAGTAGGAAACTAAATGCCAAGATCCATAAAGAGAGATAGTAACCAAACAATCTCACTGCAAACCGAAGACATGGGTCTATACTCTGTTTCAGTGGAAGACTTGGAGACGGTTTGTTGTTTCTTACACTTCCAAGAGATGAGTGAATCATCCATAAAAATACACCACCCAGAAGTGGACCTACGAGTGTCGGGACAACCAGCCCAATCTGCATCAACATATGCTCTCAACTGAATAGGAGAGGAGGAGGAGAAGAACAGTCCCTGATAAGTTGTGCTTCTAGCATATCGAATAATGCGATGAACAACAGTCATATGAGGTTGAAGAGGAGCAAAAACAAATTGACTAACAACCTGAACACCATGAGAAATATCAGGCCGAGTCATAGTGAGATAAATGAGGGACTCCACAAGCTGGCGATACAAGGCAACATCAGGAAGTAATGGACCTTTAGATTTAGATAGCTTAAGATTTAGCTCCGTAGGTGTATCAACATGCTTTTCATCATTAAGACTAGCAAGTTTAACAAGGTCAGTGGCATACTTCTACTGACAAACAAAATAGCCTCGATCACTACGATGTACTTCCAGTCCTAGGAAATAGGTGAGAGGGCCCAAGTCCTTCATGTGAAAGGAATTATGAAGTAATAGTTTCAATTCATGAATGCCCTCAGCATCATTCTCGGTCAACAACATGTCATCAACATATAATAGGAGAATGGTAATACCTTGAGGCCATCACCTAACAAAGAGAGAGTGATCAGAAGAACTCTGGCTATATCCAGCAGCAACTACAACATCGCGAAAGCGTTCAAACCATGCCCGGGGAGGTTGTTTTAGATCATATAGAGATTTTTTGAGACGACATACTAAAGAAGGATCACTGCAGTATCCAGGAGGAAGCTTCATGTAGACCGTCTCCTTCAACTGACCATGAAGAAAGGCATTCTTCACACCAAGCTGGCATATGGTCCAAGACTGAGTAACAAACACTGCTAAAAGAACACAGACTGTGGTGATCTTAGCAATGGGAGCAAAGGTTTCTTTATAGCCGATACCATACTCCTAATTATATCCCTGGGCAACTAAACATGCCTTGTATCGATCAAGAGATCCATCAGACTTCAGCTTGATGTTGTAAACCCAACGACTCCCAACAATGGATGCATTTGGAGGAGTAGGCACAAGGTCCCAAGTGTCATTCTCATGTAAAGCATGAATCTCTGCATCCATGGCTTCCTTCCAATGAGAGTTGCTATTAGCTTCCTGGTAGGAGCGAGGAACATCTGTGGAGGATAGGACAATAGACAAAGAGTTATGGTTTAAAGGAAAACCATAGCATTCAGGAGGTCTAGATATACGAGTAGAACGACGAAGAGGAACAACAGTATGAAGAGTGTTTGAAGTAGAGGTATCACTTACAAGAGCAGTGGTAGGATGATGATCTGAACCGGGAGGAAGGAGAGTCACAAGCGCAGGGGCTGGAGCACATAACCGCTTGCGATAGAAGACGAGAAGGTCCTTCTCAACAGAAGGAAGTGGAGCATCCTGTGAATCAAAGTTTGGCAAAATAGAAATAGACGGTGTAGACAGTCTAGCAATTCCAGCAAAAAAGGAAATGTGCTCAAGGAAAACAACATTATGTGATATACGAATGCGACGAATAGAGGGGTCATAACAAAGAAATCCTTTGTGATCAAGACGGTAACCCACAAAGGCACACATGACTGACTGTGTAGACAATTTAGAGCATTCACGAGAGGGAAGATGAACAAAACACACACATCTAAAAACATGAAGCATAGATAAATTTGGAGAACGACCAAACAACTTCTGAAAGGGAGACATATTACCAAGCATAGATAAGGAAGGAACTCTATTCTTAATAAGGCCTGAACCAAACAAAAATTTTAATTTTTCAGCATGTCAATGACTCAAACGTTTATGCATAAGTCCCAAACATTATTTCTATGACTCAGAAAGGAACTAGAAGTGGATGAATTGAAACAAGCTGATGTTTCTGTTGTTTGAGGCTTCTTGAACTCCAATGCAAATAGACGGCCCAACCTGCGCCCCTTTCCTTTCACCTTCCCAGTGTTCTGGTCCTGAATCAAACATCCATCCTAAGAGAAGATGAGAATGTTACCTTCATCAATTAATTGGCCAACAGAAATCAAATTTGTAGTGAAATTAGGAACAAGAAGGGTCTTGGTAAGAGGGAAAGATGTAGTGAGTGGAAGCTTAAGAGATAGATTATTACTACCAATGATGTTTAACTTTTCACCATTGGCAATAACATAATGTTTGTGATGGGTTTCAGTAAGGTTACTTGGTTGGTTAGGGTAAGCTCCTATCATGTGGTCGGTGGCTCCAGAGTCAATGATCCAAATATGAGAAGGAGAAGCACAATGACCAGAAAACTCACAAGGTAAGCCAATAGCAGAAATAGCAGAAGAAATATCGATGTTACCAATTGTCGAATGTTTTCCTCAACCATAGATGCTAGAGAATCACCTTTAACAAAAGAATCACCACCAGTAGTAGATTTCTTACTCCCATGTGTTACAGCAGTAGTGTCAATTCCATAGGTTGGTCCTTCCAGTTTTATAGGAATAATAATGTCTCTATCGGAGGCCATTCCAACATGTAAACAGCAGTCCAAGCACAAGGATATCAGAGACAACCAAATTCAGCAGTCAAGAACTCAAGATGACAGTCCAAAAAAAAGGCAAGTTTTTAAGACTGTCGAGTCTAAAACCTCTCAAATATCAATCTGAAGTCTGAATCAAATAAATGGGAAGCAAGAAAACCCTAGGACAACACCAGATCTAGGGTTATAGGTTGATCGCATCAGCCGACTGAGAGAAAAGTGTGATTTACCAACACATTAGGCATCTTTTTCAAGAACAAGGAGGTATCTTGTGCTGATTGAAACAGTCCTTAGAAATCTCCAAACCAGAAACTGAGTGTAGGGTTAAGGAGAGCTTGAGAGAACCCTTCAATATGGAGAGAAAAACTCAAATCGCAGGCTGATGTAGAAGGCCTGAAGTCCAAAAAATGTTGCAGTACAAAAAAAGGAAACTGTACAGTGTTGCCGCCCCAAGAAGAAGATCAGAACTCCTTCGAAAACTTCACCAAATCAGATGATGTTTGTAGGTAGAATAGATCAGGTCTAGGCAACACCAGATCTGAAGTCCAAAGCTGTTGCAGTCCAAAAAAAGGAAACTTTACAGTGTTGCCACCCCAAGAAGATCAGAACTCCTTCGAAAACTTCACCAAATCAGATGCTGTTTGTAGGGAGAATAGATCAGGTCTAGGCAACACCAGATCTGAAGTTTGGCCTCGAACCAACATCTCCCAAGAGAGATCTAATGAATCTCTCCTGCTGGTTGCACAAAGAAGACTGAACAGAAAAGGGTTGATCAAAACAGCCCTAATACGACAGGATTACTGCTTCTAGTGAGGTTCAAGAGAGAGAAAATAGATCAGAGAGCAACCCGCTTTGATACCATGTCAACACTCTTGGCTGAATAGAGAAAAGAAGAAGGATAATCTTAGAGGTGTCAAGAATGAAAGACCCCCACCACAAAGAGTCTCTTATATATTAAAATATATGTACAATTACAAGAATGCCCATATAGGGCTGAAAGAGAAAAGAAGAAAAAGATGTATAAGTATTATACAACAGGGACTATACTAATAAGATACATCAAGTTATAGAGTCTCCACAGTTTCTTCTTAACTTCTTTTACCTGTTACGTGATTATTTCAGCACTTAGAAGATGTTGAAAGCGGCTTCACTTCAGATGTTGAATCGAAGTACAAAAAGATTTATGAGGATGACATAAATCCTTTTGCTGCATTCTCTAAAAAGGTATCTGTTCTTTACTCCCCTTTTTGTGTATTTATTTTTTCCAGATCGAACATAATGACCTTCGTACAGGGCTTGTCAATATTTGTTTTTGCTTTCATTGAAATCTTATGATTCATAGAGCAGAAATGCCTTATGCTGTTGCTATTGTCTAAGACATTTGAAGTCTTTTTTTATTGGTTTTGCTACTATTTCCCAATTTTGTGGATATTTCATTTTCCTCCTTTTAATTTGATTCCTCATCTGCTTCTTTATTTCTCTTTTTAGTGTTTGTGACCTATTAAAGGGCTCCATCTCATTTTGCATTTCACTCCCTTGGACCATGTCAGCCTATGTCCCACCTCTTAATGGACCTACTAGTTCTTTTTTCAATAGATTGAATGTCCAAATTTTAAAATTTTCAATTCCAGAAACACCCACAGGAAAGGGATTATTTGAACACATGGCAAGGAATTTTCATCTAAAATTTCCTTTATGTTAGAACATGTGTCTCTTTCGGGTCCACATCTTGTTGCTATATGGAAGACACCTAGGTCATTTAGCATGACTCAACTCAACCAAAGTAAGTCTTGTCCCAGCTAAATGAGGTTGGTTGGCTACATGTATCCTGCTATGCCATTCTGCTTTGTTAAATGGCATGTCCATTGTTAAATTATGAGCCCTTAAATCATTTCTAACTACTTCAACACATGTCCTTTTTGGTCTGTCCCTAGCTTTTCTAGACGCTTCAACACATGCCCTTAAATCATTGCTTCTTCTCGCTAGTGCTGTAGTTGGTTTTCTCTGCACATGACCAAACCATCTTAGTCTAATTTCCCTCATTTTATCACCTATTGGAGCTACTCTTAAGTTCTTTTGAATATGTTCTTCTCTAACCCTGACCTTTCTAGCTTTCCCACTCATCCATCTCAACATTTACATTTCTGCTGCACTCATTTTTCGGACATGTTAGTTCTTGACTTCCTAACAATTAACTCCATACAACATTGCTGGCCTTATACCCCTTTTATAAATTTTCTCTTTTCACTTAAGTGGTATTCTTCTATCACATAAGACTTCAAATGCCCTCCTCCATTTTTCCGTCCTGTTCTGATCTTATGGACAAAATCCACTTCAATCCTGTTAGTTTTCTCCATACCCTCTTATATATCATTGATCTCAACACTGTCATACCTAACCAAAGCACCCCATGAAGAGGCCATAGTTCATTTTGTGTTTTTGGTCATCTGCACACTTGTTTTAGATGATTCAAGTGAAAGCTGAACCACTGTAGTCGAAGTAGCAGAGAAGAGGAGAAGAAGAAGAGATGCTGAAAATGTCGAACTGTACTAGCCAGTCGACCAGTTCTTTATTTATAGATGAATATAGTACAAGGTACAAGAAATTACTGGGATGCCCCTGATTAGTGATGGGACACCCAGATGACTTAAATCATTAAACAGGATTAGGCCCATTAACACAAGCCCAGTTACAAGATAAGTTAAACATAAGAATGGGCTAATAAGAACTCTTATCAGCCGAACATCACTCTAACATTCTAACACTCCCCCTCAGGCTAAGCATAGATATCAATCATGTTTAGCTTGCCAAGTATGTCCCTGAACTTCGTTGATGCCAGCCCTTTAGTTAATACATCTGCAATCTGCATCTCTGATGGAGTATAAGGCACACAGAGTTCTCCTGAAATAATTCTCTCTCTGACAAAGTGTCGATCAATTTCAATATGTTTTGTCCTGTCATGCTGCACAGGATTGTTGGCAATGTTGATAGCAGCTTTATTATCACAATACAGCTTGAGAGGACCCTCTGTCTTGATACCAAGCTCATTAAGGAGAGTCCTGAGCCATAAGAGTTCAGCAACCCCGTGTGCCATAGCCCGGTATTCTGCTTCTGCACTTGATCTAGCCACAACATTCTGCTTCTTACTACGCCATGTGACTAGGTTTCCTCCCAAGAATGTACAGTAACCTGAGGTTGATTTTCTGTCTCCAACAGACCCAGCCCAATCAGCATCAGTGTAGGCTTCAATTTCAAGTCTGCTGTTTTTTCTGAATAAAATTCCTTTCCCTGGGCAAGTCTTCAAGTATCTGAGGATTCTTTCCACTGCTCTCATATGAGGGGTCTTTGGTGAGTGCATGAATTGACTGACAACATGCACTGCATAGGCAATGTCTGGCCGAGTAAGGGATAAGTATATCAGTTTTCCTACCAACTTTTGGTACCTTTCCTTATCACAGTATTCCTCACCCATTGATTCTTGTAATCCATGGCTTGGTTCTATTGGAGTGTCTGCTGGCCTACACCCCATCATGCCTGTTTCCTCTAGGAGATCTAGCACATACTTTCTTTGACATATGTAGATTCCTTCTCTTGATCTAGCAACTTCAATTCCAAGAAAGTATCTCAGATTTCCTAGGTCTTTGATCTCAAACTCTGAAGCTAAGAACTCCTTCAGCCTCTTCATCTCTCTCACATCATTTCCAGTAATCACCATATCATCCACATACACAATGAGTGCTGTAAGTTTGTCATCCTGTCTCCTTGTAAACAATGTATGATCTGCACTGCTCTGAGTGTACCCTACTTTCTTCATGGCCAAACAAAGTCTCTCAAACCATGCCCGGGGAGATTGCTTCAAACCATATAATGCTTTCCTTAGTTTACATACCTTCTTTCCAACATCATATCCAGGTGGGGGTTCCATGAATACCTCTTCATGAAGATCACCATTTAGGAAGGCATTCTTCACATCCAGCTGATGAAGTTCCCAAGAGAATTTTGCTACTAGTGACAGTAGAACCCTGATTGTGTTGAGCTTTGCTACTGGGGCAAAGGTTTCCTTGTAGTCAATTCCTTCCTTTTGTGTAAACCCCTTTGCCACGAGTCTGGCCTTGTACCTCTCAACTGACCCATCTTCCCTGTGCTTTACTGTGAATACCCACTTGCACCCAACAGTGCCTTTCCCTTCTGGCAGGTCCACCAATTCCCATGTCCTTGCTTTCATTAGGGCTTTCATCTCCTCATTCATGGCTTCTTTCCACCTTGGATCAGATGCCGCCTCTGAATACCTAGAAGGGACACATACAGAGGAAAGAGCAGACACAAAGGAATGATAGGCAGGGGATAAGTGTGAGTAAAAAACATAATCGGCTATGGGATGCCAAGTGGTACAAGAACGAACAGGCTTACGGAGAGCAATAGGAAGATCCAAATCTGAATTGAGTGAATCAGAATTACCTTGGATTGCAGAGACAGATTGATCTGAGTTCAACTGGTTGCAATCATGAGGTTGAGGGGCCTTCTTCCTTCTATTGTATGTAAGTATCTCTTTCTCTTGTTTATTGGAACCTTCAGAAGTATCAGCCGAATCTGGAGAAGCAACTGGCACAGTGGAAGTCTCACTAGGTTGATCCGGAATGTTATAGCTAGTAGTAGTGGAAGGTGCTGAAATGGGAACAAAAAGGAAGGGAGAATGAGAATCCTCTTCCAACCCACTACTCTCCCCCTGAAGAGGATTCTGAGAAGACTCGAAATAGGGTTGAAACTCAAAAAAGACTACATCCCTGGTGACATTTTTTCTTGGAGACAGGATCATAACACTTATACCCCTTCTGCGTAGGAGAGTACCCCAAAAATATTCCCTTTGTAGCCTTAGGATCCAGCTTGGTCTTCTTTGGATCTTTCACATGTATGAAGCATGTACAACCAAAAACCCGCGGGGGAAGAGGAAATTCTGGAAGAGTGGGACACAAAACAGAGAAAGGGGTCTTCATACCCAGTACCTTAGATGGCATCCGATTTATCAGGTATGATGCAGTGAGAACAGCTTGAGACCAATATTGCTTGGGCACATTGTGCTGGAAAAGAAGGGCTCGAGCTATCTCCAATAGATGTCTGTTCTTGCGCTTAGCGACCCCATTTTGCTGAGGGGTGTAAGCACACGATGATTGATGTAACATGCCTGCATCTTCCATGAATGAGTTCAGGGATCTTTCAAAGTATTCAGCTGCATTGTCTGAACGGAATTGCTTGATCTTTTTATCAAATTGTGTTTCAACCATCTTGCAAAACATCATAGTTATCCGGGGAACTTCTTCACGTCCTTTCAATAGATAAATCCAAGTGCACCGAGAATAATGGTCAATAAAACTGATGAAGTAACGGAAGCCATCAATGGAAACAATGGGTGAAGGACCCCAAACATCAGAATGAACCAAGTCAAAAGGGGCTTGAATTTCATTACTAAAACTTGGATACATTGATCTACATTGTTTTGACATTTGACACACATCACAAATTAAACTTTGACTCGAAATGCCCTTACATAATTCGGGAAACAACATTGCTAAGGAAGAAATGGACAAATGACCTAGCCTAGCATGCCACAAGTGCAGCCTAGCTATTGACTCCACACTCTCCGGACTAGTAGTAGAAGCTTGCATGGCTGAGCTGACATCTTCATCAAAGTAGTAGAGGCCCCCATACTCATGACCACTCCCAATCGTTCTCCTCGTCAATCTGTCCTGGAAGACACAATGAGAAGGAAAGAAAGTTATACTGCAGTTCAAGTTTTTTGTAAGCTTTGAAACAGACAACAGATTTGAGGTAAGACTAGGAACATGTAGGACTGATTTAAGAGAGAGATCCTTGCTTAGGTCAACCACCCCCTTTCTAGAGATGGTGGAGAGGGACCCATCAGCTACTCTCATCTTATCCTGGCCAGACAACAAATGATATGTGGAGAATAAGGAGGACATATGTGTCATATGGTCAGTGGCTCCGGAATCAATCACCCAAGAGGTAGAACTAATGGAACTAGATGCACTAAATGCAGAGGCTGTACCTGATTTGGCAAGAGAGGTGGAAGCTAAAGAATTGTTCTTCAGACGGACTAATGCCCGACTGAGAATCTCTACCTCACTAGCTGTGAAGCCCAAAGTACTTGGTCCAGAGGAGTCGGCAGCCTGCCTTGCGGTGGAAGATGACACTGTCTGAATACTCTGTGAGTTGTCACTACTGTTGTTGGTGGCAAGATTCCCACTTGCTGTGTGGCCCTTCTGTTGCCTTTTGTCCTTTCTCAGAGCAGCTGGCTTCAGATGAGGGTACAGGACCCAACATTTCTCCTTTGTGTGTTTCTCACCACCACAATGTGTACACTTGAGGGACTTCTTGTCTGAAAATCTATTCCCCTTAGTGGAGACTAAGGCTGAATGCTCTCCAGGTTGTTCTGTTGACTGTGTCTAGGAGTCAACTTGCATCTCCTTTCTCCTTACTTCTTCATTCCTCACCAGGTAGTAGACATGGTGAAGCTCAGGTAATTCATCTCTCCCTAGAATCTGTGACCTTATACCTTCATATACAGGGTCAAGACCCGCCAGAAACTTGAAGGCTCTACCCTCCTCAATCTGCTTATCATGCCTCCCCTTATCATTAGCATTTTCCCAATCCAAAATCAAATGGTGGTCAAGCTCTTCCCAGAGGCCTTCCAGTGTTGCAAAGTAGGTTGCCACGGACATGTCTCCTTGCCTTAGGGCTGCAATGTCTTGGTTCAGCCTGTAAATTCTAGCATTGTTCTTTTTCTGGCCATATGTCTTAGATACTTTCTCCCAAATTTTAGCAGTTGTGGGGAAGTGATGAACAGTTCTGGCCACCCTAGGAGTCATAGAGGCCCGCAACCAAGACATGACTGTGGCATTTTCCTTACGCCACACGGTGTATTCAGGACTGCCAATTTCTGGTTGTTTCTTGTCTCCATCCAAATAGCCAGTGAGGTCACGAGAGGTAATAAACAGTTTTGCTGAGACAGACCACTCTCTAAAGTTATACTCATCCAATAGCACACTTGTAATCTGCAAGCTATGCAGATTAGTGTTCTCCAGGTTTGAAGACCTTATAAGAGGTCTGTTATCTTTAGAAGAAACTTCACTGGATAGTGATGACATCCTAACTTCGGTCAAGGAGTTGTTTACAGTACTGTTGGTGGTTCTGGTTAGGGCTGGCCGAAGTAGTCACAGAGTTCACAGTGCTGATAGCACACAGATAGGCTTCACCTCAGAGTTCACAGTGCTGGTAGCACACCGGATAGGCTTCACTTGGACTAAACCAGTTCGGGTACAGCAGCAAGAAAAAAAATTCTGTAACTGAACCAGTTCACAGAGCTGGAGTAGGGCTGGTAACCGACCTGGAAATGATCAGTAACTGAAGTCGCCACAGTCTTGTAAAGGTTTTTCTGAACCAGTTCTGATGCAGGTTCTGATTAGCTGAAGTAACCTCAGCAGGTCCTGACAGCTCGCAACACAGTTTCAGACTTGTCGAGACTGTCACAGTTCTGAAGCAGCTCTGTTACAGCAGCAAAAAGTGTTCTGGGCTGGTAACCGACCTGTGCTATGTAGACTCCACTTTGCACTTCGAGTACTGCTACTGTAAAGGGAGTTCCCCTCCTTACAGACAACACTAGGACTGCTGAAATCAGTCCTCAACTAGGTCTGTCCTATACAGACCTCTTCTTAGCAGCCGAATAGCTGCTAACTACTAGAAACTAGTAGGACTCCAGCTTCAGGGTCTTACCTCCCTTGCGCCCTACAACCAAGGGAAACCCTAGGTCGAACCTTGTGTTGTTCTCCTGCAACCCTAGGGTTTCACAGCAGCAACCCAGATAAAAAAAAGGTGAACTACAGCAAGAAAGATGAGATGGCGTCGGCAGTAACCAGGAAAGTGCTCAATGCTCTGATACCTTGAAAGCTGAACCACTGTAGTCGAGGTAGCAGAGAAGAGGAGAAGAAGAGAGATGCTGAAAATGTCGAACTGTACTAGCCAGTCAACCAGTTCTTTATTTATAGATGAATATAGTACAAGGTACAAGAAATTACTGGGATGCCCCTGATTAGTGATGGGACATCCAGATGACTTAAATCATTAAACAGGATTAGGCCCATTAACACAAGCCTAGTTACAAGATAAGTTAAACATAAGAATGGGCTAATAAGAACTCTTATCAGCCGAACATCACTCTAACATTCTAACATCAAGAATTCAAATTTTAGACATTTCCATCTTCTCCCTCTTCGAAGCTTAGTTTATGATAAAGATCATCACATGCCTTAAATTTAGCTTCATCAATTTCATTTTAGCTTCCTTTTTTGTGTACTCATATTTTTTTCAAGTTTTCTTTATTTTTAGTGTTGCTAATATTTATAACATGCCCGTTTTGTTTTAATTATATTTTGAACCTTTTCATTCTACTACCAAGTTTCAAATACCTTCACATTTCTCTTCAGATTCACCTAAAACCTCCTTTTCTAACTTTTTGCACAGTTGGTCCTTTCAAGCCATATATCATTAGCCTCTTCATCTAAATTCCATTTTCTTTCTATGATTGCTAGATCACAAGTTGCAATTTCTAAAGTTGTATCTATTGTTTTATTCCTTTCCCCAAATTCAATTCTGAATGCACCTCATTATACCTTACACTTCTTTTCCTAACATGATCATTTACACTTCCTCTCATTATAATTTTCTTCATTTAGAATATTTTGAATTAGTCCATCCATGTTTTCTCAAAGTTGTTTTTTATTGTTTTCTTCTAAACCCACTTGAGGTGCATAATCACCAACTAGATTGATGACTTTCTCACCTAAAACAAGTCTAATTAAAACTATTCTATTCCCAATTCTGTTAACACTATAATTTTATTTTTTAGATCCTTGTCTACTATTTTTGCACTCCATTTCTATCATTTACTTCTATGCACCATTGCATATAGCCATAAATTCCTTTAGCTTCCCCCTCCCCTCCATTTAGTTTTTTTGTAAGCATACTACATTATTTTCTTTTCTGATCAATAACTTTAAAAAAGATAGATCATTTACGTGCCAAGTGTCCCAATAAAAGTATTAGGCCAAGCCTCCCCACCCAACATCACTATTTATATTACATCTGTGCCCAAAATAACATCACTATTAGGCCAACCCTCCCCGCCCAACCCCTTGCTTGGCTAATGCATTAGCCAAACTGTTGGCCGACCTTGGTAACCAAATAAAGCTAGACTCCAATTCTGATGCTAGCTATTGTATCTTTCTCAAAACATGTATGTATTGTCATAGGCCTTGTTGTTGTCTTTTATCCATCCCACAACTATTTTTGAATCCCTTTCCACTACCACATTCTTATGCCCCAAGAATTTTCCTAAATGCAATAGTATTGCCATCAGTTCAGCTCTAAGGGTGTTTCCATGTTTGATTGGTCCCAAGTATATTGCCATGATTACCTCCATTTTTGTATGTACCTCCTATGCCTAATTATCCCTTATTTCCAATGCTACATCCATAAAAGTTCAACTTTAAGTGGTTACTCTATGGTGAAATCCACTGCATTTGCACTGTAACCCTTGCACCATATCATTGTATCCATTAATTCCTAGTCTTGTCTATTAATGTTCCTATATTCTAAGTAACCATAGAATTATTCTCTCTCTTTTGTCCAAAAAGATGCAAGAACCCTTGCCTTTTTCTCATCAACTAGGTGTCATTGTAGAGCATTGTTTCCAGGGAATGCTCCAGCATACCCTTACCCATTTCTCACCCTACTCAAGTAAAGATGTAGAATGGTGCTTTTGGGGAATGCCCTAGCATGAGCACGAAATCACAATGCAGAATCCATATCTTGAAGCAACTTTTCAACTTCTTGTATAGTTAAGACTAATCTCTCTCCTTTCAACTATTGCCAACCTTAGAAACATTACTTTTCTCCCAATTGATATTCACTTGAGTAGTGACTGAAACTAAAGCATCTTATTTATTAATGGAAAATGAACAGCTAAGTGATTACAACACTGATAAATTTCTTTATGCAACTTGGATTTTGTTTAGATGCTAGAAATTGAACATTAATTTTTATGATTATGTTTTCTTGCAATATTGTTTGCATTAACAGGTTTTCTGGTCAGACTTCCTTTTAGTTTGTCTTTTTTATTCCAATTATGGATTCTTCTTTATTGATAAAAAAAAAAATTATGGATTCTTCTTCTTGGATGAAACAAGTTGACTTACCAAATTTCCTAATTTGAACCAGGAAAAAGATCAAAGATACAAGGAATTGGGATTGAGGGATAAAATCACACTTAACAGTGGTCGTTTCCTTCTTGGCAACAAGTATGCTTTTACTGTGTTCCTTCCATGACAATATTCTAAACAATGGTTCTCTATCTTGCTATTTACTATTCAAATTAGAAATTGTTCTTGTGAAGAATATTTGTTGGTAAAACAATTCCACTTGGATATTGACCTAGAAATTTACCTTTGTATGTAATGAGAAGAGATGTACAATACAAGAATTCCCATTCAGGGATGAAAGAGAGAAACGAATAAATACAAAGAATGTATTGTATAGTGTAATATACAATAGGGATCATACTAATAAGATACATCAAGTCTCAAATCTCCATACCCCCCCCCCTCAATCTTGATAGCACTCATATTGTTTACATTAGAGAGGAATAGGGGCCAATCTTGATAGCACTAATATTGTTTACATAAAGAGGAATAGGAATAGGAAGTTGAGTACCAAGATCCATAAAAAGAGACACTAGCCAAACAATCTCACTGCAAACTAAAGATATAGCTCTATAGTCTATTCTCAGCTTCAATGGTAGACTTGGAAACTGGCTATTGCTTCTTACACTTCTAGGAGATGAGTGAATCACCCATAAAGACATATCATCTAGAAGTCGATCTACAGGTGTCAGGGCAACTAGCCCAATCTGCATCAACATATGATATCAACTGAATGAGAGAGGAGGGGAAGAACAGATCCTAAGAAGTCATTTCTTTTGAGATAACATATGATATGATGAATAGCAGTTATATGAGGCTGACAAGGAGTGGAAACAAATTGACTAACAACCTGAACAACATTGAAACAATAGGCCGAGTCATAGTGAGATAGATAAGAGACTCCACAAGCTGGCGATACAAGGTAGCATCAGGAAGCAATGGACCTTCAGATTTAGATAACTTAACATTCAGCTCCATAGGAGTATCAATATGTTTCTCATTGATGAGGCCAACAAGTTTAACAAGGTTAGAAGCATATTTCTACTAACAAACGAAATATCCCCGATCACTGCAATGAACTTCCAAGCCCAAGAAGTAGGTGATAGGGAACAGGTTCTTCATGCGGAAGGAATCATGAAATAAGGACTTCAACTCATGAATACCTACATCATCATTCCTAGTCAACAGCATGTTATCAACCAAGGGTAGAGCTAGAGGGAGACCTACGGGAGCCATGCCCCCCCCCCCCTTGATGGCCTAGAAATCCCTACTTATCCATCTATATTTTCCCCCTCCCCCCCACTCCCCACCTCAATGTTTGCCCCTCCCCCCCACTCCCCACCTCAATGTTTGCTCCTCCCCCCACCCCAATGGCCCATCCATATTTATCTCTTCGCCCCCCAAATCCACTTAGGTCCCCCCCCTAAAAAATTCCTGGCTCCACCCCTGTCATCAACATACAACAGGAAAACAGTAAATACCCTAAGGTCATTGCCTAATAAAGAGAGAGTGATCAAAGGAGCTCTAACTATATCTAGCAACAACTACAACATCTCGAAAGCGCTCAAACTAAGCCCAAGGAGCTTGTTTCAAACCATATAGAGATTTCTTTAGGCGACACACCAAAGAAGGATCACTACAATAGCCAAGAGGAGGCTTCATGTAGACTGTCTCCTTCAACTAGCCATGAAGAAAGGCATTCTTCACATCTAATTGGTAGATGGTCCATGATTGGACAACAGACAATGCTAGGAGAACATAGACTATAGTGATCTTTGCAACTGGGGCAAAGGTTACTTCATAATCAATGTCATACTCTTTACTATATCCTTGGGCAACTAATCTAGCCTTATATCAATCAAGAGATCCGTCAAATTTCAGCTTGATGGTGTAAACCCAACGATTCCCAACAAGGAGGCATCTGGAGGAGTACATACAGGATCCCAAGTGTCATTTTCATGTAGGGCCTTAATCTTGGCATCCATAGCTTCTCTCCAATTGTTTGCTGGTAAGAATGATGAATATCTATGGAGGATAAAACAATAGAGAAAAAACTATGATTTAAAGGAAAACCATATGGTCAGGAGGCCAAGAAATACAAGTAGAACAATGAAGAGGAATGGAAGAACTAGCATATGAACCAAAGGTACCAAAGGGAGAAATATCACTTACAAAAGGATTAGGAGGATGATGTTCTAGTCTAGATGGAAGGGGGGTAGCAGGCATAGGGTTTGGAACATGTAGCCGCTTAATGGTGAAGACAAAGAGACCACTCAAAGAAGATGAGGGAGGAACATCCTCTGAATCAAAATTCTACAAAATAGAGATAGAGGATGCAGATAAATGAGCAACTCTAGCAAAGAAAGAGATACATTCAAGAAACATGACATTTCATGAAATCTGAATACATTGAATAGTAGGATCATAACAATAGGAATCCTTTGTGGTCAGGATTGTACCCCATTAACACACACATAGTAAACTGAGCAGTAAGTTTAGAACCTTCACGAGAAGGAATATGCACAAAACATATACAAACCAAAAGCATGAAGATTAAATAAGTTAGGACAAACGAAGAGTTTTTAAAAGGGTGAGGTATTATCAAGAACATAAGAAGGAAGATAGTTGATTAAGTACACAGCTATACTAGCTGCCTCTACCCAAAATGAAGGTAGAGCATGGGATTCCTAAAGTAGTGTCCTTGAACACTAAGAGCATGTCCATTCTTGCATTCTACTACACCAATCTGTTGAGGAGTATCTAGGCAGCTATGTTGAGACTGAATTTCATAACTCCTCAAGGAAGCCTAAAAATCCCCATCTGTATATACTCTCCCCGAGTTTGAGTAAAGAATGCTAACATTGGCCTTGAACCAGACTCGTACCATAGCATTGGGCCTTGGAGAAGTCCTTAGAGGATGATTTCTTGCTACCATGAGCTATAAAAACCATTTCAGCCCCGGACTCTATCATTTATCCTTAAAATCCAGCTATAGTGAGGAGTCTAATCTCTTCCTTAAGTATCTCTTTCAACACATAATCTAAATCTAGAAGGGTACCCCTGCTCAAAATATTTTACCTAATTATTTCATATTCAGGTCTAAGCCTCATTAGGAACTAATGTACTTTTTTCTTCTCAATGTTGCTGAAGATAGTTCAGACATTCTATAGAGTCTGACAAATCGATATGAACTAACTCATATTCAGCCCATACATCAAGGAAACCAGCATAATATTCTTGAATCTTCCTAATGCCTTGAGAATATGCAAAAAATTCTGATTCAATTTGATATTGTCTGGACATATTTGATTGTTGATATACTTTCTTTAAATAGGTATACATTTCATCGGCAGTCTTCATCCTCTTCATAGGTACAGCAATATGGGATTCTATAGAGTTGAGAATCCAAGAAACAAGTTTTCTATTATCCAGCTTCCATTATTGGAATGCTTTAGCATCAGTCTTGGTTGGTTTAGTAACATTCCCATTCAAATACCCTTCCAAGCCTTTTCCTTCAACATAAAAATCAAAATGGAACTTCCATGTTCCATTGGATTGGAGTTAAATTTGCATCCAAAACAGATTTTAGACTTTCAGAGTCTGTTGACAGCCCTAATTCTGACAGTGTGGCTTTTGACTGCATCATGATTTCAGCTGCAACTATGGTCACAAATCTAAATTTCATTCGTGCATGTGTCATCTCTTTTGTGTTCTCTTATTCGATTATACTATATATTGATATTCAATAGATTATAGACACATCTGGTTCTATTAAAATAGACGTTTGTGATCAATATTAGGCTTTAAGTAGTGAATCAGGTAGATAATTGGTCCCAATAATTGTTTATGGACAAACTCATGACTGTGCCTTGAAATTTTCTGCACCTTATTTATTGTGCTCGACTCCTGGTCTTAGGATGCGTAGGATCCATAACAGCAATATTGGGTGAGGAATTGGATTTTATCACAGATGTGATACATAAAAGCACCACATAAACTAAAGCACTCCTATATTCTTGTTTCTTTTTCTTTAATCATGAAGCCTCTTTACTTAAGACCAGTGTCTTATTGCAGGTATGCCCGTACTTTCATATTTTTCTACTCCATTGGGTTGCATCTCCTTGTGTTCACTTGTTTATACAGAATGTCTGCTTTGAGCGATCTCAGGTATTTGTCCATCCAATATATTTTTCTTTTCTTTTCTCAACTGAAGTTTCTATAGTTGATTTTGTTTCCCTGTTCTGACTTTACCATTGCTCCAATCGTGCAGCTCAACCAACGTAAATGAAGGATCTACTACTTTAGATTCCAATCTTAACCTCCCGCATGCGTTTTGACATTCATCGCTTAGTTACGATTCCTACTGTTACCTGTGATAGTTGATGGATGAGGTCTCGTGAAGCAGACAATGTATATAACAACAATGCAGCCATTTTCTTCATTTTCTGGAAAAAGATGGTAATGCAAAGAGAATATTGGTGTTCTATTTGTACTGGAGTTCATACTGCATGTCCATTCAAAAGAAGGCGCTTTTAAATTGTACCAGTCCATAGCACCGAGTTCTCTGGATTTATAGACTGGATAACACTCAACATATACGACTTGGGAACTTGGATCCACCGTTCAATTCTCCTTGTTCAGACATGTTGTTCATCCCATTTATGCCCTTTCAAATGATCAAATTAAGCAGTACTTGTATTTCAAAGCTAAGGATGGCCTGTGGCCAGATAGTTGAATCATCTTGGCTATCAACCCATCCCCAAATGGTTCAGGTTAACCCTGAATTGTTGTTCAGTCTGGTCAGTCTCCCCCTGGTTATACTTGGGAATCTTCGAACACTTTGTAATTTTCTTGGAATACTTGAATGCGCTTTGTTTATTCTATTTATTTGATCTCAATTTACAATTTTACATAGTTCAAACATGACGTCGTTTTGAACTTTGATCTACCAATAAAAGAAATTCAGTAATTGTTTGGACTTTTTTATTTGTTCATTTTTTTTGGTTCAGATCTTTTAGGTCAAAAAAATGTTGAGGCTGAGTTTGGAAGGAGTACAAATACAAATATGTGGAGTGCAAAATCTTATATTTTGTATTATTTTGTATGTATTTACACTGTTGCATTTGTACTGCTTCCAAATTGAGCCTTAGCAAATATTTAAGCTCTGCATGTTAATTTTTATGATGACATAACAAAATTTAAACGCAAGTCGGGTTTTAGGCCCGTTAATTTTCACCTACGTTTACCCGGAAAAGCGCTTCTTGGGTAAAACTTGTTCGAGTAAATGAGGTTTTAGCATTTTTGTGCAATTAGAGGTTATTCGGGTAAAGAGAGAGGTGGGAGGGAGAGAGCATTATCAGCACACAGGTAATACCCACCTTCCCTCCCTTCCAGGACAGGAGGGTTATTCGAGTAATTGATACTCTTCAATACCTTTGCTCATAGTAGGACCCAATATAGTGCCGAATGAATGTGAGGATCTTGGCTACCCCTCTCCCGTGGCTAAACACCAGTAAACGAATGGTAAGGTCGTAGATTATCGACTAAGCTGCTGCATAAATGAGTGTATATACCGAGGACTCCTGTACAACAACGGTCTACGGTATTATTCACTTCACGAAAAATCAGAAATGTTAATTGACGACAACTTTATGCAACCCCTGTATTCGTCGCCCTATACTCATGGTGGGACCAATCAAATGTCACCGTGAGAAAAGCCAACAATAAACTTGTTGATTGCTGTAGAATCTTTCTTTTATGTTTTATAGAATTATCATATTCTTGTAGCGTATAGGCAAGGTTCAAAATATTGATACGTCTCATACATCGGTATGGATGTATTAAGCAAATCGATAGTGTTTTAGGTATTTTTTATTTTGCAACTGATTCAGGGGGGCCGGATTAGTTTTCCTCTACCCTTGAACTGGTCAGACCTCCGATACCCGCACTATAGGAATATATCAGAGGGGTCCCAGAATGATACGTATCGGCCGGTATAGGTTGATACCTGGCCGATACGTGTCCATGCTTTGAACCTTGCCTATAGGCTATATATGGGGTTGATTATTTTTCGTTTGAGGAATCCGGAGCCATTTTTTATAGCTTTCATACATTCATTTACCTTTTCTACAATTCTATTGATTATCATTAGTATTGAGAACTTTACGAAATATGAATTATTTTGTCTTTTTATCTTTTGTACTTCTACAAAGAAAAAGTTTATCATTCTGTCTTATTTTTATTTCTATATTATTTATAGTTAATCACTTTCCCAAATGAATTTGTACAGCATGCTTTTAGAGAATTAAGGGAGAAAGAATATAAAGAAATATTCTTTTCTTTTATGTAATATTTGTGTCAGATTTTGTTACATTTATGCTTTTAACTGTCACTTTTGCATTGAGCTGAGTTAATGTGTATTGACTGTAGGGTTGTAAGTTGGGTTGGCTATTTGAAGAACTTTAACTACATTGAGTGCATATTTGAAGAACTGTAGGGTTGTAAATTAGATATTCGTCCAAATCAATTAAACAAGCTAACAGAGAATCTCAAATGGTGTCTCTCAATAAAATAATGGAAAAATTCTGGATTAATACCTTGTATTTTGGGTCTAATGCCACTTTGGTCACTGAATTTTAAAATGCAACAATTCAGTATTCAAACTTTTAAAACATGACAATCCATTACCTGCTGTTAATTATCTGTTAACCAGCCATTAAGTGGAATTTGAAAAAGACACAAATGCCCTTAAAGTGTTATTTAATTTAATTTATTAACCAGTCCCAAATCTTTGCTTTTTCTATTCAAGAATGTTAGGGTCATGTTTGAGTGGGCATTCTGATGGCCCCAAATTTTTGGATAGAAAAGGTAAAAATTTGAGACTTAATTTTTTTGTCAATGTTTAGATAATTGATAAAAAAAAATTAGATAATACTTAAAAAACATTTATAATTTTTTCAAATACTACTTAATGACTGATTAATAACTAATTAACAACAGATAATGGATTGTCATGTTTTAAAAATTCGTGTATTTTAAAATTGGAGGAACAAACTGACACTACACCTAAAGTAAAGGATAGTAATGGAGAATTTTCCCTCAAATAATTCATCGACAGTCGCCACTTGAAAAGTTAGTGCACTTGCAATGGCAGCTACGATGAAGTCACAGTCCATGAAAAAGCGTCCAGGGTCCTTTTTTTTTCTGTTCAGTGCTGAGTAGACGCTGCAACTTGGAGAGAAGTCAAGGGC
The DNA here is from genome assembly GCF_055504915.1 of Nelumbo nucifera. NCBI lineage: Eukaryota > Viridiplantae > Streptophyta > Magnoliopsida > Proteales > Nelumbonaceae > Nelumbo > Nelumbo nucifera. The sequence continues at coordinate 25,632,719 of NC_142652.1, read as the reverse complement.
TTTGGGTGCCTTTTCATGTGGTCGAATGTTCCAGATCTAAACTCTAAAGTCTCGTTGGCTGCATGATACATAAACAATGCCTTGAGTTGAGTCACGTCAAATACCAAACGGTCGCGTCTCGTATGACAAGGACTGAAAAGATTTCTAATCTATTGATTTGATTGCAATAAAAGGAAAGTTGAGTGGTACATAAAAGAACCAGTAAATGAACAAAACACTGGCCTAACAGTGGCTAGTAAAGAGCTTTTATGCAGCTGCGGATAAGGCTAATGACGTGTATTGCGATAAGGATCGATCTGCTGAGGCAGGAAGGAGTAGGTGCATGCAGGAAGCAACGCAACGGGCTTAAATTAATCATGAGGTCAAGTTGAGTGTGTAGATGGAAGTGGGTTTGTTTATTTTTTACTTTTTTCTTTGTAGAAAAGTCAATTCATTAAAGATAGCAAGGCCGAAGCCAATACAAGAAACAACAAATAGGAAAGAAACACCAACAGACCAGTCAACACCTAAGTAGCATGATCAGCACCATTCGCAATTCTTCTGATATTGGAGAAGACAACATTCACAGAAGAGGCCAACCTTAGGCAGTCTTTAACTATATTGTAGACTTCATCAGGATTATCTTTTCCGAAGTTTTGAGCCAGTGGTTTTCACTTTCTACCATGGTTTTTAAAAACGAACCGGTGACTGAACCGGTCAGGGGTCCAGTTACCGGTTCGAACAGTCCGGCCGTTCAATCTGAATGGTCGGCCCATTTTGATAAAAAATTTAAACAAATTTAAAAATTGGAGAAAGGTCAAAATCGTTTGAATGGTTCAAATAGTTAACCGGTTGGTTCAGCGGTTTACTGAACAAAATCAACAGTTTTGGAGGAAAATAGAACCGGTCAGATGACCGATTCCCAGTTTTCTGGTCCAACCGTCCGGTCCGATCCGGTTTTGAAAACCATGCTTTCTACAACTATATTCTGACATTGGAGGTCCCGAGCAAAAACTAATCCTTTTGGAACAGCTAATGTCTTTATTTGTAGAAATAGCAACGGGGCAGGGCGGGGACGGGGGGCCTCTCCCCATCCCTGTCCCCATGAAAATCCCCACCACCCAACAGGCCCCTTCTTTAATGATCTCTCTACCCACAAGTATACTTTTTCAACCCAACGAACTTGAACTAGGGAGTTTAATTAGCAGTTAGAAAAGGTTTGTTATTGATATATTTAGCCCTAATGACATTTGCCCACAGACTATCTTCTCCCTTAGCTAGCCTCTATGCTAACTTAGCCAGTAAGGCTTTATTAAAACAAGTTGAATCCCACCAGTCAGCTTATTTCGGCTGAGCTGATTCTACCTAATCCAGTTAACACCTTTCTTATCCTTATCCTTCCCCCACCAGAGGTCCTTCTGAGATCTCTTGATCTTTCCACACACCCCCTTCGGTAAATGGAAGCAAGACATACTATAAGTCGGGATTGCATTTAATTAAGACAGCTTTGATCCACACTTCTTTACTTGCTGGACTCAACCACTTGTTTTTTTAGCCTTGAGCTTTCCTTTCAACCCTCTTAGTCAGAAAGCCAAACATTTTGACTTTGAATTTGTTCAAGTGGGATGGTAAACCCAAATAACCAAAGGGTTTTTTCTACTTATGCCTGCTATTATCAACTAATAAGTTTTGAATCCTGTAATGGATATTTTTACGGAAAAAGGCTTTAGATTTGTTCAAATTCACCTGTTAACCCGAAGCTTGTTCATATGCATTGATTGCCTCCAAAATTTTCAGAGCTTCCGCTAGATCAGCCTTGGAGAAAATGAAACTAGCATCTGGAAAAAAAAAAAAACAGATGAGAGATTACTGGACAGTCATGATTAAGCTTTACACCAGAAAATTTCTTATCTTCTACCATCTTAAGAAACATCTTAGAAAGCACAACCGAGCAAAGGAGAAAGAGGTAAGGGGAGATTGAGTCACCCTCTCTGAGACCCCTAGAAGGCATTATCTTTTGGCTATGAGAACCATTTACTAGGATTTGATACAAGACTGTAGACACCCACTCCATAATCCATCCTATCCATTTCTGACCAATGCCCAACTTTTGGAGCACAACTTTTAAAAAGCTCCATATTCCACCCTATACTAGGAATAAAATGTTATCCCCAATATACCTCCCTTCTTGAAATGCACTTTAATTTTGGGAAATCAAGTTCTTGAGTTTTGGTTTCAGCCTATTGGCCAACACTTGGCTATAATCTTGTCAATTGAATTGCATAAACTAATTGACCTAAAGTGGCTTGGCTCCTCCAAATGATCAGTTTTTGGGATTAAGGTGATGAGTGTAGAATTTGGCTCCCTGAGAAGCTTCCCCTCTAAGAACAAATTTAGAAAACCATCAAGCCCGAGAGCTTTCCTAAGGTTCATTTGAAATAAGGCCTCCCTAATTTCATCTTCTGAGACCTCTCTCTCTAACTTTCTACTATCCTCCTCATCCAAGCTAACACTTAAATGATCTAACACCTGATCATAGTTTATTGGGTTTGAAGTTTCAAAAAGATTCGAAAAGTACTCTCTAAAGACCCATTGGATTTCCTTTTGGTCCTCAGCCCACACACCATCTAACTTCTTGATTCTTAGGATTCTATTCGGGACTCTTCTATCCAGAGTATAGTGGTGAAAAAACTTTGTATTTTTGTCTCCCCACCTAAGCCAATTGCATCTTGCTTTCTAGGCCAAGAAGATCTCTTCCCTTTTTAGCCATGCATCAAGGTTTTGCTTAGACCTCTAAACTTCACTTGCTGAAAAATTGGTTACCTGTAGCTCTGAGGGCAGCATCCAACTCACAACGAGCTTCCTCTATCCTTTTATTCAATTGCCCAAATTTCTCTTTATTCCATTTTTTCAAGTCATGCTTGAGCCATCTACACTTCCTAGCCACACCTAGCTGTCTAGAACCACAAACTTTCTTAATTACCCCAAGCCGTTTCCACAATTGTAGCACAATCCTCGTGGGAGGTCCACATCTCAAACTGGAATGGCTTCCTTCCTCTCTGGAGCCTGGGATAGGTGTCTAATATGGTCAGAGCCACTCTGCCAAATTTATAATGCAAGCTTAGGGAGCATCATTTTTCACTTAGGCTCAGTTTGGAAGAAGCACAAATGCAAATATATAGAGTGTGAAACCTTATATTTTGTATGTATTTGCATTTGTACTCTTTTCAAACTGAGCCTTAGAATTTGCAAGACCCCTATGAAGTGTTTCTCGTACCAAGGCATTCTCTTCTCTATTGTTACACCAGGTGTACTTTGGGCCACAACTCTTGAGACAAGAAAGGCCTAGGCTATTTAGGAAATGGCAATTCGATCACCCAATGTTTTGGCTCACTCCCCACCCCCCAATACAACTCCTACTAGCCACTTGACTCCAGAGGATGAAAGAAAGAACCTAATTTTTTATTTGTTTCACCATAACAAAAGGAACAAGGCCACTGATTTTTCTCCTCATCTGTTATTAGAGTGTGAATTACAAAGACTCCCTCTATTAAGGAGTTCTTGATAATTACCCCTAAATTATGATTTACAACAAAAACCACCCTATAATGTATTATAGGGTAAATGACAATTACGAACTTTAATTTCATTTAAAATAAAGACCCCGTGAAGTTTCACTTTGTGACATATATCCCTTTTATTGTTAAGTTAGATGAGGTAATAAGAGAATTGAATGTGCTAAATTACTAAAATACCCACCTAAACTTTTCTTGTTTTCTTATTTTTGTTCTTTTCTTTTAAACGTTAATTAATCCAAAAAAAAATGCTTTCATTTTCTCTAAACGAAACCAACTAAAATAACAAAAATCATTTTACTAACATAGAAAAATAAGTTTCTTTAAATTCTTGTTTCATTTTAATGGCGTATGAACGTCTCTCTTCATCTTAAGATTATAGGACTATAAGTATATAAATTATTAGATGTTTAAAAATAAATAAATAAAGAGTATCATCTCCATATGCTTTGATACTCTGAACCTTGCATCCCAAATGAATTGGGTTCAAACTTAATGGGTCTGGAAACAATATTATCTGATTTGGATTTAAAAATGTATCTAGAAATGGCACGTGTTGCTGCCAAATTTGGAGCCAAGGCAGCGTAATAATTTCTAAGGTTCGAAGGTTGGTTGCATGTTCCACCACTTGCTAAGAGCGAAAAGATGTCAAAAGCCCCGGAACCGTGTGTTTGTGGGTTTATCGGCACTCGGCATCAAGTTCTCTCAGAATGCTTTTTGGTTAGGATGCATGATACATGCATGTACAATTGTACACGTTATAAAGTCAGAATTAACAAATCACTGAAACTGAATTGATGATCGTCCACCAGAATACCATATTGGGCAATTTCCAATGTTGAGGAACCAACTCATCATTTCTATTTTGCTTTCATTTGAAAATCACTTTTCCTTTTACTTATCTCCACCTTAGAAAGCTTTCGGTGGTTCCTTGCCATTTCCTTTTTTTTCTTAAAAGTCTTCCCTTTATCAAATACAAACAAAAACTTTTTTCCATTCTTTTTCTTACGAAGAATTTTTTATCTTACTCACAACCTTGTGTTATTTTAGGGTTTCACTATCATACCGAAAAACTTGTAACCAATCAAAAATTCTGACCAATCAGGTGCTATTTATCAAATTTCACCAGGGTTTTGATTGGTCATAGCTCTTCCATTATCATGTCTTTCCCGCGGCATAGATTTTTCTATTTATTTTATATTCTCTCCTTTCCATACTCTCAATCCCCTCCCGCTCAACTTTGATGATAATTCAGTAATTAGACTAAGAAATACTTCTATGACGTTTGGATCAATACACCTATAAATGTTGATTATGGGGTTCCTGATCCATAAATTTTAGAGCTTAGGCCTAGGTTTTTTGCTTAGAACTAGAGGTGTAAATGGGTCTGGTATGATAGATTGTGAGCCATGTTAGGCACGATACGATTGTATGGGCCGTATCGGGCCTAGGGTTTTAAGCCTATCAGTTGACACAACATGATACAATTGAGCAAGTCATGTCACCCGCATGCCAACATGGCCCAGCCCATGGCACGACCCATATATATTATATAATATGTATATGTATTATATATTATATATAATATATCAATATCTATAATTTTATTATATTATTTCATTTTATCATTGCATATATAAACAATATTGTATACATCAAAAATTCATATAAAATAAAATTTTAAGATCTTTTTTTTATTTTTCTGACTATTTTTTAATTTATGTTAAAATTCACATTATTTTTTCAATTTTTTAAAAAAACATGGCTTGATCCAATTTGTAACCCGGCGACCTAGCCCAAGACTCGGCCTGTTACGTTAAAAAACAGAAAAGTAAAAAATGATTTTCCATACCATCATATTCTAATTGCAACAAAAGTTCCTAATTGAAAAACCATAATACGTGAATAGCTAGTTTGCATATGTCTCTATCAAACAGTTTTTCTAGCAAAATCATTGCATAATTAGGGGCTGCAATGATAAAAGAAGCACCTCAATGCCAAGCACCGTCCTAGGGGGTGTTTGTCAATATGTGTGCTTTTTGCTTTTCAAAACAAATATAACTGTTACATCAACAAAAGTATAGTGTTTTTTTTTCCTTGATTTGATAGTTGTTTTTTTTCTAAAAAACAAGATCATACATATTGGTAAGCACTCCCTTAATAATTCTAGGAGTAAAGATAATTAATTAAAAAACTTAGACTTGGAAAGTTTTTTTTTTCTTTGAAAAACGGCCTAAAGTTAGACAGAAGGAAATCTGGAATATAAGACCATGCTTGTGATTTATTTACATTGACACTATAATGAACAACTTTGGACTGTCATTAGTTGTTGTTCCGTCTCAATTTGGAAATTGTACAAAGACACATATATACAATGCAGATATATACAAAATATGAGGTTTTGCACTTCACATATTTATAAAATTTTATATTTTGTATTATTTTATATTATATATATTTATATTTGTACTCTTTTCAAATTGAGCCTAAAAACATATCTAATCAAGCAAGATGAAGGTGTAACATCGCACTTCGGCAATCAGGCTATAGTGGTATGGAGCTGCCATGGGTGGTTCAATCAAAGTTCAAAATATCGATACGTATCAGGCCCATATCAGCCAATACATATCATATCGAGAGCTTCCCAATACATCTGTTTTGATTGGTTTAGAGGGTGGACAGACCTTAAACCGGCCCCTTTGAACTAGATTAAAGAAAAAAAAAACTATCAATACTAACTAATACACCACTACCGACGTATCAATATTTTGAACCTTGATTTTGTTCCATAGTAACTACCAATAGAAGAGAAACAATGATTTGAGCATCACCCTCTAATATCACATTAGTAAACTGCAAATTCCTCGCAAAGAGAATGCCTTCCAAGAAAGCTTTATCTTCAGCAGCCTCAGGCTTACAATGAGAGATAGTCTCCAATTATCACCCTTTTCTTTCTTTTCTTCCAAAACAAAATAGGTAAAGGACTTGGCAAAATTCCCAATATATATTTTTTGAGGGTGCTCTCCCATAATTAATATAACATAATTGTCACGTAATATTGCAGTTACTTTTGTTTTCAAATCCAAAATGCCAATAATGCCCAAATGCGAAAACAGATAGGAGAAAATGGGGGTATGACTCTCTATTTCTTAAAATCCCATATACATGCATATACGAGTATATATCTAATGTAATATGTTTATATACTGCATTTATATCTGATTTTTTTAATCTAAATATCATTTCTCAAGAATCATGTCTTATCAGATTCAATTAAATTTCCAAGATATGCAGGCTATTTTATAGTATGGTTTATTAAATGTATAAATATATTTACAAGACATGCATTTTGTGCAAAAAAATTACCAAAGTTTATTTATTTATTTATTTTTGTGTTATGTATTGGGGATAGGGCAGAGTAGGGTGCATATGATACAAAGTATTTTGTATTATGTATTAAGTATTATTTATATTAGATATATATTATTATATTATATATCAAAATATTATTTATATTTTAAATGCTTATTTATTATAAGTAAATTTATTTTCTAAAAATATTTTTAGTTAAAAAATTTGAGATTCGATTTCCCAAAGGGAACTGTCTCCATTGACAATTAAGGATAGAGGGTAACTTTTATCCCTAATGAGAATCGGGGTTGGAAATGGGGATTTATTTCAAAATTAGGATCCTATGCCTCTTATTTGAAGGAATGCCAAATGACCATGTAGATAATTAGGTGATTAACAAAGGTTAGGCTTAGAGGTTCAACTTCTATTAGCCTGAATTCAGGGGCGGAGCCAATAAATTGTTATAAGGGGGGCCAAAACTTAAATGAAGTATGAATGGGCCCGTAGGGGGGGCAACTATTGAGATGGAGAGTGGAGAGAGGAGAAAATTTACATGGAAAGCTGTTTTTCAGTGTGGAGTTTTTGAACCATAGGGGGGGCATGGCTCCTCTGGGTCCCCTTGGCACCGCCCCTACCTGAATTGATATTTTACATTGTTATGGGTTTGGACTTTAGGATAGACTATTTGAATTTTGACAAAAGTCCAATCTGAACCAATCTGCTTAACGAGTCCAGCTTCAGTCCAAGCAAAGCCCATTCGTGCAGTTTTTATTGCCTTGCATTGAGAATATCTCCGTTCTTGTGTACTTTATTTTATGGGGAGATATTCTCAATGCAAGGTTACAAAAGGTTGTTAGAATGGTATGGGCATAGATTTGCCTTGATAAAAGTTGATCTCCTGCTTAACGTGCCACCCTTATTTAGGTCATCTAATCTACCCCTCCCAAGACCCTAATATAATTTTACGGACCTATGATATAGAAAGAGTTTTGAACAATCAAAACCCATCCATGAATTTTGATAAATAACACCTAGCTATTACGTTTATAATTCTAATTTATTGGCCAATTATTTTTTTGATATCATATTTTTTCCATATCATAGTCGAACCTTAATCAATATGGTAAAATTCATATGGTATCTAGTATGTCAGGCACATGAAATACCGGGAAAGAATACTCCTTTGATTGTTTTATTTATTAGCAAATACCTTTATCTTTTCATAACACCTAATTGGCTATTACGTTTATAATTCTAATTTATTGGCCAATTGTTTTTTCGATATCATATTTTTCCATATCATAGTCGAACCCTAATCAATATGGTAACATCCATATGGTATCCAGTATGTCGGGCACATGAAATACCGGGAAAGAATACTCCTGTGATTGTTTTATTTATTGGCAAATACCTTCATCTTTTCAAGACAAAAGTTACAACCACAATCGGTGCGGGTGCGAAAAGCGGGCGCCTGTAGGCTGTAGCTCTGTGAAAGAATTGGTGCGGGCTCCTAAGCACTGGATAGAGCGTCTGTTCCTATAAGCAGAATAGGTGTGGGTGCAGAATATGGAGCTCCATGGAAAAATTGATCCCTTTTCTCCCATTCGTCGCCCCAAGGAAATAATCGTAATTTCGTTGGAATTATAGTCGCCACCGGTGCATCGATAGCTAAGTTTGACGGTCTGTGCCGACCTGGCGCTTTTTGGGCCGAAGATCACACAGAATCTCCCTAAATCGACCACGTGTCTGACTATAACTGGCTTGTTGATTGGATGTGGGCGAGCATTTCAAGGGCGTGGCACCTCATCGCCTCTCCCCTATTCTTTGCGTTGTTTTTCCTTCGTCTTCGGCTTTCAGAGAAGACAGAGAAATAGAAAGAGGGGGAGAGAGAGAGAGAGAGGGAGTCAGGGAGAAACCAACTTTCTTCTTCATTCTTTCAAATTTTCAGAGGTAGCAGGTACCTTCGTGCTCTTGAATCTCACAATCCCCTTTTTAACAAGTAATTTTTGAACTTAATAGGGTTAGATCTCTAGCGTTTTGCTTCATTTATTTTCTCTTTACAGATCTCCTCTCGTTCTTTATTGCTGAATAAATGAATGAATGGGTTTTCAAGTTTTTTTTTTTTTTTTCCTTTGATTTCTATTCCTACGTGGTGGTGGTGCTAATCATAAATTTTTTTGGTTGGTTATGGTTTGGGATCTGATAAGAGTTCGGCAGTTGCTTATATGGTTTTGCTTCAAGTTCTCTGCTTTTATGTTTCTTCCTCTGGATCTGGACATGGTTTCCTTGTAATTAAATCTTGTTTCAATTGATTTTAATTGGTACAGTGAATGTACCGTAAATAGTAGTAGCTTTGCTGTCACAGTCCACATGAGATCTAGTCTTAAATCATTAAATCCTAAAGAAAAAAAAATATAATCTTTTTTACTTCATTTATCATTATTTGCGCTGTCATTAATCTTGTACTGAGATGTAATAATAACTTGATACTTGTCTTAATGGCTGATAAATGCTGTTTTGGAAACTCTACACTCTGTTTTACCAGGACTTTTGAGGTCTGGAAATTGTATTAACATTGGGGCTATTGCTACTTACTTTGCAGGATCAGGTATTAGCTTAGCGTAACAAAGATGTCTCCGGCTGAATCGTCTAGGGAGGAAAGTGTCTACATGGCCAAATTGGCCGAGCAAGCTGAACGATACGAAGAAATGGTGGAGTTCATGGAGACCGTCGTCAAGATTGTGGATTCTGAGGAGCTTACTGTTGAGGAAAGGAATCTTCTTTCTGTAGCTTATAAAAATGTGATTGGAGCCAGAAGGGCCTCTTGGCGAATTATCTCCTCCATTGAGCAGAAGGAAGAGAGTAGGGGAAATGAAGATCATGTGGCAGCTATTAAAGAATACAGGGGGAAGATTGAATCTGAGCTTAGCAAGATCTGTGACGGCATTCTACGCTTGCTCGAGTCACATCTCATCCCTTCATCAACAGCTGCAGAATCCAAGGTGTTCTATCTTAAGATGAAAGGAGATTACCACAGGTACCTGGCTGAATTCAAGACTGGTGCTGAGAGGAAGGAAGCTGCTGAGAGTACATTGTTGGCTTACAAGTCTGCTCAGGTGGATGTTTCACAGTGATCTATTGTTATCCCAATTCTCTCTATATCTATTTGTCTTGTCCAATATAGCAGTCCTTAATTTATTTGGTGATTTCTTTTTATGTAGGACATTGCTCTGGCTGAATTAGCTCCCACTCACCCAATTAGACTTGGGCTTGCACTCAACTTCTCAGTTTTCTATTATGAAATCCTGAACTCACCAGACCGGGCTTGCACTCTTGCAAAGCAGGTATATCACATAAGATGCCTTTTCTTTTTCTTTTGGTTCGAGTACATTGGAACTGTTATTTTTATTGTTATGTTTCATGCATAATGAGAAGAAACTGCTTCAGATTTTCTGTCAGACTCACAGCATATGTGGAACTTTGAACCATTTGCCTTTTTTCTCCTTGTGATTGCTTGCTTGTCTGTTGCTTGTTTAACATCGTCAAATTAATGCATTGTTACTTCTGTTCTCTGTCACTACTTGGGAAGCATTCTAGCTTTACTTCAAGCTGTGCTTAGATTATGGTGACTCGTGCTGGTTCCATGGAAACAAACTGCTTTCAATATAGTACTGTATTAGTGTACTACTGTAATTTCTGTGCATCTGTTAATGAATGCAATAGTTGCTACACCCATATTTATGATACTAGTTTGGTTGAATGAGACATGTTCAACTAAAAACCTCATATGAGTGAATTTATATTGACATTACTTGTGGGAGTCATACACCTGGAGGCATGTCTACAGGCGAGGCACCCCCAAAACGCCCTGAGGCATATGCCAGAGGCGCTGATGCAACTGAGGTGCATGAGGTCTATTTCATGTGTGAGGAATTTCATTACTTGGATGCATATCCCAAATCACTGCTGCTTACAGCCCTGCGTACAAGGTTTTTGGAAAAATATGGAGGTTCATATCTTAATGGTCATCCATCTTAGCAGAACCTGAGGATTCAAATTCTCCAACTTCTGTAACGATTGGCATTATATGCTTCTTGATTCAGCTCTTGAAGAGGGATTTCACTGTAGCCATACTGTTTTTGTTTATCAATAAGAAAAAAAAAAAGAAAAAAAAAGGTTCTATTGGTCTTCCCTTGCCAGGCAGTTCTTGTACAAAATAGAAAAAATCAATGATGATATTCTAATTGTCAAAGGTTGTACAGTCTCCTCCAAGGAGGGGATTCCATGTTGGGGATGAAAGAATACATGGGTACGGCCTATGATAAATATTGATAATGTTGATTGAAAACTTCTAGATCACTTCATGTTTGATAAAGGCTTTTAACTTTGGGTTGGTAAAATAGATCAGGGACTTGGAGATGATGTGGATAAGGATTGCAGTCTTGGAATATATTGGAGCGCTTACATGCTTGGATTTCCAAAATTTATGAATATTTTTCATTTTGAAGCCAAAAACTTTTTGCAAGGTGCTGATTCTCCCTGATACGTGATACCTTTAATAGGCTTTTTAGTTTAGTTAAAGGTCTAAATTTTGTCATGGTTTTGGGGGGGGGGGTTGAGAGTTGAAAGTTTCATCCCCAGTGTTTGTCTTTTCCTTTTTGCTGGGAAAGAATTTCATTGAAGTCAATCTACACAAAACAGATTTTTTATGGAATTACTGTTGAAGGGGAGGAGTTGCAAATGCTTGCTAATATCGTAGGTTATGAGATAGAATATTAGCATTTGGATGTTTGCTGGTACCAGTAGGAATTAATCTAGATCTGTTAAATTTTGGCATTGGTTGAGGATAAGAATGATGAGAGACTTCCACCTTGAAAGCAAAATTACATGTTGTGGAACTTACATATTTCATGTTCACACTCATAAGCTTCTTGCAAGTCACATATCAATTTTTAAGGGTCTAATAAAGATCAAATAAAGGAACTGAGGACTTCAAAAAATGCTATGCTCTTTTTCTAAGTAGCATACTTCTCTTGATACCTGATCTTACTATGACAAAGATGATCTAATGATCTTACTACTTTGATGGTTTACTACTACAACAATCATAGGAGCTAGAAAATCCTAGGGAAATACTCCATGGCACAGTCTACTAATGGTACCCCCTACCACAAAAAGAAGTATCCTTGATTTCAGAGAAGACCAAAATACTAGAGTGAGGCATAAAACAATAATATGTTGGTCTATAGGAGGCCATAAGTTATAATACTGACAAGTGGAGTACATTATCTGATTATTTGTGATCGAATATGATTTTTTTAAGTTGTATGATTATATCCCCTGTGACTCCTAAGGCTATTGTTTATTATGGTAATGTATGATCTCTCTCCTAATGTCTGAAAAGTAGTTTGTAATCACCAAAGGAGATGAAATTGGAAGAAAGGGCTTTTGTAATTGGGCTCCATCTCCATGCATAACATACTTTTGAAATCAACTCAATGAAAGGTACCTTGAGGCTCTACAGCTTTGGGAATTGGTATGGCGTTAATATTTGTAGGGGAAATTTCTTGTACTATGTGCATAATTACACTAGAGCTTAGATTGTCAGGAAAGTACTGCAACTTGGTTGGGTTGTCTCCCACCTCCTATTTGCAGATGATGTCATTCTGTTCCTAGAAGCAGATTTGGAGAACATCGGAAGTATGAAGAGTGCTTTAATGCTTTGAATTAGTCTCCGGGTTGATGGTTAATTACTCAAAGAGCAGCCTAGCAACTATAAACCAAATTGAAGATTCTCTTCTAGGAAGTTTCAAGGAAACACTGAATTGCCGAGTGGAAAACTTTCCCCTTTCTTATTTGGGATTGCCCCTTGGTGGGAATCCAAAAAGTCCAAACTTTTGGGAGCTAGTGGTGGAAAAATGTGAAAAGAAATTAGCTACTTGGAAATGTTGCTATCTCTCAAAAGGAGGCAGACTTACCCTTATAAAGGCTTCTCTTGCAAACATGCCTGTTTATTTCCTTTCAGTATTTCAGATCCCAACCAAAATCAGATCACAGTTCGAGAAGCTCCAAAGAGACTCCCTATGGGAAGGTGGAAATGATAGAAAAAGGCATCTAGTAAATTGGAGTTAGGTTTGCAAGCCAAAAGAGGCTGGAGGGTTGGGAATCGGACACATAAAAGAGAAGAATAATGCCCTACTCGGAAAATGGTTGTGGAGATTCCCCATTGAATCGAACTCCCTATGGGCAATTATCATCACCAGCAAGTATGGGTTAAATGCCAACGGTTGAGACTGCAATCTCCGCTCAAACTGGCTAGTTTCCTTAGCCCCTTGGAAAGGTATCACCTCCATTCATAACCTCTTCTTTTCTTTCACAAGATTTAGGGTGGGTAATGGAAATAGAATAAAATTCTGGATGGAGTGATTCCACCTTGGCAGACTCCTATCCTAGGATTTACAGCCTTACCCTAAACAAAGATGCAACCATTTCTCAATGCCTCCCCTATTCCTTCAATGAAAGCAACATTAACTTGTGCCTCAAAAGACCCTTAAGGGAGCCGGAGATAAGCGAGTTAGCTGACCTCCTCTCCCTCAAAGAAGTTTACATTTCCCCAAACTCCCAAGATTCCCGAATTTGGAAACCACACCCAGGAGGTGAGTTCTCGTCTAAGACTTTTTTTGAAGCTTAGGTAGCAGAAAACCGAGACTGTGGTTTCCCCTTCAAGAAAATCTGGTGCAAGCTTGTCCCCTCAAGAGTGAGTTTCTTCGTATGGGAGGCGTGTCTGAATCGAGTTAATACTTGCAAGTTACTTTAGAAGAAGAACCTTGGAAGGCTTTATATCTCCCCTCATGTTTGTATCCTCTGTCTTTGTGAGGGTAAGACAGTTGATCACCTCTTCATACACTGCCAGGTAACCAGAAACATCTGGAACTACTTCCTTTAGCTAGTTGGGTATAGTTGGGTGGCTCCCAATCACCTTCAGGATTGAATTTCTCAATGTTATGGAAGAGGCCTGAGCAAGAGAGGGAAGGCTTACTAGCTGATAGTGCTTCAAGCAGTACTCTGGGGAATCTGGGAGGAAAGGAACAATTGTCTGTTTGAAAATAAGGCAAAATCTAAAGGTGAGCTGCTCAATCACATTGTTTATCACTGTAATCAGTGGGCTTCCTGCTCAAAAGAGTTCAAAGGAGTTGATATTAATGACCTCAACAGGAATGTGGTCCACTTTCTGCATTCCTCCCCATACACTCCTCACACCCCTAGAGTCCCCTCAACAAGAAGGGCAAGAACTTGGACTCTAAATTTTGATGGCAGTGCCCTGGGTAACCCTGGAGTTGCCAGGGTTAGGGGGAATCCTAAGAGATGAAAATGGACTCGTTTGTTGGGTTTATAGTGGGTCAATTGGATTAGCTGACTCTACAAAGGCCGGTATTAGCAGCCCTTACAGGGAGGGATTCACCTAGTCAGCAAACTGGGTATTCAGAACTTCTCCATCGAAGGCGACTCAGCAAACACCATAAAATGGTTAGGACAACAAGAAGCTGGACACCGGTATCCTAAATAGGAAGTACACTGGTAAGTTGGCCAAAGTTGATATGTCATCTGCTTTAGATCGAAGATGATCAAGAGATGGATTGACAAAGAAGTATCATCAGGAAGATGAGAAAAGAAGATTTGACTATGGACGGGTTTGTGGCTGCAGGACGATGGAGGAGAATGCTGAAGTTTGAAGCCAAGGAGTTTCTGCTTGAAGAGCTGAAAAACAAAGGAGGGGCAAGGTTGAAGATTAGGGAAGGGAAGAAGGCCACAATGCTGTTGCAAGGTATGGAAGTGATTAAATGGTTCAGGGAGTATGTGAATGAAGCATGCCTCAAAGGTAAACAAAGAAACTGGAAGGAATTGAGAACTCAAGAAGGGAAGAGGTATGTTGTAGAATGCAGAAGAAACAGTAAAGGGGGTTACTTAGCTCTTTCTGAATATTTCGGGAAAGGAAGGAGGCAACTAGTCTGCTTTCCTGAAGGTAGGCAGGGACTTGGATGGAAGAAAATCAATGGAATACTGGAAGAGTTTAACCACCACCTGGAAACCTTGCGTTTGGATCTACTGAAGGAGAATGGAAAAACCATCAAACTTTCAACTGAAGATGAAGACCAGGTCCAAGAGCTACTAGCCTTTGGACAGAACAGGCTGGTTGGCTATTCCAGGAGAGAAGAGTGGGAAGATAAATATGTGGTTCAAGTTAAAAATCCGGTTAGCAACTGGAGGAGAGTTGCAGACCTGCTCGTATTACAGCTGAAGTTAAAAGGGATGTTTATTCTAACACCTTTTGAGAACAGTAAAGCAGTGCTTGATCTGACTGAAGATAAGTTAGAGCTCTCAGCTATAAGTTTTCAATCTGAATATGGTGTGATTACAATCTCTAAGTGGAACTTTTCTTCTAACTCTAAAGAGTTCTTCACTGAGGACGGGGTGGTGGTACGAGTTCTTGGTCTGCCCTTTCATTTGTGGAAACAGGAAGTGGCCGCATCCATTGCACTGTTATGTGGTGATAATCTTGCCAGAGCCTTTTAGGGAGGGGGACCTTCGATCAGCAGCTCTTCTATTGAACAGAGTGAAACCAGAAGACATACCCAGAAAAGTGGAGATAAATGTGGAAGGTTGCTTCTACTCAGTTTGGCTGGCCTCCTCCATAGAAGCTACACTGTGGAGGGAGGCTTGCAGGGAAGGGGATGAGAAGGTAGAAGAAGAGGCCCTACGTGGAACAAGGAGATTGTTAATCTCAAAGGTCGATCAATCTTTCACCGATTTGGGTAAGCAAAAACTAGAGACTTTAAAAGAGAAGGGGCAGATGGGTGGTCAACTACGTGGAGTGTATCAGAAGGGAGTGCAGTAAATCTTATGCTCAGATGGTTAAAGGCGGCCAGAAGGAGGTTTTAAATTCAAGTTATGAAGGAAGATTAAAGGTCTCAGACCAGTTTGAACCAAAAAAGGGTGAACTTGAGCCGGGTGTCCCAGGCACTGAGTGAAGTGGTAAAGCCTCACGTGCCAATGCAAGTAAGCACGCATGGGCCTCAAAAAATTGTTGGGCCTGTTAAAGAAACCAAGGGTGGGCCGTGTCCTCAACTTAAGTCGGCCCAAATCAAGTCTCACTTAAAGAGGGCACGTGACTCACTTAAGTCACGTGTTTGGGAAGGGGGAGCCTCCAATAGATGGTAAAAACCATATATTTTCTTCTCCTTTTAGCTCCTCCTCTCATATCCGCGTGCCAGTTGCAGGTTCGGCCACTTCGTCACTACAATGGATTCCGACCAAGAAGGTAAACCATTTATCCCTAGATAGGCGGAATCGCAGAAGCATAAAACAGCGGGATCTAGACCTTGTTGAAGACAGTGGTTACTTAGATGAAGAAGATAGTTCAACGAAGGTCTCCAGCTCGTTACAGTGGAGACCCTCGAAGAAGTTGCCGCATAAGGAACAAGATCGCCGTAACCCCAGGAGTGTGAAGAGCAGTGAGGTCTTCGACTCTGATTCGGAAAGATTGACAGGCGATGAAGAACTTGCTGATTCCGCTTCAGATTTTGAAGAAACGTTAGCTTGGGAAGTATCGACCTCCAAAAGCCAAGAGATATATTGGAAGAGGGTAGCCTAAACACTGAACTGATATTCCTAGAGGAGGAGACGGATCCACAAGATTCTAGTACTATCAAAACGCAAAGAAGAGTGAGCCTTAGCAGCGGAGAACAGATCTTTCCCAAACTGGGTATGCTATACAAAAGACAGGTGGAGTTGGGAACACTGAAAGAGGTAAGGCAGAGTGCATCCCAGCCAATAAACGAGTCCATCCCATATGTGCAGCCTAGTCAGGACATCAGGCCAGAGAGACAGGAATCAAACTTGGAGCCTTACCTAAGGATTCATGCAAAGGGAAAGAGAAGTGAAGCTTCTTTTGACTGTAGAGGGTGAGGAAGTATTGGTTGTACCTAGTCCGCTTCCACAGCTGAGTCCGGAAAAGGGGAAGGGCCTAGTCCTGACTCCAAGAATTGATACCCAACAGTCGGTCCACATGCAACCATCTATGCTAATTCCAGGTAAGCCTGTCCATTTGGTTTTAGATACTAACTTGGGTTCTCTGTCTGTAACAGATGTCCTGGAATCCCGACCAGACCAACCAACTGGTAGTAGGGAAGTGGCCATTGATAATGATGGAGTCCGATTAGAGAAGAGAGTTGGGTTCTTAGAAAGGAAACAAGAGGAGTTAGAATGGATTGGGAGCAGATTTGTGCCCTGCTGGAGGAATATAAACAGAAGGAGGAAATGATAGAGGTGGCTCCAAAAAACCCTGAATCAGAGGCAAGAACCAATATATTGGGGCAGGAATTAGGAAATAAAGGGCAGAATAGGAAGTCAGTGGGAAACAAGGGTAGGAGAAAGAAGAAGCAGTCTGAAGTAGAGAGACTAATAATGGACATCGAAGGGGATATCGAGTTCAGTGGTAGAGGGGAAAGAAAGAAGGGTTCTAAATGAAGGAATACTTTACTGGAGGGCTAAATTCTTAAGAGGTAATGAAGATAATAAGCTGGAATGTAAGGGGTTTGGGTAGTGCTAGAAAAAGGAGATCGATTAAGGAGCTACTTAGAAGAGAAAGACCCGATGTTGTGATGTTGCAGGAGACAAAATTAGCTGAATTGGATAGAAGGTGGGTCAGGGAGATTTGGAAAATAAGAGGGGTAAGATGGTGCTCAGCTCCGTCGTGGGGAGCCTCGGGGGGAATAGTAACTTTGTGGAGGGAGGACTTCAGAGAACCAGTAGAGGAGCTAATAGGAAACTTCACTGTATCCCTAAAATTCAGAATGGTGGAAGATGGATTTACTTGGGTGCTAACAAATGTGTATGGTCCAAATAATCACAGAGAGAGGAATGAGTTATGGGAGGAGCTTCATGGGATTCAAGGTTTGTGGGAAGGTCTTTGGTGTTTGGGGGGTGATTTTAATGCAATAAGACTCACAAATGAGTCAAATAATCCTAGGCAGGCCATTACAACTAGTATGAGGAAGTTCAATGACTTCATAAATTCCTGTGAGTTACGGGAGCTTCCTCTACTACAGGCTACCTACACTTGGTCCAACTTCCAAGCAAACCCAATCTGCTCAAAGCTTGACAGATTCCTATTTAATGAGGGTTGGGAGAGCCACTGGAGAGGTTTGGTGGCTAAGGCCCTACCTAGGATAACCTCAGATCACTACCCTATAGAAGTAGGACAAGAACCTCTTGGTAATGGACCTAGACCATTCAGGTTTGAAAATATGTGGCTGACACACCCGGACTTCTTGCCTAAGGTTAAGGAATGGTGGAGTGAAGAGTTGAGAGAAGTGAAATGGGATGGGGTTAGATTCCACAAAAAATTAAAAAGGTTGAGAGGCAAAATAAAAGAATGGAATAAGGTTCAATTTGGAAGAGTGGAGGAGGTAAAAGCTAGATCATTGGTTCAGATTGAGGAGTTAGATGCAAAAGAATCCCAAGGGATGATGGATGAGCAAGACAGAGAAATGAGGAGGAAACTGAAAAAGGAGTTAGAGGAGACTTTGTTGAGGGAGGAGATCTCTTGGAGACAAAAATCCAGACATAAGTGGATCAAGGAAGGGGATGGGAATACCAAATTTTTTCATGATGTGGCTAATGGGAGAAGGAGGAAAAATTTGATACCAAAGGTTGATGGTGTGGAGATAACCTCTCAAGAGGAGATTGCCAGTAGGATTGTGGATCACTTCAAATCCATCTTTCAAAGACCCTTAGAGAATCGGTTAATAGTAGGGGAGGAGAATTGGCCAACTTTGAACCAAACAAATAAGGGATGGCTGAAAAGAATGATTGAGGAAGAGAAAATTAAACAAGCTGTTTTTTCTATGGATAGGGCTAAGGCATCGGGTCCTGACGGATTTACAGTGGCATTTTATCAGGACTGTTGGGACATAATCAAAGAAGACTTAGTTGGAGTATTTAGAGAATTTAAGGATAAAAATTTTGTGAGTCCTGGAATCAATGCAACCTTTATAGCCTTAATTCCCAAAAAGAATGATGCCAGACACCCCAAAGATTTTCGACCTATTAGCCTGGTGACAAGCATCTATAAGATTCTGGCAAAGGTGCTCTCTAGGAGGATCAAATTAGTTCTCCCCTCTCTCGTTAGCCAAGCACAAGGAGCCTTTATATAGGATAGACAAATTACAGATCAAATCCTTATTGCAAACGAGAGTGTGGAAGAGATAAGGAGATCGGGCAGGAAAGGATTTGTTTGCAAATTGGACTTGGAGAAAGCCTATGACTTAGTGGATTGGAATTTCCTGCTGGAGATGTCGAGAAGACATGGATTTGGGGATAAATGGTGTAATTGGATAAGAGGATGCTTAAACTCTTGTCGTTATTCAGTGTTGGTGAATGGGGTGATTAAGGACTTTTTTTCCAGCCAATAGAGGCTTAAGACAAGGGGATCCACTCTCCCCTTTCCTCTTTACACTTGTTGCTGATGTCTTTAGTAGGATGATCTCCAAAGCAGATGAGGAGGGCCAAATAAAGGGATGGAGAATAGGGAGCAGAGGCATTCCAGTAACTCACCTTCAGTTTGTTGATGATATTGTTATTTTCTGTGAAGGGAATGAGTTGAGCAAAGTGGAGAACCTTAAGATTTTAATAAGTACTTTTGAGAGGGTCTCCAACTTGAAGGTAAATTTTGATAAAAGTTGTGTGGCTGGAGTAAACTTGGAGAATAGGGAGAATGCATCCATTGTAGAATGCTTAGGTTGCAATATTTCTTCTTGGCCTTTGACATACTTAGGGCTACCCTTAGGAGCCAACCCTAAAGAAAGTAGTTTCTGGGCCCCTATTGTGGAGAAATTTGATAAGTGCTTGGCGGATTGGAAAAAGAATTACATTTCAATAGGGGGTAGGCTGACTTTAATTAAGGCTACACTTGCCAACCTTCCAACGTACTTCCTTTCTGTGTTCAGGATTCCTCCAAGGGAGGCTAAGAAACTGGAGAAGAGAATGAGGGACTTTCTATGGGAACCGGGAGAGGTGAAAAAGGATCACTTGATCAGATGGGAGATAGTTAACAAACCAAAGGAAGAAGGGGGTTTAGGGATAGGGAACTTAGTGCTGAAGAATGTAGCCCTTCAAGGGAAGTGTCTATGGAGATGCCCCCGAGAGAGAGAGAGAGAGTATGGCATGAGGTGGTGGCAAGCATTCATGGTTGTGCAGGAAATGGTTGGGATTCCGGGATATCTCGCCGAGCTACTCTCACTACACCTTGGAAGGCTATACATGGTATTCTCCCTCGCTTCCTCAAATTCATCAGGTATGGTGCTTGTTCTGGTAATGCTATTCTGTTATGGGAGGATATTTGGGTGGGTACTCAACCCCTCAAAGATTGTTTCCCCTCGCTCTATTCCATTTCCCTTCACAAACATGAGCCAATTGCAACTTTTCTCCCGAGCCCGTTAAACCCCTTATCTTTAAACTGGGACTTTGGATTTCGTAGAGGGTTAAGGGATGGTGAGTTGAATAGTGTTATTGAGCTAATTCATTTACTAGAATCCGTTTGCTTGGACCCCACTTCTTCTGATCAAAGGGTTTGGACTCCTCTTCCAAAAGGTACTTTTACTTGCTCTTCTTTTCTAAAATCCCTTAGTTCTAACCCCTTTTCCCAAGGATTCCCTGTCAAAGAAGTCTGGGCGCGACCTATTCCCCCAAAAATTGTTGTATTCTGCTGGGAAGTCTTCTATGGGAAGATTAATACTTTGGAAAACTTACAGAAAAAGAGACCCTCACTTTGTCTTTCCCCAAATTGGTGTTCCTTGTGTAAGGCCGAGAATGAGGACTGTGTCCATTTGCTGATCTCCTGTTCCTTTGCTATAGCTATATGGAGGTGGAGCCTTTGTTTATTTGGAGGTAGGTGGTCTTTGCCTTCTGATTTAAGCTTGTTATTCAACCCATCTGTCTTTGTTTGGCACACTAGAAGAGGTAAGGTCATGTGGAAATGTGTCAGGGCAGACACTTTGTGGACTCTTTGGGAGGAAAGGAATGCAAGAATTTTCTTAGAGGAGGAAAGAGGGTTAGATGAAATGAAGGATTGTATCCTAACAAGAGCAATCCATTGGCTGAAAACTGTGGATATCTTTGTTGACTTTTCCTTTGATGATTTGTGGAGAAATTGGCTAGTAATAGCTAACACTTCAACAAAGAAGGATATAATTCTGTCAGAATGGATTCCGCCGTTGGAAAGTGTCATCAAGCTGAACTTTGATGGAAGCAGCCAAGGCAACCCCAGGCCTTCAGGTATAGGGGGTATCCTGAGAAATAAGGACAGCAACATAATTTTCCTATTCTCAGGACCGATGGGAGTGGGGGATTCCACAAGGGCAGAAATCCTTGCTGCAGTACAAGGAATTCAAATCGCCAACCAGCTTGGGGTGGAGCATCTCCTAGTTGAAGGGGACTCTCAGGTGGTAACCAGGTTGCTCATAAACTTGGATACCACCATTTGGGGCTACAAAGATCTCATCAAAAAAGTAAAGTGGTTAACCAGCAATATGAGAGTTGAGGTAAAATGGGTCAGTAGGTCTGCTAATTCTTTGGCTGATGCTTTAGCCAAACAGGGTTTTTCTAGGGAAGATCTTTTTTGTGCTTCTATGTAAGTTGTTATTAATTTGGAAATCTGTACTTAACTAGCTCGGAGAGGTTGCAACTCGTACCTTTCCTTAAGGACTTTGTACTATTGTCTATTGCTGTTTTATAAAATCATTTCAATTATCAAAAAAAAAAAAAAACAGGAAGCTGGACCGTGGAGACTTGGTCACTTCTTAACATAGGCAAGAGATCTATTGGCTCTTATGAATTCTTCTCTGTACTGGATTCCAAGGGAGCTAAATGCTACTGCAGATGGCTTAGCAAAACTAGGTGCCAATCTGGAGTCCTTGTATTGTGACAAATTTCCTCCTGTATAACTCTCAGGGGTCTGTCCCCTGTTATGTATCTGTACACCTCCTTGTGTACCTCTTTCTCTTTTTTATGAAACCAGTTAATTTTTCTCAAGAAAAAAAGTAAAGAAAAGGTTAATCTTCATACAAGTGTGGCAGCCATTGGGTTAAGACCCAGTACAGACTCAGCTAATCTCCTCCCAAATCCTATTGACTCTAGTAATTGCTCAGTTCTGCACCAAATTTTGAGACCAAGGCTCCATTTGTTTGCAATGCAAATCTGAACCAGATACAAATTTTGCACCCAGTTCATTTTTGCATGCATTTGTTTGCACTACGTGGTAATGATTTTCATTCTCATCTGATACGAAATTTGTACTTGTCATAATTGTACTCGTTGACAATGCAAATTTTGCATCTCAAAAACTAATGCAGAATTTGCACCACCTTGCACCTACCTCAATCCTCTCTCATATAAAGCGTGGACCAACACATCATCTAGCTTCCGACCTCACTCCTAAACAAATAACCCTCCCCCTACCTCCATTCTCTTGAATATAAAGTGGGGACAACATCAGTTTACTGCCTGTTTCACTTTCCACAATCAAACAAGACAGTCAAATCTGAAGCAAAAGTAAATCAGAGTTTACACTTTACAGAGCCTATTTGCACTCGCATGCATTTACACTAATGCAAGTGAATTTACACTGCAACAAAACTGAGCCTAAAGTACCAAGTACTAACAAATTTCTTGTACTGTCTGCTGATTGATTTGTCCGTATTAACAAACTTAATTACTAAACAGCAATCTCTTCATTCTAGGACCAATCTGCCATTCTTAGTACATGTCTAGTTCCTTTATGAGGCAATTGATAAAAGAGTAGATAGATAAGGGTGTATTCTATGAAATAAAAGGGCGTAAGGAAGGTTTATTGTTTCAAGTATTAATACATGAAATCGATGCCTGGATGAGATGTCCCTTTTCTATGCTTGACTGGGGATGCTTCCAGCTCTAAAATTCTAAATATTGTGGACATGCCGTATGCTCCTGTTCTTACTTTGAATGTGTCTTCATATAGATCTAGGCAGTCAAGAACCTTATATGACTCAAGAGATCATGACTTGACTCATTTTTACTTGTTAGATGCATTTGGAGAACTGTTGCATTGATCTCATTTCCCTTGTTTCAATTGTTAGACATTGCTTCTAGCTTAATATAATCAATAATATAACAGTTTTGTGTAGGATTGCAACTTCAGTGGGCTGGGCCAGGCTTAGGACCAAGGTCCAACCCTGAAGGTGACATCAGGGCCTGGCTTGGTCCCAGCCTGTGGTGAAGCCTAACCTTGTGGGTCCAAACATAGCCTGCAAATTTTAGGCGTGTTTGGGCTAGGCGGGTCTGGGGCCTACTAACATAGTTTGTTTTGTTTATTAAACGAATTGAATTTGGCTCAAATGAAAGTTGTATGGTTTAGATCCTTGGGTTGGGCCCATCCTAGTTGCAGCCTTTGTTTGTGAAAGCTACTAGTTGGGTTGTGCTTCAGTTCTGTGTGTACACATTATCAACCCTTACCGAAAAATATATCTTGTTGATTTAAAGTTGCCTCTGTCGTTTATGAGTTTTGTTCTTACAACAACAGTGTTATTTCTGTGTGGCCAGGCATTTGATGAGGCTATATCTGAGCTTGACACTTTAGGTGAGGAATCGTACAAGGACAGCACATTGATCATGCAACTTCTCCGGGACAACTTGACATTGTGGACTTCTGATATTACGGTCTCTCCCTCTCTCTCTCTATATATATATATGGTTCACCTTTCATTGTGCTTCTCAAACTAATATTAGTTGTTGAAAGTATTAATTTTTAATATAAAGCTTACCTGTAAAAGTGGGCATATTTTTCACACGTCATAAAAGGCTGCGTACATCTGTCCCTCCCCAGACACCGCATTGGCAGGAGCCTCAATGCACTGGGCTGCCCTTTTACATGTGGCAGAAAGGTTGGTGGGCTTAGTGACTTGTTCCCCTCTCCCTTCTGTATATTAATGGGGAAGTTTTAGCCTAGCAACTCCTTGGCTATGTCAAAACCAAAGATGGGAACTCAGAAAATTTTCATTTAGCCAATATATTTGGGTAAAGGTCCAATAAGTGGTCAATGTGGAGCTAATCTGGATGGGGACTGGAGATATGCCCAGTGGATTGTCCTAATCGTAAATCATGTCTCTAAACGGCTGGAATGGGAGAGATATAGGGAAGAAGACTAACAATCTAACATAACTTCTCCATTTGCTAAATTTGTTTGGTTTTTCTGCTTCCAGGAGGACGCTGGAGATGAGATCAAAGAAGCCCCTAAACGAGAATCAGGCGAGGGGCAACAGTGATGAATCCATCTTGACTTGAGGCAATGGCAGATGAATACTGGGTTCGGCTATTCTGATGGGGCCTTGTATTTGCCACTTAAGGCTTTTATTATAGATGTGATTCAGTCTGTTGTAGCAAGGTTTCTTAATGAACCCAAAAGAATCTAGATGGCTTGGTATTTGTGCTTGGAACACCTCAGCGGATTATAGGCTGTACTTAATTATTTTGAACCAACAAATCTGGCTTTAGCTTTCAGCTTTTGTTCCATTAGTTGATTCAATGTTTGTTGGTATTCACTCTTCGAAGAGATGGTCTCGTTTCCTGTTACGGTAGCATGAAGCTATGAATATTCTTTGATCAAAATGTCGATACTCTTGGTGCCCCTTTTGCTTTTCAGTCACTTATTCAGGTAAAAGCACTTACCTGGGTAAGTGTATTTATCCATGTTCTTTTATTTTTCATGTAAATAAGGTAATGATCATTTTAGCCATAAAATTTCTATTATTAAAAGGGGCATTTTTGTTTCATTCAAGTATTGGCAATTTTTCCCTAAATGATAAAGTTAATTTACGGGAGATGGGTAGTGATATTCAGGAAAATAAACTTTCATTGGTTCCCACATAAATCTGAAAAATGAACATAGTTTCTGGGTGAATGGGAATTTAAATCCTATTGACCAACTTTCCCTCTCAAAATTAAAAAAAAAATGCCCCGGAATATTTTTAAGCTATAGATAATTTTTTGTTTTTATTTTTTAAGTTTTTAAGTTGGACAAATTTACAAATAGGTAGATTAGGATGGGGTATTAGATTAGGATAGCTATAGCCTTAATAAGAAGCTGTACTGTCTCATATAATAGTATAATACAATATGATACTTTGAACCATCCGACAGATGCAGTGCCAGAGGCCGAGTATAGTTTCCAATCCGTTAGAAGGAGTCGAGTCATGAGTTAGAGGCCGAGTATAGTTTGAGGTCGGGTTCAGTCTTTACAAGATCATCACATCAAGGTTTAAAGTATTGATATGTATCGGCCTGTATTGGGAGCACCCCAATATGCCCTTACAGAGGGTATATCGGGGCTCTAACCGGTTCAGGGGGTGGAGGAGCCTTAAATCAGCCTTCTGAACTGGTTTAAAAAAATTAAAAGGACTGATACTGCCCGATATGCCCCTACCGACGTATCAGGTGTATCGATATTTAGAACCTTGTTCACACCATACTTACAGTCACTTGCTATTGTGTATTTGGAATATTTCTGTAACGAGAAAGATGCTCCCAAATCCCAATACCAATACACATCTTCAAGTGGCTGTGCACCTGTTAGGAGTTAGGACTGAATACAAGTTGGTATAGTTGAGCCATATGTGCCTTTATAACGAGTTCTGATGGTCTCCCCACAGAATGTGTCTCATGGCCCATGACAATTGTGGGGGGACCATCAGACATGACAAGAAGTGGGGTAACCATGACAATTCATGCCTTCACGGCCTTACGGGGGAATGGATTGTGGGGCGCACTGTGTGGGGAGCCCATCCCGTTTACTTTCACCCTATCATAAAATGTTCCTACACCTCTATCCATGGAGCACCACTGCCCTGTATTAAGAACATCTCCCATGAATAACAAGAGATATTCTCAATGCACAGGTGTAATGTACATCGGTAGAGATGTGGTAACGTACAGGTAGTCCCAAAATATCCTGTGTTTTATGTAAGTGACTTCCTTTGAATGTAGGGGTGTCAATGATATTCGAAAATCCAATTTCGAATTCGATATTCGATATAATTGAATCAAATTCGGATAATTTGAATATCTAATTGGTCGAATTCGGATATCCTATTCTTACCGAATTGTTAATCGAATTCAAATTTGGGTATGACCTGATTCGATTCGATTCAATAAATATCTGAATTCAACCGATTATTTAATTCTTATATAAAATATTTTATATAATTTATAATAATTAAGTTATGTATTTATACACTTTATATCAATAAAATATTTATTTTATATATTTATTAATTATCTAAAATAATTAATTAATTTAATTCGAATCGAATCGGATATTCAAATATTTAATTGGATTCAAATTCAGATATTGTCTAATTCGATTTGAATTCGATCCGTTTACACCGCTACTTGAATGTCACAGAGTGAAAATATTTATCTTGTATTGGTGACGTATAATAACGCTATTTCATTAACTTCAGCAAATAATTTATAAGTGTTTTTTTTCCTGAAAAAAAAATAGAAAAAGAGACCCTTTGTTGGAATTATGTATTTGACAGTTTTGAAAGGGTGCAGGCATGTAGTTTGAGAGGGTTTTATTGACCCAGGTCCTACCTGGGTGGTGCCTCACTTAGACAAAATTGCCCCTTACAACGTCCCACAGCACATCCCCATCATGTATTGGAAACATCTCTTAATGATAATATCAGAAATGATGATATCATTATCGGGAAATGTTTTCAATACACTGCGGGGATGTGCTGTGGGACGTTGTGGGGAGCTAATTTGAACTCCTCACTTTATGATGATTTTTTTTAAGAGAACTTTACCACAGTCGGTAAAAGCCACTGTCTTTAGAGAATAAACAAAGATCATAGTTAAAATCAGTTAGACACACGGTAATTCAAAGATTTGAGTCTATCAAAACATCTAGAAATTCTAACCAGAAATCAACTTATTATACAAACACGCCAGAAGCCATTGCTGAACCTCATGAAGATTGACTACTGCTTGATTCTCCTCTTTCCTTGATACGAATATTACTACTTCCACTAGACAAGACCATTTACTTTTTCTGTTTTTCACATAGCTTCCCCTCTAGACATTGGAACTTGATCATCTCGAGAAATAATCAGAATCTCCAACTTTGTCCTCCCCTCCCTAGCTTAGGTCTAAAAAAAGTCACCCCCCAGTTTTCAAGTCTTCTTCCAATTATCTTTTGGGACGTTTTAGGTTCTAGACCCAACAAACCCATTGATCCAGAACCCAACCAAGGACCCAACCCACTACTCGACTTCAAAATAAGCGAGGTTTCCCTTTGAGTCGGGGATTGTCTTGGATTTCCAACATTTATTGTGGACAAGAAGCTTAATTGAATAGCTTCCACTCTAGATGTATCCCTAGCTCTTCTTAACTACCCCAAAATACATTCAGCCTGGGCAAACAA
This sequence comes from Nelumbo nucifera, assembly GCF_055504915.1. Classification (NCBI taxonomy): domain Eukaryota; kingdom Viridiplantae; phylum Streptophyta; class Magnoliopsida; order Proteales; family Nelumbonaceae; genus Nelumbo; species Nelumbo nucifera. Next base: position 25,605,299 of record NC_142652.1, on the reverse strand, counting down.
ACAGTCATTATTGGGTTTAGCCCCTAAACTCGACTTGCCGTCACTATTACCTGGACTGTAATTAGACACCTGCATGTGTTCTACGTAGACCTGTTCATGGGTCGGGCCGGGTCGGGCTTTTACTCTTCATTAACAAAAATATGTTAGGCCCGAGCCTGAGCCCGGCCCGATCAATGGACCTACAACTTGGGCCCGAGCCCGGCCCGATCAATGGGCCTACAACTTGGGCCCGAGCCCGGCCCTAATAAAAAGCCCGAAGCCCGACCTAATAAAAAAAATTAGAAATTTTCTTTATTCAATAATCAATATAAATCAGAATTTATTTACATTAAAAAAAGTATAAATTCAAAATTTATTTATATTAAAAAAAGAATATAAAAAAGAGAAAGAGGATGTGGAGAATAAGAATTCGGATGGAAAAAGAGGTGAAAAAATTAGGGGTATTCAACTAGGGTTTTTAAGTTTAGTTATAGGTCGGGCCGGGCTATTTTGACAAATCCTGAGCCCGGCTCGAATTTATTGCGGGTCGGGCTTTTTAGCCCGAGGTTAAGCCCGCAGACCTATATACCTGTTCAAGCCCGTCCGGGGGCCGGGCTGGCCCGTCGGGCCACCCGGCCCATGAAGAGGTCTAGTTCCACGCTATTACTACTTTTACCTTCACTCAGGTCAGCTGACCTTGAGGAACTCCTAAACTCCCGTCGCCTACTTACCCCAGATCCAGAATTTAATCCTAAGGATCGATCCGTGAGAACTTACTTCCCTCCTGTTCTTCTAATCCTCCATGCATCCTTGGAGAGTTGGTCGAACCCAATCATCTTGCCACTGGTTGTCTACCTTCAACCATGGCCTAGGGTTGTGTATAGGTCCTGATACAAAGAACGCGCCTCTATGACTGGAGTTATATCTTCTCAAGCTGTGACCAACCTTCCCACAAATAAAACATATCTCAATTAAGAAGATTTTCATATTTATTACTAGTCCAAATTGTTGGGTTCACAAAGCAACCAACTTTAAGAGGATCATCAATGTCTACTATTACATTGAAAATAATTTCCAAGAGCTTCAACAACTCAACAGGCTAAAAATGATAATCTGGTGGCCTCTCTTTACCATATAACTTATTCAAAAGGAAGATTATGAACCTGCATCTAGACCTCCACTTTAGTAATTCTGAAGTTACGTTGATCTCTCCCCTCCTGCCATTCAACTAACATTAACCATTGATCATATAATCCATGGGCTATTGTCCTTCACAAGTTCAAAATATCGATACGCCCAATATATATCGGTAGAGGCGTATCGGTAGTCTTTTTTTTTTTCAAATCTGGTTCAAAGGCCTGGTTTAAGGTCCATCCACCCCCTGAATTGGTCAAAACCCCAATACACCCTCTGTAGGAACGTATCGGGAAGCTCCCGATACAATACGCATCAGCTAATACGTATCGATACTTTAAACCTTGGTCCTCATGTTATCATAATTATCATTATACCTAATAAATTTGAATCGATAGTAATCTCTAATAATGGCTGAATGAGAAGACTATTCACATTCACTCCTCAACTACCATAAACTCTATTAGTTAGATCTTGTAGTGGTAAAGTCGTTCTAGGAAAAATCCTACTTATCATACCCAACATCCAAATATTTATGACCTTATTCAAGAAGTATGAATCAAAGTAAAAAAAACCCACTTCCGGTTCTTATTATCTCTCATCATTTAGGTGGCATTTGGTAATGTGTATATATCTTGGTTCCGTCCATAGTAAGATATGGTGTTCTGCTAGCGTAGATAGGGACGGGCCACACCCCAATTTATCATACACAGTATTTTCTCGTGGATGGTCCACACTATAGTACGGACAGTTTGTGGGAATGTTCCAATGTAATGCACCTACGTTACATTGGTTCAATTACTCTCATTTTATTTAATCTTTTAATAATTTTTAAGTTTTTAATATTTTATCAATAAAATAATAATTTTAATGTTAATTGTAACACAAGTACGACAGTTCTCCTTCTCTCAACTCTTTTTTCATTATTTAAATATTAAATATTTAATATTATTATCAATAAAATAATATTTATAATATTATTTTTTTATTTTTTTAATATTTAAAACAATATTTTTAGTTATTTAAAAAATGCAATTGTTGTCTACATATTGATTCCTTTCTTTTTCAAATTATTTTCCATATAAAATGCAAAAATTAGACTTTTATGATTGACTGTGTAGATCTCCCATAAAATATATATGAGATATATGGAATAAAAAAAATATGGCGTAGATCAGTCCATATTACACCTAGAGAGCACCACCGTGGGTGTGGACTGGTCTGATCCACATAATCTATTCACAGTTCAGAACAACTATGGACTATGGTGTGGTGTGGATTGGTCCCTACCATAAGGTCACACCCACCAATTTCTCATTCACAATACAGAACACCCCCTAAAAAAAAGTTTGAATCTTGAACCCTGCCACCACCACCAACATTATCTCCCTAGAAAGCCATAAAGCTTTAGAGCAAAGCAAGACAAAGAAAAAGGAGAGGAAAGAACCCTACTAAGAGGTACAAGCCCCTGAAAAGGGTAAAGCACTAAAATAAAGAAAGAAGCAACAAAGAAAAACGAATCTAACAAAGTACTCCTCCAAAGACCGACGAAAAACAACCAAAGACAAATAAACACTTTATTTACAAACTTGTAACATTGACAAACCAAAACCAAAAAGCTACCAACAAGCAGCACGAAGACAACTACACCACCAAACGGAGATTCCTACTATAAATACCCTGTTAGGAACTATATCATAGATTTTCCCAATTCTAAATCATGTCCATCCAATACCTGAACTCCTAAAATGTCTCAATTTAGTAAAAAATCATTAATCACCATTAAGTGGTATATGAAAAGATGGAAATAGGATATCATCTAATTTTCTTTATCAACCATCCAAATATCTATTATTCACTACTGCTTTGGTTCAAGTAAGATGATAAAGATGTCTTATTTAGAAGCATAATTTTGATATTTTTAAAAATTTTAAAACCACATTTGCCATCATGTCAGAGAATAAATTAATTGTACTTGATTCCTTTTATGTTTTTTCTTTTAATGTTTGTATTTTATTTGCTCATAAAACCGAAAAAAATAATAATTACAATTGTTTACGATAACTAGAAGCCACTATGCACTACAAAAAACATTTAAGTCTTTAAGACATGCATAGAAACTTAAATCCACTTTTATTATTCTCGATACACAATAAAGAGTATGGGATGAAAATTGCAGAAGTGACGCCTATCTGACAGCGTTTATTAATAAACACCCACGGTGATGGATTAAAGCGGCCTCTTCTGGAATTACAGATAAGTACAGCTGTGCAATTTACACAATCCGTACCCGCACTGCGAGACCGAGACATACATGCAATAAGCCAATAGCGCATTTCTCTCCAAGTTGTCCCGTCCAATTCCATTCCCTCCACTTGCCCCCTTTGCGTCTATATATATATGTCTTTAGTCGTTGGTTCCTTCTGTTTCATCCTGTTCTTTCCTCCAGATCACCCCCAGGTTCCATCTCTTCATGGTTTCCAAAAGTCCCATAATATTAGCATGGTCTGTGTCACTTCTCTGGATTCTGGAGGCAGTTTCAATGTGGAAGTTGATTTTATACTGTAATGTTGCTGACCTTAGAAACTGTTCTCTTGCCTTTCTCTCAGGGGTTCAGGAGAAGATGGCCAGTTGGGCATTAGAAAGGATGAAGAGAAAGATTGGGTTTGCACAGTTGACGCTCTCAAGACTGAGAACGTTTGTTCAGTTGTCGCCGGGAGTAGAAACTCACTCGCCATATGTAAAGATGGAAAGGTTAGATTTTTTTTTTTTTTTCTTTCCATGGTTATTGCCAAGAACTCAAGTCTGCTTTTTCCCCTTCACTCGGACCGCAAGTAATTTTCTTTTCTCGGGTATCAGCTATTTACGTGGGGATGGAACCAAAGAGGCACCTTAGGCCACCCACCAGAAACCAAAACCGAGAACATTCCCAGCCAGGTTAAAGCTCTTGCTAACGTGAAGATTGTTCAGGTAATATAGGAAAACGAAATCTCTATTATAGTTCCGGACACTGGATGCAATTCATGCATTTTAATGGCAGATAAAACGGATGGAAAACTGAATGCATAAAAATAAGCCCAGTGTTGGTTTCTCACTTTCAGGCAGCTATCGGTGGGTGGCATTGTTTGGCGGTCGATGATCAAGGCCGAGCTTATGCCTGGGGTATTTTTTTTTTATGGATTATGCCTGGGGTATTTTTATTGAGGATTCTTTTTTCTTTAGGCCCAGTTTGGAAGGAGTACAAATGAAAATCTGTAGAGTGCAAATCAATACAAAATAATACAAAATACAAGGACACTCTACAAATTTGCATTTGTACTCCTTCCAAACTGAGCCTTATTCGTTTTCCTTCTGTCTGTTTCTGTGTTTTGTTTTGATGGTGGTGGGGGTGATGCCATATTTCCAATTGAGTGCTATAAAGTACTATTTGTGCAGGTGGTAATGAGTATGGACAATGTGGTGAAGAACCTGAGCGGAAAGATGATAACAGTCCGACTCTTAGGAGAGATATAGTGATTCCACAGAGATGCGCCCCAAGGCTTTCGGTTCGCCAGGTGATTTTACACTAACAATTTAATTTTGACCTTATTTTGTACCAAATTATAGAAACCTTCCTGCTGTCATGTCTATTTGGAAACAGTATGAAATATATCTTAATTTTTTAATATTGATGATATTGAGAAACTGATAATTCAGATAAAACTTAAATCTAATAAAGATACTCCTTCAAGGCTTTGGAAAGCTTAGAGAGCATTCCGATAAGCTCTTTAAAACAGGGCCAATACAACTTGGTTCAACCTATGAGATCAGTGGAAGAACGACCTGTGGTTTGCTTATGGGGTTCCACAACCAGTTCAGATCAATGTTTGGTTGCAAACTTACTATAGTCCTGCTGTTTACAGTGGTCCATATATAACTTGGTCGTTCTTTAGAGATCCATTTTGGGGATGGTCAATTTGGTGTAATCTATCGTGGGCCCATATCTAGATGGTACCACAATGTTTGGCCATTGGTTTCTTTTAGCATTTACAATTTTGTTTAATGTTAAAGTGTGATTATTTGATTTCAGTCAGAGTCCATTAAGAGGTTTGCGTAGTACGGAAAACAAATCACATTCAGAGAAGCTTCAAAGAAAAGAACTAAAGCCGAAATAAACAGGAAGAACAACTCTTCACTGAATACTTATAAGAAAATCAACCAAAACTCCCCTAGCTTTGCCCTAGCTACTCTTTATATAGATTTCTTTACACCTTTATGCCTCTTACAAAGAAATTTCCTAATCTATCTTGAACACTCCTTAGAATCCCATTAAAACTCCTCAAAAAGAAAGTCCTAATTGAATACGAATTCAGAAATCACATTGTAACGCTAACTTGGTTAATATGAACTAAGATGGAAATTCTGCGATAACGCTAACTTGGTAAAAAGAAACTAAGATGGGTTGTTGAAACCAACTTAGTAATTGTTTACTCACTTGGGCCGAATCCCGTACTACATCCTCCCCCTATACATACTAAGATGGGTTTTCAAAAACCAACTTTGTAAATGTTTACTCGGTTTGAATCTCGTACTGCAGCAAGGTTATGGTAACCAAGATAATGTCCGGATTTTGAGTAGGAAGTGGATATTTATTTCTTTATTTAGACTTCTGTTAGAGGAAGGAAAGCCTTCTTAAAAACCAAATGGTGAGTATAGAGCTTGAACAAAAGTGATAGTGGTTCTTTTTAGTTAAGATATTGGGGCATCTATCCTCATAAGCTGCATAAATGAAGTCTTTGCTTACTGGCTTAGCCAAAGAAACCAGCAATTCTGTTAACAGTAGTATAACCTTTTCTTACATTGATGTGAAATCTATATGGTGAAAAGAGAGCTTGAATAGAAAAAGAAATAGTGTTTATTTATTTATTTATTTTTAACTAAGGCATTGGATGTCTCTCCTCACAAGCTGCACGGATGAAGTCTTTGTTTCCTGGTTTTGCTGAAGAAACCAGAATTAAATCTTGGGTCAATAAATGGTGGTGTTTCCCCTCCCATGGGAAACATAATAAATCATTATATATATATATATATATATTTTCTTTTCAGGGAGCTTTATTAACATTCCAACAGCAGAACCACCAACCTATACATCCTGCATGACTTAGTTTTCAGGGAGATGTCTCAATCTTCTAAGTTGCATTTCCTTAATAATGATGAAAACATTTATTAAAAGAGAAAGAATGAAAGCAAAAACAAAATTTGGACATGAGAATCACTTTTTGGGTGTTGAGTGTTCACTTGATCCAAAATGAAACAAAACAAATTCTATAGCAGAATTCGTTGGAAAACTAGGATGTAAGGTGAAGAACTTGAATGAACTGAATTCTGGGTGTTGAGTGTTCACTTGATCCAAAATGAAACAAAACAAATTCTATAGCAGAATTCGTTGGAAAACTAGGATGTAAGGTGAAGAACTTGAATGAACTGAATTCTGGGTTACAAAAGAAAAAGGAGGAGAGCAAAGTCAAGAAGAAAAAGCTAAGCAAAGTGGAGAGGTTAAGAAGAGATGTTGAGGGAGACAAACAGTTTAGGGTAAGAGGAGATAGGAGGAAGGGAGGGAATTAGAGGCTTGGTGTAGGAGGGTGGAAGAATAAAGTTGTACATGAAGATATTAAGTTGGAATGTGAGGGGCTTGGGGAGTGCATGGAAAAGAGCAACGAATAAAGATGTAATTAAGAGGTGTGATCTGGATGTGGTACTAATTCAGGAATCCAAAAGAATGGATTTTGATGCTAGATGGGCAAAGAGTGTATGGAGATTGATTGGGCGGCTGCCCCATCGTGGGGGGCTTCAGGAGGGATAGTAACTTTGTGGAAAAGGGAAGTTCTTAAAGGAGTGGAGGAGTTGATTGGTAAATATTCAGTATCATTGAAGTGTAAGAAACCCATGGATGGTTTTGAGTGGGTGCTAACGAATGTTTATGGACCAAACAATTATAGAGAGAGAAGGCAATTGTGGGAGGAGTTGGTTGATGTATGGGGGCTTTAGGAGGGGCCTTGGTGTGTGGGTGGGGATTTCAATGTGGTTAGGTTTACAAAGGAAACCAACAACCCCAATAAGAGAGTAACAACAAGCATGAGGAAGTTTAATCTTTTATCGATACTTTTGAGCAGATCCCATTAGCCCTGAATACCTTCATCTAGTCCAACCTCCAATCAAACTCGATATGCTCTAAATAGGATAGGTTTCTTTTCTCAACAGACTTGGAAGAACATTGGGGAAACTTAACGCCTAGAGCACTCCTAGGATTGACATCAGATCATTGGCCCATTGTGATTTGCAGGAAAGAAAGGAGTGGTGGACCGTGGACCTGCCCCCTTTAGGTTTGAAAATATGTGGCTACTTGACCCGGGGTTTACGGAATGGGACGATATGACATTTCATAAGAAACTTCAATACCTAAAAGTTAAGATTAGGGAGTGGAACCGGTTAAAGTATAGAAGGGTAGAGGAAAGAAAAAGGTCATTGATGGACCAAATTGAGTTGTTGGACCCAAACGAAGAAAGGGGAGTTTCTGGAGAGGGAGATAAAGAGCAGAGAGGGAGGTTGAGGAGGCAATTGGGAGAGTGGTTGTATAAGGAGGAAGTAAGCTGGAGGCAGAAATCCCGTTGCAAGTGGCTGAAGGAGGATGACAGAAACACTAGTTATTTTCATTCTTTAGCAAATGGCAAGAGGAGGAAATATTCCATTTCTAGATTGGAAGTTGATGGGTCGGTCCTGACTACCCGGGATGAGATAGCAGGGGCACTTTTAGCATTTTAAGTCCATTTTCAAAAGACCTTTAAACAGGAGGGTGAGGGTAGAAGGGCTGGATTGGCCGGAAATAGGGGCAGAAGATAGGCAATGGCTGAAAAGAAGATTCGAAGTGGAAGAAATCAGGGAGGCGGTATTTTCTATGGACAGAACAAAAAGCTCCAAGCATGGATGGTTTCACGATGGCGTTTTATCAAGACTGTTGGGATGTTTTGGAAAGGGGCATAATGTTAATCTTTGATGAATTCTATAGAAGGGGTGTAATTAATCCTAGCTTGAACTCTACTTTCATTACATTAATCCCAAAGAAGAAAGATGCCTCTCAACCAAAGGATTTTAGACCAGTCAGCTTGGTAAATAACCTTTACAAGATAATTACAAAGGTGTTGTCTTTAAGGCTAAAGCAAGTTTTACCAACTATCATTGCACTAAATCAATGAGATTTTGTGAAGGGAAGACAAATCACTGATCAAATTTTAATTGCTAATGAGAGTTTGGAGAATTTCAAAACAGCCAAAAAGAAAGGGGTGGTGTGCAAGCTGGATCTAGAAAAGGCATAGATTTAGTGGATTGGTCTTTCTTGAAGGAGGTTTTGGTGAACTTTGGGTTTGGGGACAGATGGTGCAAATGGATTATGGGGTGTGTCCAGAATTATCATTACTTTGTGCTGGTAAATGGGTCAGTCGTAGACTTTTTCCCGGCTTTAAGGGGAATAAGACAAGGAGATCCACTTTCTCTGTTCCTGTTTACACTAATTGCAAACGTTTTGGGGAGATTGATTCATAGAGTAGATTCAAGGAATTTAATAAGAGGATGGAGAGTAGGAAGGGAGGAGATATCCCTTACCCATTTACAGTTTGTAGATGATACTATACTATTCTGTGAGGGTGGAAACTTGTGTTGGATTAGAAGCTTGAAATTGATGGTACAAGTGTTTGAACAGATGTCAAACTTGAAAGTGAATTTTGAGAAAAGTTGTGTAGTAGGGGTGAATTTGGAAGAAGGGGAGGTTAGGGAATGTGTAGAGACTTTGGGGTGTGTAGTGTCAAGTTGGCCTTTGAGCTATCTAGGGTTACCTTTAGGAGACAATCCTAAAAGAGAAGGCTTTTGGAACCCGGTAGTGGAAAGATTTGAGAAGAGACTCACCTCTTGGAAAAGGAACTACCTTTCTCTTGGTGGAAGGATTGCACTCATTAGAGCTACCTTAGCCAATTTACCCATTTACTTTTTGTTGGTCTTCAAGATTCTAGCAACAGTGGCTAATAGGTTAGAGAAACTAATGAGAGATTTTCTTTGGGAGCTAGGAGACAAGAAGAGGGACCATAGGGTGGGTTGGGAGATGGTGTGTAGGAGTAAGGAGCAAGGAGGGTTAGGGCTAGGGAACATTAGAAAAAGGAATAAGGCTCTGTTGGGGAGGTGGTTATGGAGGTTTTTGTTAGAGAAGAAGTGGGCTAAAATAGTGGCTAGCATTCACGGACTAGAGGGCAATGGATGTGATCCTGGAATTTTGGTTAGGACTACAAATGCTTCACCTTGGAGAGCCATCCACAATCTACTATCAGCTTTCTCCCCATTCATGAAGTATGACATAAATTTGGAAATTCCATAAAGTTTTGGGAACAAATTTGGTTAGGGAATGCCCCTCTGAAGGACCGACCAACTTCCATCTTTATATGCCCTCTTTGATCTGAAAAATGAGCATATCTCTTCCTTCCTTGTCCCATCTTCCAAGTCTGGGTTCGGTTGGAATCTGGGGTTAAGAAGGGCTGTTAGAGACTCTGACCTGAACAGCATTTCGTCTCTCCTTGGTCTCCTCGAATTTATTTTCTTGGATCCCACAAAGGAGGAAACCAGAATTTGGGCATCCACCCCTCAGGCTTGTTCTCTTCTGCTTCTTTCTTCAAAACCTTGACTGAGCCTACCAGCTCCTTGGACCCTCCTTTCCTTGTCAAAGAGATCTAGGGTAAGCCAATTCCTCCTAGGGTTGGGAGTTTTTGTTGGGAAACATTTCTGGAAATAGTCAACACTAGTGATCTGCTTCAAAAAAAGAGACCCAAGGCATGCTTATCTCCACATTGGTGTTTTTTCTGTAAAGCCGATAGGGAAACTGGTTTCTGTATGTTGGTCTCTTGCTAATATGTAAGAGTGATTTAGGAATGGGCACTTTCCCTTTTTGGTTGCAGTTGACTCCCTCCTATGAGCTTGCAAATGTTATTTTCTTCTTCCTTCTTCAGGTGGCAGTGGAAAAAAGACAGGATTATGTGGAGATGCCTAAGGGCTGCAGTATGCTGGTCTTTGTGGGAGGAAAGGAATTCAAGGATGTTTTCTGGAAAAGAGAGGAGGGCTGATGACCTGATAGACCTGATCCATTTCAGGGTAGACAGTGGCTGAAATCCTCAAAGCTATTTAGAGATTTCATTGTGGATGACTTGCTTAGAAAGTGGGGTGAGATTGGTAATTAAAATTGAACTTTGATGGGAGTAGCACAGAGAATCCGGGACCCTCAGGTATTGGGGGTGTCTTTAGGGATGAGAATGGGACTGTCTTAGCTCTGTTCTCAGGCCCAATAGGGACAGGGGCTCTCAGAGCTGAGATCTGTGCAGCTGTGGGTGTCCAAAAAGCGAAGCAGATGAATATCAGAAGACTCATAATTGAAGGGGATTCAGAGGAGGTAGTAGGGTGGCTGAAAGAAGATAAGGCTGGTCTATGGGGGTATAGAAATGAAAAGAAAAAATTTAAGTGGCTAGTCAAGGACATGGAAGTGAAGTTCAGTTGGGTGAAGAGATCTGCTAACCCATTTGCTGATGAGTTAGCAAAGAGTGGGGTGGGTAGGGAAGATTTATTTTGGGCCCAGTTGTAATTTCAGACATTGTGTGGGGCTTTGGCCTCAGTAGGGGGAGTTAAGAAATTTTATCTCCCTGCTTGTACTATATTTACAGTCTAATTAATGAAAATGCTGTTATTGATTAAAAAAAGATTCCATTTATGGTAAACATCCTGAGGTGGAATTGAACTGTACAGTGAAGGCCCAAAGACCTATTATGGAAATGTGAGAATAAATAGCTACTCCAACCTTCAACCTTCATCTGGTATGAGTTCATGTAGAAGTTCATAAACAGCTGAAACAGATTCTAATTGATCACTATATATATATATATATATATATATATATATATATATATATATATATATATGTATGTATTCTCATTCAAGCTCATAAACCTATTATTTTAGCTTCTTTACCAAAAAAATCCTAATTCTTTTAGCTTACAAGTCTATTAAACATTGGAGTTTGTTTGGAATTTTCTCCTTAATTCATATAGTAGTGCATTCTTTATTATATTTATCAGATATGCATGAATAAACCTACTATCCCTCATATTTGGCTGTTGTGGCATATTGCTTACTGTAAGTAATTTCTTAAGGGAAACACTGATTCTATCTGTAACTTGAGCTCAATCTTAAACCATTGAAAGGTTCAGTTATTCTATCTCATACATCTTATTCCTTTATGTCTCTACATTGTATATCATCTAAGTTCCTATTATATTACTATATTTATATGATTATCTCCACCTGAACACCCATATCCTACTTGTTGATTTCATAGCTACTGTTGCAGCCTATTTTCCAGTGTTTTAAGAGGTGCGCTTTGGTGTGCCTAGGTTCATGGGTAAGGCTCATTTTGTAGGATATACCTCACTTCAATCCAAGTGTAGACTGACCCAAAGCTTGCTTTTGTTAAAATCGATTTCAAAATTTCTTAGAGATTTTCCAACTCTACTCTGGCATAGTGAACTTTTAGCAGAAGCTAAAGAAAAATAAAATGTATGTGATCCTAGAAAAGGAGACTCTGTTGTGGTGGATGATCCTTCATTTATAGATCATATCTTCACAAAGCACACTGTCATTTCTTGCAAGTTGCAATCACCCTTTGGGGGGTTACTCCAAGTCAAACTTTTTTAATAGGTGAAGTGTTATCTTAATGTTAAGTGAAAAACTTGTTTTGGATTCAGAAATTTGCAACTTCCATTAGTAACAGACTCATGAAGGATGGAGCACCAAAGAATGAGCTATTCCTCTTTCTTCATTACCAAGTTGATGGCTATTTTGTACATTTTGTATAGATTCATGCTTTGAGGGTTATGGGTAGCCTTGGGCACAGAGTAGTGAGCTTTGTATTTATCACTATTTTTCTCTGGAAGCTTTATATTCATTAATATTTCATATAATACAATGCATACACAATTCTTAATAAATGAAAAATTTTCTTCCCCCTTTTCTCCATGTTGAAAAAGTGTCTTAGTTCCAGATAAGTGCTTAACATTCTTCAACTGCTTATCATTCAGGTAGCTGCTGGAGGTACTCATTCTGTTGTGCTTACCCGTGAAGGACATGTATGGACATGGGGCCAACCATGGCCTCCTGGAGATATGTATGTTTTTTGAGCAGCTGGCTTTTGTTAGTTTTTGCTTGTGTCTGACTATGGAGCTGATACGATAGGAATATTTTGATTCATTTTGTATGCTAATGAATGAAGCTGTTTATTTGTCACAGAAAACAGATATCCACTCCAGTACGAGTACAAGGGCTTGAAAAGGTGAGGCTTATTGCAGTGGGTGCATTTCATAATTTGGCTTTAGTAGAAGAAGGAACATTGTGGGCATGGGGCAACAATGAATATGGGCAACTTGGAACTGGGGACACACAACCAAGATCACAACCTATCTCTGTTCAGGGACTGTCTGGTCTTACTTTGGTTTGTCTCGATCTTATGCTTCATCTTTCTCTTTCCTCTTTTATTTTCTATTGAGTATTCTTAGCTTTTATGTTGTGTGTTGTGTTGATCACATGTTTATCCTTCCAGCTTACATCAGCTCCATACTCCACCTTGTATTGGTTTCCCAATTATTGTTGGTCATGGGTAGTAGTAAGAAATGATTTAAGCATTAATAACTTAACAGTGGATATAACTTTAAATAGAATGGATTGGTGAGGCAGGTTCATGTAGCCAACCACATATAGTTGGGTTAAGGTGTGGATGATGCTGATCGTGAATTTTAATTTGTTAACATAAAACCTGCATATGGACAGGGGCTTCATTTGAGTGCATGGCAAGGTCCTTTGGGCCAAAATTTATTTCAGAAATTTCTTATAGATATAACTATGCATGTGGGGTGGATGAAGTTAAGAGAATAACTGAATAATAACCTTTAAAAGAAACATCCTAATGGTTTCAAAGTGGTTAAGATGAGTCTAGTGTTGAGATGTGGTGATTAATGGTGTTGGGTGCAATGTTTTAGAAGTGCTTTCTAAGCTAACAGGTGGAGCTCATTTTATGGAGTCTGCCTTACCTGGATTCTTGTTATGTGTTTTGTTGAATTAACCTTGAATTTGATATTTGATTCAGTAATCAACTATATTGTATATTGTAGTTCTCATTTTTAAAGTTTAAATGGTTCAACCTCTATGTAGGATTTGAACCTATAAGGCACCTTGGTGTTAATAACATGATGCTCTAATAAATTGAACTTAGGCTTTTCGAAATGTTTTATTTCTTTCAGAATTTAGAGTTGTATTCTCCTATATATTAACCCTTTTTTCCAAGTGGTATTTCATTTAATTTGGGTGTGCACATACCTTTCACCCTGTGCTTCAGGCCATAGGAACCCCTTGCACTTTGGTTGTGCTTTTCACTTTTGAGACACTGATGGGAAGTTACTTTTTGTTTGTTTCAAGTGGTAAATACAACTACCCAAGGTCTTACATGAATTCTTATTTCTGGATTTATGTCAAAGTTAAAGAATTTTGTCTAATGAGTACCTAAATCAATTATGGATATGCCATTAAAAATTATATAGGGGCTATTGCTTGGTGTAATGATAAAAAAATCTCAGGCTGACAAGTGTGAGAATTTGAGTTCAAGTCTGAGAGTGGCTACTATGTGCCAAAATTGCCATAGGTTAAGTTCATATCCAGTCCACCCCTCCAAGATCCCAAAAGGATGGGACCAATATTGGGTCATGGCCCTTTCATTGAAAAATTATATGAAGTCCTAAAAAAATTTAGGGTAAATTACAGATAGCTACCCTGTACTTTGGGGTAGTGACAGATAGGTACCCTGAACTTTCAATTGCAACACTTGAGTACCCTGAACTCTCAAAATAGACACTTGGGTCCATCCGTTAGTATTCCATTAGTTAAACATTACATAATGTAAAAAAATACCCTTCTCGTGTATTTTTAAGATCATTCAGCAGAGTAAAATCATCAACAAAGAATGCCATCGTCAGAAAATTTGAATCTGATATTTGCTATTCATGTGAGAACATCATCATTGGGAGACGTTTGGTTGCCTGAGAATGATCTCACAAATGCACGAGAAGGGTATTTTTGGCATTATGTAATGTTTGACTGACGGAATACTAACGGATGGACCCAAGTGTTTATTTTTGAGAGTTCAGGGTATTCAAGTGTTGCAATTGAAAGTTCAGGATACATATTTGTCACTACCCCCAAAGTACAGGGTACCTATATGTAATTTACTGAAAAATTTATTGCTACTTCTATCTGTAGCAATGTGTATGAAATTAATTGAAATGAAAGAAGACATTAGCTCCACTCCAATTGATAGGTTCTGTTCACTATTTTGAAAACCAGATTGGATGCTGAACAAGAAAAGCCTAGTTCAAGGTTCCATTAGTTCAATTTCTGTAGTAAATAAATTCAATTAAAAGTATTGAATAAGAAACATACAAAAGTACTGGTTCATGTTCCACTCCCAATTTAACCTCATTTCTACCAGGTTTGACACAACTGTTTTTTATCATATTCCAAGTCATATTTGGTAACTGGATAAACCCAGTTCAAGCAGCCAGTCGGATCTAGTTTTTCAAAATATTGGCTGTTCCATGTATGGATGTTATTTGGTCTGAGTTCCTTGGGTGCCTTCACAGCTTGGTTGACAACTGCTGAAGATTTGACACCCCCAAAAAACTGGATAATGGGAAAGAAAAATCCATTTATGGCTTCTCTCTTTTATTTTTGATCAATAACAGAAACTTTTATTAAGAGGAATAGAAGAGAGAAAGATACAACAGGAAGGGAGGGGTAAAATCTCTTAACCCTCCCTAAAAGTAGAGATCAAAGTACAACAATGCCCAAAAGAAATTAGTTCTTCCCACCCCTTGTTTGGCCAAAGAGTCTGCTAGAGAATTAGCACTCCTCTTGGACCACTGAACCTGAATTTGCATTTTTTGAGTTAGCTGGTTACTTTTCTTTTTTTCATTTGAGAACTTCCACAGACTGAAATCTTCCTTCTGTAGCCAACTAACAGCCAGCCTAGAGTCACCTTCCACCAGCAGTTTTCTAATATTCAGATGCTGGGCTCTCTCTTTTAATCCCTTCCAGAACTGCCAAAGTTTCAGCTCTCAGAGAATTCCCCCAACCTATAGGGCCTGAAGACATGGCAATAATTCAACCTTCTTCATCCCTAAACACTCCACTTATACCTGAAGGGCCTGGGTTTCCTTCTCTGCTGCCATCAAAGTTCAATTTAGTGAACTCTAAAGTTGGAGGAGTCCAAGTTGGAATAGGGGAAGTATTCAAGGGAGCAGACCAAGCTACTTCTTTCCAATTTCTAATGATATCTCCTGTTTAATAACCTTCAAAGAGCTTCATAGTCTTGACCCAATGAACCACCCTAACATAGATTAATTCAATGATGGCTTCCTTGTTTTTTTCTTTTTCGTGGAAGGTTCTTTGATTTCTTTCCTCCCACACTGTCCAGAATACAGCTGCTATTACACATCTCCACAAAGTTTTACCTCTCTTTTTTAAATCCCTCACTGAAGTAGAGTTAAACAAGCTCTGCACACTTGGAGGGGAGGGCCACCTGCAACCAAAAAGAGAAAAAAAACAACACCAGATTTCTGATACGAAAGGACAGGAAACTAGTAAGTGATAGCAGCTCTCACCATTCTCCTTACATAAGATGCACCAGTGCGGGGATAAACACCAATTAGGCCTTTTCTTTTGAAGTAAGTCACAAGTGTTACACTTTTCTAGGATAGCTTTCCAGCAGAAAGCACCTACTTTGGGAGGAATTGGTCTACCCCATAATGCTTAAAATATCTTAATAGAAAAGTCAGAGTGATAGGTATTAATTATGAAATATGTGTTCCATTTGGGCATTCACTGGCATCTTAGATGGTTCCCAAGGTGCTAAGAACAACAAAGTGGTCTTGAAACCATGGCAAAGATGAAGATAGCAAAAGCTTCTACTACAAAATTATGAATTGGTTTTGCTTTTATCTCATGCCTTAATTTCCTATAATCAATGGATCTTCCCTGTATTGCTAATTTTAAATGTTTACCTTGGTTCTCTCTTTGTTAGCATTGTTGCATGGAGTCAATAATGATTTCAATCAATATGTCTGCAGGTTGATATTGCTGCAGGAGGATGGCATTCTACTGCATTGACAGATGAAGGAGAGGTATTGTTTTTCACTTGCTAATTTTATTGCCCTTCTATTAGATGTTTTTTTCTCATCAAGTAAAGAATTAATATATGTAGTTGTTATAAAACATTGAATAATACCTTTGTGGGATAAAAGAGAGGGCAGATAATGTTTATAGTTTGGTCTAACTCAACTAATACTTCATTTTCTTTTAGACACTGGAGCATAGGCGACTATCTCCAGTTGTGTCAAACTTAAGAATTTCCTTCTTTGAGCTTCAGTTATGCATATAGTTCAGCTAACATAAGCACTAGCATGCAAACATTAAGCTCTTACTAACAAGTAACAAATAAACAATTATGAGCTATAGACACATTTATAGAGGGGAGATCCTATAGTTTTATCGGAATAATAAAATTCTCTAGGTGTGATTAGCAGTCTTATACCATGCATATAGACTTACATTCCATGTTCATTTTCTCTTTATACTTGAAGGATGATAATATTCTCTTCCATACTTATAATTCTTTCCCATGATTGTTGGTAGAACCATGTGTAAATTTGACATAAGAGAAGATGGTTCCTTCATAAAGGCCTATATAGGGTAAGAACATATGGGTATATGTTCAAAATGATATTTTTGATAATTGTTGGGAGGTTCTATGTTTTTACTTGTGGATATGCTTTTTCTTGTTATGAGTTCTGAGGTCTTTTTTTTTGGGAAGTTTCCCAATTAGTACCTTGTACTTTGGGCCTAGTGCCACTTTGGTCTCTGAACTTTAAAATGCAACAATTCAGTACCTGAACTTTCAAAATGTGTCAATCCAGTACCTGTCATTAACCAATCCATTAACCAGCCATTAGGTGACATTTGAAAAGACACAGATGCCCTTTGAGTGTCATCTAATTTTCTCTATCAACCATCCATATGTTGATAAAAAATGAACAGTCTCAAATCCTTGCCTCTTCTATTCAAGAAAGTTGGGGCTATATCTCAGTGGGTATTCTGGCGTCACCAACTTTCTTGAACAGAAGAGGCAAGGATTTGGACTGTTCATTTTTTGTCAACGTTTGGATGGTTGATAAAGAGAATTAAATGACACTTGAAGGGTATTTGTGTCTTTGCAAATGACACTTAACGGCTGGTTAATGGCAGGTACTAGATTGGCACGTTTTGAAAGTTTGGATACTAAATTGTCGTGTTTTAAAATTCAGGGACCAAAATGGCACTAGACCCAAAGTACAGGATACTAATCTGGAATTTTCCCTTTTTTTTTCTTTTTACCTTTTTCTGATTTTATCAATAACATCTCTTTGATCTTGTTACTGATGAAAAAGAATCATTGGCATCACCGTGCTTTTCTTCAAGATTCAAATGCATAGAGTGCAATATTTTCTAGGTATAATGGTTCGCCATCATTTCTTTTCTTTAGAAGTGAAGATTGCAAAATGATTTGGGATCTTAGCTATGTTTTGGATAATGTTAGGATTTAGGAACCATGTAAACAAACAAAATAGGGTAAATCACTAATGCTCACTGGGTACATCATAACAACCTTCAGATGATTAGGAAAGCATCAGTTTCCAACTTTCTGTGGCACTAAAAGCTGGTTAAGCATGATGATTAGTGGGTCAGTAAAGTGGTTTAAGATGGGTTTTGAGCTTAAGGTGGGCTATTACAATCCAACTGCTTTTGCGATTTTAGCAGGCTGGCATTTACAGAAATATGGACAAAGAATGAATATTTTTCATGCTCTTGGTGGAATTTAAGAAATAACAAAATGTACTTTGTTTCTTGCATTGCAGGTATATGGTTGGGGAAGGGGTGAGCATGGTAGACTTGGATTTGGAGATGACAAGAGCAGTAAAATGGTGCCCCAGAAGGTCCAACTCCTTGTTGGGGAGGATATAGTGCAGGTAATTTTTATGAGCTAACCATGCTAATTGTCTCATTAACCATAGTTAATTTATCACCATATTGGTGTACCTTAGTGCCATTGTCACCAAATATCTTGGTCAGGTACCAACCTGCTTGGATAAATGAGAAACGGGGAATATTGGAAAAACATTCATACTTCCATTTCCTGGTATCATCCATGGCCATTTGAATTTACCTCTCCTAATTATATAATCAGGTGTCATGTGGAGGAACACATTCAGTTGCATTGACACGTGATGGACGTATGTTTTCTGTAAGTACCCTAAAATTTATATAGAGCCATTTTGCGATGGTTGTTATGGACTTTAAAGGAGCTTACCTAGAGGAGTACAGAGTAGAAGATACTTTCCTGGATGGGTTCACTGGATTCATAGAGGCAAGGAGACATGCCTTGTCCCTTGTGCACAGAGGCAGGGGTTTACTGCTAGAACTAAAAGATCATGATCATCTTATGTTGAATTTTGCCCTAGGCAATCTCTGTGCTGAAGATGCACCCAGTTTATACATATCAAGCTAGCTTCGTTTGGTTTCCATTTTTGGAGTCTCTCTCTCTCTCTTGATAAATAACATGGTAATGGCAGTTTGGGCGTGGAGATCATGGACGCCTCGGATACGGGAGGAAAGTAACTACCGGTCACCCGATGGAAGTGCCAATAAACCTCCCACCCCCAAAGCATGGTACTGATGGACGTTGGTGTGCAAAGCTTGTTGCTTGCGGTGGACGCCATACTTTAGCAATAGCCACATGGCAGGCAGCCTGATGTATCACAATAGATGCTGTGAATGATGTCAATTGTCAAGGCTTCAAGAGTACAGTACACAGTCAAGTCAAGGCTTCAAGAGTACACCACCAACTAGGAAATAGATGCTGTCTTTTGGAGGCTTGTTTGGAGAACACTACAGTCAAGTTGTAAGAAGCAGCCTAAATTTGTAAACACAAGGGACCGGTTAATATATTTACATGGATATATGTTTTTTGCCAGGAGGCTTGAATATAATCTATAAATTGAGATGGTGGGAACCAATGTTCAAAAAACCAATTCAGAATTAATCCGTTTTGATCAAATGGGTCATGTGATAAATTTAACTATAAAAACATAAAATTATAAAAAATTTAAAATATGTAAAGAAAATTATATAAATTCTTTAATATAATATATTCATTATATTAAATAAAAATTAATGTGACAAATGAGAATTATTATTATTATTGATGATGAACCAATGATTAAACTACATTCTAGATACAAAATTGTGAAATTTCAAACCCAGTTGCAAAGCTTGCTCCTTGTGGCTGACATCATTCTCAAGCAAATAACACTGGACTACTGAATCAGAACAGTTGTGAAGGGTATAAAATTGTCCAACAACCTATATTTTATGTGCTGGTAAACAAATTGGAATGGAACAAATCACACCACATTCTATAACACAAATTGGTGGAAACTCAAACAGAGATCGAATTAAACCGGTTGTGGGTCAACACTTCCCTTGCTCGTGCGCTTCTGTGCTGCAAACGCTGGTGTAGTGCCTCCGACATCTGGTTGAAGAATTCAGCATCCCATCTGTTAATTAACAAGGGATCTTCTGCGTAACAGATGTATATGGACGTAACAGCGCTTTCTACCACCACCATTGCCAACCCCACCTGGAAATTAAAAGAAAATGGTGTTTATATTTGTTGTATCAGATTCTGTGGCCAATCAATATATATCAAAACAATAGGAATGAATGTAAAGCTAAGCTAACATTCCAAATAGTTAAATACGCGATCAATACTTAATTATCACTTCATTGCACATAGCAGACAATGCTTGTTCAATCACCCCCAAGTGAGAGATGGCCTTAAACCATTAGGAGACTTCTGCAGCAAGGATCTGGATAGATTGATGAATACAAGGTTAATCAAAGAGAGGCTTTATCAGTCTTGATTGGTGGAGATCAAAATGGCAATTCAAATAGTTGTACAGCAGGGAGATTGGCAATACTATTTTTCATGGAGGCACACCCTGAATCATTTCTGAAAATGGTACATGTTTCAAAAGACAACATCCCCATTTTGATTCAGGTGATGACAAACTTTGGTTCTTTTCACTATGGGCGTGCCCAGTTTATCAAAATAAATGGTGTAGACCCATCCCGAGCAGGAAAATTTAAGTGTTTCTTCAAGGATAAAATGGTTTGAGGATCTTCTCAACTAGGGGTTTGTTGAAAAAAAAAAAAAAATCAACTAGAACATTTGATAGAATAAATGGAATCATTAAGGATTTTAGGTCCATGTATAAAGACCATGGTATAGGAATTTTCTGCTCATCAGAGTCAAGATTCTAGCAGTGAAGTCTCAATACCTGGTTCCAAGGGTGCTAAATTTTAAGATATTCCAAATTCTAGTGTAAATATCATATTCAATACTATGTCCAGTCATGCCATTGCTGTATTCAAGGTTCAAAGTATCGTTACGTATCGGCTGATACGTATCATTCCGGGACCCTTCCGATATGCCCCTGCAGTGGGTGTATTGGGGGTCTGACCGGTTCAGGGGATGGAGGGGTCCTAGACCAGCTCCCCTGAACCAGTTTTGAAAAAAAAAATAAAAAAACAAGTATCGAAATGCCCAATACGCCCCTACCGGCGTATCAGGCGTACCGATATTTTGAACCTTGGCTGTATTTGGGTAACATAGCACCCAATTGTTAAATCTTAATCAAAAGATTTTAGTCCAAGGATTGTGCTTGATGTCCACCTGTTGATGGCTTGGCAATCCTTAAGGTTGTGTTTGGTTTGAAAGAAAAGGTAGGGGAAGGTAGGGGTGAGTCCTATACTATTTTATAGGTTTCCCTACCTTTTCTTTCAAACCAAACAGAGCCTAAAAGAAACCTTCAATTCATACAATCACTGCCACATGACATCTCGTACAACCAGATAGTGAGGATGATGCCCAGAGATTCAAGTACATTTCAAAGTCAAACATAATTGACACCCTCAAGATTAATTATGTACCGTCAGAAAGGCTACCTTTACTTTTCTTCAGCCAAGCATTCTCATGAGATATCAAATGGATCTTAATACAGTGATCATGGTGTGGTATAAAGACACTTCAGTAAGTTATTAGTTTAAATTTAAGCATGTAATCTAGAATTAATAGGTAACATTTAAAGCAGGTTGTTACAAGTAGCATAAAAGTTCCATTTTTATTAGAATAAGAGTTGAATGCAATCCAAGACGGGGGATGAAAAGTTTGAGTACTTACCAAGATCATCCCCATCAGCATAGCAGTAGACCCAACCATAATAACTCTGTCACTTGCTTTGAACCATGCCCAAGTTCCTGAACATGTTCCAGTAACAAGCCCACCCAGGATTGTGCCCATTAGTAGAACAGCTCCTGAACAATCATAGGCAATAAGTGCCTCAACACCAGTTGACTGGAATAACTCCCAGGCATCCCTTGCTGAACGATTAAAGCTTTTACCATAAACTGCTATCTGGAGAGGTAAAGATAATAGAAGATTTCAGACCATGCTATTGACCATACAGCATAATAGCATAGGAATTGGTAATGTCTGGTCCTATAGAAACTAAACACAGTAACTTCTCAACAAGGGTTAAGTTCTAGCAAAGAGGCATCCATGGGAAGAATATGTTGTCCTTACTACCAGATATCTTAGTAGTTACTCAATTTCATCTCACTTTTAAAATTTATAGTTCATAAGAATGTCTGATCACTTCAATTATCAAAAAAAAAAAAAGAATGTCTGATCACTTGATCATAATAGCACAAAAGCCAAAAGATCAGTCACAATTCTGGGTTAGAGTATGGATGTAATTTTTACATAAAGATATCATACACTGACAGACAAGATTCATTGCAGTTTTTATCCAAAAAGATGCATATTATTGTCCATATGCCAGAATATCAACCACAAGTTGTATACAAATTAGACCTACACTGATTCCTTCGACAATCTTGTTGTACACCATTTTTTATTACTGAAGCAAATGTTGCTGTTACCTACCAAAAATGAATAAATAAACAAACAAAATAGAAATTTTATTAGCATCTTGAAAGGTAACTTAAAGATAAGATCAGACAGCCTACCTGGACATAGGCATACTTATTGAAAAAACGAACTAGTGTCTCAACAAGATGGAACAAGAAATCTACACAGCAAAGCAAGCACTCGTTATTGCCAATCTTTGACCGGAATCCCCTGATCTGGAACATTTTAAGACATAATTCAGCAGGTCAAACCATAGAAGGTGATAGCTAGGATAATGATGACCACCATTGACAAAAATATGTTTTCAACAGCAATCATGAAGAAAGCCAGATAACTAAAAATGCTCCGGTTTCAAATCTACCTCCCACCGCAATGTCCGAATAGCTGCTGTAAATAGTGATCCATAGCAAATGCTGCCAAATGAAGTCGTAACAGCATATCTTAAAGATTTTGTCAATGGTTTGGGAGGCATAGATGCTGCTTCTCGGCCACCATGGATGAGAACAAGAAAAACCATTCCAGAGACAATAACATGAACTGTATTACAAAGGACAGCACCTGTCCAAAATAAACTCACAGAAAGCACCTGTTCGTACAAATAACAACATTTATTTGCATTAGTGATTGATCATGAGTACTAAATTGCCAGTATTATTCCAATAACATTAGATGGAATGTAGAGCAAACTTGCCAGCTCACCACAAGAAGCCACCAGCGCCCACCATCACCCATGCTTGAAGCGACAACACCAGCTGCTCCAAAAGACCATATCACCATCCATAATAGCATGATTACTGTAAATGCATAGGCTACTCTCATAACTTCAGGAAGGCTCCATACCATTTTGACAGCCTTTTGCAACACCAGCATGGAGAAAGGAAGTCTATGGAAGAATAATAGAAAGTCAGAGGGAAAACTGCTAATAAGTTATTCTACCAAGCCTTTATTTAACAAGTTTGAACAATAAGAAAAAGGCTCTGTAACAACTGCCCTTCTAGAATATGTTTTCTTAAATACATCAAGGAATAATGAGATTGCTAGGATGAGGGATGTGAAGTATGCATCATCCAATTGTGTGACTAAAAGCTACACAAATGCATCTATAAATAATTTATTTTATATTGATCAAAAATAAATAAATAATTTATTTTATTTGGTTTTAATGGGCCAATACAAATACAGATTATAGAGTGCACATACAAGATATAAAGTTTTTGAATTTATTGATAAAATATTGAGGTGCAAGAGATTTGTTGCATCAATAGAGTCATGATAGACATAAGTACTATCAAAATTTGCTGCTAGTATCATCTTCGGATTAAGAAGAACTGCATGCAATTTCAGCCATCTCAGTTAC
This sequence comes from Nelumbo nucifera, assembly GCF_055504915.1. Taxonomy (NCBI): domain Eukaryota; kingdom Viridiplantae; phylum Streptophyta; class Magnoliopsida; order Proteales; family Nelumbonaceae; genus Nelumbo; species Nelumbo nucifera. Next base: position 25,581,639 of record NC_142652.1, on the reverse strand, counting down.
GGAGATTCTTCTTATAAAAATACAGAACATTGGGATTCTACTGTTGAAGTACTTAAATTTTAGACAGTGGAGAGATACCATGTTTTGATGTGGAAAATTGTGTCACTTAGTTCTCTAAACAACTTAACTATTGATTTGTGCCCTAAATAAAAAGGATTATCTTAATTGAGTCTCTCCTGCATTTTACACACTTGTTAATGTGAATGTTGAACCATTACATAATTTCTTTCCAGTTTAAAAATGTCAGCGGTCCTTATTTTTCTCAATTTTCTATATGTTCTCCATTTGCATTAACCTTTAATCAGATGAAGTCTCATGAGGCTTAAGCCTCAGAATGTGCTATATCCATTCTATGAATATAGCATCAGATGATGCTATTTCTATTCTTGAAAAGTATGCACATCCCGTTTACAAGTTAAGCCATTTGATAACCTTGACAGTGCATATACTAATGATAAGTTGATAAATTGGAAAAACAATAAGATCACTCTGGCTCCAGTAACTAATTTCTTAGAGAATAACACAATTAAAGCCTCAGACTTAACTGTGGAATGAGCTACCACCATGTCAAACTTTTATTCAACTGTTCACTATACTGGGTTCAGCAAGTTTGTAGAGCTTGCGAATTCAACATATGTTGTCCATGTCTAAAAATCATGCAAGCACAAAAAATTGAAAAAAAAAGAGATATTTCCTACCAATCAAACTACCATTGCCAGAACCAACTAAAGATTTCATTGAAATGTAAATAGATTAAACCTTAAAATCGTACCTATCTATAACTGAAACTACATACAAAAACTGCAAACCCGCGCCAATAGCAAACGCAATACCCCAGAAAATCTGTTCACCCCAGAAGCACAGAACACTTATCACAGCTAGATAAGTAGTCAAGATGTGTACCGAGACCTTCATCATCTGATTCGCCCGGGACCCGAGTAATGACAGCCAAACCCATCCAAGAACAGTACCAACTCCGCCGGCCACAGCATACAAGGGCCAGTATGTCTCGGTCAATCCGGCCTGATTTTCAAGTATCCTGTTTGTATACCTGTCAATGTTAAGCCTATCTGCTTTCTTAAACCTATTGATCCCAAGAACCGAAAGAACGAATGCCAGCCCAATCAAATGCACAGTGAATATTCCCAACCAGAAAACATCCCTCCAATGCCTCGACGGTTCAGGAGTTCTCGCAGGGGACATCGTTTGGCTTCCATCATCACTAATCGGACTTCGCCCACCATTCTGAAAGTAAAATGAATGCTTCACGGTAACTACTATTGTTCTACAAAACTTCTTGTTCGGAAGCTTAAATTTTTATCAGAAAAATTTAAGAAAAATCAGTTTTACTATTTTTTTGAAGTTCGTTTGAAGATGGGTGAGTCGTCAAGAAGAGAGAATATTGTTATTTGAAAAGGCAGCTGAAGAGTCAAGAGAAGGGAACATGGGAAAAGATTACCTGCTGAGTGGTGGCGATGGAAGCGAAATCAGCGTCGGAGGAGGAGGAACTTCGAGCGTCACTCATGGCGTGTCTGATCGAGCGCACCTTAGTTTGGGTGAGAGAGGCATGGCTGGATGGATCGGTCTGGATTTCCTCAATGGGCTTTTTGTGGGTTGCAGAGAGAGAGAGAGAGAGAGACGTGAGGAGCAAGGCTAAGACAGACTGCAGGAGAGAGGAGAGTCAATGGGGTGTTTAACGTGACTGCAACTATTAACTAATACAGCATTTTTCGTAGAAGGAAATCTGAATGTTCTGTTACTCCTTCAAACGCCTAAGAAGGATTTGTGATTCATGAGAGAGAGAGAGAGAGAGAGAGAGAGAGAGAGAGAGAGGAAACAAAAGCCAAAAAAGAAATAAAAAAAACGTGAAATTTTTAACTAAGGAAAGCCGGCAAAGGCAGGCCAATTTGTGGTTTTTTTGTACAGAAAAATGTGATTTTGGAAACGAGAGAGTTTGCTGCGGGGCCTGCTTGCATTTATACTGTCATCTTATCCTGTATTACTTCTCTCTTTCCACCCTCTTTTCTCTCTCTCTCTCTCTCTCATTCTTCAGAGTTGGTTATTCCCTTCACTAAACGGGTTTTGATTTTTACCCGGTTTTAAACTCAATCAATTATATTCTTTTCTGTTTTCTATTAACCCGGATAAGATTCCACGGATCTGGGTAGAGGCCCATTCCTGAATGGGTAGATTCCACTCTAGGCTGACGCGACACGCGAGTAACAGTGGCTCCAACTTTCATGTGGTCAGACTTCAATAAAATGGACAATCTAGAAACCACTTTTGACACGTGGCATCCATGCAGGATTAACGGTCTACATTTTGTATAAAAAGGATTCCCATAACTTGTCACCTAGAGCACATTCAGAAGTCGGAGGATCCAGTTGCAGAGCAACCGGTGCCCGGCACCCACCTAAAACGGTTCACCCAAAAGAAATTGAAGCCTTGAATTCTCTTCCGCGGTCCAATATTTGGATCGGATCTCAGCTTTCTCTTTTCAAGAGATGAACAACGTTAAACTGTAGAATGTAGATGAAAATCAATTGCATAGTTGTGCACGTGATGTGACGTAGGTGTAGACTTTGATTTGGACACCCCATCAGCCGGGTCGATCCACCGGGGCCCAAGCCCAACCAACAGATATCCTCTTCATCCTCGTGAACGCCGCTCTCATTCAAAATCCCCATTCCATTGCTTGCATGAACATGCAGTTAGTTAGGTCTGCTTTTATGGTCGGTCACAATCTTCGACAAGGGACCCGTGCATGTAATCCGACCTCTTTTATTAGCCATACCCGTTCGGATTCCGGGTAAGGATCTGGTCCGGATAACACTGAGGTCCTTTTTTATCATTGTTACAGTAAATTATGATGAATGATTACTTATTTCTAAAGCATGGTAGCGTCTTGAATCGTCAAAGTCAGCATGGCTGATGGCTTGGCGATTGACGTTTCCATGGTCTTCTGATCTCCCTTCTACGACTTCTCTCTAAGAATGTTAAATCTCTTGGAAGCTTCCATGAGCGTTACTATCAAGAAATAATTTGTTTTCCTCTGCATTGAATCAAAGTTCGCCATGTTCTCATTATTTTATGACTTTGTAATCTTGACTGAGAGATCCCTTTGATTTTTAAGTAGAACCCACGTTTGAAAATTTAAATCCAAACCAAAAGTGGTAGAGAGAATTTTTTTTTTTCTTTGAGTGCTTATCTTTCATTTGAATGACATCTAATGCAAATGAATTGGTCTTATCATTCTACTGTGTCTAGCTAGATTCATTCTCTTGGGTGGGGCCAATTAAATGATGTCCCTGATCCTAACGTTTTATTTATTTATTTATTTTTTTCTGGATACATCAAAACTGGAAATTTTGCTTCAGCTGATTGCTAATCCTATTGCAATGACTTGTGGAGGAACCACGCAATCACACCAACCCATCAACCTTTTAGGTTGTGATAAGCATTTACTTACACAGTCCAAATCAGTTTTTGCGTTGTGGGTGTGGTGAGGTGGGATCTTCTGCCAACAAAACACGTCCCAATCCTCCGTCAACTTGATTTAACACCGTACATCATGAGACTGTGACCTGTCATGTATGAGATATACAGTGTAAGATCATGTTGGTAGAGGTTTGGGACGTGCAGGTGACCCGGATTTAGATGTGGTGTCCTGTGGGTACGGTTGTGAGTAGGAGATACAGACCGTCAGTTCTATGCAATAAGTTTTATTAATTTTAAAAATTCCTCAATATTATTAATTTAATAAAAAGAAAAAAAGAATTCTAATTTGTCACTTGGCAAGTGGTCCGAATGAAATTTATATAATGTGTGGGATAGCCGGATCTGTCATATGTCATATGAAGGCCATTATCCAACGTTGATCCCAACTTTACGAGGTTTTAACAGGGATGAACTGGATATAGACCTAACCTTTTGGCATGTAGTGGAGAGGGTGAAGACAAAGCTAGATCTCACATCCATGAGAGCAGAGAGACAAGGGTTAGATGATGATAGCAGACCTAACCTTGTGTGTATCTTGATAATTGTATTTTTTCTGTTTATGGGATGCCTTTTAGTTACAGCTTTTTGAGAAAAATGCTTTTAAGCTTTAAATCTCTCTCTCTCTTGGCAAAAAGAAAATTCCATCTATTACTATATTATATACTTATATGAGGTAATGAGGGTAGAGGTGTAAATCTGGTTGTGTTGCCTGTAGCTTGGCATGTTGGTTCATGCCATGCCGGGCATAGGGTTTTAGGTCTGCGGGCTAAACCGGTATGATACGACCAAGCAGGTCATGCCGCCTGCAACCCATATATATTATTTATATATAATATATAATATATTATATATTTATTTACATATTTTATATATTTATATATTATATAAATTATAATTATATAATAATATATAGTATATAATATATTAATAAAATAAACATTTGCTTTCAATTTTATTATACTAATTTATTTAATTATTGCCTATATAAGCAATTGTATACATCAAACTTCATATGAAATTAAAATTGTAAGCTTTTTTTTTCAAGATTTTTAAATAAATAGGCAAAAATAGCTTTGGCCTGGCTTGGGCCAAGCCAAGCCAGGCCAGGCCAGCCCATGGCATAGCATGGGCCCGCACGGGCTTGGGCCGTGGATCGTGCCAGGTCAACCCCCAAACTTTTCACTGGGGAGGGTGGCACGACCCACTTTACACCTCTATATGGGGGTGTTTTTTTTTTGGATATTGAGAGGGGAAAAGTTGGTCAATGGGATTTTGATTCCCATTGACAAAGAATCTCATGTTCTTTTTTTCGATTTATATAGGGACCAAGGAAAGTGATACCCATCTCCTAGGTGGGTAAATAACTTTCCAACTTGGCAGGTAAGTGATACTCATCTCCTAGGTGGGTAAATAACTTCCCCACTTGGGAGGGAAAGTTGCCAACACTTAAACGGGACCAAAAAATAGAGGTGTAAAACGGGTCATGTCAGGCCTGCCTGTGGCCTGTGCAAAGTACAGGCCATGCTAGGCTGGGCCACAGGCCGAGCCTTAGGCGTGGACCAAACTGGGCCAGATTGTTTTTATTTTTTTTTTACATTTTTTATTTCTTTGCTAAGTAAAACTAAAATATTTAACTTTCCTTTGGGAACTATTTGAAAAATAAGAAATCTAACAAAGAAATAAAAAAAAATACTTGAGCAAATAAGAAGTCAAAGAGACAAAGACTCAAAGTGAATAATAAATTGGAAGAAAAATAGGAATTTTATTTCATTTAAATTTGAATGATACAAAGCATACAATGATTGGATAAATGAAATATGGAAATTGGAAAATGGAATAAATTAATAAAATATAAAAAATACAATATAGTTACAAATTGAAAATAAAAAATATGTTATTAAAAATATCAAATAAATTAAATAAAATTAAAACAAAATTTATAATAATTTGAAAAAAATGTTATACAACTATTGAGTATACAAAAAATATTGACTTCATCATCTTTTCCTATTGTTCTTGACTTTGATCATTGTAGGAATTGAAAATGGTGGAGAATAGGGCTATTTATAGGAATTGTTGAATTTGTGTGATGAGAATGATGGAGGATAGGACTATTTATAGGAATTGAAAATAATTAAATTGCCCAAATACCCTAAAAACATACAATTTTTAGTTGTTGGGAGGGGTAGTTTGGTTATTATAAAGTTATTTATCACTTTAAACAAAATGCCCCCAAACTAGCTGTTATATAGTTGTTGGAGTCATTTGTGTCATTATTTCTCCCCCTATATAGTTGTTTATATACATAAATACCCTCTATATAGTTGTTTATAGTTGTTTGGGGTATTTCTATAAAAAACCCCTAAAAAGCTAAAATTAGCCATTGGGGAGGTTCCCAATGGCTACTTCATCAGGCAGGTCAAGCACGATCCATTGTGGACCTACAGGCTAGGCCATGGGTGGCACAACATGCAGTCATGTCGTGTCGTGTTGGGCCGTGGACCTGGAACCCTAGACCCACTACGGCCCTCGTGCCATCATGTCAGGCTGCAGGTAGCACAACCCGATTTACACCTCTAGACAAGAATACCCCTTTTAATAATGAATCTTTATGATTAAAATGGTCATTGCCTTATTTACATGGGAAGTAAAAAGAACATGGGTAAATGCACTTACCTAGGTAAGTCTTTATTGGGAAATACTTACCTAGGTAAGTAACTTATCGAAAAGTGAATAGGGCCTATAAATAACCCTCTTAGAGGGGACAAGATTACCTTAAAATATTTTTATTTTGAATTAAAATTTATATAACCCTCTTTAATAAAAAGCCTAACCACATATTTAAACTTGCACACGAGTGCATTAGTACATAAGGAAAAAACTAGTTTTGGAAGCATGCCAAGAGAAAGGTGGCCTGTAGTCATTGGTCATGTTGTAGAACAAAGGATGAAACACACGCCTCATGTGGAATTGTCTCATGCTATAGTATACTGTATTTGTATAGTATGATATCTAGGATCCGTTTGGTTTGTCGGAATAGGAATTTGGAATCAGAATCAGAATGGTCGATTCCAATTCCAACTTTTTAGTTGGGTGGAATCGAAATTCCATTCCCATTCATGGTGGAATAGTATTCCCCCATATGAGGGAATGAGAATCCATTCCAGCCAATTCTGATTCCAATTCCGATTCTAGACTGAATCAAATAGGTGAAGGGATTAGATCATTCCAATTCTTATTCTGATTCCAAGTGTAAACCAAATGAACCCTTATATTATATATACTAGTAGGATACCCATGCAAATGCATACATGGGTGCATATCATCTAAGGCCATGTTTGGGAGTGCTTAAAAATAAGTACTTATTTGGGCCATTAAGCACTTATTGGTATTTGGGAAATAAGCCTGAAATAAGTGCTTATTTTAAAAATAAGGACTTATTTTTTAAGCTCAAATTTCCAGTTTTTTAAGTGCTTATACAATAAGCACTTATTCAATTTTTTCTTCCAAAATTATTCCCTAGTTGAATTTTAAAATACCAATTATAAAATTATCCCTAGTTGAATTTTATAAAAGTACTTTTATGAAAACATTTTTACGAAATCACTTTTATAAAAGTAATTTGTTGAAAGCACTTTTACAAGTGCACTTTTATAAAAGTACTTTTATGAATACTTTTAAGAAAGTACTCTTATGAAAGCACTTTTACAAAAGTACTTTTATGAAATAATTTTTGTGAAAGTACTTTTATAAAAGTGCTTTTATGAAAGCTCTTTTACACAAAAGTACTTTTGTAAAAATGCATTTGTAAGGGTACTTTCTTTAAAGTGCTTTCGTAAAAATGCTTTTGTAAAAGTGCTTTCATAAAAATATTTTTGTAAAAGTGCTTTCGTAAAAGTGTTTTCACAAAAGTATTTTTATAAAAGTACTTTCATAGAAGTGTTTTTATAAAAGTAATTTAATAAAAGTTCTTTCAAAGGGTATATTTTGAAAATTTAAAAGAAAATAAAGGACAAAATAGTCACAAATACTTATTTAAGTGTTTATTAGAGAAAAAGACTACCAAACACCTAATACAAAATAAGTATTTATTTTAAAAAAATAAGCACTTGAAAAAATTAGGTGTCAAATACAAATAAATATTTATTTGAATAAGCACTTATTTTTAATTTAATCACTCCCAAACATCACCTAAGAGTTATTCCAATTATATGGTGTCAACAACAAGAATTGTTTTTGCCCGTTAGTTTAGTTGAAAAGAGTCGTAATAGGATGGGTTTATTGAATGAGAAAAAGCATGAAAGAATTATAAGGAAAAGCAGTTTTGGGGTGAAAGAAAAAAGTTGGATGAGTTTTAGGGAATGGAAAAGTCAAGAGAGAGGTGGACTCTATTGACTGGTGTTGTAGTAAGAAAAGTATAAAAAGGAAAAGTCTAAATGTTATGAAAAGAAAGAAGAGAGATCACATGTCCATCTCATATGTGAATTGAAATTTTACAATTTTTTTCTTGAAAAAAAAGAAACACAGGGATTACACATCATTGATGCTATAATGTTTTACTAGCTAATGACCACCCTGTACCGAATATATGGGACAACCTCACTATCGTTGTGTTTGGGATCCACTACTATTGGTCAGATTTCCTATTTAAATAACGACACACTTTATCCAAATAATAAGACCCACATCAATTAATCAATTGAAAATTTTATAAGTATTTTATTTGAATTAATAAATTAAATTACGGAAAAATTCTAATCACTATCCTGTACTTTGGTTTGAGTGACAAATTTAGTCCATGAAATTTAAAATGTGACAATTCAGTATTTGAACTTTTAAAATGTGACAATCCAGTACCCGTTGTTAACTAGTTGTTAAGTGACATTTGAAAAGTAAAAAATGATATCATGTAATTCTCTTTATCAACTATCCATACATTGACAATAAAATGAACAGTCCCAAATTCTAGATTCTTCTAAACAATCACCAATTTTTTTGAATAGAAGAGGCTAGGATTTGGGATTGTTCAGGTTTTTGTCAATGTTTGGATGGTTGATAAAGAGAATTAGATAGTATTTGAAGGGCATTTTTAACTTTTCAAATGTCACATAATGGCTAGTTAACGGCGGGTACTGAATTATCACATTTTGAAAGCTTGGGTGCCGAATTGTCATCTTTTAAAGTTCAAGGACCAAATTATCACTTGAGCCATAATACAGGATACTGATCAGGAATTTTCCCACTCTATAGCAAGTAGTAGCTAGCTTTCTCTTGCTCTTTAATGCAGCTGGACTTAGATCAGCTCATTCTCAATACTCGGCTTAGCCGGCTTTGTCATCATCTACTAATTTGAGCATCCGAGTGTTTTTCCCCGGAAACTTTTTCGGAGCCCTTAATTCATTCTTTTACAGGTTATCCGATGCATCCTGCTCGTCCTCGACACAACTCGTCCAGTTCAATAGGATTTATCTACTGTTTGTCCACATCAGTGTGGACAACATCAATTAGAATGGTTGGTTATTATTATTAATATGAATCCACACACCAAGTGGGTATTTTTTGGGAGGGGAGGCAAGTACACTTTTTTGAGAGCGGAGGTAATCATGTATTGGATACTTTTTTTCATTGTATAAGACTGAAGGAATTTCTTTGTTCTGAAGGCTCTGCTTATAAGTACTATTCAATGGCATCTATTATTTTGTTCGGATCCACTAGTCATTCGGCAATTATAGATTGTATTCTTATTTAATTAACAGATTAAATCATCCTATTAAATCTATTTAAAAGAACACGTCAATTAATGAGTTGAAAGTCTTTGTAAGGAGTCTTTTTGAATTGAAAAATTAAATTACAGAAGCTGGTTATTAATAATATGGGCCATGCAATTTGCATCTAATTAATAGTAAAAATATAAAAAATAAAAAATACATGAATTTTATAAAAAAAAATAGATACATTATTATTATCGTTATCATGATTTAGAATTCCCACATGCAAAACAGTACATAATTACTAGTTCTTAATATATACACACACCTCACTCTAAATGGGCTAGCTCAAAAGTAATAAATATAACGACAAAATTAATAGTTACCTATATCAAACCTACATGCATGATTCATCCTTCTTTCCAGCTTTTCCATCCCAATTTCTTAGGCATATAATATAATATTCATGGGCCACTAGCATAATTGAGAGACAACTACTTGTATGCCCACATATCCCTCTTACAATCCAACCCTATAACTCTTATCACTTCAAATCTTCGTAGAATACACATATTCCTTGGTAATTTTATTTAATGAAAGCATTTTAGTTCTACAGCCACAAGACTGGTACTAGTAGTTGCAAACTTGTAGCTTGGAGCCTTCGTAGTGTTATAAAATTTGGCCCAAATTGGATAGTTGGACCACGTAAACTGGGAATCAGTGGCCTTTTTAGTTCTCAGTTAAATGAGCACTTTGAGGTGGGGTAAAAGCAATTGGTTGCAAATAGATTGCAAATGGATTTACAAGAGTAAGAAGGCCCCTGATGGAAAAGTTGAGACTTTTTCGCCTATGACTGTGTTTAAATCCATTATGATACTATTGGTTATAGCTACACACTACAATTATAAAATTTGGGAAATAGATGTCAAAATTATGTTCCTGAATGGAGATCTTATTGAAAATATCTATATGCAACAACTAGAAGATTTTGTTGCTAAGGGTCAGGAACACATGGTGTGTAAGTTAAATAAATCCATATATGGATTAAAGCAAAGTTCCAGAAGTTAGAACATTCGGTTTGACTCAATAGTTAAATAGTTTTATTTCAAGCAAAATCCATATGAATCCTGTGTTTATAGAAAGACAATGGGAGACAATATTATTTTCTTGGTTCCATATGTAGACGATATTCTACTATTTGGAAATGATGCAGAATGTTAACCACAGTGAATGTATGACTTTTATAACAATTCTCCATGAAAGATCTTAGAGAAACTTCTTACATTTTGGGACTTCAACTCTATAAAAATAGATTGGAGAGGTTAATTAGTGTCCCAATCTACTTATGTTAATAAGATTGTTAATAGATTCAACATGAAAGATTCCAAGAAGGGATTCATTTCATTCAGACATGGAATCACTCTTTCCAAAGGAATGTCACCTGAGACCCCTAAGGAGATAAAGGACATGAAAGAGGTTCCATATGCCTCATCCATAGGAAGCATCATATATGTTATGTTATGCACTTAGCCAAACATTGCTCAGGCCATAAGTGTTGTGAGTAAATATCAACTCAACCTAGGACAAGAGCATTGGACTATTGTACAAAACATACTAAAATACCTATGAAGAACCAAAGACTATTGCCTTGTCTTTGGTGATAGTTCACTACAGATGGTCGGAATATAGATATTGACTTCTAGTCTAATCCAAATGATAGAAAATCTACATCTTGATACATTTGGGATCTTTGGTAGCAAGTTAGAAAACTAGTCCACAACCGAGGTCAAGCACATTGCTACAAGTGACGCTGCCAAATAAGTACTATGGATGAAGAAATTTGGAGTTGTACCACATCGCCCATTCCACTGTTGTGTGACAACACTGGTTCTACAGGAGATTATTAATAAAGGAGACATCCGGATTTAGAAAGTAGCATCAGCGGAAAATATGATAGGCTATTAACTAAGCCACTAATATAGAAAGTGCTTGAGAAACACGTGGATAATACGAAACTGAGGCTTATACCCAATTGGACCTAAGTGCAAGTGAGATCTGTTATACAATGTATGCCCTTAGCTCCAATCAAAATGATGTACATAAATATTTATTTGTAAATGAATAAAGTACACTATTGTTTCATGTTAATATTGGTATGTTTTTATGCATTGCCTCTTAAGCTGGACACTTAAGATACTCGTGTTAGTTTATATTTTAGAATGTTCTCAGCCATTGGATAGACTTAGGGAGTTTACCCTGACAAAGTTGACACTGGTGTGTTGCCAAGGAGTTAGAGCAACTTGTCTCAACTTCTAAGGTTAGATCCTAAGCACAGTCATTGGGTGTTCATTAAAAGCACTGAATCCGGGCCAATTTCTACTTGTGCCCTGAACCTTGGAGATAGATGGGCAAAACTGAAAAGTTACACATAACCCTAGACTTGATTATGATGTTGCACTAGGTGTTGGAGTGGGTTATATTTGATATGCCAATTAGTGAGATCCATTAAGGGTCAAATACTTGAGTATGTTAGGGCAGTCTAAGAATTGACCTGAGTGGGTGATCATAGTGATAGGATCGGCCCCTTTGTTGGACAAAGTGAATATCAGGGTTTACACTCTCTTTGGTAGAAACCAATACTATCGGGAATGGATTTCATCTATGTTTGAAATCTTATTTTGCAAAATATATTTGTATGTTATATACTACTATTTTATGAAAAAGGTTTGTAAAAGGTTTTAATCCCTAGATCCATTCGAGCAGAGAGTGTGACACTGTACCTTATAGTTAGGGGAGATGTTATTCCTTGTTGGGCAGTATTGTAATCATTATGGGCTGAGAGGTTAAATGTAAGAGACCATACATGGTCGATTACTTGATGGGCTTTATCTTACATGAGTTCATTATCCTTGGGTCTTTATAGGGTGGTTAAATCTAAGGAGCATTTAGGTGTAAATGTTGGGCCCAAATTGAACTAATGTTAATTGGGTCAATGGTCCACTCCCTTGAGCAATGAATTCGGTTTAGCCTCTTTTAGAGGTTGGGCTGAACCCATGTGGTTTGAACGGTTAACTTGATGGTTCAACGGTTTGTTGACCAAACTCGATGCTTTTGGGGGGAAAAAATGGTTTTGAGGAAAAATGGAACTTGTCAAGTGGCCGATTCCTGGTTTTTTTGGTCCAACTGTCCGGTCCGATCCAATTTTGAAAACCATGATTTTGAGCCTAGAAAATGACTTATGAATAGTTTTGCAAAAACTCTTGACAATGCCCTAATTGGCTTTTGTTGCTTTTTGTGGGGGTGAGGAGGATAAGGACCATATATTCAAAAGCTATGTTTTTGTAAAACAAATATGGATAATAGTTAATCTAACTCTTGAGGGTCTAAGTGAGGATGACCAAACTGTGAATGACTGGTGGGATAGAATGAGTGGTAAAACTCATAATAGAAAAGGGCTTATGCTTGCTTTCATTCTTTGGTCACTTTGGAAGAAAAGAAACATGAAAGTATATTGAGTGCACAAAAATCACCACCTATGACTCCAGTGTAAACTGATGGAAACCTATTATGTGGAGAAGTCCCAATGCTGGGATCATTAAAATAAACTTTGATGCCTCTTGCAATAGTATTGGTAATTGCTTAGTTGCTAGCATCGCTAGAGATCACTTAGTTAATGTGCTCGATGTTAAAGCTCACAAACTTGGTATCACTACCATCAATCTAGTGGAAGCTTGGGGTGCATGAAAAGCCCATAACCTGGCACTAAACTTTAAGGACTCCCAAGTCATCATCGAAGGTGACTCAAAATTGATAATCTCTTGTCTTCGTTAGAAGGTTTATCCCCCGTCGAGATTAAAGAATATTACCTTGTATTGTCTAGAGTTGAAGGATTTATTTGATGAAAGTATGTCTTATTGCCATGTGTATACCGAAGCAAACTAGGCAACGAAGCTTAAACAAATGCAATGGATTCTTTGGATTTTAATTTAAACAACATCCCTTGGTCTATTTTTTATATTTGTTTATTTGATTTTTGCGGACGTGCCACCTCCCGTCTTGTGTAACCCCTCCTGTTTTATCATAAGAAAAAACATGGTTTTTAAAAACGAACCGATGACCGAACCGGTCAAGGGTCCGGTTACTGGTTCGAACGGTCCGATCGTTTGACCCGAATGGCTGGCTCGTTTTAATAAAAAAATTAAAAAATTTTAAAAATTGGAAAACGGTCAAAACCGGCTGATTCAGCGGTTTGCTGACCAGAATCAACGATTTTGAGGAAAAAACAGTTTTGGGGGAAAAGGAACCGGCCAAGTGACCGGTTCCTGATTTTTCCGGTTTGGTCTAGTTTTGAAAACCATGAGAAAAAGACCCATTAATGGGGATAATAAGAAAAATACATGGAAGATTCCTTCGCCTTTTAGCCTTTTTTTATTTTTTAAATCTTCCATATGAATTTTCAACAGTTGACATTAGTAACCCAAGGTGAGGCACATGATTGAGATAGAACATGTAGCCTAGACAATGTCAACAGGTCAGCTTCAGTGTGGGTTTACCTACACCATAATTCGCCTCTCATATGTTTCAACATGAGCCTAACCCGACTCAGGTTACCTACACCATAAAACCTATGACCTATTGAATTAAGTTGGAATTTGGCTTACAGGTTCTAAGGTATCACAAGAAAACTAAAATAAACATGAAGAGGAATCCTGAATTTTAACACTGTGTTTGGTTTGAAAGAAAAAGTGAAAAAGGAAGGGAAATTAAAAGTACGGAAATATATACAAGCTTTGTAAAGGTTTCCTTATTTTTCTCTTCCTTTCCCTACCTTTTCCTTCAAACCAAACATAGCCTAAAGTTATGGAGTTAGATGTCATAGCAAATTATAGAAAATATTCTATTAGGAATTGGGATATGCTCCTCACAAAATGCACCTCACAACGACATCCTACCCTGTATTGGGAACATCTCCCCATGAATAATAAATAGAAGTATGAGAGATTTCCCTAATGTGTGGTTAGAATACACTGCAAGGTCGGTGAAAGACGTGCTCTGCGAGGAATAATCCAGACTCCCCTGTTAGGGGTATCATGGCCCAACAAGGGACAATGGAACTTGAGCCTCTCTCATGTTACCCTACACCTAGAATAAGCCTAAACTTAACCTGCCTCTATAAAGTCAAATCAAGTTGGTTAACCGTTTAACCTAACCCATTGACATCCCTAGACCCTAGGTGCAGGATCAAATCATGTAACTGCAAGCTCTCATGGATCTCATTTTCATCATGTCTCTGAATCTCCTAAAGTGTGAAAAAAAGGAGAAATTTTAGTTTAGTATCTTAAACTTTGGGAGTAGTGTCAAGTTAGTATCCAAACTTTCAAAAACTGTCAATTTAGTCTAAAAACCATAAAAAAGCATTAAGTGACATGTGAAATGACACAAATGCCCTTAGATACCATCTAATTTTCTTTACAATGCCCTTTCTGAAATGACACAAATGACACGTATTGAATTTACGTATATCCCGGATGTCCGCAATAAGATAAGTTTCCAAATATTTCAAAAGAACAATCTAAAGAATTAAAAAAAAAACTAAGAAAAATTAACTTGTTTGTGCAAATTACTTCAAATTCAATCCTTATGATATATTTGGATCGATACGGAAGATCAGTTAGATTGTAATATCTTAACCGCACAAAGCGGACTTCAAGTTGTTAACATTAATTGATAAAAGGAATCCTAAACAAGGAAAACAAGCAAAGGAATGAAAAGTTGAGGTAACATGAAGACAAAGAGATCCCATCAGTAACTCTCATCAACCTAAGCTTTGGCTCAGTTTGGAAGAATATTAATACAAATATGTAGAGCGCAAAATTTTATATTTTGTATGTATTTATACTGTATATATTTATATTTGTATTCTTTCCAAATTGAGCCTTCTAGCAAATTTGCATTGCCAAATTCAGTACTAAGTGAATCAATTATCCCAAATTAAAGAAAATAAATAGTTCTTTACCAAATGTATATGCAGTTGGATACGTAAATTGCTCGGGAAGACCGTTCCTGAATTCATTGATGCGTTCCAAATCTGATACTTTGTTCCTCGCAATCTCATTTGCATTCAGAGGCCTCAATCTTATAGAAACAAAAATCTTCTGTTCGCATGTACCTTTCTCTTGCGCCTTCTCCCAATGCAAAAGCTCCTCCCCACTGATTTGCCCCATATCTACACCCCTTCCCGCTATCACCTCCTATAGCCAAAATGAAATGGGGAATATGGTCAGACATATAACTGACATGAAGAACACAGGAAACAAAATATGAAAAAAAGATGGTACAAATGGATGTCAACGGTAGTCACAGCTTTTCCCCTACTCCACAGAAATGCAAGATGGTCCAGATGTTACAAACGAGGTTGTACTCGTATACAATATCAGACCCAATCTCCATTATAACTTCATTGTCTACAACAACTACCCAATGATGATTTAGTTCTAATTAAACCCTATTAAGATCCGCGCCAACTTTTTCAGCAGCAATATAGCCCAATTGTACCATCAGAAAAGAAAAGCTGATAGAATTTCTGATTAAATTCGTCATGAAAATCGTTGCTCTGGTAGAATTTCCGATTTCGCATGTAATTATAATAACAGGTGACATCACATGCGTCAGTGCGAGTATTAAATTGCAGTTTTCAAAAGTTTAGATATTGGAGTGATATATTTTAAAGTTCGGGTACTAACTTCAGTTTAGGATACTAGACTGAAATTAAAAAAAAAAACAAAAAAGAAAAAACATTGCTCCTTACTGGATGAAGTCTCCCTAATGCATATTCCAAAATAAAGTTTGACTGGGCCAAGGTCAGCCTAGGCCCAGCTCGTATTGAACTTTGAGCTTATATTTTGGCTCAGAGCTGCGGTCGGGCCAGCATCAAAAGAAACAAGATTTTTGTAAATCTATGATGGATAATGCCACATAAAAATCGAAAATAAGTCTTGGCCGATCCCACTTTTACGGCAGGATCTTTTAAATGATTTTCCGAAACTAAATCCAACAGTCACAAGATCTCATTTCTGATGATCTCGGACACAGAGAAATATATACCCTTAGGCTATGTTTGGTTGGAAGAAAAATACAGGAAAAGAAAAGAAAAGATAAAAAAACCTTTATAAACCTTCGATAGATTCTTTTAACTTTGCCTTCCTTTCTTTACCTTTTCCTTCAAACCAAACGTAGCCTTATTCTCTCCACGGGGTGGGAAGGATAACTGAATCTTGAACATCTGCAAAGGAAAGCGGGCGCGGGTTTCCTCAGCGGCCTTAAGGTTTCTCACTTCTCTAGTATTGTTGACCATTAATATAATAATCATGCTTATTCCAGCTATTTCATTCCCACCGGCGAACGCTGTTCGTTTCCCTTACAGCTGCTGCTTCTGCTCCGGCCTGGTCTCTCCTGCCAGAATGTCTCGCCTTCAGGTCTTCGCTTCCTCGAGCCAGGAGCCAAGCCCTCCTGCAACCACACCGGTGCTGGAAGCGAAGCCCAAGCCCTGGTTGCTCGTCGGCCTCGGAAATCCTGGCAAAATGTACCGAGGCACCAGGCACAATGTATGACCCCTTCTCTCTGTTGATGCTTTACGTGCTTTTCTTTCTGTTCTGAGCTCTATATGCTTTTCTTTAGAGTAAAAAATGTTAAGAAATGTGACATAGATTTGTATTCCAATGGATGGATTAAGTATGGAAGCAGAATGTTGTATTTGTGTTAGCAATTGCAAGATTGCATCTAGGAACTGTAATTGGTTCTGTGTTGTCAACTGGTTACTTAGGAACACGTCTCTCGCTTCTATTTTAATGTCTCTTCACTGAAGAAGAAAAGTAGCCCTATTACTACATAAGTCCATGAAAGATAGTCGTTAGCTGCAAAAGAAACACCACTAAAAATTTTACTGAAATCAGGTTGCGGGTGGTACCCAAGATTGGGATATGTTACGTCTGGTGTTATGTCGTTATGCTCAAGCTTTCTTGTCTGCATCGGCCCCAATTCAATGTTTAGGTCTTAGTGTTGTTGACCTTTAAAACTTAAAGGTCTGGATCCAATGGATCGTGGGGATGGAGGATATTGAAAGTATCATATGGATGCTAAAGTCCTGTAGTTGACAATGGATAGTATTTTCTTTATTGTCAAGGAAGGATTTTTCTTGCTTTATGTGATGGTAAAATCTGGACCTGACAAACGTGTGAGCACAGGCTTGAGTATGAGAGTGGTGGCTTTGTGCCAAAAAAATGTCAAAGGTTAGGTCTGTATCTAGTCTATCCCTCCCAAGACCCCAGATAACTGGGACCAACATTGGGCAGTGGCCTTTAAGGACTTCCCTTTTTTGCCACTTTTTTTATCTCCAATTTTGTTTGTTCTTTTTCTCAATTTGGTCATTTGTAGACTGTTCCCATAAAAGGGTAGTCTCATCACTAGGAACCTTCGGTACCTGAATTTCCTACTTCAGTTTGTCAAGCTGGAATTTGAGACATGGGAAACAACAGCACATACTCCTGATCTTCAATGCCATATAGGCCAGCCATGGTTTTGAAGTGGACCTAATTCTGTGAAAACTTGGATGATTGGCACCATTATCAGTGGATGTGTTGAGTGCAGTTAAAAATTCAGGATGGAGTACTGTTCAGAAATCTGCCTTCATTGGATCATTACCAATAGATGTTCAACATTTAGTTTCATCAAGTTCAATGTGACGATTTTATCACATATGTATAATATACTAGGATGGAATATCTACTATTTGAGTATAGTAAATAAATAATCAGTTGAAGTTATAATTTGGATTAAAGAAAATTTGATTGATAAGTGAAAATTGAAGTCATCATGGTGAGGGTTGCTTGATAGTATCAATGGACTCCATCTTGAGAGGATTGTTCTATCATAATTCATAATAGTTGGTTTCATCCCACAAAGACAGACTAAACAGTCCACATGGTTGTCTCTGGATATGGGCACGACAAAATTCAGTGTTGATACTTGATAACTGTTCATTTGGGAATCTAGGTCAATCTGGTATGGGATGGGAGGAGTCTGTATAGACCATATGGGTAATGCACTACCCAATTGTTCAGGACCATCTCTGGAGAAGCATTTCCTATAATTAAACTTCTCTTATTTATTTATTTTTTGGTGGATAACTCTTAACTTTCAAGGCTTAAAATCAGCATATGCTCATATTGGTCTCTAAGAAACTGTATAAGCAAATCTAGAGTTTCTTCTTCGATCATGAACAACTCATTTGGGTGGTTTCTAAGCTCAGAAAACAGCATAAAGCAGGCACAGTAGCAGGGGATAAGGTGGGTAGGTCAGATCTGGTTTGGGAGCCACCACGCCTGTGTGCATTGTAAAAGCTATGTTTCGAGAGTAGTGAAGAGTCTGTATGGTGTTGTAAGCTGACTCAACCCATTGCTTCTGTATTGTCCCCTCCAGTCCTACCTATTGGACTACTGGGGTTTCTCTTTTTATATCATATTAATAAAAAATCTTTTTGATCATGGTAATGATTAAAAAAGCAGAGAGCAGAGAATGGATATGCTGCCATTAGAAGACAGGCACGGATAAAAGAAAGCTTGAAACCAAAGAGGAAATAGAGCTGAAGTAGACAAGATGGCATGTCTAGGGTTGTCAACAGGCTCTAAAGTCCAAAATATGACCTTGTTATCTCAGATTCAGATGACCTGTTTACATAATCGGAGTGAATGTGGATTTAACTTGATCCGATCCGATTAAAATTCAAATATGATTATATTATAATATGTATCGATTTTAATATATAAAATTTATATAATTATATATAAATAATAAAAATATATGATTTTTATTATTATACTATATATAAGTTTATATAATAAAATCAATATTTCATATTTATATTAATTTGTATTATTTATTATATATAAGTTAAAAAGTAATTAACTTTTTTTAAAGTTTTCTTTATTTTAAAAAATGAAGTAGAGATGGATTGGAATCCGATATCTTCAAATCTGATAGGATTTCGGATAAGATTTGGATTTGAATTTCCACTAATAGGATTTAGATGTTGTTGAATCTGATTCTAATTCAATCCATAGGACCTTGCATAACAAGATGATAACGATTTTTAGAATGGGCCTACAAGGAACCAGTGGGGTCCATAGGACCACCTATCCATTAGCAAACTAACCCTTTCTATCATTAAATCTATAAAATGGGGGGTGCCCATAAAAAAAAAAGAAAAAAAATCTATTAAGTGGGGGTTTGGAGACCAGGCTTGGGGATTACAATGGAGTTGCCTTTTCATCTCACTAATGAATTCATTTTTTACTGTTGTTCATAAAAAAGGAAAGGTATTAAGATGATGCATCAATGGTAAATACATAGATTATCTTTACCTATAGCCTGCTAAAATTTTCTTTTGCTTCTTACTTTTAGCAATAAAAGTTTCTTACTTCTTACTTCTGCTAAAATTCCTTGTTTTCTCTAACTTCCATTTCATTTGAGGTTGCAATAGATATTTTGAGATAACCCTAGCATTTATGCTTGTGTATTGGGGAAGGTGGGTGGGTTGTGATATGCTGGAATCATAAACATGACCTTGAGGTTACAATAACATACTTAACTTGGGGCAAGATTTGCTAATTCACTGCAGAGTTGCAAGAAATCTTTGGGCAAGATTTTTGGGGCTGTTTGAAGTACATTGCTGTTTTCAAGAAAAATTATTGGCAGTTCTAAGGAGTTGGCAACTGAAAGGTCTTTCTAAAGAAGGCAAGGTTATTTGGGGAGTTGGGCCAGCTTTAGTGGTTTGGACTTTGGACGATTTGGATGGAAAGGAACAAAATACTGTTGGAAAACAAATTCGTTACAAAAAGAATTTATTGAAAGGATTTTGGGGTAGGTTGTATTCTTGGATAGGATCACATTGTTCAGGAATAGGCCTTATATCTCCTTTTTTGATTCTGGAGTTCTTTTGGCTTGTTTTTTTGAGTAATACAATACTTTACCTTTTTCTCAAAAAAAAAAAGAAAAAAAACTTAACTTGGAGCATGAGCCCAATGAGCAAATGATACAATATTGGTCCACCCAGTATTTTAAAAAGTATACAAGGTTTGCTTACACTTTGAGGCAATGCTTAAGAAAAATGCGTTAGACTCAACTCTTGAAATGCCTTTTGTTTGCATTTCTATATATACATACATATTTATTCACATATATGTATGCATACTTGTGTTGTTTCCATTCTTATTTAAAACCATTTTATATATTACCAAACATTTGAGCTTCTTGATAGCTATCAGTTATTACATGATTTCAAAGAATGCAATGGCTTTCTCTAAAGCTCCTAATGCTCTCATCTCTTTTGTTTATGTGATTATTTATTCATTTATATGCTTTCCCTGCATGAGAATATATTTCTCTTCTGCATATTTCTATATCTTCTTCATTTTTTTGAGAAAGGTAAAGTATTGGTATTGTATTGAATTACTATAAAGGCAAAGTACATCAGCCCAGCTCATATTAGTTTGATGTTTTTCTTAAAATTGATAGTGTAAAAGCTTACTGCTAATCCATTGAAATGTCTTTGCACCTTGTCACCTACGGTACCCAGATACCAGTGCAAGGGTTGCTGTATTGTGTTGGATACTTCAACTTTTAGTGTAAATTTTGTATGTGATACTGTATTCAGTAATGCCCTTGATGTTATCTGGGTAATAGCTTGCCACATGCCTTTTTGTTTTTAAACATAGGGTGTACTTATTCACCACCATGGACAGACTTTTCTATGTGAAAAGTTTTAACATCCTTAATTTTGGTGCTTTAACGAAGGTTATTTGAGCACTATCCAATGAGCTCTACATCACGGATAACTTTCATTCAGTAATGGATGAACTGCATGTTCAAGGATATTGCAGTTTATAATAATTAATTTGGTTTGGCTCTTTGTTCTTTATTTATTATCAGTTAATATATCTAATGCTTTTTTGGATGCATTGGTTACAGGAATTCTTCTTTTCCCTATTCTTTTTCTTTCATCTTCTTATTGTGCCAATGGATGGGCCTTTTTCCAGGTGGGTTTTGAGATGTTAGACACCATAGCTGAAGCTGAAGGAATATCTATGAGCGATGTTAGCTTCAAAGCTCTTTTAGGAAAAGGTTTGCTTGTGCAAGTAACTCTTTAGGTCTTAAAAAAATGTGTCTTGTTATCACTTTACATAGAATAGCATCATCATAGTTAACCAATGAGCAAAGTCATTGTCTTCAGATTATTATTTTGAAGTGTTGAAGAAAATGTTCCATACTTTAAAATTTAGATTTTGTATTACTCACTTTTCTTATGATATAATTAATATATTGATCTGATTTCTAATGACCACTTCTATTAGGAATTTCTTATTGTTCACATTAGATACAACTTTGCTCAAGGATGTGTTTTACTCGTTCCTTAACAATTTTCAGATAATTCAGTAAGACATCTTTCTCCTAGATTTTTCCCTTCACTGTCATAAGGTTTTAGATGATGCATCTGGATGACTCCATGATATTGGCATTCACTAAGCAAGTTTTTTTAACAAATACATTTCTTATATCCTCTTTAGTAATCATTATAAGATATTTCTGGGTATTTCTATCTGATTTAGAAAATTAAATGTGTAATATTTTTGCTGCAGGGCCTGCTGCTCACCCTGCTGGGCAGTTAAGTGTTTCTTCTTAACTAATGAAATACTTTCTGTTATTTATCAAAAAAAGAAAAAAAAATGCTGCAGGGCAAAAAGTTGGGGAATGGGGACCTTATCTTTCTCCTGATGTTTTTGATGTTTCAGAGGGATCTCCTCACATCCCAATATATGACCATTCTTCTCTCTTCCCCTTCAAAAGACCCGAAACAGCAGGAACCATACAAGAACAAGTCAATTGAATAAGCACAGCTGAAAACAGTCAGTTTTACTTGCTCCATTAGTAGGTCTAGTCTATATGGAGCTCATCTATTGCTTTTAGTAAACATAAATAGGTCTATTGGTCGGCTGTATTCCTCACTGTATGCTTCCTTCTCCATGAATTCCTTTTGCAATACATAATATAGTTTTTATACATGTTCCACAAGGGAGAGGGTGGGCCTTGGCACAACAGTTGGGTCGCCCCATTGCGACCTGGGTGACCAGGGTTCAAATCTTGGAAACAGCCTCTCCGTATGTGCAGGGGTAAGGCTGCATACATCTACCCCTCTCCAGACCCTGCATTGGCAGGAGCCTTGTACAGTGGGTTGCCCTTTTACATGTTACACAAGGGAGCTTCTTTGTTGGGCAAGGGCTTTTCTTGGAACTCTGAAACTCTAAACTCCAAAGGCTTGTATTCATCACCCATCTTAACTCACCAAATCCTTAACCCACCTATATGGGATTGCATGCATGAATCCTGCTTCAGTGTTTCACTCTATCAAGGGACATATCCTGAAAACTCTATATGCTAACATGCTCACCTGTTAATTATTAAAAAAAAAAGAAATCCTGAAAACTCTATAGAACAGTTGCAAGGACAATGTTGTATGTAGTAGAGTGTTGAGCAGTCAAGAAACATCATTCCAAAAAACGAATAAGAAATGCTTAATGGATGAGTGGAAAAACTAGAAAGCTAAGGTCAGAAATGAAATCATTTTAAGGAACCTAGGAGTAGCTCCAATAGGTGATAAAATGAGAGAAGGTAGACTTAGATGCTCCCATCACATGCATTGAAGACCACCTACAGCACCTGTAGGAAAAAGTGATCGGTTACAAGTTGAAGAGGTTAGACGGTCTAGGGGCAGACCAAAAAGGACATGGGTTGAAGTGGTAAGAAATGATTTAGGTGCTCATAGTTTAATAATGGATAAAGCAGTAAACAGAATGGAATGGAAAAATAGGATTCATGTAGTTTACCTCATATAATTGGGATAAGGCTTAGATGATGATGATGATGGGCCATATCCTCTGTTAAATTGTGAGCCCCCAATTTTTTTATTATTTTTTTTTAACTACTTCAACTTGTATCCTTTTGGCTTGCCTCCAGTTCTGGAACCATCAGATCATTCTTCTAATTGGTCCAGTAGGTAGCCTTTATTCACATACCCATCTCATGCACCGTTTATATTAATACACATTTTGGTTGTTAACAATCACAAAAATAAGTCTTAACTATGTTTAGATCTTATCTTATGTAGACCTTAAATTCGTGCATTTCTTAGGTCTTGATTGGGTTGTTTCTCCATGTGCAGGTCATATAGGAAACATCCCACTTATACTTGCCAAACCTCAGACTTTCATGAATGCAAGTGGTGAGTCTGTAAGTAACTCGTCTCAATAGGTTTCTACATGCAAACCATTATTTTCAATATATATTTTCTAAATCTTAACATCTGGGGCCCATTTCTGAAGGTTGGCTCCATTGTTTCTTATTACAAGATTCCACTGAGTCAAGTACTTGTGGTAAATTATTCAATCCTTATCTGTTTTTTCTTCCTAAATCATTAATATTTCCTCTATTTTTTGCTCTGTGGTGGGTAAACATTATACTTTTATACAGATATTTGATGACATGGATTTGCCATTTGCAAAATTACGTCTCCTACCGAAAGGTGGACACGGAGGGCACAATGGGTACTTTGTTTTGTTCCCTTTTCTTTAATTGCATGTGACACGCTCTCTTGTTAATGATAAGCAACACTTTCCATAATTGAAGCCAATAAGAAAATAATATCAAATATTTAATTTATGTAAGGTAGTTATAGTCATGTTTTCTTCTTCCAACATTACTGGAATCTAGATAGTTAACACTTTCAATATCTTTGATACCAGTGTTTCCTTGGTACATGGATGGGTTCCAAGTATTCAAGTGTCCTTGGGTGTCTAGCACATCAACCTCTGAAGATCATGGCAAAGGACACAGCTATAAATAGCAATTAAATACACAGCTATAAACGCACCAACCGAGGGGTGGCTCGTTGGTATGTTAGCTGGTTCACTCCAGCATTGACGTGGAATTGATTCCTGCAACCACTGATTCGGGGAAAGGGGAGGGGGGTTATTAGTGGTGCATGACACCCAATACCAAAAAAAAATTTGGAATATAGTAAAGGTAAGAAAATTAAAGTATGGACTCCTTATTGGATGGTTTTCCATGTTCAGATATCTTGTTTATGAGTGCTAACTTCTAAGTTCTAAGAGGCAAGGTTTTATGCTGACTTCAGCTTGAGGCATTGCCAAGATCTGTAGAAGGTGTCATCTCAGTGTCCACTGCTAGAGTCTTTAGTTTCAAGGTTCCTGGTATCACTGTTTGATATGCTTCGTCTTGGAGAAGGAAACATCTCCTCTCCATAAATTTTGTTATTATTATTATTATTTATTTATTTAAAGTCTATATCAGTGGATCCTATTAGGAAAAAAAGCATATACTAAAACTATTCTTTTCCCAGTAGTAAATGTCAGTGGGGATGAACTTAATTGGTAAAAAAATATGGTAATAACAAAATTGAATCATCTGTAACTCAATCAAGACAATCGCTTTTCAACAGCATGAGTGATTAAAATTTTAATGCATGGAAAATTAGAGACATCAGAGGAACTGAGGAGCTCAATCATCCCTGCAAATGCACATGGTTGAATTGAAGGCCTCCACTAGTTATTAAAATTTCATAAATTACTTGACCAACAAATTCTCTGTAAATTGAACTTGTCTGATCTGCAGGGGTTCATATTGCCAGACCTGGGTCTGGGTCCTCCTTCACCTTCCAATGGATGACCTCCAATCTTACCCAAATTCCATCCCCACCCAAAAAAGATCATCATCATCATCCATGCCTTATTCCAAATTCCCAACTATATGGGGTGTTGGCTACATGAATCCTGTTTTACCAGTCTGTTCTATTTAAAACCGTATCCACTGTTAAATTATGGTTTAAAAAAAAGATAAATTAGAACAAAAGAAAAGAAAAACAAGGTCATTTATGGTTGACATTATCCTTGGATGTCCTCAAACTTGATGTGTTTACATGAAGTGCTTTTCATGTATGCTTGTCTTTCAAATATTTGTTCAATGAACTGATTTTATCAAATGGTACATTTCTTTTATCCTTGCTGTTCAACCTCCCGCACCACTCCCAAATAGTACATTTCTTAAGCAGTTCCTCAACTCAACAAAGCCCTATCCCAACTCAACAAGGCATTCTTAGTTATCTCGGATTCTCGGTGATCAACAAGATTGTGTCACCAGATATTGTTTGAAGTAAGTTTGTGGGTGGGGACATGATTTCTCATGTTCTTCCTATGGGTTTTCTGACAATGTAGGACATAGGGATGTTGTGGCAGATCCAGGGATTGGTGTAAAGCATGTAAATTTGCTTCAAGTTGGTTCAGATGATGTTGGCAATCAAGGATAGATTTGATTGTCAAGGTTTGTTAGAGCCTTTCCTGGCCTTCTATCAAATGGTGTGACAATAAAGGGGAAAATGTTTACTGTGGAAGGCGCTGAAGCACTTGAAAATAGATAGATGGCTTGGAGATAAGATGATTTTGGGCCTTTTGATTGTGAGGTTATGCATTTTGGTGAGATGAAGAGATATTTTTCTTTAGGTGCTTTGGCCAAAAAACTCGTACCTTGTGTTGGTGTGGAATTTTAAGAAATTCTTATGCAACATAATTCACTCAATCGAGTGATTGAGTTCTTATTTTTTGGGTAAGGCCTATTCAGGGAATTGTATGGATTGTTCCCCTTAATTACATCTCTACAAGAAAGTAGAGAACACCTTTTGGTTCTGACTTAGAGAAATGGATGCATAGAACAAAAGAAAAGAATTTTAGAGTATTCTTACCAAGAACTTTTCATTTGCATTTCTTTTACACCAAGTGTACAAGAATGAGAAAGAAAAAAAAATACAATCAAGAAACTCCACAACAATTCATTTCTTTCTTTATTTTATTTTTGATACAAAGAAGATTTACTTCTCACTCCTTTCTTCACAATAAGCTGTAGTCAATCAGACACAATTCTGACTGTAGATACCCTTAATCTTCTGGATTTTGTATACAAGAAGGGAACTGTAGCCAGTCAAATAGACTATTTGACTGTAGACAGTTTTTATCCCATTGTTCATTTTCATTTGAAGGGAACCATAATCAGCCCTTGGGAATAAGAATGTAGATGGTTTAATCCCTAACCTATCTTGATAGAGGGACCATAACCAACCAAGTAAAAACACCTGGTCGTAGATGGTTTTTCTTTCCCTCTATTTCCTTTCTTAGGAATAAAACAAAAGAGTGAGGAAGTATTTATAGAGAGGACTTTCCTTTACCTACCTTTATTAGTGAGATTTCTTTTTCTCTTCCTTATCTTCCCCTAAGAACTCTTTTTCTTCTCTCTTTATCTTGGCTTTTCTTAAGAATCTCTAAGAGTGGTATGCTTTGAGACACATTTTCTCCTAAGAGGAGACTCTAGTTTCGCCTTAAGGAGCTTAAATAGGGAGTGGGGTAGTAATGCAACTACCCCCTCCCTATAGGTTTAGGACACCTGTCCTTCCCAATTAAGGAGAGGAAATTCCCGTACAGACCTCACTTAATCTTGAAGATTTTAGCTAATGCTCTAGCCAACCCACTTGTGTTATGAGCTATTTTATTTGGGTTTGTTAAAAAAGTTGCCTTCAACACCTTGTATGCTTTCTCCTGTCTCCTATTTATTTGCTATCAAAAGAAAAAAAAAGTGTTTTCCTCGGCTTTTCAGACTCAGGTCATGTCCTTATATTTACTGTTGTTTATATACATACATTTTTTTTTTTGCACTATGGGTTCATATAATCTTATATGTTTTGTTTTGCTAAGTGAAGTTTCTAAGCTTGTGCTGCCCCCTTCCATCTTAGTTACTTGTAGGGGCTCTCTTCAAAATCATTATTGTGCACGAAACTAAGAACTGTTCAGTAAGATACCTTTTCAATTCATTTATTGAAATATGCATAATGATTGAAGGTCTTTCTTGTAGGGAGGATATGACATTTTTTTTTGATAAATATGTGAATTTTTTTTTGACAAGTAATAGAGTTCTATTAATTAAAAATCACAAGTAAAAGGTTACATAGAACAGACTCCCCACAATGAGGCACGAGATGCTGCCTCTAAACTATAACACACATCTTACAGTTGAGCCCAAAAGAACTGATTCCTATATACCCCTTGTTTGGTTAGAAAATCTGCCATTCCATTTGCTGATCTTCTTTCCCATTGAACTGTAACTGTTATATTAGTAGTTAAGTTTTTGAATATTCTTATAGCCCCCCTTTAGGACCAAGCTGCAGTTTCTGGCTCTTTCAGCCATCTAATAGCCAGTTTTATTTGCGTTCAATTATCAAATGTCCCACATCCAGATCCTTCGCAGCTCTACTCCTTTAAGTACAGCTTGGACTTCTACATTAACTGAGTCTCCCTCACCAATAGGACCGAAAATAAGGCTACAATCGGGCCCTCGGCATTTCTGAAGACCCCCAATTCCAGACGGCCCTGGGTTACCTATACTACTGCCATCAAAGTTTAATTTAATAAGTT
This sequence comes from Nelumbo nucifera, assembly GCF_055504915.1. Lineage (NCBI taxonomy): Eukaryota > Viridiplantae > Streptophyta > Magnoliopsida > Proteales > Nelumbonaceae > Nelumbo > Nelumbo nucifera. Next base: position 25,553,849 of record NC_142652.1, on the reverse strand, counting down.
TTACTCTCCAAAATCATGAATATGCATAAAGTTTACAACTGTTCAAAATTGTGTTTCTTTAATTCATTTTGATTCTATATGCCATATAATATAAAATATTATATATACTTGTTGTAATGGTAAAATCTTGGGCTGTCAATTGTGATAAGGTGGGTCTGGGGCTGAGAGCAGACACTTCTTGTGAAAAAATGTGAAAGGTTAGGACCATATTCAGTCCACCCCTCCCAAGACCCCATTTAGCTGGATCCAATATTGGGTAATGGCCTTTATTTAGTCATAGGCCTGGAAGCCTGGCCCGGCACATGATCACCCTAAGAAGAACTCATTGTTCATCTCTAGTTCTTTTTGTCGTATTAAACAATATAGAAGTGATCAACGGAATGCAACACCAAATCTTTTGCTTGATGAATGGCTAAACTGGTATTGCAATTGATCCTTTTTTCATTGTTAACGTTTGTATCGCAATTGATCGTGAATGACCTGATTGTTCTTGAACTTGTTATCCTACTATCGTTTCTTTTGAGCTTATAATTTTTTATTTTTCTAATTGCAGTATGAGAAGTGTCATTGACCACTTTAAAGGGAGCCGTGACTTTCCTCGTTTGAGGATAGGTAGGCACCCTATTCGTCACTTGTATGATTGTCTGTTTATCTGCATAGTTACAATGCCATAATTAGGTTCATAAAATTTATCCTAGGCATTGGACGACCTCCTGGAAAGATGGATCCTGTCAATTTTGTTCTTCAACCTTTCAATAGACAAGAACGTGATGAGGTAAATCTGTAAAATTGGTGGTTTATGTACCACAGTATGGATTTGAAACCCATGGTCATTACTTGTGTGTCTATATGATTGTCACTGCTCTGGATCCTCATTGTTTAATCTAATATGTGTTTCAGCTGGATTTCACACTTAAGACTGGACTGGAAGCAGTGAGGATTCTTTTGTTTGAGGGATTTGACAAGAGTGCAAAATTTGTTAATACTCCAAAGCCAATGGAACAACTTGGTTAAGAGCTTAAAAGTAAATGCGATCGCTTTGGGAATTACGAGTGAACAAGATTATTGCTAGCTAGGGTAAAATGGTCTGGTGGTTTTTGCTCTTCATGACTGCAATTCATGGGCCCTGTCCAAGAAAGAGCTAGTTCAAAAGCTTGATCGAGACAGACAATCCCCAAACAAGGGGATTTAACTTGTCATTGATTTTTTGTATTTTTCAAACCGGAGATACGAGCAACAATGTTCTTATTATTTTTGTAATCAATTTGCTTTGGATGGGACAACATTAAAATGTAGAAGCAACTTTGCTTCAATGTAGTCAAATAAAGAACCAATTCTAATGATGAGAAACCAGGAGACCTTCATTTATTGTCTTATAAAGCTATAAAAATTTGTATGTTTTAAATTTCTAATGTTGACAATGATATTTAGCTCTATATCCAAATCAATTTTTCTTCTGTTTTCTATTTACTAGTAATTAAGCACATGTGTTCTACGTGAAAAAAATTTCTTCATATTAATTATTTGAATTTTAGATATATCATAGTTAAATAGAATTTTTTTCTTCATATTAAGGCGATGAAGTCATGTGAGTAACTCTTGTTTGTGAAATTTACACCAACTCGATGGAAATTTATAACTTGATTGTATAAGTGGTTGGTCCCTTTAGTTCTTTTATATAGTTTGATTAATATTATATAAATTTGTAAGAAAAAAAAAGAATGAGAGAGGGAGCAAGAGAAAGACTGAGGGAGAGTAAGGGAGAAGAATTAGAGAGAGAGAGAGAGAGAGCTTTTGATTTGACTACAAACTGAAGCTTAGAGTGGGAGATTGAGAGATGACTGTGAGAATGAGAGATAAGGGAGGGAGATCAAGAGATAGTGGGAGGAGGAGAGAAACTGAAAACCTATTTTCAGTATAGGCTTTTTGTTGTGTTTAACATGGATTAAGAGTCCCATTTTAATAACAACCACATAAGCCTTCGATGACATAGTAGGGGTTTTTATAATTTGAAATATAGAGCCGGTTGTTAGAGTTTTGTTGGTTTTTGGGTCAACCTGTAACCTAATTTTAAATATACAACCGACTGTGAATATAATTTTTTATTTAAACTATATATTTCATTTACATTATATAAATAATTTTTACTTATTACACTTAATTTTTGTTTGTCTATAGTATCATTTGAGCCAAACCACTAACCCACTACCCAAAAAGAAAAATAGTTTGATTTCTAGATTGACATTAAATTTTGTATTATATTTTCATCATTGATAAAATTATTTCTTATGTATAATATTTGTTTTTGTTCAATATAATGAATGCATAATATTAAAGATGTACCCAATATTTTATTTTTTATAAATGTATAACATTAAATATGCATCCAAAATTTTTTCTATCTTTTTTTTCTTGTGATTCTTTGTATTTTCTATTTTTAAAAATTTGATTATTTGACTATGACATCATTTCATTTCTAGGTAGATTTTAAAATTGGCCTTCCATTTTCATCATTAATAAAAAATATTTCTTACATTTCATACTTATTTATTTTAATTTTTTTATTATTTAATTATAGTGTTATTCAATAATCCATTTGACCCCAAATAGTCGAATTCCTTATCCACCATCTAGAGGGAAGAAAATGGTTTTGTTTTCAAATTACTTTTCAAAATATTTATTTTTATATTATTAAAATTAATATTTTGGATTTAATTATAAGAAAAATATATCTTAAATCTAGGGTTTAATGAGAGAGAATAGGAAAGCATTTTCATTTCCAATTGGTTTTAAATTTTACGTTCCATTTCCATCATTAATAAAAAAACATTTCTTATTTATCATACTTATTATTCTTTAATATGTATACTAAAAATGTTTTAATTTTTTTTTTCATTTTATTATTTAATCGTGGCAATATGGATTGACCCATTTGATACAAATGGTTTAAATTCTTACCACTACTTAGATGAAAACACTATTTTTTTAGGTAGATTTTAAAGCATAAGCTTTTATGTTATTGGAATTATTAATTTATTAAATATGGATTTAATTAATTGAACTTAATGATGAGAAAAAACAAGAATGACTTAAATATATGATTCAATGAACATGAATGTAAGTTAATAACTTAAATGTTGGATTTAATGAGAGGATTGAATGCATTGAATATCTTAAAATTACCTTTCTTCAACTCATTTAATATCAATAACTGACTATCCTAATTGCCCTCATTTTTTATCAATAAATTTAAATATATAGGGGTAAATTTTGCCCTCAAAAAATTATAGAAATATTCTTGAGACCATTCGTGCTTTTTAAAGTAGTATAGATATATAACTCAACATCTAAAGAACCACCATCTTTGTTGAGGGAAGTGGAGCTCTGATGTGTGGAATGATGCATACTCTGATCTTAGAGGAAGCCTTCCACATCAACTGTGCTTCTTATAGGAATGACAATGGGGCGGATTGGGGTCTGGTTTTGCATGCCCTGCCCCGTCTCCACCCCAAACCCCATCGGGGCTAGAAATCTCAATTCCATCCCCGTTTTTGTGGGAAACGGATTCCCTAAATTTGCTCTGCCCCACCTTAGTATTTGCAAATTTATTTATTTTTATTTTTTTTTAAATCTACTTTAAACTGTATTATATTATGTAATATAATAAAGTTGGGGCGGGGTGGGCAAATACCATCCTGCCCCATTCCCATTCCCATTCTAATACTTATTTACTTTCTTTTGTTTTGTATCTTTTTGATACAAAGGGAAGTGAAGCTTCCCAAGCACAAAATCCTAATCAAGTCAGCTAATATTGAAAGCTCAGCTCTCATTTTCTTGTATAAATGTTGGTCGGAGTGAACTGGACATAAATAAACCCAACTTTGGTATATGGTGGTTACATTCTCTGGTAAGTTTCAAGTTTAAACAAGTGGGGCTCCATAATTTGGCTGGGTAACACCTGAGAAGACTTAAAGTCAGACCGGGAAATAGTAGTCTTGCATGGGAATGCTAACAAGAGTGGGTTTAGCACAGGTTTGCCACAATCCTTACCCGACCCTCAAGTGTTTCAATTCGAACATGACCTGATCCAACTAAAAAATTTCCAAACCCGACTCAACTCCATAGAGTCTAACCTGATACCGACACAACTCATTGACATCCCTCGTCTTGCATTACACTATTTCAAGTGGGATGAGGCTGAGAAATGGAGAATTGTTAGTTGTTAATAGAGAAGAGGAAATTAGACCTGCCATATGAGCAACCGGTGTGGGATAGACTATAGAGCATGCTGCCAAATCAAGAGATTCAAGACACGAGTTAGAAAAATGAAAGTAGGGGAAATCGGTGTATAGGGACGGTTAGACTGTTTGGGCTGAAAATTGTTCAGGCAGTCGGTTCCATTTTACCCTAAATCCGGTCTTTAGTAAAAAACCATTGAATTAGTCAATGAACTGTTGACCAGGATGGTTTGATTATTGAACCGTTTGACCTAGAGAACAGTTTGCGACAATGTTTTGAAAATTGAGAAATCTCAGATTTGTGCAAATCTGTCTCTCTCGTGCGAGACAGTGAGAGAGATCTGAGATGTGTGAGACAGTGAGTGAGTGAGTGAGTGAGTGAGAGAGAGAGAGAGAGAGAGAGAGATCTGAGATTAGATCTATTTTCATCGCTAATTTGCCACCATCGCCGCCGCTGTTGCCGATGTAGTTCGCCATCGCCATCGCTATTACCGTCACTACTGCCGTTGTAAGTCACTCTCGTTGTTGCCATTGCAACCTGCAACTCCTCATCTTCTTCTTCTAAACTCTTTCAGCCGATAGTTTTCTCAAATCTCTCTCATTCAAACCTTATTTTCTCTTATATAGTTATATTTATATGCATCTTACCCTAATATTCCAATCTAATGGGTAAGATGTTCAAACCATTTGATCCAAACAGTTGAACCGCTGACCCAAAAACTGATGGCCAGAACAATTCCATTTCCAAGTCAATTTTTTTAAGCTTTGCTGACTGCACAGGTGAAAAGAGATGAAGAGATAAGATTAACTGAATGCAATAGTTATTCAGCAGGCTGTAGAACCAATTGTAAAACTTACATGATACCCACAACCATTCAATTTCTCAATACAAGAGACCCTGGAATTAAATTGTAAGAAAAGACATTGGAGTATAGTTGATTAGCTGTATGAATGAAATGTGACATTGTGGTCCATTCAAGCCTTTAGAGTAGGGCCCTTCCTTTTGTTGGTTCTCTTTGATATGTGGGGGCAGGTTGAGGTTGACACCTGAGAGAGAGAGACAGGGGTTTTGTCCAGTAAAGGAACCTGGCGCTAATCCACCTTGTGTCCTCTTCTGGTGGGGTAGCAATTTCTACAGGTGGTACCTGGTTTGTTGGCTGGTTTTAATTTTGACATTCTTCTGGTAGCCAATACAATGAAAATAATACCAGTGATAATAAAATTGGTGCAAAGCTGCCGATCTCCAAGTCATAGCAGAGTCGGAAGGAGGCTGCAAGTATATATAATATACCTGATCCAAATTTAATCCATTAATATTTGGTTTTGAACAAAATTTCATCAAATTGGATAGCAATAGGATTTGAATATTGTTAATAAGCTAAGTGAAAATTGTTCGAAATATTATATATTAGAAATGACTTTAATATTGTGTATCATGATCAATAAACTGACTAGAAAATAACTCTTTGAAACTTGAATATATGTCTCTTTAGTAAACATGGAACATTCAGGCACATATATTGATCACCTTAATTAGATTGAATTCAAATTAGAATTGGATTGTAACCCTAGTTGAGCTGAATGAATGGCAGCCCAAATGATTTAAGTGGATCAGTCTGGTCAAATTTGCACTGATGCAAAACCATGACAGTGCAAATGATTTAAGTGTAAATTTTGATCTATTTTTGTTTTAAATTTTAGCTTATTTTGTTTGATTGTAGTATAAATGAAGTAAAATAAGATACAAATCCTAATAAATTAAAACTCAATTAAACAAGAATTTGCATTCTTTTCATTTCACTCCCATGCATTTGTACTAGTGCAAATAAAATTGCACCGCAACCAAATACAGCCTAAGGCTCAATTTGAAATGCATACAATTTGAAATGTATATATATAAACGCTTAGATATGCTAATGAAATGCATACAAATTCCATAAATACATTAATAACACTAAATTTAAAATCAAATAGAAAAAATAATGTATAAATACATAGAAAATGTATATTTTAATGGTGTATACGAAAAAATATATTACAATTAATATAGCGGGATGCATAAATATCATACAATTGTATTGATAATGCACAAAAAAGTCGACCAAATATTAAATTCTCAAATATAAATTAAAATATCAATTATTAACTTATAAAAATATATAATCTTAGTTTAAAATATATCAAATCTATTAAAATTTTTAAGATACATATTTATATAAAAATTTTTAATTACTAAAATAATTATTACATTATTAATATTTTTATTTCTATGACCAATTAGAACAAAGGATAAGGGAACAAGTGATGCAAGCAACATAATTGATTTGAGAATCTCTTTTGCAAAGATTCCACCAATGAAGGACACGGTCCACCATATATTGAGTGGGGCATTGCACTTTTTTTTTTTTTTTTTCTTTTTAATAGACAAATCCAAATTAGACCAGATGAACTGGACTATATATATGCTATAGCAACTGTCCAAATAAATACTAGGGGGACTTCACTAAAAGCGGAATACAAAATAGATTTTAGACTTAAAAACAGCTTAATTAAATCCAATAATATTATTGATATATGATAAAGTTTTTTATTTTATAATAGTAACCAAATAATGTCCCCAATGGCCAATGCCCATACTCCCTCGTTAATTAAGCAAATAACCAGATGGCAAAGACGCAAAGTTATTCCTTATTGGAGTTCTCAATCTTTGTCCCTTTCCACATTCACTGCCTATTTGATATTTCTATTTCTATCAGTTCAACTTCAAACACTATATACGTAATACGTGATTCAACAAATAGGCGATTTCATGGAGCCATTATCCATACTTTCTATACACCAATTTTGCCTATCAAGAGTTTTATTTGATCAAATTTATTTTTTTAGAACAAATTGAAAATAACCCAAACCTGCCTATTATCATTTAAAATATATTAAATTCTTTAAACTCTTTATATATGACATTACTACAACTCTACAATGCAAGCACCCAGTTGCATCAAGAATCGAGTTCGGCTTCTGTTCGGGCAGCCTTTACTGCCTTATATTGAGAATATCACATGCTTTATTTTATGGAGAGATATTCCCAATCCAAAGGCTGTTAGAATGGTGTGGACATGAATTTGTCCTGACTGAAGCTGGTCTCTCAAGAATCACGATACCACCTTTTTAATTTTTTTAAAAGATGCATTGAAATTTATTTGGTGAAGACGCATACATGCTGATTGCAATCTCAAAAATAATTATGACTTGATTTTGATGATGTTTTCATTTCATCAACTTTGGTCAGTTTAACCCCGTGCTCACACCATTCCAATTCCAACAATCTTTTGTAACTTTGCATCGAGAATATATTCCCATGAAATAAAACACATTAATACGAAAATATTCACAATCAAAGGCTGTGTTCGAACAGTTGCACCGATCAAAACCAAACTCCGAGCCTCCTTTTAACAAATCTCAAAATATAAGAGATGCAAATTTGTTAACACTCCGGATCTGCCGCCCTGTATTGGGAACATCATCCGAACCAATTTGCTAATGCCATTGCCCCATGTTGCCAAATCACTGAAAACACCACAATACATCTCGTAATTACAAAATGGCCCCAATTTTCGAGATAAATGCAGCATCTTGACCAGACTCTCTCGCTCTCTCTGGACTATCTCATCCGTGACGAAGTGGTCCCCCCTCTCTCTCTTGTGGATATTGTGCACGGGTCATGGGGGACACGTACGGGCCTGGCCCCCGTGTTGGGAAAGAGGCCAAGGTGGTAGTGGGCCAAGCTTTAGAGCCCACCAGCCCATACGTGACGTGATAACGCATCTTATTATTATGCATGTGAACTGGTTCCCAATTCCCGTCTTCCAAGAAAGCGAAGCCCACCCTGACCCGGCCCCAACTCAACTCCATGAACTTCCTCTCCCTCCACCACTCCACCCTCCACGAATAAAGCAGATTCCCCGTCCCCACGTCCCCACCAGACCTACCCAACATCCCTCCAAAAGAGAGACAGTTTGTAGGTGCCAGATCATTCCACGTGGCACCCATGCAAACCACGACAAACACAACATTGGATTATCTCTCTCGCTAATTAATTAATTAATTCCATATGTTTTTACTTTTTATAATAATCTCATTTTCACATCAATAAACAACATTAATAAAACGTAACGCCGTAACGGTAAAAAAACATCACTGCACTACTCCATAGTCCATATATAATCTCTCAGATATTAATTACTCCCCTAACTTTTCAATTAAATTACTATACATGCCACCGAACTGTGATCATAATAACGACACCAACTTGCCCCATTTCCCTCCTTACACTTACTAGAAACGGCCCCCACTAACCCACTCACATGCATCTCTTTTTTATAAAATCTGCAAGTTGTGACTTGTGAGAGGTCAAACCGTAAAACCTCTCTTTCACCAAGGGCAAAACCGGAAAGCGACCGACGAAAAGTTTAAAGGAAGGGCCATAAACAACCCGATTAGAAGTGAAGCTGTCAATCTAACACTTACTAGGCGAGAACCCAACTACAGACTTCTGGAAATCGACACTGACACGTGTCCCCTGCTGCTGGATGTTACCGATTATCGACAACGCCGACGATGTCGGCGCGAACGCGAAGCAGAACGTCCCCTGTGAGTCCACCGGAACCAGGTAGTTCTTTGCCGGTAGAGGCAACGACTTCCCGCCGGGGAAGTGGAACGTAACGGTCGGGACTTCGACGCTCGTCTTCGACGATAGATCGTAACAAGTGTCAAACAAAGCCACACCGCTCGTTGACGGTAGGTCTCCGGTTCCCTTGACGAATGCGTCGCGGAGCGAGTTGTACGCCTCGGTTTTCAACCGAGTCACGGCCGTTCCCGAGTCGACTATAACTCCACCGTTGCCGCTCTCGTCCACTGCGAACAATGATGGAGGGATTGACAGCAACTCGCCGCCAACGCTGATCCCGGTTAAGCCCACGTAGTAGAAAGTGTCGAGTTGAGTGTTACGGAGTAACGGAGCGGTAACGGCGTCGGATGGTTCAGGGGCGTCGAACTCGAGAGTGGACGACGAGCTCGAGTCCCGGTCGACGAGGCAGTATGACAAAGAAGAAGCTTTGATCTGAGAAGGGAATGACAACGATCCCCCGCCGAGACCAATCAAGCCAGCGGCGCCGATGAACAGGCCCTCGTTGTCGTGGCCGCAGCCAAGAGCGATGTTGTTAACGGCCCCCGAGTTGCCGAACGTTATGGTTTCTGTGACGAAGTCGCCGACGGTGTAAGACCCATCTCCGTACGAAACCTGGTAGAGGCAGGACCCGTTTCGACAAGCCGACACGTCCAGCGATTTGCATTGCTCGGAGTCGCAGGACAGGGGCGAGTACGAAGAAGAAGAAGAGGGCTCGTATATCGGATCGGCTTGGTCGTAGCAATCCGTACAGGGGGCGCATTGCACCCAGTTAACGTCGCTGCCCGTGTCAATCACCATGTACAACTGTTTCGCCGGAACACCGATACCTAATCGGGAAAAATACTCGCCACTACCCTGACTCATCCCTGAGATGACCGGACCTTCGAGATCCTTAGAAGAAGGTTGTACTGCATTTTCCATCAACAAGGGTTTGAGATCTGATTTCTTGATGCCTTTAACAGCCAGATCCACTTTGGTGTTGAGGGATCTAACTCGGGCCGCGTCTCGCTTGAGTCGGGCTAGAGTGAGAGTTTTGTAGTCTGTGTGGGTGGGCTTGTGAAGTGTGTGTCGTGGATGTATCGACAGAACCAAGGAAGCCAACGATGGTTCGGTGGTGGTCTGCTCTTTTGGATGGAGGGTCTGAAAGGCCTCTGGGTTGAAGGAGAGAACATTATGGGTTTTCTGAAGGGAGGCGGAGACATCGAGCACAGTGGTTTTAGGGATCTCGATTAAGCTCCTAGAAAGAGCAACACAGAAGAAGTAAGCAAAGAATACAGCCCAGAAGAAACAAAAACCAGGCCCTCCGTCTGCCATTGTTGTTGCAGGGAGAAGAAGAATGGAAGGAGAGAGAGAGAGGGGGAAGGGGGGAGTTTAAAGATTATGTGGTGTGAGGTCTGGTTTTATTGGAGAAGGGAAGACACTAGAGAGGGAGAATTTACAGTGACTCACGTCAGACTTGTTGGGAGAAAACAAAAGCATTAAGCGAGAAAGGGGCTTTGAACCTAACTTGCAATTTTCAAAGGGTGTGAGACAGGGATTTACGGCTGGGTTGATTTTCTGCCACAATCTAAGGCCATATCTATCTTGTTCCTGGGTTTAAGCATTCAGCATTTCAGCTCATCAGCATGATTTCCTTAAGACACTCTGAAGTCTGAACCCATTTCGTGGATGTTGCTAATGCCTAATGGACAATCATTGGGACCCACCTAAGAGGTCTCTACAAGTTTAGAATCAAGACATTGGATGGTTATGATAATGTGGAAAATTTGGGAGGTCCATTAAATATTGAATCATCTAGGATTTTGAAATTCGGAAACGGGTCGGGTTTAAGACAATATAGGCAAATGAAACCCCAACTCTTCTCAGCTGAAAGTTGTTCCAACTTCCAACTAGTAACATCCAGATTGGGAATATATTTATTCGGTCAGGTAAATACATTTATTTGTTATTTTTATCAAAAATTTCTAATAAGGTAGGTTAGAATTCTCAAAAGAGCTCTACTTGTTCAACTTTTCCACTCATGAATTTTTCTTTTTCCTATGGTTAAAATTTGAAACAAATTATTACATCGATTGATACCAGGCCGGGTGGGGTTAATAAGTATTGAATTGTTATTTCTTTTTTCTTCTTTTTATATGTTAATTGTGAATTACTGAGACCTAGAGTTTGGCTAAACGGGGCAACTTCTATAAATGTTTGGCACAAGCATTCTGTCTCTTTATTTATTCAGTGAGTGAGTGAGAGTCCAATTATAGAAATCACATCAGCACCCTACTGACGCCTCACATGCATATCTCAGCGTTAATTGAGAATATCTCCTGCTTGTCATTGACAAGTATTCCCAATATACAGTTAAAATGTGATGTGGGGCGCCCATGTGAATTCCCAACAATAATTAATAGAAGCCAAATGCCTGCACAGGCCTATGGTCCTGCCTTGTGTGGATTCTTGATCTATCAAAATGAATTGAATAATTGATCTACTTTATTTATGGCCGAGGAAAGAAAATTAATGACATCGGGTAGAGTTAGTTCTGGAAGACGGAGAAGTTAATATTTCCTCCCCTCATAATAGTACAAATACATATTCTGCACTTGGTGAGAGAGTGCAAATACAGAACCAAAGGCCAATTTGAATTTCGGTCAGTTTGGAAGTCGTTTGCGCTGAAAATTAAATTATTTGTTACTCCTTGCATTTTTGCATTCACAATAGACTATAATTTGCTTTCAAAAAAATAGAAGAAAATTTTGCACTTACAGTGGTCAATGTAAAATAGGTAAATTCTAATCTTTAAATTCATGTTTATATCCATCACAATCAAACACAATACAAAATTTATCAATGCAAAATGGAACCATATTTACATTCGTACTTTCTGACCGAATTTGCATTTACATTGATGCATTTGCCTTTTGCATTCTTTCCAAAGGTTCTCTTGTATAAAAAACAAGGTCAGACAATTTGTTAGGCTCAGTTTGGAAAGATTATAAATACAAATATCTACAACATAAATACATACAAAATATAAGATTTTGCATTCTATATATTTGCATTTGTACTCATCCCAAACTCAGCCTTAGTTGCTTCCCATTTTTTAAAGGATTATATTTTTGCTCTATCTTTTTGCAAATACAAATTCGTAGAGTGCATAAATACATTCATTCCGGTTCATGAATGCAATATGAGTTCACCTGTTTTGTACTCTTGCCGTTTGTTTCATTTGAGGCAAATACCTATACAAAAATTGTTGGTGTTTGGTAGAACTGGGATTTCGATTCCGCCCAACCAAACAGTTGGAATCAGAATAGCCCATTCCCATTCCAATTCTAGACTCCTATTCCCGTAAACCAAATGGGGCCTAAGTTTATGCAAGAACTGGAAAACAGAACAAACACCATTGTTCTGGAACTCAAACACATAGACGACTATAGATTGGGCAGACGTCGGTTGTCTGAATTCCAGATCATGAAAGATCGAGGGAAAACTACTGATCTGCGTCTCCACAGACAATCAAAACAAGAAAATAACCTAAACCGTGGTGATGAACTGCCAATCCACCATCTATATCTATCGGAAAATGCATATGATTTGCATATCTATGTTTGCTGATGCATAGACATGCAATGTCTTCATTTGCAGATCTATATAGAGAAAAAAAATGAGGTCGGATCTGATAGCAGTGGTCAAGCCGTAGAAAGAGATCGACTGTGCTACCGGAGGAGACCTGCAAAATCAAAAAGGCCACATCAGCTGAGCGGAGGAGAAGATGGACGGCGACGACCACGTAGTGGTCGGAGAAGACGGTAGGATAAGTTACCGTTGGTGGAACGCTGGGAGCGACGTCTCACCTCCTGCTTGATCGATACAATGAATAAACCTGTTTACTTCGGTTTTCAAGAGCACAAGTTTGTATAAAAAAAAATGGAAACAGAAATGCATTCTCTTCATGGCACAAACCTGTCAGAAAAAAAAAAACATTTTCGTTATTTGAATTGACACATTTGTGATGACAAACAAACGGAACATTAATTGCAATTGTATGATTTAATAAAATTATAGTTAATGCTTCTTTCAAGTTTTTTTTTTTTTAATATCACAATCTTACACTCAAAATAAATGATACATTAATTTCTCTTATTCATAACTCTTTCCATGTATTATTGATAGGCAGTTTATAACATAAAACAAGGTGGCATTTGGCAAAATTGAACTATGATTTTTTAGGAAGCAGAAAAAATTGAATGTGACACTTGATTTTGAATAGCAAGAGTTTTCTTTTTTCTTTTCTATCCTCTGAATGCAGATGAACTATTTGAATATCTTAAAAAGGTCGTTTTACATATTTACCCTATGAAATTATGAGTTTTATTTTTTCTTTTCTAAATGAAAAAATAAAAAAAATAGAAAAAAAATGAGAAGAAAGGATTTGCTAGTAGCACTGGCTCCACCAAAAGAGAAGTAAAAGAGATAGATCTTAGTGTGTGTGAGAGAGAGGGGTAAAGATTTAGTTAAGTATAAAATATATGGACATTTCTATTATAGAGTGAGGCCAATTTTGGAAACAAAAATATATAAAACACCACTTAGTTACTACTTTCCCCCCTTTTTTTTTTCCAACCTGAATTCATTACTCCCCTGAAAAGGTGGATGGGCCTCTAAGCCACAAAAAGGAATCTTTATAATTAAGAGTCCAAACTACAATGTTGCACCCAACAGTCCGGAACATCTAAAAAGTCATTTTTTTTTTCAGACCTCAAACGTCTATTCAGTGCAAACAAATGAACCTTTCATGAAACTCTCCACATAGATAAAAATGAGTCAATTTTATTTGTTAGGAACTATATTTGATTTATAAAATGAGCTTTATTGTCCAATAAATGAATGAATTGGTTTGCTAATGGTGTCAAAAGTCATGTGGGACAAAACCGTTTTCCCCCTTATATTTTAGTTTCATTCATATGGGGTGAAATCATTTGTTTTTTCTCTTTCCTTGCTATATTATTACACACCATCCAAAGTGGAGTCATTTTCCAAATGCAAGTAAAAATTAGAAATGGGTTAATTCAGGGAGCCCTAAAATGACCCAGTTTCTTCTTTTAGTAGCATCTCTGAAAGGACCCAATTTTAGAATGGATGCTTTCGAATGCAGTGATATCTTTCCTTGTCCTTTACTTAGCTTTTTTTTTTTCCTTCTTTTTTGAAGACAACTGAGCTTTCAAAAGTTGGTCACCAACCTTCAATTTGACAGTGTGATTGAGTCCTTACTATCAGCTCTCTATCTCCATTTCTTTCTCTCTCTTGGTCAATTTAAACTTAAAAAAACTTACCCTGGTTAGCATTGAATAATCTCGGTTAAGCTTAGTGGGTGTTTGGCATTGGTGCTAAGAACACAGTACCATTTTCTCATAAAAACAAACGGTGCTGTCACATAGGCTGTTTTCTAGGAAAACAGCATTGGTTTTGTTTGGTACTAATGCTGTAGCTGTTTTCAGCATTGGTCATATTATCCAATGTCTAAAATAATGCCACATCATTGCATCACTAGCAGTAATGGGCTGTTTTTTGAGAAAACATTGAATTTTCTATTTCTTTAGACCACGCTTTCTCGATTTTCAAGGCGTGATCTAAAGCAACATTTTTTTTTCTAAAAAAATAATATCAAATAAGAGGCCGTTTTCTGAAGCATCACCTTTTCTGATGTAACACTTATATGGCGCTGTTTTCTCAAAAAATGGCATCAATGCCAAACACTGCCTTAAATAACTTTAGATTGAGGCCAGATAAAGGCATAATGACAGTGTTCTCTAATGGTGGATTAGTGGGACTCTAGCATGTGGTTTCATGATTGCAATTTAAACATTCCAACAACTGAGTACATTCAGGCTTGAAACCATAATTTGTAGGCCCAAACAGGGGTCCAGCAAGACTTGAGAACTGATAAAATGTCTCAAGAAGGGACTCAGGTTGCAATTAATAATCATGGAAAAGGTGGGTTTGTTCTTCATAATGATGTCACAGGATAAGAATAGAGATGCCACACTTGATCTCAGCTAAAATGTCTGAGAAAAGTATTGCCAATTGCCATGTTAAAAGGAGGGCTAGAGCCAATCTAGATCACTCATCAAGAGGAATCAACAGGTGGGTGGTGTTTATCATTTATATGTCAGCCCAATGAGCTACTGTGAGTTGGGCTTTCCTAGCTAAAACATCAATGCACACAGATGCAATACATCACCACTAATTTGAATCAAAAGCAGAACAGATGACCTCTTTTTGACTATAGCTATCACACGTCTAGTACCCTGCATCTTAATCAGAATAAGAGGTAGCAGGTGTGAATGGTTTGTTGAGGGTAGCAAAAAAAAAAAGAAAAAAAAAAAGAAAAGAAGAGCAACACAAGAGCACCAAAACCTAGATTATTATATGCGGATCAAGGTGGCCCACCCAAAACCAATAGAGGCTTCAATGGAGATTGGGCCAGCTAATCTATTTGTGGCCCCACGAGGGGGCAAAGATGAAAGAGCAGGAAAGAAGAAACGAAAAGGCTAAGACAAATGAAAAATCAAGTTTATTGTATTGGGCCTAAGGCTCAGTTTAAAAAGAATACAAATATAAATATGTAGAATGCAAAATTATATATTTTGTATTATGTTATATGTATTTATAATGTATAAATTTATATTTATACTTCTTTCAAACTGAGTCTGTTGATATTAAGTAAACGGCTCGAGCAGTACGTGACGGTGCTTGCATCTCACCATTTTAGAATCTTGTTACCATTCATTAGTTTAAAAGTCCTCATACCCATCAAAAAATATAAAAATAATTCAGTCACTATTTCTGTCAACAGTAGTAATAGGGGTACCAATGGGATCAGGTTTGGTCCAATCTGATACAGTTCAATATGATACATTATTATGGATGAACCATGCCCGTTAATCCAATCTGATGAATATTCTGGACCATTTAATTTAGATTGGTTCTAATTGAAACTTGGTCCATTGACACCAGTATTCTTATTTTTGATCAATGGACCAGATATTGGTTTAATATGATCCAATTCAATATAAAACTATTATTGATGGACGAGATTTAATTCAATCCAATAATTAAGTACTTTTGACCATTAAGTCTGGACTGGTCCAATTTAATAAAGTGTTATTGGTCCATTCAAAATGATAGATTTTGATTTGCACAGGACCAATCCAAAATCAGTCCATTAACACCCCTAAACAATGCATAACCAAGGATATTCTTTGGCAAGTCTTTTTTGAAATATTACAAAACGATATTGACAGCCTAAAGATCATTTGGTTGGAGTGTATTTTTCTGCATGTCTTTTGGCGTGAAGATGAGACCAAAAAAAGACAAAAAGTTCTTTCTTCAACCAAATGAAAGAAGACCAAAAAACAAATTGTCAGACTTCTAAAAAACTGACAGTCCATACGAAAAAACACGCAAAATGAAATAATATTAATGAACATCTCAGCCCGTCCATTTTTTTAAGATGCTTAGTATATTTGTTAGGTTAACTATCTCAACCACCTTGAATGCGTCCCACTTGCACTCTCATGGTCCACACACTCCCACCACCAGTACTACATTTGAAACGTACAAACAATTCTACTCCTTAATTTAGTGAAAGAGAGGGAATAAAGATAGGGCTTTCATCTTCAATCGTCTTACTTGGTTGGAATGACCTCCCAAATCAATCTCTTTACTTAATTAGGTTTGATTAACACTACTTTTAAACAAAGTCTCTTATTGGGTTACCTAAAAATCATTTTTATTCGGATTCTAAGAATACCAAATTCCAAACAAAGCGAGCTTAGAGCTATTTATTATTAAATAAATCTATTAATTAATGGTAGATGACCTAGTTTTGATTTGCCGCACAATTCGCCAAATGAGTACACTATTTGGGATTTGGGAATAAAAAAGGTCATTGTTCAATGTTGATCCCAACCATTTGGGATCTTGGGATGTGATAAATCGGATATGATCCTAACCTTAGCATTACACCAAATAATGGCTACTGGATTTGGGAATGCTGGAGAGAATTAAGTGACTGAGGTCACAGCAGCCATCCATATGTTAAAACATTAATGATGATTGGAATGCCATGAAGTCTTTTACACCTCTAGTTCTTCAGGGTGATGGAATCGATACAAGCTTCAAGACTAATTAATCACTAAATGCTTTCCAATGACGTAAAGTCATGTGGGTCTATGTGATATATTTCATAGCTTAATCTTAAAGTATGGTTTCAAGGCTGAAAATAAAGTTTGGGGAGCTTTAACTTAAAGTAAGGTTTTTAAAATTGATCTGGAGAATGAATTAGTTAGGGGTCCGGTTTTTAGGTTGAAGGTCGATCTGTTCTAACAAAAAAATAAAAAAATGGCAAAAACTGTTTGAACGATTAATTGTCTGGGTCAGTGGTTTATTGATTAAAATTAATAATTTTTGAAAAAAATCTGGTTTTGAAGAAAAAGGGAACCGATCACCTGACCGTTGTAAGACATTCGAGAGACCTCCCAATAAAATACCAACACAATTTTGAGAAAATAAAACATCGCATCAACTGCTATTTGATTCAAGAGTCCACCCTTAGGGTGGAGTTAGAATTTCTAGGGATGAACCAAATCCTGCCTGTAGATTGATGCCAAATTCATGGGCAGGATGCTGTTTAAGGGGGGGGGGGGGGGGGGGGGGGGGGGGGGGGGGCTACTAAAAGACTACGAGGGGCTGCAATTCAGATTTCTGAGGTGGATGCAGTCTACTTATCCCTTGATTCAAAATGCTGATGTGTTTACATTTATCCTGAAACCGTTGCAAGAAGTCTTCTTATTTTGCTGTGACTGATTGCATCACTCTCTTGCTTTCTTGCAACCTCCCAATGAAACAGGAACACATCAGCAATGTTGTGAATTTATTTCAACTGTTGCCGTGTTCACACTTCACTGGGGTCCCAAGGGAGAGTATGCAAAAGCAAATGGGAATTTGTATGGGAAGCTTTCAATCTATAAATATAAAAGATGGGAAAAAATGTATTTTAATTTATAGTTTTTTATCGCTAAAATAAAACTAATTACATCCAAAACACAGTTGATCACCTTCCCATAAAAGATCATTTTTACAACATTTAGCCATGCCCGCCATAGTATGTGCAGACATATTACTAGTTCTAGCAACATATTTAATTCTTGAAAACAGAAAAGACCTGAAAAAGGCTAACGATTCTGCTTCTATAGGCCCTTCTCTAATCATGCACCTCCCCCTACAGCAGCCAGAAAACTTCCATCAGAATTATAACCAATAAAACCACAAGATCCCGTCATTGTATCAATTGTACCTCCATCACAGAAGATATAAACATATGAGAAGAAAGTCGTCCATTCTGTCCTCCTAAGCAAACTGCACCTGAATGGTAGAAAGACTTCTCAAAAACCACACAAATAGTAGAGATCAATCTATCAATCGAGCAGGTTTGGTTTCTAAAAATTAAATTATTTCTAGTAATTCAAATACAATAACGAAAAATTGCCATCTAAACTAGTACCTTAGCTCTGTCCATACCTGCATCGAAAATCTTCAAAATACTAATAATAGTATTAGCCAAATTAGATCTAAAAAAAATCAATCCTCACATTCCAACCAGAGTTGAACCACAAACCTCTTATTTTCATAGATTACTTAATTACCATTAATCCACCTTTTTTTTTAAACCCCAAACTTTACTCCAGGTGGAGGGGCGACCACCTTAAATTTTCATAAGGAAAATTTGTAATAACAGGAGAGGACTTAGCTCGCCTTGCCCCATTACCCAAGCATACATAGCTCTCCTTCACCATCTCAGGCCCACAAAAAAAAAGTCCTAGCAAGACCTAATTAACTCTAAGGATAGAAAAACCCAAATTATCTTTGTGAATAAGACGAGCCAAATCTCTAGGAATTTGGGAATTACCATTGTCACTTTAAGCGTGCATCTTTCGTCAATTCCTTTGTTAGCAAGGAGATCAGTACAACGATTTCCTTCTCATAAGATATGGGTCCACCTAATATTCATTCTCTACACTAAGTTCTTAATCCTGCGCAAAATGTAAACAGAATTCCAAGGATAATTCGATCTACCCATTAGAATGTCAATAATAATCATGTTATCACTTTCAACCTCAATCTCTTTATAGCCTCTTTGCAAACAAAGGCTTAGACCATCATAAGGTAGACTGACTATAGTAACAATGAAAAGCAAATATGAGAGTTCCAAACGAGTTTCTAAGTAAACCCCCACCTCCTTCACCAGGATTTCCGCGACAAGCCCCATCCACATTCATCTTGTAAGCAAAATTACTTGGAAATTTCCAGCTAACCCATCTATATTTGTTCTGTTTTGAAGCTTTCAAAGGAATGTTTAGCACTTGAAATGAAAGAGGGTCATTATCCATATTTGAAGGATCATTAGTAAGAGTATTGATGTCCTTCAACCATTTCTTAATATTTTTCTACAAGTAATAAGGATGAAGAACCCTTACCTTCATATATACATTTACATATTTCTTTCCATATGGTCCAAAGGATTATAGGTGGAGTGATGCAAATAACTTGATTCACTTGAATATCTTTTTTACAAACATTCCACCAATTAAGAACTCGATCCACTACATGTTAGATTACTAAAGTAAGACCAAATTTTACAAGCCATAACTCCAGTGAAAATAAATGATTAATGATTCCACCCCATAATTACCACAACACTTGGAAGCCAAATTAACACCTCTTCGTGATATGATCTCATCAATTGGAACAACACCATACATAAATCTCCACATAAAAATGGTTATTTTAATTGGGAGATTAACCTTTCAAATATATTTAAACCAGTAGATGTGCTGCCCATGATTCCTAATGATATTCCAAGCAGATTTTGTCGTGAAAGAGCCACTTTGATTAAATTTCCAAATTAACCTATCATCTTCATTGCTTAAACAACAATTTGAGTCTATAGCTCTCTGTTGAATGGCATGAGGAATAGTTCCAACGTCATGAAAAGACCATACTCCCTCTTGGTTCAAAACCTTATTTAAAGTAAATTCCACAACTTCAACTTCACTTTCATCAATTTGCCAAATCAAAGGCCCGGAACCCAACCGGTTATCATACCAAAAGGAAATTTCACCTTTCCTTATTATGCATTGACAAGAATTAATAGCAATATCTTTGATCTTCAACATCTCTTTCCAAAAACTACTACTAGAGGAAGGAGTAGTGAGCAAAGTTATAGGTGTGGACTTTATATATTTTGATTTCATAAACTTTGTCCATCCAATCCAATGTTTTTTGTTTCCAAAATTTGAGGCTCCCACAAAAAATTAGCAAACATTTTATAGACCATGTGGATCACAGTTTTGGGAGGAGAAGCAGCTCCAAGGACATGCTTAATTAAAGTCAAACACCCTCCACTACTTAAAAGCTTGGCCTTCCAACCATCAATTTTATTTATTTTTTATTTTTTGCAAAGTAGGTTCAAAGTCCTGACATTTTTTTTCCAATAGAAGCACCCAGGTAAATAAAAGGAATATGCTTTTGAGAAAAACCTGTTAGCTGTTTGATCATATTCACCTTAAAAGCACCCATGTTATGAAATCAACCATCTCATTCAAAAAAGTGCCAAAGGTTACATTCACATCGAGTCCATCCCTCCCTAAACCCTAAATACAAGAACCAACTTTTAGTTTTCAAAATGTGGCAACAAATTATGAGACCATGATCTATGAGTAGGATAAAAATATTGATATGCCTGATACCTTATCGATAGTCGACCCCTTGTTTTATATTTTTTAAGTTTTTATTTTATATATATTGGAGGGTTCCACCCATCATTTTAAAATTTTAAAGTTTCAAAATAACATGTGCATCAATATATCCAAGTATATCTGGATGCACTAGTATTGATACATTAATACCATGGTTTTAAAAAATAACTCGGAAATGGAACGGTTCTGGCCACCAGTTTCTGGGTTGGCGGTTTGATTGTTTGGTTTGAATGGATGACCCATTTTGATAAATAAATAAAAAATAACTAAAAATAAAAATGGCCAAAAATCATTGAACGGATCAATGAATTGACGGCTAGATTGCTCGAGTCAATGGGTCATTGACTAATTCAACAATTTTTTGCCAGGGACCAGGTTTGGGGTAAAACGGAACTAGTTGCCTAGACGGTTCTCGGGCCAATTGGTTCGACCATTTGGGTCAATGGCGGTTCAAAAACCATGATTAATACATCCCATATTAGATGTATATCAATATTTTAATCTTTATTTATGAGAAGATATAAACATCGAAATTTGTTCTTTCCCTTTTAAGTTCAAATTCTTGTAAAGACTTCATTTCTTTCCACCTATAATGGTCGAAAAGATTTCTTGTTAGCTTTGCCCCCTCCACCCAGAGTAAAGCTTGGGGATTTGGGGTTAATAAAAAAGGGTAAAATACAAAACCCTCCCCAAAGTTTCTAACGATCATAAAAACCTCCACTATAGTTTCATTTTAACAAATACTTCTCCTAAACTTTTGAAAAATTTGACAAAATCCTCCATTTTGTCATCTTCCTAGATGGAAAATGTTAGACAGATGCACCATTTTTTTCCAAATACCCATTCTACCCTTTTATAAATCATTTTACATACAAAATTACTGAAATAACCTTGTTTTCACTCAACAAAAATTCTAGAAGAAGATCGTTAGAGGAGGTTTTGTCAAGTTAAAATAGGATTATTTCAGTAATTTTGTATGTAAAAAAATTTATAAAAGGGTATAATGGATATTTGGAAAAATTGTGCATTAGTCTAATGTTTTGTGTCTGAGAAGGTGATGAAATGGAGGTTTTTGTCAAGTTTCTCAAAAGTTTAGAGGAAGTATTTATTAAAATGAAACTATAGGGGAATTTTTTATGATTGTTGGAAACTTCAGAGAAAGTTTTTATATTTTACCCTGAAAAAAAAGGGAGAATGACCGATACCCCCAGTGTCAAAATTTATAGGTCCAAAGTATATTTGAGGTAGGTGCAAATTCGGAATTGATGCCAAATCACGAACAGGTATGGATACATAAAGTATGATTTTTGGACGTTTTAAATATTTACAACTGTACAGTGAGAATCAATGATAAATTTTCATTGCCAAAAACATTTTCTTTTCCGTCCGTAGAATGAAAGGAACTGAGGGCATTAAATAATTTCCTTTTAGATTGAAACAGACGCAACTACAATGAAAATCTAGGGAGTGCAGAGTGTCCCACACAGCCGCAGGAGATGAAGAATACTTGAGATATCTTTCCTTTTGGAGGGGACAATGTATCTGGTCAAACGGTCAAGGACATTCGTTTGGACAGACATTATTTTTGCGTAGGAAATCTTAGAATGGATTTTGTAGATCAGATGGATTATATTAATTAATAAGAATATCTCACACATCTCAATGTGTAAAATGTATAGTATAACGCTATCCCACCCAAACTGTTCAACTTTTTTAAAATACTGATTGAAATGGCTTTCTCTGTTTCTCTTTTTTAAACAATTCCATTTTAAAATGGCAAGTGGCAGTGTGGCATTTGGGTTAATTGATTGCTTTACTTTTGTTTGGGAAATTATCTGAAACCTCTCCTCACTTTATGATAATGTCTAAAACTTCCTTTGACTTTTAGATACTCCCAAGTAGGGGTGAAATTTGGACGCATTTGGTCTGGGCTTTTATCAAAATTGAAATTAGCCCGACCCAAAACGTTAAGCCTGAAGCAGTGTAAAATGCTAACTCAGCCAATTTTATCTCAGAGGAATCTCCTATGGTTTTATAAATGAAATGTTTCTCTTTAAGTTGTGCTTGGTTTGAAAGAAAAATAGGGAAAGAAAGGAAAAAGGTAGAGAAATGTTTACAAATCTTATATAAATTTTCTTTCATTTTCTTTTATTCTCCTACCTTTTTCTTCAAACCAAACATAATCTTAGTGTGTATTTAGTTTGAAGGAAAAAGTAGGAAAACCTTTACAAACTTTGTATAGATTTTCTTACCTTTCCTTCTTGCCTTACTTTTTTTCTTCAAACCAGATACAACCTTAATGTCACATTTTCTTAATCCTTTTATAAAAAGTAATATTCAAATAACACAAATAACCATAACCCATATGATGTCATTACATTTATTTCTAATGTGACACAAGTACCCCTCATACATACTAATCATCTCTCGCTCTCCCCAATACATTTATATGCACTCATGCAGTCATGCTCAACTCTTTATCACTTCAACGAGTCCCTCATTTGTAATCAGTGACATTTTATTCTATTTGCAAAACAACCATTACTTAAAAGGGTATTTTTGGTATACTTAAAACACATGTATTGGACATATGGTAATTCCACATTTTTTCGGAGTTATCTACATATAAGGAAAATTTTTAGATATTGTGAACAAGAAAAAGAGGTTAAAGATGATTTCTCAATTTGTTAGGGACAAAAGGATGAAAACTTGACCTATTTAGTAAGGTTTTAAAAACCGACATGGAACCAGAACTGTTATTGGTTGATGGTTCGACTGTCCAATTCAAATGGATGATTCATTCTAACTAAAAAGATAAAAACTAATTAAAAAATAGACAAAAATCATTGAATGGGTCAAACAGGTTGATAGTTTGACAATCCAAGTTAACGAATCATTGACCAATTCAACGGTTTTTGAGCAGGAATTGGTTTTGAGATAAAAAAGAACCACTTCACTGAACGATTCTCATGCCAAACGATTCAACTGTGCATATCAATGACGGTTCAAAAACATTGCTATTTAGAAATAGGGTTTAGATTGAAAAACCTAAATCCCAAAATAATAAAAACATTGTCCAAAATCTTTGACTTAACAGAAGACTTAGGCTGAACTTGGAAGGAATACAAATGCAAATATGTAGAGTGTAAAATCTTATATTTCTTATTATTTTGTATGTATTTACACTGTACATATTTGCATTTATACTCTTTCCAAACCAAGCCTTAATAGACCCAGTTGGGCGAGGGTCCGAGTCCACTTCATTTTAAAGAAAATCTGAAATCCCTCCCACCACTACTGATCTTGGCACATACTTCGTAAATCATCATAAATAATGATAAAAGTTATAATAAAAAGGTGCATTTGTCTTGTAAAGTACATACTTTTGATCAACAAATGGAATGTGCCCAAATCAATCCTCAATCCTGTGTATAGAATGAAATAAATAAATAAAAAAGGGTGATGAGAGGTGATGCGGGTTGGCCTGGCCTAGCTCATGTCGGGCTGGGAGGCCTAGCCCACTAACATCTGACAGCGTCAGCCACAGCAGGGGGGAGCCCTATTGCCTTCGTACGAGCCAATCGAATGACGGTCAGACATACCCACCAGGGCCTGCCGCCTAACCTCGTAAGACTCTCATCCGGGGCATTCATCTTCACCTACCTCCAGCCCGCTCGAGTATAAATATGAGGTAACTCCCCCTTTGAGGGGATCTGGAACAGAAAATTCTAACACAACTTACTCATTTACTCCCAACATCTACTTTGCTTCCTTAGCATTTACTCTGGGAGATCTGGTGCATCTGAGGACTATTGCCAAGACCCCACCTGCACCCTCCCCTACTTTACACCTCGTACTAACTTGAGCGTCGGAGCCTCTGCCTCGGGTTCCCGCTCGAGGCCTCTGACATTCCCTGCTTGCAGTACCCCTGGTCACTAGGGACCTCACCTCGACCTACAGTCCTCGACTACCACGGTCCTCGGAAGGAAGACCTCGCCTCAACCTACAGTCCTCGACTACCACGATCCTCGTAAGGAGTACCTCGTCTCGGCCTGTAGTCCTCGGCTTCGGCTCACCTCTTCCAAGGCCTCGGAGCGTCGACCAACATTTGGAACCTGGAGAGTGAATTTACCTCGTTGCCCTTGGCCAATCCGTGTGACAACAATTGGCGCCGTTTATGGGAACCGTTGCTAAGACGACCCCCACCTTAGGATAAAAAAAAAAACATACTCTAAATCCAAGCCCTCTTAAGCTTGAAAGCTATGGTGCGGAGAACCAAGAACAATCAAAACCTAGTCACCTATGAACAGTTTCAGGCTGTCCTCGATCGTTTGGACCGCCTTACTCAACGCATGAAAGAAGTTTGCCCCTGAGTAGGAGGTCCCTCTCGAGGTGACCGCCCTGCTGGGGTGTCACAGGATCAGGGCCGACATGAGCATGTCAAGCCACCAGCCCTTGGCCATGGTAACTTGCTGGCTGAGCCATCAAAATTGGGCAACAACCATCCCCCGGATTCAGCACGAAGGAACATCTGTCCTCCTAGACGAAGGGAAAGCGTGCCTGTTCAATCCGAAGATAGTCATCAACCCTCAAAGCAACACCACCGTCGCTGGAGGGAGGCCCCCGGGACGACGACGGGCATCTCGACCGCCCTAGAGTTCGCTCCAAAGGCGAGAGCCGATGCCACGCCACTCCCCCTCCCATCTCGGATCTCTGGGACATTCTGAGTGATCGTTGCACCCACAAAGGAGCGCGCGATCCTGTCTCGGAGTATTCAGGAGTCCGAGTCGACACCCCCTGAGTCTGTGAGGACAGAAGTGGGGCCCATGCTCGTGCTGACCCAGGGCTTGCCGAGTTGCGAGCTGAGATTAGGGCCGTCAAGGACGAGCTCTGCCAGGTTAAGGAGAGTCGAGCCAACCCCTCGACCAGTCACGGCACCTCCGTTGGTTGCATGGACGCATTCACCCTAGAAATCATTTCAGAGCCTCTTCCTCCACACTTCAAGGCTCCCACACTAGAAATGTATGACGGGAGCACCGACCTCGATGACCACCTAGAGGGTTTCAGGGCGCTCATGATACTCTACAGGTATTTCGATGCGTTGACGTGCCGGACATTCCAGGCCACCTTCAGGGAGGCCGCTCGCCACTAGTTCTCTAGCCTCCCTCTTCGATCAATCAGCTCGTGGGAGCAATTTACAACCTTGTTCCTCTCCCGCTTCATTAGTAGTAGACGATGGTAGAAGAGTATAGTCTCTCTGATGTCACTTAAGCAGGAGCCGGGTGAAAGCTTGTGGTCCTACATCGACTGCTTTAAGAAGGAAGAGCTCGAAGTTCGAGACCTCAACCCTATGGTCTCCATGCACACCACCATTAACAGACTCCGCCCGGCTCGGCCCTCAAGTGCTTGGTCGCCAAGACCCCGCTGAAGACTAAGCTTGAATTCCTCAAGAAGGCCCAAAAATACATCGCGGCCGAAGAGGCTTCTGCCGGGGACAACCAAGAAAGGGTAGTCGAGCGCCACGACGGCTCCCAGAGAAGAAGAGGAAAGGCAGGGACCAGAACCACCCCGACAACCATGGCAACAAAGACAACAAGAGGCCATCGGCCCTAGCCTTGGCTTACAAGGACTACACACCACTCAACTCCACCTGCACTCAGATATTGATGCAGATTGGGGAAGAGAAGTTTGTGAAGTGGCCAATGAAGCTGAAGCGGAACCCCAAGAGGGGGAACCCTATGAAGTACTGCAAGTATCACTACGGCACCGGGCATGACAACATGGACTGCTACGATCTAAAGAACGAAATAGAGTCCCTTATCCGCCACGGGTACCTTAAGCATTTTGCCGGAGGAGAGGCAACACCTCGTCCTCCCAGCAGCAACAACAACATCAACAAGTGGCAGGCATCATCAACGTCATTGCTGGGGGCATGGCCTCCAGTGGAGCCTCTGCCTCAGCTCGAAAAGTCTACACCAGGCAGCTTAACATTGAGGAGCCTGCCCCGAAGAAGCAGAAGTACCCGGACGCCCCGTAGAGGCTAAGTAGTCCACATGCCCTCGTCTTCACCAACGAGGACTTAGAGGGGGTCATAGTTCCCCACGATGATGCTCTCGTGGTCATAGTAATCATCTCCAATTTTATGGTGAAGAAGATCTTAGTGGATAGTGGCTTGTCAGCCAATATCCTTTTTTACAACACCTATGAGAGAATGAAGCTCGCGCCAAAAGGAAAAATTACCCTACCCATCACAGTAGGGACAACGCCACACCAGGCGACTTGGATGCATGAGTTCCTGGTGGTGAAGGTTGCCTCTCCCTACACTAGTCGTCGGTGGGCTTCTTTGACACCTTGGTCCCAGTGGTGGGCTTCTTCGGCTCCTCCGTCAGCTTCTTCGGTGCCACCACCGACTGCTTCCCCTTGGCAGGGACCTGCGGATCTCCCCCCTTCGCTAGGGTAGGGGGGCAGCTTCATCGCCAGGCCTCCTCGATGTTTTCCCTCTGGCCTTCTTCCTAGCCTACTTCACTCGGGCCTTCTCCAATAAACGCTGCTTGGCATCCATTGGCACTTCTACAAAATGGCAAAGGAGAACAATTAGTATGTTAAAGGGAAAAGCATGGAAGGCACACTAAGTAAACGTAGAACCTCTCCTACCGAGGGGGGCTGAGCAAATTCCAGTGAAGACTAAGGGGACCTCCTCCTCCACCAACGGCTTCGCCTGGAATGTCCCCATCATGAGCAAGTGAGCTACAACTACAACCTCTTCATCTTGGAGCGGTGGGGGACATCTCTCAATGACGACGCAGGCCTCCCCTAGTCAGACCTGAACCGCCAGCCCTCGGGGCAAGAGACATAGAAAAACTTGTCCTTCCACCCGTGGACAGACGAGGGGTTTTGCATAGACTTCCCCCTCCTCGGGTGGAAGTAGTACATATTGGCCTCGAAAGCGTGCTTACTCAGCGCGAGCATGGCTCAGAACAACCTCAATGTCAACTCCACCCCACTGAGCCGAGACCACACCATCATGGCAACTATGGTCCTAAGGGCGTTGGGTAGGAGCTGGCTGATAGTGATGCCATACCACTCCAATAGCTTGGAGATCAAAGAAGGAAGGGGAAACCTCAGGCTAGACTTGAGAAAATGCTGGTAAACAAAGATTTCCCCCTCCTTGGGGGTCCATGGCCGATTGCCAACATCGAAGACCCTCAGGTCATAAGACCAAGGTATGTGGAATCTCCTCGCTAGGGATTTGACCTGGGACATGTCCAAGGAGCTATCAAACTCTGAACGCGGGACACTGACGTCAGACACCCTTTGGGCAACACTCCCTCCCACTGGTCTGGTGACGACTTCCACAACATCATCCTCGGAGAGAGGAGATCCCTTGGGCTCCCTCGGCAACGCCTAGGCGGCACTTTCAGGGGGAGGAGGTGGCTGCCCTCGGCACCCCCTGATGTTAACCTTTCCCTGAAGACGGCCACCTCTCGGTGAAGGGGCACTACAGCTAAGGAACCTAGGGAAGACAGGAGAGAGGGGGTTGCAGTAGTGCTCCCTCTCGAGATGTTTGGGAGTTCATGGCATTCAGGGCCAGAATCCGAAAATGACATATTTGATTACCTAAGAGAGGGTGAAATGTCCTGAAGAGAGGAAGAAATAGGAAAGTCCTAGAGAATTAAGAGTTGGGGAGCTGCTTTCACTCGAGAGCAAGGGCATCTAAGTTCAAATGAAGGAGAAAGTCACCACCAAGGTCCCTATTTAAAAGAAAATGGATGGCCTGGATCTCTCCAAATCTGACGGTTGAGACAAATCCTCTCCTATCGTCCAACTGTGATGCGACACCCGGCTCTTGGCTTTGAAAGACAAAACGATGCCCAAAGCAACTATTTAGATTGACGCGAATCCAATGGATGTGGGAGCCCTCCATTTCTGCGAACCAGTTCCACCGCACCTCCTAGCGCATGCCCTCGGAAGGCGAAACGACGCCGGGTTGACTGCGAAGATCGCCCGCGGTAGCTCGCTGAGCGAACCGTAGGGCCCGCCCATTGCGAACCACCGGGCAGACCGCTCAACCCAACAAACGCACGACTACTGGGATAACCGTCCCTCGCATGGTATCCCCCTGACATCACTTGCTCGTAAATGGTACGAGATGCCTTCACTAAACTAAGGCATCCACACCAGACATGCTTTCGAACCGAAGAGGGATGACGTGCACAACGAAAATGATGCCACTGCAGGCCACCTCTTGACTGATGAATCCGAAGACTAATGACCACTACTCCCAACGACCGAAACTAATGCCTTGCCTCGATTGCTGCCCTTGTTGTCAGCCGAAGCCAAGGCCTTGCCTCGGCCTCGGGAGTGGGGGGCAAATGATGCGGGTTGGCCTGGCCCAGCCCATCTCGGGCTAGGAGGCCCAACCTACTAACATCTGACGGCGTCAGCCACAGTAGGGTTGAGCCTTGCTGCCTTCGTATGGAGCCAATCGAATGATGGTCAGACGTACCCACCAGGGCTTGCCGCCTGACCTCGTACGGCTCTCATCCAGGGCATTCATCTTCACCTACCTCTAGCCCGTTCAAGTATAAATATGAGGTAACTCTCCCTTTGAGGGGATCCAGAACAGAAAATTCTAACACAACTTACTCATTTACTCCCTACACCTACCTTGCTTCCTTTGCATTTACTCTAGGAGATCTGGTGCATCCGAAGACTATCCCCAAGACCTCGCCTGCACCCTCCCCTACTTTACACCTCGTACTAATTTGAGCGTCAGAGCCTCTACCTCGTGTTCCTGCCCGAGGCCTCTGACATTCCCTATCTTGCAGTACCCCTGGTCACTAGGGACCTCGCCTCGACCTACAGTCCTCGGAAGGAAGACCTCGCATCGACCTACAGTCCTTGGCTACCACAGTCCTCGGAAGGAATACCTCGCCTCGACCTACGGTCCTCGCCTTCGACTCATCTATTATGAGGCCTCGGAGCATCGACTAGCATTTGGAACCTGGAGAGTGAATTTACCTCGTTGCCCCCGACCAATCCATGCGGCAACAAGAGGAGACACGATCATGTGGCCACATTGGAGGGCCTTGTCGTGTTGCAAAGTAGTGAACCCTCAATCACTCTATTTTTAACCTCCTTGTCTGCTTCTCGTGTTTCATGGCACTGATTGAGGAAGATGATAAATAATTGTGGTAAGCTGTTTTAATACTCCTTGAAAGAAATAAAAATGCTAAAGGGATCGAGGTTTTATGTTGGGTGGTTGGATAATTAGGAACAATAAAAGCTATATGTGTAAAATAACTGTTTTGTATCAGCTACTACTTTCAACATTCTTTTATATTACTAGTAAATGTGGACGTGAGTTGTATGTCGAAATTTTAAATTACAATGACAATCATCATCATCATCATCATCATCATTATTATTATTATTATTATTATTTAATTTTTTATTCCATTTCCATCATAAATAAAAATAATTTGTATTTTAACAATTTTTTATTTAATATGGTGAATATATAACATTAGAAATGTCCCAAATGTTTTCGACAAAATTGTATACTTTTCATTTTTTGTGTTCTATCTCTTTTAAATATTTATTGTTCATCGTTAATAAAAATATTTCTTGCATTTCATACTTAATTTTATTTAGTATAATGAATATATAATATTAGAGATATGCTCAATTTCTTTTTTTTTTGTATTTTTATATATTATTTATTTTGATTTTTTTATTTGATTATAGCATTATTGGTTAACCCATTTGACCAAAATGGTTGAATTGCTTACCCACCTATGGAAGGGAAGAAAATGGTTTTATTTTCAAATTATTTTTCAAAATATTTATTTTTATATTATTAAAATCAATGTTGTGGATTCAATTAATTGAATTTAATGATGAGAAAAATATATCTTAAATATAGGATTTAATGAGAGAATATACCTTAGATATGAAACTTAATGGGAGAGAATAGGAAAATAATTTTATTTCCAATTGTTTTTAAATTTTATATTCCATTTCCATTATTAGTTAAAGTATTTCTTATTTGTCATAATTATTCTTGTCTAATATAATGAATATATGATATTAAAGATGTTCCCAAAATTTTCCTTAATTTCTATATTTTTTGCATTTTATCAAGTTTTATTTTTTATTTTTTATTTAATTGTGGCAACAATGCAACATGGGTCGACTCCGGATCTCCTGCCCATGTCTTCCCACAACACACTACCCCCCCCCCCCCCCCATGAATTGGGAACATCTTCCCCTGCATAATACTATGTAGAAGGATTAGATGTTCTCCATGTTTGACTGCGATGTTATGTGGGTAGACGTGGGCAGAGTTTGTGTGTAATAACTACTTTAATGGGATACCTAGGGTTGATGAGTGTATATCTGTATCTTTTTGGATTATATTTTAGATTTACCCATTAATAAAAATAATAATAATTGTATGAATATTTTAAACATTTTTGTGTCTCTTATCAGAAGATTTTAAGATGGGTCTACAGGGTTGGCAACCTTGGCCTTGACCCTTTTGACCCATCCAACCCTCTCACTTCAAAACCCACCCATACCCACCATTCCAGCAGTGGATCATATGGGCCAAGTGACCCATTAAGGTCAGGAGAAGAGGGTTAGGGTGGGCCAAGTGACCCATTAGGATTAATCCGGGCACATACTTCGGAAATCACCATAAATAATAAAAGAACGTACTTTTCATCAACAGATGGAATGTGCTCAAATCAATCCTCAATCCTCTATATAGAATGAAATAAATAAATAAATAAAAGGTGATGAGAGGAGACACGATCATGTGGCCACACTGCAGGGCCTTGTCGTGTTGCAAAGGAGTGGACCTTCAATCACACTCCATTTTCAACCTCCTTGTCTGCTTCTCCTCCCTGTCTCAGAGTTTCATGGCACTGATTGAGGAAGATGATAAATAATTGTGGTAAGCTGTTTTAATACTCCATGAAAAAAAAAATGCTGAAGGAATCATGGTTTTATGTTGGGGAGGAATAATAAAAGCTATACGGTAGGAACAATCCGAGGGTTCCTACTGTGCTATGACCATCTTTTCATTATCTTATACCTTGTTTTCGAGACAGTTTTATCATTGGGGAAAAATTATTATTCTCCAAAAGATTAAAAATTATTTTATGGTCTTAATTAGGGTAAAACTCTCATCTAAAAACATGTTAAAAACTATTCATTCTATATGAATGTGCGCCACGATTACCGCTTTTATGATATAGGTTGATTGGTTACAAGTTCTTTTGGTATCATAATTTAACCTTGTGTAAGACTTGTTCTTAGGTGTCAAATGCGAAATTTAGAACATTTTCTAATGGTGGAACAGAATCGAGGAAAATAATGTGCACTCAATATACTTAAAATTTCCTTCTTTGGCACATGTGAAAATACATAGGTGAAAAAATATATCAGAAAAAAAAAAATAACGAGGACGAGCCTCAACTGTTTTTTTTTTTCTTTTTATTTTTTAATTTTTATGATGAAAAGCATCATCACATGATGGATATGGGTAAAATGGAGCCCTCCACCTTAATGCTTCTCATATATCTCAAATGTAGCAGACAAGGGATGGTGTGGGTATAACAAATTAACAGCCCTAAAAGCCCATGAGATTGCAGTCTCAAGTGGGTATAACAGAATATGGATCAAAGGTGACTCAGAAATTGTTACAAGCTGACTATATAGGCTAAATGGATCAGACCTCCAAGGAGATATGAAATGCTGGCTAAAGATTGTTAAAAGATAGTGAAAGACAACCATTTGGGGATCTTTCTCATGTATGCTATATGGCTGTCTCATATAGGACAGATGGGGGATATTGTTATATCTTTGGTTATCACATGGAATCTTTAATATTCCTGTAATGTGGAACTGTGTGGTAGAGCTACCCCCATCTTCCCGAGCTTCTTCTTCCTTCCTTTTGTATCGAAGAAAAGGAAAAAAAATAGTTTTATTATTGATTAATTGGCCAACAATGTTTCTGATAATTCTGATTTCCAGTATCAAATATGCTTTTCAGGGGCAAAGATGGTTCCTTGGGTAAACTCTTTTTAAAATAGGGCAAAGATGATTGACACTTGGGAATCTGAATGATATCCATATGTTAGTTTTTGTCATTTGGAGTTGATCTTAAATGGGGCAAGTAGAGCTGCAAATAGTATCTATTTGTTCAAATTCCAGTCTGCCCCAGTTAAGAGTGATTGGAATTCGATTTGTTTACAAGTGGTGTTATGATTGAATCCAATAATATCTTTTACACAACAAAAGTAGCTCATCCTCCACTCCCTTGACCCCCAACCTGGGTGGCAGTAGGATTTGATCCTAGGTCTTTGCTAGAATAAAGCTAGAAATCAAAGCAATTGAGCCACCATTAGTTGATTTGAATCCTACGATATTTAATTATATATTTATAATTGATA
Source organism: Nelumbo nucifera (assembly GCF_055504915.1). Lineage (NCBI taxonomy): Eukaryota > Viridiplantae > Streptophyta > Magnoliopsida > Proteales > Nelumbonaceae > Nelumbo > Nelumbo nucifera. The sequence goes on along the minus strand of NC_142652.1, from coordinate 25,520,653 downwards.
TTGTATCTATTATTAAAGTTAGTTGATTGTTGTTTACTAAAGATTTATATTGCTTCAAGTCTCTAAATTACCTGTAATTCATTTTATTTGTGATATATGAAATTGATATCAAAATCATTTTATTAATAATATATAATATTTGGGTTTGACTATGATACAAAGAGACACGATGCCCAAAAAATACTTAGGGTCCATTTGGTTTACAGGAATAGGTGCCTGGAATGGGAACTAAAATGGCCCATTTTGATTCCTACTGTTTGTTTGGCAGGAAAGGTATTACGATTCCCAATCTTGCGGGAGCAGGATTCCCCCATATGGGGGAATGGTCATTCCATAACCATCTTAGGGAATGAGATTCCCATTCCAAAGTCTATCAAGAAGTAAAGAACTCATGACAAAAATTACCCCAACTCCTAATACTAATAAAATAATAAAATATTATCAAATTAATAATAAGATAATAAAATAAAAAACAATAATATATTAATAAAAAACAATAAAATATTAATAAACTATAATAACAAACAAAGATATTAATTAATAATAATAACAATAATAATAATAATAATAATAGTACAATATTCATAAAATAAGAAATATAATATTTATTAAATAATAATAAATTAATTTTAAAATAATAAACAAAAATAATAGGATGTTAATAATCTAATAATAAAATAATAAATCATTAATCAAATATAATAATAAAAATATTATTAAGTTAATAATAATATAATGATATATTAATAAAATATTCATAAATTAATGATAAATACTAATATATTCATTATTAAGTACTAATAAAATAATAAAAAAATTATTATTTATTAAATAAATATAATTAAGTAAAAATAAAATATTAATATAATATAATTAAAGTAATAATAAAATACTAACATATTAATTATTCAATAATGATAAATTAATTTTGAAATAATAAGCAAAAATAATAGAAATTAATAAAGTAATAAGAGAATAATAATAAAATGTAACAAAATAATAAATTATTTAAGAAAACGTAGTAATAAAAATACTATTAATAAAATTTAAATAAATAAGAAAATAATAATATATTCATAAAATTTTAATAAATTAATGATAAATACTAAGACACTAATTATTAAATACTAATAAAATAATAATAATAAAGTACTTATAAATTAATAATTATATATTCATAAAATATTAATAAAATAATAATAAAATTGTAAATAGACTAATACAAAATTGAAAATTTTTAGTTGATTCCAATTCCAAGTCCCAATGAACCAAACAACAACAATTGGAATCAGAATCTGATTCTTGATTAACCAAACAAGAATTAGGAATAGATGATTCTGATTTAGATTTCAAGGGATTTCGATTCCAATTTCATTTCTGGTCCTATCTGCGAAGTAAGTAGACCCTTATTACCAATCACCTGATATCATAAAAGTTGTAACCAATCAAGTGGCATTTATCAAAATTCACAAGGGGTTGATTGATTGGTTAAAGCTCTTCCCATATTAGAATACATTTTGAGAATCATTTTCATCACTTCATGTCTAACTTATTTCTAGAAACAAGGGGTTGATTGGTTAAAACCCAAGTACTGCTTTTGATAGAATTTGAAAACAAAGAAAATCAACACTACATCTGGAAACAAATCATAATCTAATTTTCCAAGAACCAAAAAATAGAAAAGAAAGAAAGAAAAAGAGGCACAACACTCTCGCTCATAATATTTTGTCCCATCACTCAACCACACAACCAATAATGCCCACCTTGTCCACGAGGACGTTTATTTGATATTTGGCACTCACTTTTTTTTTAGGGATTATAGCTGATAAGGGCAACTTTTGGGCCCTAATATCAATAAAAGTAATACTTTCAATAAAATTTCAAAAATATGTTAACTTTTTAAAAATAATATCAATTAAGGATAAAAAATAATGTTCATATTCTTCCTCTTGCAATCCATTCATCAGTGCCGCCGCCCGCCGCCCAACGCTATCACCTCCGCCCACCTCTGCCTCTGCTGCCGCCACCTGGCCAAGCGACCACTGAACTTAACATTTTCTGGGAAATTAGCGTTCGAGCTTCACTGGTATGCATTCTCTGACGGCAAGGCGTGTGAGACGGGCAATCCAAACCAAGTTTGTGCGACTGTTGTGAATAACTTGATGAGAAAAGGAGGATTTTTGTTGGACCGAGGTTGACCACTTTTTATCAGTGAGTTTGGTGTGGATCAGAGAGGCACCAACATAAATGACAATAGGTTCTTTAATTGCTTTCTTGGTGTTGCAGCCCAATTCGATTGGGATTGGGCGCTGTGGACACTGGTTGGGAGTTACTACCTGAGACAGAGGGTGGTGGGGATGGATGAGACTTATGGGGTTCTGAGTTGGGACTAGAACAACACCCGTAATTCAACCTTCATTCAACAAATCTCTGCACTCCAATCTCCCTTCCAAGGTATATGTATGTTTGATCTGTTTTGTTTACATTTAACCTTTTAATTTGAATATTGTAAAATTAATGCAGGTTCAGGTCTTTCTTCAGAGGTGAGGCCAGACAAAGTAATATTCCGCCCATCAACTGGCCTTTGTGTGCTGAGAAAATCTCTGATCGAGCCATTAAAGCTAGGTTCCTGAATCTGAAGCTTGGAGCTACACACCCGAGAAAACTTTATCGCTCAAGGACACAAACTTGTATATACAAGCTGATGAATTGGGAGAGGCAGCCAAGCTTGGGATCATCTGCAGTGACTCGAGTTTGAGATGGGATGTGATATCAGACTCGAAGATGCACATTTCATCTAAGCCTGCAAATGGTAGCACTGTGTGCATCGACATCTACTCTAACACTAACACCATCTAAGCTGGTTGAACCGGCAACATTGCTGGAGGCGGACATGGAGGTGGGCGGAGGTAGGCGGAGGCATTGCCGGAGTTTACAGAGGTTTACAGAATGGATTATAAGAGGAAGAAGATGAACAGTATTTTTGCCCTATTTTTAAAATTTTAAATTAGGGCCCAAAAGTTGCCCTTATCAACTATAATCCCTTGTTTTTATAAGCAAATGAATCATTAAAACCAATACTGAAAAAGACAACACAAAACACCCAAAGCAAAGAGAGTACAACGTACAGACTAAAACCAGAAACATACCAACAACAAAACGAAAACAACACAACAACACATAGAGGAGTAGATTGACTATACACCCAAACTAAAACTAACAAGACACAGAAAGAAAGACATTTGGTAGTCGTTTACAAACATACAAACAAACAAAACCCAGCCACATGCATATGAAATTGCTGAGGAGAGGATATGACAAATTAACCTGATGGATCTCCGTGGAGCGTAGAAGCCTTAAATGCATCTAATCTGATGATGACGAATTGATGTTATAATGTCAGGAAATCACCAAAGAATGTCTCAAATTAATGAACACTTTGGTGCATCTGAAATGGAAGGAGCTATCGATCCTTGACGATTGTTCTGCCTGCTGGTTCTTTCCTCAAGAAAATGAGCATCCCACAATCAAGTAGTGTTGTTATGAATTAATGTGAAGAACCGGCGGAATCCCCTCTTGTAAACACTAGTTCAATTTGTTGTATTATTTTCTTTCTGGTCCTAATAATTTCTGAAAGTCATCCAAGCATGAAACATCTGGCATCAACGGGCAATCGGTTATGTTCAACCATTGGAGAGATGTGAAGAGGACTTGTAGTCTTTCCATGGGAAGAGGTTCAAGCTTGGGACAGTGGGTAATTTGCAACTCGCGGAGGGTATTTTTGTTGTTTTGTAATAGCCATTCCGGTAGAACCTTAAGCTCATCACACTTGATTATACCAAGGGAAACAAGAGACATGAGATTGGCTACAAAGGATCCTCCTTGTTTTAGCAATAAGGCATTGCTTGATTCAATCACCAATCCCTTGAGAGAAGGGAGCAGACAATTTGGTGTCACTGTCAACTTAGGGCAATTCTGGATGATGAAATGCTCGAGGCAAGGGAAAATGGAATTAGAAGAGCAAGATGGTGAAGCTTCCTTCCACTCTACTAAATTAGGCATGTCTTTCAGCCACAAGCGTTCCAACGATGGAAACAATGTTACCGTTGTTGCTTCATGATCACCACCACCACGGCCTACAACTGCATTGCTACAATTACTGTTGTTGACTACTCCATAAAACTGGATACACTTGAAATCCATTCCCTCTATGTGAAGACTTATAAGCAATGGTAGATAGCCAAGCATGGGAACATTTTCCAATCTCCTGCATCTTATTAGATAGATTTGGACCAAATTGGGGAGGAAGGAATGGATCTCTACAATCCACAAAGGAAATTTAGTGCCCTTAAAGTTAGCAATTCTCAACCCCTTCAAATTTGGGTGCGGCTGCAGCCCTTCCAGTAGTACATCATGATCATCATTATCATCATCATCGATGGTGTTGGTATCCAAATTAATATACCAGCTACTCCATACCAAATCCAATATTTGGATATTTTGCTTGTCCTTTATATTCGCCTCCTTGCCTTCTCTTACACTGCTCACATTCTCGAGATTGGCAATTGTTAAGCAACCTCTTAGGTTTATTAGGTGTTGTAACTCTGTAATGCCATGTCCAGCTCCCTGACCCACTACAAACCTACTTAACGTTTGAAGGCAGCGTAATCTCCCCATCTCGACTGGCATTTGTTGCAAGTTAATACAATTTAATAAATCAAGATGCCTCAAGTTAATAAGCTTTCTCATTTCTTTAGGAAGCTCTTTAAGCCTCCTGCAATTTTTGAGCCTTAGTGTCTGCAGATTACAGAGACTGGTAATAGACTCGGGTAATGTTTCAATTTCGCTCTCTGAAAGGTCCAAGAACCTTAGTAATTTAAAATTGCTGATTGACGCTGGGAAATGAGGCCTAAGCCAGATGCCTGACAAATCTAACACACGTAAGCACTTGCACTTGAAAAATACTGTCTCAATGCGACAAAAGTCTTCAAGGAAGTCATTAACATCGTCAAGATATCCAGCAATGAAAAACACAAGGCATGTGCGCAATTTGTGCAACTGATCATATGTTGGCGATGGTGATGATGATGATGATGATGAGGCGGCCTCCAATAATATTCTTTTTAACATTTGATGATGCACTGACATATGTCGAACATCAAGATCCCAAGTAATAGGAGTGCTGCGGCCTTGGACTCTATCTAAATCCTCATCTTTCTCCGTAGATATTACGCATTCAGCCTTGGAAACATGTTGTGCAAGATCATACACAAGATCATGCATCTTCACCGTTTCTATGTCTCCAGCAACCCTGTTCATCTCTACATCTTGAAAGAAAGAGTTCCACAACAAGTTATTGAAATAGTCATTTCCGATATCCTCCATTTCTTCTCCAGAGACAGAGGTCGACCCTTGAACTTGCTGCTGGATGAATCCATGTGCCATCCATTCTTGAATAAGCCGTTCTTTGTCCATCGTTTGACCCTTAGGATACAGGGAACAATATGTGAAGCATTGTTTTAAATGTGGTGGCAAATGATCATAGCTCAGCCTTAAAGCAGGTAAGATTCCATATGATTCAGATTCAGGTAAATCCCAGATTTCACTGTTTTGGACACACACCCACTCCTCTTCTTCTTTCTTTGAGTACATCAACCCTCCAAGAGCCTTTGCGGCTAAAGGTAAGCCATCACATTTCTTTACTATTTCCTTTCCTATTTCAACCAATCTTGGTGTCTCTGGTGCTCCTCCTGCTGCAAACGCTCTGTTTTTGAATATGGACCAGGAATCTTTTTCCGATAATAATTCTAAATGATGCATAGGAAGCGTGCCCATTATTTTCCCAACCCCATCTTTACGCGTAGTCACAATAATTTTGCTCCCCTTCGCCGTTTGCATTGTTAACAAATAATCTTTTAAGATATCCCACTTACTCTTTTCTTCATTCCACACGTCGTCAAGCACCAGTAAGAATTTCTTCCCACCCAACTGTTCTTCAAGGCAATGGATCATCACATCTAGATTTGTTAAGGCGTCCCTTTCTCCAAGGTTCTCCAGGATTTCTTTTAAAATCTTGTGAATATTGAAGTTTTCAGTCACACAAACCCACATGCGTTTATCAAAATGTGCCTTGACCGATTTATCATTGAAGGCCAATTGAGCGAGGGTGGTCTTTCCAAGACCACCCATTCTTACTATGGGTAGCACTGAAATAGCAGCTTTCTCGTTCTGGTCGTTAATTAAAATGTTTACTATCTTCTCTTTGTCAGCGTCTCTTCCCACGACTTCTAGCTCATTTACTTTAGAATGGGTGACTCGGTGCATTATTTGACTACTGTCTGCAGCCCCCCTGCCCCTGGTGTTAGCTACTGTGCGTGCAAGTTGGATCATATTGGCTTGCTTTTGAAGTTTGTCAAACGATGCATTGATGCTTTTAATTCTATGGGCCATCTTACTGTAAACTACAATTAGATTGGAGGACGAAAAGAACTTGCGTACCTTTTCTCTCTTCTTCTTCGTCATTTTGCGTAATTGAGTTTCGGTTGCAAACTCATCCAGTACATCCTCCGCATCATAAGCTACATCCTTGAGTTTCTTCAACCACTCTCTGGCCCCCTGCTCCTTTACTTCACGACTCCGGGCATCCTCTATCACGTCTTGAATCATTTTCAATGTGCTTTCCAGGTTTTCAAGCTCTGCTGTTAACTTCTTCGTGAGATGAATCCCTTGTGCAGCAAGGGAAATTACCCTGTTCAAGATTTCCTGAACAACAGCGCCGATGATAACTTCCCCAGCCATTCTTCTTTCTTCCGTGAACAAGAGCAGTTCTTTTATGGAGTGTGAAAAAACACTATGTTCCAATCTTTTACTTCAGGGATCAACGATATACAGAGAGACATGCAGACATGGACATGGATATCTCATCATCTCATCCCTGGTCAGAGTAACTGAACCAAAGAGAAAACCCTAAAGACTATAGTAAGCAAGTTTATGCAACTCTCTTGGTTCTTTTTCTTTGGCAAAAAGTATATATCATATGCGAAAAAGCTAGAAATAGAGACGCCTTGCCGATAAGGGTTTGAAAAAAAAAAGTGGTTGTCTGGTTGATGATTTGACATTGCCCTAAAAATATCAGACCCCAAATAGCCTAAAAATATCCCGATAGTCATGTGTGGTCCAAAAATTTTTGAAGGATGAATTTGGGCTATGGGCGGAAGACTTTTCTTATGCAAATGAGATTTTGGTAAATTATTAAAACCTCCCTGAACTTTCTATTACAGTTGCAAGTATGAACTAGAATCATGTAATAAGAGACATGAAAATATCTAAGATTTTCATGCATTTATTTTTTAATTTTTTTTCATATCAATTATATTCCCAAAACTTCTTAATCACATTTTCGAAATTGATTTATTTTTCAAATTTATTCTTCATATCAATCGCTCAACTTTAATCTCTTTTATTTTTCTTGTTGTTCATAAAGTTTGTACTTTTTTTCTATAAAGACTGGCTTCAATAATAATTGTATGGATATTTTAGACATTTTTGTATCTCTTATAAGAGGATTTTAAGATGGATCTACAGGATTTTAAGATAAATTTTTCAAATTTATTCTTCATATCAATCGCTCAACTTTAATCATTTGCAAGTTGCTTTCCAGATTCTGAAGCTTTCTCTTGAAAGCCCTCGTGACATGAATCCCTGGCCCAGCGAGAGATATTACTCTTCTCAGGATTTCTTTGGCAACAACACTGATGATAATTTCTCCAGCCATTGTTCTTCTTTCTTTCGTCAACAAACAAAATTTCTCTCTTCAACCATGCACACTTATCTCATCCCAATACTCGGGTCACTCACTCACTCAGTTGGAAACTAAACTAAACTCGTCATCATCGTCATCCATGATCATTAGATTTGGACAACTCAGCATATATGATGAAAAACATGATTTTTTTTTTCTTTTAAAAAATTAGGTGTTGGCAATTGGAATTATCAAAAGATGAATATTTTTGCAATGAAACTTCCATCGAATCAAATAAAAAAAGGTAAATTTTTTAAAACTATTCTTATGGTTCAGTTAATTCATTAAATATACCCTTACTGTTTGAAACTTGACTGTGGCTACCTCTACTGTTTCTGACAATTATCTAAGTCTTTGTTTACATGTGATTTCACCTGTTTCATTTAATATTACGTAATACCCAAATTACCATTTGCAGGTCGAAAAACAAGCATCCGAGGATCCAAGCCTCTCTGGTTTTTGTGTCAAATTTTCACCTCTCTGAAACTGGTTCCCCTCTTTGATTGCCTGGATTCTGAGATCTATGGTGTGTCTATGTTGTTCTACTTGTTGTTCCTTCTCTTTTTTGCTGCAAGTGGCACTACATTGTCAGAAAATTTGGGTGTAAAGTAGTCTTCCCCATCTAACTCCGGCCAAATCAACTCTCATTCCGGCCTAGTGGCCCTCCTCGACTCACATTACACTGAACTCTTCGAACTGGTCGAGAAAGCTCTCCTTTCGCAAACCCTAGAAGAAGCAGTCGGGAAGTATAACATCACCTTTTTGCTCCCAAAAATGAAGCTTTGGAACGTGACCTCGATCCCGAGTTCAAGAGGTTCCTTTCGCAAACCCTAGAAGAAGCAGTCGTCAAGTACGAGTAAGAATTTCTTCCCACCCAACTGCTCTTCAAGGCAACGGAGCATCACGTCCAGATTTGTTAAGGCGTCCCTTCCTCCAAGGCTCTCCAGGATTTCTTTTAAAATCTTGTGAATACTGAAGTTTTCAGTCACACAAACCCACATCCGTTTATCAAAATGTGCCTCTATCGATTTATCATTGAAGGCCAATTGAGCGAGGGTGGTCTTTCCGAGACCACCCATTCCTACTATGGGTAGCACTGAAATAGCAGCTTTCTGGTTCTGGCTCTGGTTCTGATCGTTAATTAAAATGTTTACTATCTTCCTTTTTTCAGCTCCTTTTCCCACGACTTCAAACTCATTTACTTTAGAATGGGTGATTCGGTGCATTATTTGACTACTTTCTACAGCCCCCCTGACCTTGGTGTTAGGTGTGTGTACAAGTTGGATCATATTGGCTTGCTTTTGAAGATTGTCGAAGGATGCATTGATGCTTTTAATCCTATGGGCCATCTTACAGTTAACTACAATCGGATTGGAGGACGAAAAGAACTTGCATACCTTGTTTCTCTTCTTCTTCCTCATTTTGCGTAGCTGAGCTTCTGTTGCGAACTCATCCAACACATTCTCCGCATAATAGGCCACATTCTTGAGCTTCTTCAACCACTCTCTAACCGATACATCCTTCTCTCCTTCGTGATTCTGGGCGTCCTCCATGACGTATTGAATCATTTCCAATTTGCTTATCAGATCTTCAAGCTGTGTCTTGAAATTTCTTGTGAGATTAATCCCTTGGACAGCAAGGGAAATCACCCTGCTCAAGATTTCCTGAGCAATATCACCGATGATAACTGCCTCCGCCATTCTTCTTCTTCTTCTTCCGAGAGGTGGGAGTAGAGAAGATCTGCAAAGTTGTGATTCTTCTGGGGTGTAAAATGACTATGATTCCAATATTCTTCCACGATAAACTAAATACAAAGAGATCTTGATCTGCAGCTGTTGACGAGGATACCTCATCCGTCGAGGTATCGGAATAAAAGAGATCATCCATGATCATCATCATTAATTAAAAAGTCAGGGATGATCAAGTGGATTGACTAAATCCAAAAGATGAATACTAATAAACCCCACCACCACCAACCCTCAGATTCTTTTCAATGATTCACCAACTCTTTACTTGTCAAATTCTAATTTTATTCTTAAGCCACAAAGACCAATCTTTCACACATGACGGTGGGTTGGTAAGTTGTTCGTTTCTTCCATTCAAAGGGATCTAATTAAATATATAAATACCTCCGTCAATAACACCCGTAACCGCCTGTGAATTTGGCATCAATTCCGAACCCGCACCCATCCCCAACTGTATGGTGGAACTAGAAATCCCAATATAAAAATAGTCGAAAACAGGGAGGATATTTGCACTCCCCATCTGCTATCCACTTCTATACCCACCATGCACCGCCACCGTGTAACATTTCAATGGAGATATTCTCAATGCGCAACTGTTATAAAATATATATGGGAACAAGTGGTGAATAGCATATCTGAACCTCAATTTTGAATTATTAATTATTAATGTTAGACAGTGTATACCTTTAACTCCAATCGAAATGATGTATCTTATGACATTTAATATAAATAAATAAATTACATATTTAATTCATGTTATTATAGTGTGTTTTTGTGTAATATCCTTAAACTGGACATATATGAGACTCGTGTTAGTTTAGAATATTCACAGCCGTTGGATAGATTTTGGGAGATTTATCCTGATAAGATTGACACTGATGTGCCACCAAGTTGGTTGGAGTAGCTGTCTCAGCTGCCAAGGTGAGACCCGAGGTACATGCAGTATAGATTTACTTAAAACCTTGAACCGGACCAGAATTCCAGTATTGCCCTAGACCTTAGTGATTAGTGTGCAAAACTAGAATGTTACACCTAACCCCTAGACTCGATTATGATACTGCACTACGTGTCAGATTGGGCTATCTTTAATATGCCAATCAGTGAGATCCTTAGAGGGGGTCAAAACCTAGGTATGTTGGGACAGTCCGAAAATTCATCTGAGTGGTGATCATAGTGACAAGATCAGCCCCTTTGTCGGACAAAGGTAATGATCGGGGATGCACTCTCTCTGATAGAAACCAAAGTTGCTGACAGCCGATTTCAATCGTTGAAGTTTGTTTTTTGTAATATATATATATATATATATATATATATATATATTCCCAGGATCCATGTGAATAGAGAGTGCAGCACTGTTCCTTGCAGCCGAGGGAGAGGTTCTCTCTTGTCGGGCAGTGTTTGATCATTATGGGTTGAAAGGTTAAGTGTAAGATCATTAAGTGTAATATCTGATGGGCTAATCTTGCATCTGCCCACAGTCCCTGGGTTTTTATAAGGTGGCTTGGCCCAGGGATCACTTAGTGTAAGTGTTGGGCCCGTTAAGAGCCCATGGTGATGGGCTCAGGGGTTCATTGCCCATAACAGTGAATTCGGCCAGGCCTTGTAATAGAGGCTAGGCTGAACCCATGTGGTTGATGTGTAGATCAATGTTTGGGTCTCACGCTATACAAGGAAACGCAACTGGGCAGCAGTTTGGAAGGTTAGTGAGCACATGGACTTAATGGGCGTAAAACCCAATTCGAACTGGTCAAATTTGATTAGTTAAAGAAGGAGGCGGATCTGGGATTTGGATCAGCAGATAGGATAGGGAGTTATCCCTATCCACTCAGAGAGTCCAGATCCAAATATAGATTTGGATTTGGAAACTCCTAATAAGATTAGGAGGGCTGATCTAATATGTAGATAAGATAAGAGCTTATCCTTATCTCTTAAAGAAAAGTCCTGATCCAAATACAGATTTGGATTAGGAAACTCTTAATGAGATTAGGAGCTCTCTTTAAGGCTATAAAAGGAGGAGGAGGGCAAACCTCCATTCATCTCATCACAATAGATCTCAAATCACAGAAAGAGAGAAGACAACTACAGTAAGATTGCGCCATCTTCTGCTCTTGCGCCCTCCTACTGTCACCATTGCCAATTCGATCTCCACTGTAGAAGCGATCAAGAAGTGTTCTTGATATCAATTTTTGGAAAAAAAAAAAACTTATATGAAATCGTGCACACATTCCGTCCGTCGAATTCTTGCTGAAGGACTCAGTTCTTGTAAAGAACATGATGATTCTACTCCACCCTACGCTGTGTCATCTTCAGTGGGAGCAGTCTTTGGAGTTTTTCTTAGGTGTGAACACCTTCATTGGGAGATATTGTTTCTTCGTATCAGGTACCTCCCTCTCCTACCTTTTGGTTTCAGATCTGGTCTGGTTCTTGGTTCAAGATTGATCATTGAAAATGCAAATTTTCTAAAACAGGGAATGTGATTCCCATATGGGAGAGAGAAATTTTTGAAATTTCGCCCTACCTACCTAAAGGGTTCGGCTATCCATATGATGGATCTCATCCTTTCAATTAAAACATATTTTCATATATACACGTTATTATTTATGGGAGATGTTTCTAATACATATTAAGATGTGCATGTGAGGTCGGTGTGAGATCAAGGATTAAGGTATCAATATGATACTCCCAGTATGGGGTGTATCCTATCCGTATCCACGATCATGGTTGTAGGATACGTTATGACTGGATACATATCCTACGAGTTGTGTATCGGTCTGATATACCTCTGTATCAAGCCGTATCACACTGTATCGATGGATACGGTCCGATACGCACCAATATGGAGGTGTATCCATATTCTAGTTTGACAAAATTGTAAATTAAGTATTTTTTTATTGTTTTCCATCTTTAATACAAGTTCAAAAATAGTTTTATGAAAACTAAAATAAATAATTTGAGATTTAACTTTTCCAAAAAAATAATAAAAACTAAAAATAATATATTTCATCTACCTTAGATTATTTATATATTTTATTTTACACATAATTATATGTTAAAAATGAAAACATAGTTATTATTTGAAAAAAATAGTCATTATATAAAATACTAAATAAATAAATTTTCTCAACAAAATTAATGGAAAACGGAAAATTATAATTATAAAATCTGAAACGAATAATTTAAGATTTAGTTTTCCCAAAAAAATCATAGAAACTAAAAATTAAATATAATTTATTTTAGGGGTTTTTACTATTCAGTCAACCCTTAGAAATCTTAGCTCCTCCGTATAGTTGGGGTAGGTGTCAGCTCGGAATTAATGCAATTCAAGGGCGGGTATGGGTGTGTTATAGGTGGACTTGTTTTAAATTTTGAATTGTTGTAGGTCTACAGTTCAAATCAAAATTCTGAGGTGGAGTGTAGTCCAAAAATCCCTTTATTTTATCTACCTTAAATGATTTATTTGTTTTATTTTACAATTATGTGTAAAATAAAAACATTATATGTTAAAAATGAAAACATATTTATTATTTAAAAAATAGTTGTTATTTAAATAAAATACTAAATTAATAAATATTCCCAAAAATTAATTAAAATTATAATTATAATTATAAAATTGAAAGAGCGATAATTATTGTACAATGTTTGGATGTTATAGAGTCCCGGTATTGTTTATTGTAATATTTTTCTTCATAGAAACCTATTGAAATATGTATTTTTCATGTGTTTATATCTTATTCATAGATAATTCAGCTTTTGGTTTAGTATGATTAATGTTTTTATGTGATTTGTATGCATTTCACTAGTGTATCCAAGAATTTCTATATCTTTGTTCGTATCCATGCGTTTCCCATATCCGATACAATACACACTAGGGATATGTTGTGGGGCGTTGTGGAGTGGAGATGTGAACTCGAGAGGAGTATGACCATTTCCAAACCTTTTTTTAGGGTAAATTACAAAGACCCCCCCGGTACTTCTGTGACAAAGACCCCCTATACTTTGTTTTGCGACAAAAACCTCCCGTATTATGACCGTGAGACAAATTCCCTCTTCCGTTAACCTTTTGTGTTATAATATGTTTTCATCCCCATACTACCCTTGTAACAACTATTCGGAGAAAAACACCCAACCTAATGATACACAAACAGCAGTGGCAGTAACCGTTGTAACGGCCGTGGACTTCCAAAGTCCTCCCTATCTCCCTCTCTCTCTTCTTCCCCTTCCCCTTTCTCTCCTCCCTTTTCTTCTTCCCCATTTCCTATATTAAAAAACTTTGGATGCTTGAATCCCAAACCACCTGCAAGTTTGTTTTTACAAAAAGCAATTCTCGCCTGGTGGGGATTGCTCCACCCGTATCTCCTCGACCATCTACGCCACCTCTGACATCGTAGGCCTCTTCTCCCCCTGCTCCACCACACAAGTCAACCCCACATTTAACATCGCCACCATCTCTTCTTCCATGTTCTTGTACCTCAGAAGCTCCGTCCACTCCTCCCTCACCACCGATCTTACCCACTTAGGAAGATCAACACCCTATTCACCATACGGACTTGAGGCAAGATACTGTAGCGGAGCCTCCCTATCAACACCTCCAGAAGTAGAACCTCAAAGCTATAGATGTCTGCCTTCTGTGACAGCTTCTTGGTTTCGATTTGCTCTGGCGCTCTGTACCCTCCCAATCTCGTCGTGGCATGAACTGGGCTCAAAAGCAGGGCCAACCCAAATTCGGAGATGCATGCCACACCATTCTTGTTAAGAAGTACGTTCGACGACTTCACATTCCCGTGTGGAATCTTTGATCCACTGTATTCCTCGTGAATCCGTGCAAGCCCACGAGCAGCTCCCAGCACCAAACTAATCCTCGTTGTCCAATCCAAAGGAATCCTCCCCGGTCCTCGATTCGCTGATTCAAATTAACAAAAAATTAAGGGGTAATAACATATAAGGGCAATTTTGGGGTTTAATATCAATAAAAGTAATATATTTAAAAAAATTTAAAAAATAAATTAACTTTTTTAAAATAATATCAACAAGACTTCTTCTTGCCATTTGTTCACTAGTACAGGTACCCCCACCTCTGTCTCCACAGTGGAGGTGGAGGTGGGCAAAGGTGGCCGCGTTGGACAGAGAAATCACCAGCGCCGCCGCCACCTGTCTCCACCCACCTCCGACAACATTGTCAGTGGAGGTAGTGTATTGGACAGAGAAACCACTAGCGCCGCCGCCGCCACTTCTACCTCCGGCCACCTCCGGCAAATTGCCGGAGGCGAAGGTAGCGGCTGGCGGCAGCGGATGGTGGTGGCGGGCGGCGGTTTTAATAAACAAATGGCAAGAAGAAGAAGTCAACAATGTTTTTGTCGTTTGTTGATATTATTTTTAAAAAGTTAATCTATTTTTTAAATTTTTTTAAATCAAATCTCTACGAGTCATGATTAATTAACTATTACCATGGAGAAAGAATGGAAGCTTACATGGGAGAGGTAATCGTAGACAAGTAAATTCTCCTCCTTGGTGTAATAATAAGCCCTGAGATGAACCACGTTCGGATGCTGGAGATTCCCAATCAAATCGATGTAATGTTCGAACTCTTTCCTCGCACATGGGTTCGCGTCCTTGAGCCTCTTCACCGTCACCGTGCACCCATCTTCCAATATCGCTTTGTAGACCGTCCCAAGACTTCCTTTTCCCAGCATCTTTGCCGATGCCCGAAGCAGGTCCTCCAGCTCAAATTGCTTCCTTCTATCAAAGAAAACAAGCTTGCTCCGGTCTGTGGCCGTCGTTCCATTGCCGTCTCCCCCACCGCCACCTCCATTGTTGGCATAAATCTTCTTCTCACCCGTATGGCACTGGTGCTGAGTCCCTTTCGGGATTCTCCCTTCCCCGTCGGACCTGTAATAGTCGTAGCAGGCAAGGAGCTAGGGTTGGACGGTACCACGGTCTGAGCCGACGCAGCCGTGGGAGGGGAACCTGTGAACGAGCAGACCGGTAATGGGCTCATACCGTAGAGCCCAATGTTTCCCACAACACTTCGCAATCCGAATTTCTTCACCAGTCCGGATGGCACCTTCCCTTACAACTTGCAATGACGGACTTCAACGAAAGGAATCTTTGTCTCACGGTAGGGTATAGGGGATCTTTGTCACAGATCCCATAATACAGGAGATCTTTGTAATCTAACCTAATTTACCCTTCTTTTTGTTACAGGACCGTTTTCAAACTGAATTCTAATAAAGATCAATTGATATTTTTTTGGGTAAATTATACTGCGCCCCTGTACTATGTGGAGTATGACAAAAACTATATTTTTTTTTTGCGATAAAGATCCCCTAAACTTTGACATTAAGACAAATTACCCCTCAGTTGTTAAGTCAGGTTAGAAGATAAAAAATATTAAATTATCAAAATACCCTATACACTTCCTCTATCTTTTTTTGGCATTCTCTCCTAAAACTCTTCAATGTGAAATTCCACCCATAGTGCGTCAGAAAACATTCTACTAACCGGTGAGACAGTATCTCCACCTGAGTACACCGCAAAAGGAATCATTCCTTCTTTCTTCATCTCTTCCAACCTGCTCTGTCCACTCTTTCAACCGACCCACCTCACAACCTGGGCAGCCATTGTAGTCACCGGGTTTGATGAGACTGATCTTTGTCGCTCATGGATTTGGGTGTGATAACAAGCTCGGTCTTTTGGATGTTTACCCAGGCTGCAAAGAGATTGTGTCAGAGTGTCCTATCTGCTTTATCTGGAGTGGGCACTCCGATGCTTAAGTTAATGAATTGAAGATTTTGAAAAAATTAAAAGTGAGAGAGCTAGAGAGCTGCGAGAACTAAATTATGCATATACTCTAAGGTTAGAAATGAGACTTTTATAGGCATAAAAAACCGAGAGCTTCATGTAACGTGTCTGAAATTCCCGAAAAACTGCATCCACCATGTTCGAATGAGAGGGATAGAGTCTGTTCAATCAACTCTGATGCGAATGATACAACAAAACGAGTGTAACGGTCGAGCGTTATGATACCGAAGAATTCAGAAACAATAACTTACTTAAGGAAGAAGTCGACGAGTGTGTCTCGCAAGTCGCTCCTCACACCGAGGTCCCTTGGACCGGTAACGACGAGGTACTATAAGCTGGCCCTGGACAAGATGTTTCTAGTTGCTCTATCGAATTGCCCTAGTTATGTATGAGATCACACAGTTGAATCTCCATAGGTTGTCGAAGGTAGGTCGCGAGGTCTCTATTAGGTTGGCATATTTTGCAAGTTATCACATCCAGAGATATCAAGAGGCCTCAAGTTAATAAGTTTCTTCATCTCTTTATGAAGCCCTTTAAACTTCGAGCAATTTGTGAGCCTCACTGTTTGTACGTACCACAAGTAATAGTAGTAGTAGTACCCTCAGCCTTATCAAATTCAGAAGCCCTTTAAGCATTCAGCCTTAGAAACATGTTGTGCAAGATAGCGCACGAGATCATGCATCTTCACCGCTTCTATCTCTCCATATTCGTCCATTTTTACATCCTGAAAGAAAGAGTTCCACAGCAAGTTTTTGAAATGGCCATTGCCAATATCCACCATTATTTCTTTGGATGTGAACCCTTGAGGTTTAATGAATCCCTGTGCCATCATTCTTGAATAAGCCGTTCTCTGTCCATCCTATAACCCTTAGGATACAAAGCACAGTACGTGAAGCATTGTTTTACATGTGAAGGAAAATGGTCATGGGTTAGTCGTAAAGCAGGTAAGATTCCATATGATTCAGATTCACGTAAATCCCAGATTTCACTGTTTTGGACAGACACCCATTCCTCTTCTTCTTTCTTTGGGTACAAATCAAGCCTCCAAGAGCTTTTGCGGCTAAAGGTAAGCCTTTACATTTCTCTACTATTTCTTTTCCTATTTCAACCAATCTTGGTGTTTTTGGTGCTCCTCCTGCTGCAAACGCTCTGTTTTTTAATATGGACCAGCAATCTTCTTTTGATAATAATTGATAGAGGGTGATTTGGCCTGACCTCTTCATAAGAGGACACGTGGATGTTATTCAACATAAGTGACAGCTCAGCATGAACAGTCCGCCAAAATCCAGTGTGGCAGCTCGCTACAAGATGACACTTCGATTACCCTAAGTTAAGAATCTTCCAGGTAGGAAGTGTCCCAAGCTAAGATTCTCCCAAGACGGGAATCTCTCGAGCTGAAGGCACTTTGGGTTGAGCTCAGTAGCCTCCTAAGAATAAACTCTCCCCCTGTCCAAACTCAAGTAGGCCACCTCGGGTAGAAGCACCTCAGCACAGGGTAGCTCGGTACAAGGTAGCTTGGGGCAGAGTAGCTCGGCATATCACAGGAAGATCTCCTACTTGACAACCATACCTGCTAAATTTGGAGACTGCGCCCACGTCTCTTGCCAGGCGGCGTCGTGCCTGCCAACCCTAAGAGGTGCCCCTTGTCTAGCAGGGCCGTACTCTGCAACTGTTACCTACGCCCACCAGCTCAGCCCTGGAAAATAATGGCTGCGGTAGAGAATCAGAGGCGGTTATACCTGATTTGTGAGGACATCAATATATAAGAGCTCCGACCCCCAAGAGCAAAGGTAACTTGCATGATCTGCACTCTAGCCCTTTCATTTTGCTCTACAACTCTCTCTTCCTGCTATTAACTTAAGCATCGGAGTATTCCCGCCGGGAAAGCTCTCCGAGGATACTTTTTCTTCCTCATGGGTATCTCGTCCGTCGCCAAGTAGAAGCGCAGCCGCTGCTAGTTAGGAGTGACCAAATTACGCACCATCAATAATTTTAAAGGAAGCATGGGAAGCGTGCCCATTATTTTTGCAACCTCATCTTTGCGCCTAGTCACCTTAATTTTGCATCCCTTCGCTGCTTGGATATTTAACAAATAATCTTTCAAGATATCCCACTCACTCCGCTTATCATTCCACACGTCATCAACTACTAGTAAGAATTTCTTCCCACCCAACTAATTTTCAAGGCAACGGAGCATCACGTCCAGATTGTCGAAGATGGTCGAAGGATGCATTGATGCTTTTAATTCTATGGGCCATCTTACAGTTAACTTGCGTACCTTGTTTCTCTTCTAGCTTCTTCCTCATTTTGCGTAGTTGAGCTTCTGCTGCAAGCTCATCCAACACATCCTCCGCATCATAGGCTACATTCTTGAGCTTCAATTCTTCAACCACTCTCTGACCGACTGCTTCTCTGCTTCGTGATTCTGGGCGTCCCCCATGACGTCTTGAATCATTTCCAATTTGCTTTTCAGATCGATCTTCAATCTCTGTCATGAAATTCCTTGTGAGATTAATCCCTTGGACAGCATGGGAAATCACCCTGCTCAAGGTTTCCTGATCAACAACGCCTAAGATGAGTTCCGCAGCCATTCTTCTTCTTTTTTCTGTTAAAAAGAGAGTTAACAGCCCTTCCTTTGTGGGTTGTGGGTTGTGAAACAGAACAACACAATGTTCCAAATATTTTAGTTCAGGGATCAACTATATGCAGAAAGACCTGTGTAGCACTCTCCGAGTTTTTTTTTTATTATGTTTATTGAAGAAAGAAATCCTACAAATTAAAAAGATGCCTCCCTAGCTCCCTCTTTTCCAAAAAATGGAAAGGAAGAGTTGCCTTGAAAAGAAACGAAGAGAACCCTTCTTTTGGGATAAATACATAAACCTCCCTTGACTGAGTTTTCGAATAAATACCAAACCTCCCTTTTGTTAGTCCAAATTTGCTTTTTTACCAAAAACGAGATGTCTTATTGCCTTAGCTTTCTTTTCTTGTTGCGGAGCTGAGCTGAGGCATATGCCTTCTTTGCTGGTGCTCTCTTTGCTAAGGATCGATCTACACTTCTCACATGTCATTTTAGAGGGAGATTCTCAAATTTTAGTAAGCCTCCTGTTGGGTGGTTGTGATTTCTTCCATCGATCATTGTTTGGTTTCTTACTGTCCTTGGGGCCTCTAATTCAGTGGCTGACTTTTTGGCAGAATTTGGTGCATCT
This sequence comes from Nelumbo nucifera, assembly GCF_055504915.1. NCBI lineage: Eukaryota > Viridiplantae > Streptophyta > Magnoliopsida > Proteales > Nelumbonaceae > Nelumbo > Nelumbo nucifera. Next base: position 25,501,103 of record NC_142652.1, on the reverse strand, counting down.
AGTTCACACACTACACATGTTGTATGGAAGTCCATGTGGCCGGCCAAAGGAATAAAGTTTTCTCCCATAAAGCTCAGCGTGCAACTTAGGTGGGCCCAACTGGAGATCAGATCCATCCGACCTGTAATTTTTTGTTCTTGAAATAGATTTGGGCTTTTTATTTTTTGGGTCTAGCCTTTATTTAAACTGAACCATCCTGGTAAGCCATACTGGACCAATTTAAAGGCGGGATTCGAGGTAGACCCATATAGATTTTATACTGCTTCCAGTTAGCCTCAATCATATTTTAGCAAAAACTAAGCCCAAGGACGGCCCATAAACAGGTCTAAACCATACATATATGCATACATACATACATATAAAGATATATTTATATCAAATTTTAACATGTGCTGATTGACCAATTCAAACCCAAAGTTCATCAAGTCTCAATTTGGAACATTTAATATTTTATATATTTATATCAAATATTTAAATAATACTTACAAAAATTGTAGCATTTAATCATTAATAAAATGAATTAAATAAAATGGAACATTAATAGATAATATGGAAAAATAATAATTATTGTATCAAGTAATTAGCAATACTTTATTATTATTATTTTTAAATTATTGATATAACTAATCCAAAATTACTAAATTACTAAATTTTTTTCATAACAAATTGTTAAAATAAAGATTAATTATAAGTTTTGATTGTTTCACTTTTCTTCGATAAATCCCGTGCATCACATGAAAAATGACAATAACATTTAATTCATCATTAACTATTGATTTATTTGAACTTCTCATATAAAATGAAAATCTCAAAAATCTATTATTTAAGGGCCTGTTTGATTTGCGGGATTAAGGATATGAAAGTGGAATCTGAATGGAATTGTTTGGTTGGCGGAATCAGAATCCCATTCCCATTTACGGTGGAATGAAATCCTATTCCAGCTGATCCCAATTCCCATTCTGAGTCCTATCTGAATCAAAGAGACTACATGGAAATACCATTCTGATTCAGATTACTGAAGGATTTCGATTTTGGTTGCGATTCCAACTGTAAACCAAATAGATCCTAAGTGTCTTATGCATATAATGATGTAATTCTAGTATTTACCCTAAAAAAGAATGTACAATACTCTCATCCAAAAAAGAAAAAAATTCCAAAATAAAGAAACCATTTTTTTCTTTTTTTAAGTTGGGCACTAAGGCTTGTTTTCCTTCAATAGAAATGTCTGGTTAGGAGGCATTTTGTCTTCAAGCAAAGATTCAGTTATACAATGTGGTTCATCCCCAACCCAAGTACAAGAATCCAAATTACAAAGAAAAGAAGGCAGGGGGAGCTATAGTGTTTGCATATCTACAGACGTGATGAGCAAAGACAAAATACAAAGAAAAGGCAACCTCTTGCTATATTGGCAATAAAAGAATTTAACTGCCATGAAGTGGTGCAAGATTTCACCAACAGGATATGGATTTTTTTTCGTTTCCTTGCACAATGATACAATTGAAATGGTGAGAGATATATGGCAAATTTGATTTTTTTTTTAACTCCATCGCCTTAAAGTTTAGGATTTCTTTTCGTGTTTATTTTGGTTTTTCTCCTTTCACAAATAAAAGAAGTAACATCATATCCTACCAAATTTAACTGCCATGTAGATGTTTTATAATATAATTGAATATAATGAATTGGTCACCCTAAATTTTGTCATTTATTATAGCATTTTTATTTATGCGGAACCATGATTTCTTTTTTTTTTTACAAATTATTACACTAACAAAATATGATAACTTTATTTAAATTAATTTAGTGGGTGAATTACATGAATTAATTTACAAAATACATTATTGTTGACTTACATTTAGAGTGCAACTTGGGGGTTGGGTCAGGTTGAAGATCAACCCAAGCCCAACCCTAAAAGTGCTAACCTCGAGATCAGCCCAGTCCAACCCAAGTCAGGTCCAAGTTTATTATCCCAGGCCCAAGCAAAGCTTAACCCCAACATAATTTGGCATGGAATTGGGCTTGGGTGGGTTGGTTGAATTTGAAAGAATTTATGAATATATATAGTCTTACATGGTCATTTTTCATTGGATTTTATGGCCTAATATAAGAGTAGATATGATTGAAAACCTGTTCTATACTAGTATACATGTTTTATACTTTTATATACATTCATATATAATAATTAAGAAGTATGGTTTTATATAAATATAATCCAAGCCCAATAAAAGTACAAGTCTGGCCTAGTTAAATTGCACCCTTATGATTTATTTCATTATTTTTTTTTCAAGACAAATGATGTAAGATTTACATTTATTTTTAATCCTTTAGTTAACATATTACACATTGGATTTTTTTTTTTTTTTTTTTGCACGGGGCCTGCGCTAAAACAAAAGTAGGTCCATCCTATTCCTAGGTAGCCAAATTTGATAATTCAAGCCTGGGTTTATTTCTCTGGGCCAGATCAGCTCCTGGCCTGGGCCAGGGCCACTACTGTCGACAAAGCTCAAAAATTAAAATTCTACACAAAAAAAAAGAGCCATGATAATAATAAAAACTGTTTAGCAACCCATTAATAATAACAATTTAACATTTTATTTTATAATTTGGCGTGATTATTCATTTCAATAATACCATTCTACATTTTCATATTAATGAAATACAAGTTCTAATAAAAAAATCATTAATCAAATAATTTAAAATAATAATCTTTCAAGTCGTAGTTGATTATTGATTGATGTGAATTTCTTATAGAAAAAATGAAAATCTCAATACATCTATATATAATTTAAGTTTTTTTAAGCACCTCACTCAATACGGGGTACAGTAATAAAAGAAAAATATTTCCCCAATGGTGATTTATTTTCGGCCAAGAAGAAGAGATCTAGCTCAATATGGTGGAAGCAAGCCCATAAGCTCCTCCCCACTCTGAAAATCATCTCACTTTGGCTAGTCAAGGATGGTCTCTCTATATCGATCTTCAAAGACCAAATCCAGTTCACACCATGTCTCAGCAAGAAAACCAACCCAAAGTTGCTGATCTTCTCATTGAGGGATCCACTTGGAATCAAGACCTCCAAAGGATACTTGGTCGATGATGAAACAGCCCAAAAAATACTCAGTCTCCATCCAAACCAACAACTTAGCTTAGACATTCAAGTCTGGAGAAGAAATAACAGTGGAGAATACACTACTGTCAAATCAGCTTACAGAACCTTTCTCTCCACAAACCCATCGTCATCCGCCCCCCATTTCAAATGGCCAAAACTTTGGAACCCCAAATTTCCTTACCGTTGCATACAGTTAACATGGAAGCTTTTATGGGACGGGCAATTAACTAAAGACAAGTGTAAACAATGGCTGAAAGATGAGGATCTCCTCTGCATATTCTGTAAACAAACCACAGAAACAAGTAATCACTTGTTCTCATGCCCTTTTGCAAGAGCAATATGGTGTGGAAGTCAACTGGGAATCAACCCAGACACAGCGGTAGTCAACCCACCGCATGAAGTTATACAACAATTAATGGATGAAATCCTTGAGTGCTCATCTGGACAAGCAAAGGTTTGTGTTTTTATATACTTAATCTGGACAGCCAGAAACAAGGCCATTTTTCAAGGCAAACATTACTCGCCAATGGATGAATGGACATCATTCAAAAAACTAGATATTATCATACTCTACAGTCTACAATATACAGCAGTTACTCAGAACCTCCCAGCAAATTTGACACCTCATCTGGCTTTTGATGGCTCATATAATGCTAACACAGGACCTGCAGGAAGAAGCTACATCATCAAATGCCCCACACGAGGAACCATTGCAGCCCAAGGGCGACCTTGCTGGGCCGTCTGCAAGTTATGATGCAGAAATTCGAGCTCTTATAGATGGGTTGGATGCAGCTCAGAGCTAAGGAATTCAGAGATTAATCATCACATCAGACTCCCTTCAGCTACTTTCTTTTTTGAATAGTAATATGAAATCTTCTTACTGGTTAGAAACAAGTACTACTTGTATCGTATTAGAAAGCTATTATCATATTTTCAATACTTCACTACCAGTCATGTAAATAGAAACGCAAACTTTATTAGCAGATCATACCTTAGCCTATGTGGCCTGTAAAGGACAGTTAGTAATCCGCCGAAAAGCTCCGAGCGATGTAACTTTATAGGTTCAGTAATGAAGGCCACTCTATTTTGCCAAAAAAAAGAAACAAGTCATTTGGTAGTTGTTTCCAATTTACTAACAAACAAACAAAACCCTTCCAATGAAAACTAGATTCTTCGTAGAGTGTAGAAGTCTTTAAATCTATATGATGATGAATTGATTACTTAATGTCGGGAAATCACCAAAGAACTCAATCAAAACTGGATTCTTCGTGCATCTGAAAAGGGAAGGAGGAACTATCCTTCTGGTTCTTTCCTCGAGAAAAGAGAATCCCCTCTTGTAACCAATTCAATTTGTTGCATTATTTTCTTTCTTGTCCTAACAATTTCTGAAAGTCATCCAAGCATGAAACATCTGGCATTAACGGGCAACCGGTTATGTTCAACCATTGGAGAGATGTGAAGAGGACTTGTAGTCTTTCCATGGGAATAGGTTCAAGCCTGGGACAGTCGGTAATTTGCAACTGGCGGAGGGAATTTTTGTTGTTTTGGAGTAACCATTCCGGTAGTACCGTAAGCTCTTCACAGTTGATTATCTGAAGGCCAACAAGAGACCTGAGATTGGCTACAAAGGATCCTCCTCCTTTTATCAATAAGGCATTTTTTGATTCAATCACCAATGCCTCGAGAGAAGGAAACAGACGATTTGGTGTCACTGTCAACTTAGGGCAATTCTCGATAGTGAATTCCTCAAGGCAAGGGAAAATGGAATTAGAAGAGCAAGATGATGAAGCTTCCTTCCACTCTACTAAATTAGGTATGTCTATCAGCCACAAGTGTTTCAACGATGGGAACAATGTTACCGTTCTTGCTCGGTTACCACTACCAGCATCACCATGACCTGCATTTCTATTATTGCAATTGTTGACTACTCCATGAAACTGGATATAGTTGAACGCCATTTCCTGTAACCAAAGATCCTTAAGCAATGGTAGATGGCCAAGCATGGGAACATTTTCTAATCTCCAGCATGCCATTAGATAGATTTCGACCAAATTGGGGAGGAAAGAATCGATCTCTATAATCCATAGAGGAAATCTACTGCCCTTAAAGTCAGTAATTTGCAACCCTTTCAAATTTGGGTGAGGTTGCAGGGCTTCCAGTATATCATGTTCAATATCATCATCGATGGTGTTGGTATCCAAATTACACCAGCTACCCCATACCAAATCCAATCGTTGGATATTTTGCTTGTCCTTTATATTCGCCTCCTTGGCTTCTCTTACACTGCTCACATTCTCCAGCTTTGTAATTGATAACCAACCTCTTAGATTTATTAGGTGTTGCAACTCTGTAATACCATGTCCAACGCCCTGACCCACTGCAAATATGGGTAGCGTCTGAAGGCAGCGTAATCTCCCCATCTCGATTGGCATTTGTTGCAAGTTAATACATCCCCATATATCAAGATGCCTCAAGTTAATAAGCTTTCTCATTTCTTTAGGAAGCTCTTTAAGCCTCCTGCAATATTTGAGCCTTAGTGTCTGTAGTTTACAGAGACTGGTAATAGACTCGGGTAATGTTTCACATTTGCTTCCTGAAAGGTCCAAGAACCTTAGTAATTTCAACTTGCTGATGGATTCTGGAAATCAAGGCCTAACCCAGAGTTGTCCCAAAGCTAAGAATCGTAGATACTTAAACTTGAAAAGCTTCTTGTCAACAGAAAAGTTTTGAAGAAACTCTTCAACATCCTCATCATAATAACGCCACACAATGCATGTGCGCAATTTGTACAACCGATGATCATATGTTGATGAGGAGGAGGCCTCTGATAGTATTTTTGTTAACTTTCGGTGATGCACTGACATATGTCGAACATCATCACAAGTAATAGGAGTTCTGCCTTGGACTCTATCTAAATCCTGACCTTTCTCTATAGATGTTATGCATTCAGCCTTGGAAACATGGTGTGTAAGATCATACACAAGATCATGCATCTTCACCGCTTTTATGTCTCCAAACCTGTCCATCTCCACATCCTGAAAGAAAGAGTTCCACAACAAGTGATTGAAATAGTCATTGCCAATATCCTCCATTTCTTTTCTACCTTCACCCAATGTCGACCCTTGATGTTGAATGAATCCCTGTGCCATCCATTGTTGAATAAGTGCAATTTTATCGATCATAAAACCCTTAGGATATAGGGAACAATAAGCAACGCATTGTTTTAGATGTGATGGCAAATGGTCATAGCTCAGCATTAATGCAGGTAAGATTCCAGATGATTCAGATTCAGATAAGTCCCAGATTTCACTGTTTTGGACAGACACCCATTCCTCTTCTTCTTTCTTTGAGTACATCAACCCTCCAAGAGCCTTTGCGGCTAAAGGTAAGCCCTTACATTTATCTGCTATTTCCCTTCCTATTTCAACCAACTTTGGAGTCTCTAGCGCTCCTCCTTCCGCAAACGCTCTATTTTTTATTTTTGAATATGGTCCAGCAATCTTCCCCTGATAGTAATCCTAAACGATGCAGAGGAAATGTGCCTATTGTTTTTGCAACTTCAACTTTGCGCGTGGTCACTACAATTTTGCTCCCCTTGGCTGCTTGGGTTTTTAACAAATAATCTTTTAAGATATCCCACTTACTCCGCTCTTCATTCCATACCTCATCAAGTACAAGTAAGAATTTCTTTCCACCCAAATTCTCTTGGAGGCAGCGGAGAATAACATCCAGATTTGTTAAGGTGTTCCTTTCTACAAGGCTCTTCAGGATTTCTTTTAAAATCTTGTGAATATTGAAGTTTTCAGTCACATAAACCCACATGCGTTTATCAAAATGTGCCTCCACCGATTTATCATTGAAGACCAATTGAGCAAGAGTGGTTTTTCCGAGACCACCCATTCCTACTATGGGTAGGACTAAAATAGCAGCATTCTGGTTCTGGTCGTCGTTTGGGACGTTGTTAATTAAAATGTTTACTATCTTCTCTTTGTCATCATCTCTTCCGACGACTTCTAACTCATTTACAACAGAATGGGTGTCTCGATACATTCGACCACATTCCAGAGCCCCCTATCGGCTGCTCGCGCAAGTTGGATGGCATTGGCTCGCATTAAAAGTTTGTCAAAAGATGCATTGATATCTTTAATCCTATTGGACATCTTTAAGTGAGCTACAACTGGGTTAGAGGACGTTGAAAAGAACTTGCGTACCTTCTCTCTCTTCTTATTCATCATTTTCTGTAGTTGAGTGTGTGTTGTGATCTCATCCAGCACATCTTCCGCATCATAAGCTACGTCCTCCAGCTGCTTCAACCACTTTCTGACCGACTGTTCTTTTACTTGGCGATTCTGGGCGTCTTCTATGACGTCTTGAATCGTTTCCAATTTAACTTTGAGATCTTCAATCTCTGCCTTGAAATTCCTGGTGAGATTAATCCCTTGGGCAGCAAAGGTGATCACCCTGCTCAAGATTTCCGGAGCAACAACGCCGATGAGAAGATCTCCGGCCATTCTCCTCCTTAATTTGCAAGAATGTGATTCTTTTGAGGTGTATGAAAAGCCACCAGGATAATTCCAATCTTTCATTCCAGGGATTGACTAAAAAGCCAGTGTTGACGATGAAGTGGGTTGACTAAGAAACAATCACTTCATGTAATAAAAAACAAGTATAAGTGGTCACAAAATGCATGGGTGAGTCAGCAGTATCCCTCAAAAAATTCAATGGTCAATGCCGTATGATACCTACCGTTCATCACACATTTTACTAGTAATTTGAAAAATAACAATATTAAAACAATTTTCGTAATAAAAATTGTCATAAGTCTATGTGGTTTTACTTTGGTAGAAGTGATGTGGGTGGGTCACCATGTGATTTTGCGTTTCTTTACTTAATTGCCACTTGTCCACATGGAATCTTTGATAGAAAATTAAGTTCCTTCATCCTCAATAAAATAAGGGGGGTTTAACATAATTTCTAAAGTTTTCGGGAATCACAAGAATGAAACTGGACTTATTTGTAAATGGGGTTTGGATTAGAAAACCCTTTTTTTTCCTTTGTTTTTGTGTGCAAAATAAACGTGTATATTAACTGCTACCAAAAAATGAGCCTACAAAATCCACCCATTCCAGAAGCCGGTCGTATGAGTCAAGTGACACATTAGAGTCAGGGGAAGAGGGTCAAAGTGGGTTGGGTGGTAAAGGGTCAGGGCCAGTTAGATTAAGGGTACCCATTGGGTCATAAAGGGTAAGGGTTAGTTGGGTCAAAAGCTATTAGGGCTTGGAATCTGTTCCACCATTGAAGATTAAGCCATAAGTTTCTTCTCTCAATTCTCCATTCCATTAGTCACCAAATCGAAGTTAGGGTTGAAACTGTTTGGGGATAATATATTGATGTTTAGACATTTGACAATAATGATGGTATTGACATCAACTGTGGCCTTATCCTTGATGATAATGCTGGAATGATCCCGCTGGCTAAACCAGCCCTAACATGTATATAACTTAATAGAAAAAATAAATAAATAAACACAATGTGTGTTCAATATAACTTATTGGTACAAAAATTGAGACAATAAGAAATATGTTAGCTTCTTAACTTTGTACGTAGCTCAGTGATCATCGCTAAAAGTTGGGTCCCTCTCAACATATATTGCATTATCTTCCTTTGTGTTGAACCCCTTTGATATATACATGGCTTAAAGTGCCTAACAAATTCCATAAAACGACTAATTCAGAGATCTGAAGCTTGGGCGCCATTAATGGAGATGGAAATACAGAGGGGATTGGTGGTGGGTGTTCAGTTTGTGCTTCTGCAAGGACTGCAACCCGCCTGGAGCAACTTTAAGTTATGAAGTTGGAAAATGAAGTATCAAGCAGGGCGTCAGCCCTTTGCCCAGAGCTTTTTCATTCTGGCTGTTATTAAAGCCAGGCTTAAGTCTCTTTTAGCTCGTTAATTAATGAGCAATGGGAAGAGTAGAATTAAATCATCAATCTTTGCTTTGCAGTTTGCCCCTATAGCAATTGGAAAGAAGATGTGAACGGAACATGTACAGGATGACTGTGGTCTGTGGTCTGGACCCAATCCAATCGAATAGCATAAATCTTCGGATAAGAGGGTCTTTTTAGGTAAGTTGCTAAAATCTCCCTAACTGTTGCAAGTAGACCTCCTATATTAGAAAGGCATTAAGAGGGGGTTTACTTACAATTATGTCAAAATTTTCAGTATTTATTGTGTTTTTCTAATTATTGTATTTTCATTATAAATGTGTATTTTTATTATAAACTTTTAATAATTATTGGATATTAAACTATTAATTTAGCTTAAATTAGGAGTGTTCATGGATTGGTTAAGTTCGGTTGTAGCTAGGCTGTTTTGCCTACTAAATTGACTTAGTCAAGTCAGGAGTTTGTCACCCGAAACTAATTGACCATTAGTGAAAGCCCACCGATTTGGGTCTATTTTCGATTTGGTTTGTTTGTTCAAAATATTTAAACTTATAAATTAAATTTGAATTTAATAAATTACAATGATATTATTAAAAAATAAACAAAAATAATTAGATTTATGATATAAAATAATTTAGTCTAAAAAACATGGGAATTTTTCACCTTTCTCATATTAAAAAACCATATTTAAAATATAATATATATATATATATATATGGCCGAATCGATTTACAAATAGCCAAACCAAAACTGACCTAACTTGGTCAGATTGGAAAATTGTTGAATCAAAGCTGATCTAAACTACTAGAAAATCAACCAACTTGAATCGAGTTCAATCGAATTAGTTATTAAAAAGTTTAAATATAAAATAATTATATACTCTTATATATTTCTATTATTTAGCTTTCTGTTAACAAAGCCTGCAATGGATTCCCTTCTAATAACCAAATAATGCTAATGGCTTTCGAAAAATAAAAAAAAAGAAAAACAAATAATGCAGGCCTAAAATAAAGTAGGTCTGTCCGATTAGAATCTTTGGTTGCAAATTGCATAAGCTAGGCCCGGGTTTATTTCTTCCGGGAATCCACCACGCGGCCCAAAAATTAACACTAGAGTGCTAGACCGTTGAACTTACATAATATGGGTTCAGGCTTGAACCATGTTAGTCGTCCATTAAGAATGGGACAAAATGGGTCGGCACAGCCGTAAAAGCATTCTTTTCACAGCTCAGCTTGGCACGTTGTTGGGCTCATAACAAGCCCAATGAAACGATACCAAACAATATTGCAATGAATGGTTGGGGTTCGGCTTGGTCCAATGGAGATTAATTAGGTCCAAATTAAACATTGAAACCATTTTGTTAAAAAATTGCATATATGAAGAGGAACACAACCAACGCTCATGATTCATGAACCATGATAAGAATAAAAACTGTTTACCAACCCATTAATAATAACAACGAACATTGTAGTTTATAACTTATAATCTTTTCTATTATCGGCCGCGATCATTCATTTCAATAATACCTTTTCTACATTTTCATATTCATGAAAGAGAAGTTCAAATAGGAAAAATCATTAATCAATTAATTTAAAATAATAATAAGAACATTCAATTCATAAATAAATGTGTAAGTATGCAGTGTTCGCTAAGACTCTCAGAGAATATCAAATATCAAGATTAACACCGCAAATGTGCATGCGAACAACCCACAGTTAATCTCCATTCTACAATGAACATGCAATAAACCATCAATTCCGCAATGAAATCACAACGTGTATCACAAAATCGTGATAAACTTGCAGTCCACCAGGCCTATTCGGTGCCTGAACCAAGGGAAATCATGATCGAACCCATCCAAGGGCCTCAAGCCTATTCGAGCGTGCAATGAACCCACGCCCACCACAATGTGCAATAAACCAATAGCTTACAAACCCACTCGTAACCCAGATCAAGAGAAACCCAGGTCAAGCCCATGGTGAGGCCTACGTGTGCCCGAAGGCACGTGGAACCTACGACAACAAAAGACGTGACGAAGTGCCACGTGGAGTTGGCAAAGCGGTGCCCGCCAAGTGGTGATGTCATTACTGCCACGTCAATTAAGTTAAACCGTGCAAAAGGTAGTAGTACACGTGAGTAATGAGGAATCTTAAGGAGAAGCAAAGTCAATCATAAAAAAGATCCTCATGAGACACATGGTGAAACCCCGGTAGCGCACTTAATAATTGACAACGGATCCAATATTCTCTTTTCCGATATGATGCAAATACCCTTATCTCCTACCTTTTAGGATCTTAGGATCTCCCCCATAAATGGAGGTCCTCTTCCTATTGAAATTCATCCGATCCTTAGCATTTGGCACCCAACACTCTCGAGCACTCTCCCTCTCTAATCCCTTGCCTTCACATCCTTAACCCCAAAAGCTCATTTTCCCTACTCATAGGCCTCTCTCTGTCTTTCAAAGAGACCATTCCCTAACCAAGACTTACCCCTCCTACAAAATGATTATTGATTATCGTAAGTTTCTAATAGAAAAATGAAAATTTCAACAAACCTATTATTGAAGTTTTTAAAGCATACAGCAAGATAATTGTTATATTTTAAAACCATCTACTTCCAATCAGTGTGAACGGCAACGTTATTTTAAAGGAGAAATCTATAATATTGAAAATGTTTAGATCAATCAAACCGATGAAAATCCCACCTGATTGGTTATCACTATGATGTTACCAGTCGATTGGTTATAAGTTTTTCCAACTTTCTAACATTATAGTCAGGATCCTATTTTAAAATCCAAACAATGTTAGACCGTGTTTGGTTGCACCTGAAAACAAGGACTCCAACTAAAGGGTGATGGGCCTAGGGCTTGGCCTGTTGCTACTATTGCGTGGACATGGCGTCAGCGTCACCCCCGGCATACTTCTTCAAGTTTCTGCGGCAGATGAAGGACTTCATCTCATTCTTGAGCTCATAGCAGTATTCGGTATAATGGTCGGTGTCGCAGTGGGGTACATATAGTATTATTTGAAGTTACCTCTTTTAGGTTTCCTCTTCAATTTGGTCGGCCACTTCATATACTCCTTTTTCCTTACTTGCATTAGTATGTGTATTCGGGAAAGTTTAGTGGTGTGTATTTGTTGAAGGAAGGGGTCAGCGGCTTCTTCTCATTGCCTTTGCTGATGTGGTCGTGGCCACAACCATCCTTTTCCTTTTCTTGTCGATGACCCCTCGGCTGGGCTCAGCTTCTGGTTCTTGGAAGCACTTGTTGGCTTTGGACTCCTTGGCAGCGATGTACTTTTGAACTTTCTTCAAAAACTTGGCCTTGTTCTTGGGCGAAGTCTTGGAGATGGACCAGTTGAGGGATCCAGGCTAAAGGCTGTTGATGGATGCGTGCATAGAGACCGAGGGGTCAAGGTCCCTTACTTCAAGCTCCTCTCTTTTGAATCTGTCCATGTACACCCGAAGGCTTTCCCCGCACTTATGCTTGATGGACAATAGGGAGACGACGCTCTTTTGGTACTATCGGTTGCTGAAAAAGAGGGAGAGGAAGAGATCTACAAACTAGTCCTAAGAGTTAACAGTTCGAGGGAGGAGTGTGGAGAACCATCTGCATGCTACTCCCTTGAAGGTGGCTTGGAAGGCTTGGCACATCAGTGCATTAGAGTATCCGTAGAGGAACATGAGACCTCTGAAGCTTTCCAAGTGGCCATTGGGATCCGTGCTCCCATCATAGGTCTCTAGGGTGGGAACCTTAAAGTTAGGTGGGAGAGACTTCGAGGTGATGGAGTTGGTGAAAGCCTCCATCCAGGTAGATGAGAGGTTCTGACTGGTGGAGGCATCACCTCGACCATCCTTCACTTGTCGAATCTAATCTTGGATGGTGCCTATTTGCGTCTAAAGGTCACCGAGACATTGGTCAATCAGGGCCTCAATACCATCTGGGTTCTCTTTCACGTGGGACGGGTTGGCCCTGTTCCTAGAGTGCTTGAATGCGGGTACATCCTGAGACTTGCGAGCTCAACGATCGTTAAGGAAATCGTGAAGGTCAAACACTGGTGTGGGAGAGGCGTAGCGTCGACCTCCGGCCCTCGAAGGAGGATTGTAGTGGCCAGAGTGCCCGCCGTCATCCTAATTGCTCTCTGTGTGGTGATGGTGGCAATCATGGTCCATACGATTGGCATGGGACCCTGTAGGTTTGCCTCTTTGGCTAGGGAGCCAAGAGGTCTTCAACGGGGGCTTGCTGGCCCATCGGCTGCTACTGTTGGATTCTGAGGGGTCGGCCTTCCCCTGGCCAACCAGGCATTAGCCCAACGGTGTATGAGTGAATCGTCTACTGTGTTGTTCCTAGCTCCCAACAGGGTGGTCACCCTAGGGTGGCTTCCTGTCAGATGCCCCACCTCATCTAACCGCTAGGCTAGGTTATCCATCCTGTACAAGACCAACTTGAATGGGTCTCATAACCAAGTCCTAAACATTAGGAGTGTTGTGTTGCTTATCAACCATGTTAGAAACTTGTTGGATTAAGTCATATTGTTTTTAGAGGGGAGTCTTGAAAACATTTCCAAAGACGGCACCAATTGTTGCTGCTAGATATGGGGTTGAGGGCAACAAGGTAACTTCCTTAGCTTCCAAGGCCGATGGGTCCGATCTGTAAAAGGAAGAACACACGTCAGAGGCCCCGGGTGTTATCCCAAGGGCGGAGACGTCGACGGTCAATTTAGTCAAGCACTTAGATAGGGGTCGGACTAGGCAAGAGACAAGAGCTCAGAGCTTAGTCCTTAAAAGCCAAGAGTAGTAATGTGTCTGAATGAATCTTTACCTTGAAGTGAGTGCCCCCTTTTATATCTAACATTGCCTTAGGAGTGGTTGGAAGTAGTTGGGGATGTGTGGCTAGGATTTGATCTGGTCGACGCCACATGGCACGATTTGAGGCCTATCGAGTTCCCCTACTACATTAGTCTATAATTTTCAGTACAAGATCTCGAGTCACATCCCAGTGAACAAAAGAGAGAAAACCTATGAAGTTAAAAGCTTAAAAAAGCATACTTGAGCGCTCACATTCAACAAACCAAAAGAACACTTAACAAAATAAAATGAAGCCTCATGACTTTTCCTCACAAACAAGAATTGATTAATGCAAAAAAAGAAAGCCTTTCCGTTGGCCCATGAACTCCGCTCTCTAAGAGAGGAGTCTCGACACTCAATACTGAGAGCAAGTGATGTAGAGAGAGAGAGAGAAGGGGTTTATGCTTGAGTGCTTTACAGATAGGCAAACGAGTGGAAAAAGAGAACATATTCTGAAAAATTTTCTTAATCTCGTTTCGCCTCCTCATAGTTTTTTCCGGATTTCTCCTCTCCTTCGGCCTTTGACGCTACTAAGATTAATTGTATCTAGTAAGCTATTGTCATTTCTCTCTCAATAGACATATGGGTTTTATTTTCCCTGCCGAATAGGAAACCCCTGTACTCAAAGGAAAGGAAAAATTGCAAAAGCGAGACAATGTGGGTGTTGTCGGAATGATACCAGTGAGGGAGATGAAAATGGAGATAGAGGTGGAGTGGATTTAGATAATTTATCAAAAAGGGTATTTTAGAAAATTTTGGAAAATATATCAATCACATGATGTCACACGTGATGGAGTATAACAAAACGTTAACGACAAAGTAGGTTTTAGATTATTGTCATAAAACTTGGGTACTTTAAGACAATATGTAAATAGTAAGGTTGTATTTGGTTTAAAGGAAAAAGTAGGGAAATGAAGGAAAAGGTAAGGAAACCTTTACAAAACTTGTATAGTTTTCCCTACCTTTCCCTTACTTTCCCTACCTTTTCCTTCAAACCAAACATAACCTAAGGGTAGAGTTAGTCAATTTCCTAAACCATAAGGGTACTTTAAGAAATTTGGTCAAAAAAAGCATGTTCTTTAAATACTTGATTTTTAATAAATATAATATATAGTTTAAAACTTTATTGATTATTGAGTAACTTAATATGTAGATTATCACAATATGGTTCAAAACTTATAAGTTAGATTTAAATTTTATAAGTATTACCTTTACATTACTTATTGTACACATTCAAATATTAAATGAAAACAAATAATCAAAAAGTATTTTGGGGTTTATTTCAAGGCGGATTCCACCAAGGTCTATTCGAATAGGGTAAACCCCTAGACCCTAGAACCTGCCTGGGTGGAAATCGGTTCCAAGAATTTGGAACCAGACCCTCCCCTTTAACTGATTGGGTAGGATTAGTTCAAGGCTGGTTTGTGGTACCATTTGGTTCCGAGTAGAACCTAGCCATTTGCTCACCCTAGGTATTATTAAAAATAAATTTAAAAATTAAATTATGATATAAAATATTTTAGACTAAGAAATAAGAAAATTTATATATATATATATATATGTATGGTCAGGTCATTTGATTTTGGTTGATTTACAAATGACCAAAACAGAACTTATCCAACATTGTCAAATTGGTAAATTATTGCACCAAAGCTGACTGGAAATACTAGAAAACCAACCAACTCGGATCAAGCTGGTCAGGTTGGTCGGTTTCATCAATTTGATGAACAATCCTAGTTAAAATTAATTGTTGTTAATTTTGTATTATAACAAATTTACTAAAGACATTATATAAAACATAAATAATTATTAATTACTTAAAATATAAAAAATATAAAACAATTATATACTCTTATATGTTAATTACTTAAAATGTAAAAAATATAAAACAAGTCCTGCATTGCGCAAGTCCCCGCTAGTAATGAATAAAAGTTAAAATTTAAGATGTATATAACATAATGACCAAATAATGCATGCCTAAAACAATGCACATCCATCCTATTCTCGGTTGCAAATATAATAAGGCAGGACCGGTTTTATTTCTTCCGGGACCTGGCCATCTCCTGGTCAGGGTCGGGGAATAGCACCAACTTACGTAACGTGGGTTCAGGTCTAAATCAGGTTGGTCCTCCATTAAGAATGGGACAAAATGGACCGGCACAACCGTAAGCATTCTTTTCACAGCTCAGCTTTGCATGTTGTTGGGCTCGTAACAAGCCCAAGGTAATGAGCCCAATCATGAATTACAATGTATGGTTGGGCTTAGATTTGGCCCAGTGGAGATTAATTAGGTCCAAATTAAACATTGGGAACGTGTTTCTGTTAAAATAATGGCATACATGCAGAGCCAACAACCAACACAGCCACACTCATGAGTCATGAACCACGATCATTATAAAAACTGTTGAGCAACCCATTAAATGATAACATGAAAATTGTAGTTTATAATTATAATATTTTTCCATTATGTGGGGTGATCATTCATTTTATTAATACCTTTCTCCATAGACAAATTCAAATAGAAAAAAAAAATCATTAATCAAATAATTTAAAATGATAATGACTTTTAAGTCATATGTGATCACTGATTGTCGTGAATTTCTCATAGAAAAACGAAAGTTTCAGTAAGTCTATTATTTAAATTTCTTAAGCATACCACAACGAAATTCTTATCGTATATTTTAAAACCATCTACATATAAATATTTGTATGAATCCCTAAGGATGTGAATGGAAATTGACTCAGGGGATTCAGTCACTAAACTTAGCTAGAACCTGAAGTAATTAATGTTTATTTGAAACAATAGAAAAAAGTAATTAATGATCATAGATATTTTATTCAGATTAGTTCCCCGAAATTAAATCCAAAAGTTGAAAAACAGAATCAAGTTGGAAGCCAAAACAATGTTAGTTAGTTCTCCAAAATTAAATGAATTTAAAAAGAAAATTATAGAAATTAACTTTGATAAAAGAAAATTAAAACCCAAACAAGGTTAGGCTGCTTTTGATTGAATTTGAAAACAAAGAAAATCATCAACACTACATTGGAATCAAATCATAATCTAATTATCCAAGAAATTAGCTTTTCTCCTCCAGCCAATTGTCCTCATAATATTTTATCCCATGCATCACTCAACCACACTAACAATAATGCCCACCTTGTCCACGAGGATCTTTATTTGATATTTGGTACTATTTTTTTCTTTTTTATAAGCAAATGAATCATTAAAAAACAACAGAGAACAATCCTGAAAAAGACAACACAAACACTAGAGGGATCTTCGTGGAGTGTAGAAGACTTTCTGACGAGGGATTGGCCAGATAATGTCAGGAAATCACCAAAGAATGAATTCAAATCAGCCCCCACAAGATTGCCCCCTACAATGTTCCACAGCACATTCCCATCGGGTATTAAGAACATCTCTCGATGATAATACTAGAAATGATGATGTCATCACCGAGAGATATTTCCAATACATGGCGAGGATGTGTTGTGAGGGGCTGATTTGATCTCCCAAAGAATCAAATCAGTGAACACTTTAATGCATCTGAAATGGAAGGAGCTATTGGTCCTTGACGATTCTTGTCGAGAAAACGAGCATCCCACAATCAAGCAGTGTTGTCGTGAATTAATGTGAAGAACCGTGATCCCCTCTTGTAAACACTAGTTCAGTTTGTTGCATTATTTTCTTTCTAGTCCTAATAATTTCTGAAAGTCACCCCAGCATGAAACATCTGGCAATGATGGACAACCAGTTATTTTCAACCACTTGAGAGATGTGATGAGGACTTGTACTCTTTCCCTGGGAATAGATTCAAGCTTGGGACAGTTGATAATTTCCAACCGGCGGAGGGTATTTTTGTTGTTCTGTAATAGCCATTCCGGTAGAACTGTAAGCTCTTCACTTTTGATTATATAAAGGCCAACAAGAGACCTGAGATTGGCTACAAAGGATCCTCCTTTTAGCAATAAGGCATTGCTTGATTCAACTTAGGGCAATTCTCGGTGGTGAATTGCTCGAGGCAAGGGAAAATGGAATTAGAAGAGCAAGATGAAGAAGCTTCCTTCCACTCTACTAAATTAGGCATGTCTATCGGCCACAAGTGTTTCAACAATGGAAACAATGTTACCGTTGTTGGTCCATGATCACCACCGCGGCCTGCAACTGCATTTCTACTATTACTGTTGTTGACTACTCCATAAAACTGGATACACTTGAACTCCAATCCCTCTATGAAAAGATCCCTAAGCAACGGTAGATAGCCAAACATGGGAACATTTTCCAATCTCCTGCATCCTATTAGATAGGTTTCGACCAAATTGGGGAGGAAGGAATCGATCTCTATAATCATCCACAGAGGAAATTTAGTGCCCTTGAAGTGAGCAATTTGCAACCCCTTCAAATTTGGGTGAGGTTGCAGCCCTTTCAGTACATCATGATCATCATTATCATCATCGATAGTGTTGGTATCCAAATTACACCAGCTACTCCATACCAAATCCAATCGTTGGATATTTTGCCTGTCCTCTATATTCGCCTCCTTGGCTTCTCTTGCACTGCTCACATTCTCAAGTTTGGCAATTTCACTGTTTTGTTTTGGACAGACACCCATTCCTTTTCTTCTTTCTTTGAGTACATCAACCCTTCAAGAGCCTTTGCGGCTAAAGGTAGGCCATCACATTTCTCTACTATTTCCCTTCCTATTTCAACCAATCTTGGTGTCTCTAGTAACCCTGAAACTTCCGCAAACGTTCTATTTTTGAATATGGTCCAGCAATCTTCCCTGATAGTAATCCTAAACGATGCCTAGGAAGCGTGCCCACTAAATCAGCCACACTATGTAGTCACTATAATTTTGCTTCCCTTGGCTGCTTGGGTATTTAACAAATAATCTTTTAATAGGAAAGTTGTATTTGGAGACGGCATCCATGAAGCTCAATGACTTGTACCCTGTGGTGGCATTGAAGAGGTGGTCGATCCTCATCAAAGGAAAGTTGTCTTTGGAGCATACTCGGTTGAGGTCTGTAAAGTCAATATAGATCCGCCATTTCCCATTAACTTTCTTAACCATGACAACATTGGACAACCAGTTAGGATAGTGTACCTCTTGGATGAAGCCGACATTAAGTAGCTTGTCTACCTCCTTTCTGATGACTTTCCAATGCTCTAGTGCAAAGTTCCTCATTTTATGCCAAACTGGCCTACAACCAAGGTTCAAAGTATCGATATGATACGAGTTTCGGTTGTATCGTATTGTATCGATACATTAGAAACAATCGAAACTTTATTTTTTTAGTTTTTTTTTCACATTTTGTTTTTTTGGGAAGCTTTTAGCATGCTTTTTAGTATTAAAAAATTTGGGGTCCGAAACACATGGAAACAGGCATTTCGGACCGTATCTTTTTCAAAAGTTACGATACGATATGCCCCGTATCGGGCGTATCGTATCGATACTTTGAACCATGCCTACAGCTTGGGTCCATGCTTAGCCAGTGAATAATGACCAATGGTCAATTCCGGACATGTAAACAGCAAACCAAGCAAAGATGTCGGTATTAGATTTGAGGAAGCCTACCAGTTTGAAAAGGGTGTTTAGAGGAAGGCTGGACCCAACGTGCACCGTCTTCCTGGGCTTGACCTCGTCTAGGGGAACCGAGACGAGGCCCCCGGCTCACTGGTTCATCCTTGAGGTCGAGCCCTTCCAACGGTAGGGCTTCTTTATTCTTGCCTTTTAGTGTTGTCGCATAGCATTGTCTAGCCATCTATTGGTTACCTCGGACAACTGCAATGTTGTGCTTAGTTGGGAACTTCATGGCGATGTGGTAGGAGGAGATGGCCTCCTTGAGTGCATGAAGGTTTGGCCTCCCAATGATGGTGTTGTACAGGAGCCTATCTTCACAATTAAGAGCTTAGTCATCATGGTCACCTACCGAGGCTCTGTCCCTATTGTGACCAGTAGGGTGATTCTTCCTTATGGTTTGATGACAGCTTCGGAGAAGCTACCAGTGGCATGTCGACTGGGTGTAGCCGATTTCGTGTCAACTTCATCTTCTCGAAGGTATTGTAGAAGATGGTGTTTGTTGATGACCCACTGTCTACAAGTATCCTCTTCACCGTGTAACTAGAAATAGTCATCGACATCACCAATGCATCATCATGGGGTACCGAGGCCCCCTTCAAGTCATCGTCTGAAAAGGAGATGGCGTCGTCTATTTTTAGCTTCTTGGAAGTTGGACCTTGGATGCTAAGTTGCCTGGCGTAGGCCTTTCAGGTTGAGGTTGAGGCTCCACTCAAGGTTGTGCCCCCTATGATGACATCGACCCTAGCCAAGGTGTGATGTTGCTACTGTTGCTGTGAGGACAAGGCGCCGATGTCGCCCCCACATATTCCTTCAAGTGACCACGGTAGATGAGGGACTCGATTTCATTTTTGAGTTCGTAGCAGTCCTCGGTGTTATGGCCGGTGTCGCGGTGGTATTTTCAATATTTCTTCGGATTACCCCTCTTGGGGTTCCTCTTCATCTTTGTTGGTCACTTCATATATTCCTCCTTCCCCACTTGTACGCGGATATGCATTCGGGTGGAGTTGAGTAATGTGTACTTGCTGAAGGATGGGGCCGGTGGCTTCTTGTCTTCATTTTCGTTGTTGTGGTGGTTGTGGTTGCGGCCATTTCTATCCTTTTTCTTCTTCTCTGAAGCCCCTCGGCTAGTGTTGGCCTCATGCTCTTGGAGACGCTCTCCTACCAAGGCCTCCTCGACGGTGATGTACTTTTGTGCCTTCTTCAGGAATTCCGCTTTGTTCTTGGGCGGCGTCTTGGAAATGGACCACTTAAGGGGCCCAGGTTGGAGGTCGTTGATGGCGGCATGCATGGATACTGAGGGGTCGAGGTCTCAGACCTTGAGTTCTTCCTTCTTGAAGTGATCGATGTAGGACCAGAGGATCCCCTCGTGCTTCTGTTTGATTGACATGAGCGAGATGATGATTTTTTGGCATCGTTGGATGCTGACGAAGTGGGAGAGGAAGAGGTCAGCAAATTGCTCCCACGAGTTGATGGACCAGGGAGGGAGAGTGGAAAACCATCTACACGCTGCTCCCTTGAATGTTGCTTGGAAAGCTTGGCACGTCAGGGAATCAGAGTACACATAGAGGAGCATGAGCTTCCAAAAGCTCTCCAAGTGGTCGTCCGGGTTGGTGGTTCCATCATATGTCTCTAGTGTGGGAGCCTTGAAGTGAGGCAAGAAGGACTCCGAGGTGATGGAGTCAGTGAAGGCGTCCATCCTGGTGGACGACGGGTTCTAATTGGTGGAGGCATCACCTCAACCCTCCTGCACCTGCTGTAGCTCGTCTTTCATGGTGTCGATTTATGCCATGTAGGTCACCAATTTATCGGTCGATGGGAGCCTGGGTTTCGTTGTGGTCTTCTCTAATGTAGAACGGGTTAGCCCAGTTCCTAGAGTTTTCATATGCTAGTATGTCTTGGTTCCTTCGTGCTTGGCGATCGTTGAGGAGATTGTGGAGGTCCAATACTAGAGAGGGAGAGGCGTGACGTCGGCCTCCAGCCCTCGGAGGAGGACTATAGTGACCAGAGTGCCTGCCTTCGTCCCAGTGGCTCTCTACATGGTGGTAAAGTTCATGGTCCCAATGGTTGTCATAGGACCCTATTGGATCATCTCCCCATCCACTAGGGAGGTAGGATGTCTTTAATGGCTTGTTGGCATGTTGACTGCCGTAGGACGCTGAGGGGTTGGCTTTGCGAGGACCAAGGGGGTGCTGGACCAGTGGAGCATGAGTAGAGTGTCCATTGTACTGCCCTTGGCTCCCAACGGGGCGGCTACCTCATGGGCGGCCTCCTGTCGGATGCCCCACCTCATCCAGTCTTTTGGGTTATGTTGTCCAATCTATCAAGGACCATTCTAAATTGGTCCATGGTGACTAGGTTCTTAGTGTTTGGATTATTGTCTTTGTTTATCAGTCATTGTTGAAAGCTTAGTTGTTTTCAGTTAAGTGTTCACTTAAGGAAAATTTTAGCAACGTTCCCATAAACGACGCTAATTGTTGCTGCCAATGATGGGTTGAGGGCAACAAGGTAAATCCACTTCCTTAGCCGAGGCTGAAGTGTCCAACCTGAAAATAAGAGATCACACATCAGACGCCCTGGGTGTTATCCCAGGGGCAAAGATTCTGATAGTCAAATTAGTCAAGTGTGTAAGGGGGTTGGACAAGGTTTGAGGTGAGGACTCAGATGAGGTCACTCGAGAGCAAGAGAGCTTGAGAGCAATGATGAGCTAGATGATCTTACCAAGAGAGGGGCACCCCTATTTATACTTGACCTTGCCTTATAAGTGGTTGAAGGTGGTTGGTGATGGGCGGCCAGGATTGCATCCGGCCAATGCCACGTGCCACCATCCTAGGCCTTACCACATGTAATTTATAGAATTCTGCTCAGGAATTCTATAAATTACATTTATTGGAGAGTGATTCTTATACAATATAGAAAGCATTTGAGCAAGAAGAGGTGAGACGTTTCTCTCTCTCTCTTTTTTTTTTTAATATTTTCAATTTTTAATTTCAATGTAATGTGTTGTTCATGGATTTGGAAATTGAACAAATACTTGGTTGTTGGTTCATTTTACGCAATGCATGTTTAATCAATTCCATGTACTCTTACGATCCTTCATTTTTTCCTTATCTCTTCTTCATATTTTTTCTATCAAATAAATAAATAAATCAAAATTTAATCAATTCCATTGAAGGTGCTTTTTACTTATTTCAAATCCTTCTCTTTGTGTTTTTATCTTTCTCAGTAAATAAAAACCATTAAAGTTATATATGGTAATTTGATAATGAATTTGTGTCTGCGGTCTATGTTTGTTTATGAAATGTTTGACTAACTGAGACCATGTAATGTGTTTTTATTATTTCAAATCCTTTATTTTTTGTTTGTATCTACAGTCTATTTTTGTCTTTATTATATCTACAATATCAAAAAAGAAAAAAACCTTAAGGTTATACGAAAGAGATAATTTTAATTAGTATATACATAGTTTTTTTTTTTGTTTCAATTTAATTTATTTGCATAAATAATGGCTAGATCATACGAAGCCAGCATTCCTTCAAGAACATGTTGAATGAGTTGAGTATACAATTGCAAATTTCACCTCTAAGAATGATTGTTGGGGATGTTGGTATAGACTTAACTTGACCGGACCCTTAATGGCCTTTCACCACATAAGCTTACGGAAGTAGAGGATGTTAATGGGTTGGGTTAAGTAATAAGTCTAACTTGACCGGACCCTATAGGTTTGGGTTAGGGTTAGGTTTATTCAGGTGTAGGGTCAAATGACTCAAATTAATGTTTATTTTGGTTTTTCTATTGAAAGAAATGGTAGATTAGAACCTATATATCAAATTCCAACTTACTAATGCCTTTTTAGGGGCATCCATTTTTTTTTGGATTTTGAGAGTGTGAAAGTTGGTTAATGGGATTTTGGTTCCCATTAATAAAGATACCTATATTCTTTTTTTTAGATTTATGTGAGGTTTATGAAAAAATTATTTTCCTTAGATATCAGTTACTCGGGTGATATGGATAATTAATTTTCGCATGAGGAGGAAATTGTTAACACTTGAATGTGACAAAATTACTCTTTTTAATAATAAATTTTTAGGGTTAAAACAGTCATTATATTACTTAAATAAAAGAAAATGGATAAACAACTTCCTAAAATGCAAATGGACCCTTTTAAGTTTTCAAAATCTGTTACAAAAAATGTAATGAAAGACCGTAAACCGACCCTAGTCAACATGGAATTGAATCCTATAGGATCGTGAGAGTATTGGCGCATTACATGTTTACTAGTGGTGTGTGGTTGGTCAGGTTCAGGTGGAAACATTGAAGTATCGGGTTAGATCAAGAAAACCCGTACCGAATCCGACCCATTGACACGAAAGTAAAGCACGGACCCAACATTATAGGTTTGGGAGCCCATTGGGCTGGTCTCCCCCATTAAGGCCCAAAGAAATCTTCCTAGTTGACGTATTGATACCAATCCAACTTCTTGTCAGCACTGATGCCAATCCAACGATTAGATATTAACATTTAACGAGCACGACACACTTAAGCACAAAAGATCAGGTGTCACCATCCATCTCCTTAAACCCTAGGAATTAGCGTACAGGACTATGCTTAAATTTTGTCCTTTTGTGTTTAATGTTAAAGCTAGTGCACGTGGGAGAGGATTCCTCGTTCCTGGGAGAGAAAAATGATATTCCAATCTTAGCACAAAGATCAACATCAATCAGACGAACAAGAAGGATTTGAATGGTTACGATTTGGCCATCTGGTTATGCTGATTTTCTTAAGTGGGCCCAATGCTCTTAACGTTTAACACGTTTACAAGTTGACTCTGCACATGGAAACCTCCCCAGAAGGAATTATGTACAAGTGTAGGACCCGGAACCAACGAAGTCCTTATGAAGCGGAATTCTATAAATAAAATTAAATAAGAAAATAAAAATTATTATTAATGATTAATTATTTAATTATAAAAAAGAGAAAAGGCATCTTTTCCACTTTCTCGAGACCTCGACGTGGGAATAACTGCACTTGGGAATCCTGATTCTGATATGCGAGTTTTCCTTCTGCGCTTCAATCCGCCAATCCTGATTTAAGCTTTATTCAGCCTCGGACGAGTCAAGCGCTGACTCGTGCGCGAGGCGGAGAGACTAGAGAGAATCTTGTTTGTCTGCTCTCTCTCGTACTCTGATTCTCTCTCTCAGTCTGTCTCTCTCTTCGTATTTTGTTTCTCTTTTGCTGTACTCACTGCAACTGAGCAAACATGGGTTTCTCTGTATTGGAGGTACACTTCACTCTGCAAGTCAATCAAGTTTCATTTCCAGAATTTTTAGGGTTGAATTTTGTTTCATTTCTGTATCTTTTTTTTTTTTTTTTCATTTTAGGGTTTTACCAAGTCTCTTGCCATGACAGTGCTTTCTGAAATTGGAGACAAGACATTTTTTGCTGCTGCTGTAAGTATATTACTGTTGCATTGCTGTTTTTTCTGATACGTAATGCTTGTATTCCAATTTCTTTTTACTGTTCAATTTGGAAGATCTATTGTTTAATTGCTTGTATGTGTTTTGGTGTCTCCGGAGCCTAGAACCACTATATCAAAGGGGGGGGGGGGGTGGAACCAATTTATGATATTGGCATTGGGTCTGTCATCGATTTGGGATTGTTTGGACGAAAGAATTTAGTTGGTATAGAAAAACGTCAGACAAACTGCCTGGAAAAAATGGAAAGTGGTGCTAATAGTACAACCCTCCTACAAATATTTTTCTATTACACTTGTGTTATGGTTTGCAATAGTCTATACTGAAAAGAATAAATTGAAAAATATAAGGGATGAGGGTTCTTGAATGATAGACAATTAGTGATACCGAAGAGATTTGCAAACAATCATGATTCCAATCTATATAGTAATTCTATTTTTTGGTCTCTGTTTCACCTAAACGGCTAAACCTTCTGGGCTGCAACCTTAGGCTGTGCTTGGTTTGAAAGAAAAGGTAGGGAAAGGAAGGGAAAGGTACCTTTCCCTACCTTTTCTTTCAAACCAAAAATAGCCTTAGGATTTTTTTCTTTTCCGTTATCCTTTTGACTGTTTTTTTTTTTTTTCTCTTTAAAATTTAGTCTTTCCCAACTGCAGAGTGAGAATAAAATGCACTGAGCCATTCATGGGTATTTACCAAAAAAAGAAAAGTCATTCATGAGTATTTCTTACCAAATTAATACTTAAGGAAGAAAAATGCACGTGCACACACACAGACATACACAATGGCAAAGGTTCTTCCTAGAACGTATGAGATTATTTAATGAATGACAAAGCCCTTCGCTCGATTCTATCTCACATGGTGATTCATATTTTTAGATCTTGGCAATGCGCCACCCAAGGAGGACTGTCTTGCTAGGCTGCTTGGCAGCTTTGATTGTAAGTTTGCCTTGTCAATATTTTATTTAGACGCTCTATTATTTTATTAGTCTAGATGTTTTCTTTTTTCTTTAGAGTATAATAGTTACAGAAGCCTTCATTGAATTGTAGGTAATGACTATTCTTTCTGTGCTTCTTGGCTGGGCTGCCCCCAATATGGTAAGATGTTTACTTATAACAAATGAGAGCTCAAAAATGGTAAATTTGATAATAGTTCCTGGATTTGGTTGTTTAGATATAAGTTTAAGATATAATTCCTTTTTTTCCTATATCTTTTTTCATTAGTAATAAGTTATTTGGAAATTTCATATTACCAAACAGCTGTATTCATGCACTTGCATGGTGGTCCAAAAAAAAGTCAAAAGAAAAGAGAGGAGAGGAGAAGCAAAGAGAGAGAGAGAGAGTGGGATGAAGAAATGGGTGAGGAGGAGGTGTTGGGTGAGGATATGTGAAGAGTCAAAATCTTAGTTTTGAAAGATTTGGGTAGAGGTTGAGGTTGTTAAGCTGAACTAGAGAGGATTGAGGAAGAGAAACAGGAGATCTTTGGTGAGAACCTGATAAGAAGCCTCTTATCCAAAAGTGCTGACCTGTTAGGGGTGGTGTTTCAATTCTATTAAGGTGCCGGTGGATTTAGTTGGGCATCTCGTCTTGGATTGGGTCTGATGACCCCAGCGTTTGAGCAGAGTAGCAATTGAGATTTGGGGGAGATCTAGTGGATTGTACTTGTTTTTCGGATTTGTAGTAGTTTGCAGTTTGTTTTTATGGTTTTTAGCTGCTTTGTATTGTCGAGGTGCCTGCTTGTCACCTTTGCCTTATTATCTTTTTTCTTTTAATAAAATTTCTTTTATTACTCTTCAAAAGAAAGTCAAAAGAAAGAAAGGAAACATAATGAAAGAGAATTAGGCTAGATTATGACGAAGGTCCAAGTACCATTTTTCTCCTTAGCAACTGCTGTATTGCATTTATCAGGCCTTCTTATTTGCATAATCATCAGACTAATCATCATCATTATTGTTGGCCCTGAAATTCTCATCTAATGGATCACCTTGGCCATACTCTCCAACACCCATGTTACCTTGATTACTAGTGTATACACCATGATATGATATTTCACTTCCATCATACCCACCACTTGCAAATCTGTTCTTACCACTTGCACCACTTCCACCCCCAATAGGGGTGCAATCGGATTGAGCTTTGATTGAACAGTTTGAGCTCAAATTCGACCAATAAAATACCCAGCTTGAAAGTTTGCGAGCCTGGCTCGATTAATATATATTAAGTTTTTGAACTTTTGAGCCAAACTCAAATACAAAAATAGAGCTTGAATCGAACTCAAACTCAAGTTCAAATATGAGTGTTTTAGTTGAACTTAACTGAGCCAAGACATGCTGAAATTCGGCTCGGTTTGTTTTGGTTGCAGTAACCCCCATCACCTGTAACACCATATTTTTCACTGCTGCTGACATTGCCATGGCCACCAGAGCTTCCGCTGTCATAACTACCACTAGTGCTATAGCTGCCAGTTCCACCAGCGCCGCTTCCACCTTAACGCCCAGTACTGTAGTTACTGCTGCTGTGGCTGCCACTACCTCCAATACCAAAGTTTTCACCACCATATCCACAGCTGCAATCACCACTATAATTGCTTGCACCACTTCCATAGCTATCAAGTATCACCACCACCATCATCACCATAATTGCCAGTTCTGCAAGCACCAGCATAACTGCCTCTACCACTTCCATAACTGATTTGTAATTAGAAACAGGGGTGGATTCGAGTCGAGTCGAGCCGAGCCAAATATCTAGCTATTCGAGTTTGGTTCGCCACTAAATTATAAGGCTCAAGCTTGATTCGAGCTAGAGACTTGAGCTCGAGTTTAGGTCAAGGCAAAAGCTCATAAGTTCGAGCTCGGCTCAAGCTTGACTATGAGCCAAACATTTAATAAAAATAAAAAGTTACACATATAAAAATTTTTTATTTGACATATAAAAAATTAAGAATATAAAAACTAGTTATTATTATTATATATATATATAATAAAAAATATCATATCTATAATATTTTTTATTTATGTATATTATTTTTTATATGTATGTAAAAGCTCAATTAAGCTTGCGAGCCTCACGAGCGAAGCTTTATTGTGCTTGAGCTCAGCTCGATTAGTATATTTGGCTCGAGCTTGGCTTGAAGCTCGGTTTAGACCGAGCCAAATCAAGCATTTCACGAGCCAAGCTCAAATAGCTTGTGAAAAGCTCAACTCGTGGCCACCCCTAATTAGAAATAAGGAAGTGCCTGTGTGGATGTAGAGATTTTACAAAATTTGGACAAAGTGAGCCCCTTTCTAATTTAAAACCACTCAAGCAGGGTGTTGTCACTGTGCAAAATGACCTTATCAATTCTTCATTTGGAAAGCATATCACTAAACTCCCTTGGGATCATCCATCTACCCTAGACATTGATCATAGATTCCTAGCCAATAATTCTCTCATTTCATTAAGGCAGTGTACCAGCTTCCAAGGACTGCTGCTCAATGCCCACATTTTGGTGAAACTTGATTACATTTTTGGAATCACCCTAAATTACTAAGTGGGAGATTTGGAGCCATCTAGCTATTTGAACTCTCAAAAGGAGATTTGGTAAGATCAATACTGTGGAAAACTTGCAAAAGAAGAAACCTTTTTTGTGTCTGTCCCCAAATTGGTGCTTTATGTGTAAAGTGAAGGGTGAGGACTGTAACCATTTGCTGATATTGTGCTTCTTTGCTGCCAATATTTGGAATTGGGTTGTTTCCTTATTTGGGTGCAGGTGGAACTTGCCCTCTGAAGTAAAGCTACTGTTCACTCCAGATGCTCTTGGGAGATTGACAAAAAGGGGGACG
Source organism: Nelumbo nucifera (assembly GCF_055504915.1). Classification (NCBI taxonomy): domain Eukaryota; kingdom Viridiplantae; phylum Streptophyta; class Magnoliopsida; order Proteales; family Nelumbonaceae; genus Nelumbo; species Nelumbo nucifera. The sequence goes on along the minus strand of NC_142652.1, from coordinate 25,472,339 downwards.
ATAATGTGGAAATGTATCAGAGCCGCCACCTTGTGGATCTTATGGGAGGAGAGAAATGCTAGAATATTTCAAGAAAAGGAAAGAAGTCTTGCTAAAGTCAAGGAAAGTATATTGACAAAGACAATTTCATGGCAGAAATCTTCACAATTGTTGTCCTATTTCTCCTTTGATGACTTAAGGAGAAATTGGGAAGCAGTGGCTTCTACAGTCTCCACCAAGAACAAATTACAAGTTGAATGGAAACCCCCACCGAATGGAGTGGTAAAATTGAACTTTGATGGTAGCTGCCAAAGTAACCCAGGGCCATCCGGAATTGGAGGGATTCTGAGAGACAAAGACAACAATATGTTGTCTCTTTTCTCAGGACCAGTGGGTGAAGGTGATTCTGTAAGGGCAGAGCTACTAGCAGTGGTACAAGGTATACAGATGGCTAGTCAATTAGGAGTGAGCATTTTTTTAGTAGAAGGAGACTCCAAGGTAGTAGTGGGCTGGCTGAATAGCCCAGACATAGTTTGTTGGGGCTACGGGGATCTGGTAAAGAAAGTTAAATGGATGACAAGAAATATGACTGTTAGGTTCCAGTGGGTTAGCAGATCAGCAAATGTAATGGCTGATTCTCTGGCCAAGCAAGGGGTGATCTGTTTTGGGCTAATTTGTAATTTGTTTCTCAGGTTTGGGCATGTTTTAGTGCTTATGATTCAGTCCTTGGGGGAGGTAATATCTCGTGCCTCTTCCTAGGCTGCATGTATTTCTGATACTCTTTCAATAAAATTACTCTCATTTATCAAAAAAAAAAAAGACCCCTTCTGTTTCTGTAGAATTCCCACTGAACATCCCACTTGGACTAAGGCTACTTTTGGAGCTACCATCAAGCTGCAGCTTGACCACATAAACCTTTTGATCAGATGTGGGAGCCATGGGACACTCAAAGAGGATGTTAGTGATGAATCTGAGTAGAATAAGCTGATCCAAAAAACAGTTCACAATTTGGGAATCTAATTCAATCCTTGAACTATGTTTAAATATAATCATCCTATCTAATTCAATTTGAGGTGGATTACAGTCAACATAATAGATCAAGGCATGAGACCACAGAGAGAGGAATTCAGAAATTTAATGAATGAAAGCCAAAATGCTTTTCCTTGAACCCCTGGTGCTATCTCTCTCCTGTATGGTCCAATGATTTTGACCCAGAAATGGTCTGTATTGCTAGACAATTATAAGGTTAGGCCGTTGGAAGACAAGCATAATTTTGGACAGAAATAGAGAAATATTTTATGAGTAGTGAACTGTGAAAGACAGTTCATCTGAAGCACAAGACATAAAATGAAGACATGCTTGTGAAAGACATCTGTTCATGTTTGTCAAGATAACATCACGGCCTTATAGGACCACAGGAGTTGGTGTAAATTAGTTGGAGTTAGGTTACAGTTTAAGCGATGGAAGTATAGGAAAATAGAGGTGGGAAAAATAATATAAGAATAGCATTTAAGGTGAGTAGTACCTGATCAATTTATTATTTTTTCTTTTTTAAATCTTTTCAATTGCCATAACTTGTGCCCTTTCCTGGTGATAGCTGCAGTGAACATTTTTAGTTTGAAAAGGTTAACTAGCATTAGTTTTCATGTATGACCAAGTTACTTGAAACTGTTTAGGAGAGCTTCTATTACTATTGTCCTCTTCTTTTATTTCTATTTTCCCTAATTTTGCTTTCGTTTCGTCTTTGTTTTTGCCATTTCCAATGTTGAATGATGTAAACAATGCAGATTTCTCGCAAGTGGACTCATCATATAACAACGATATTATTCTTGGCATTTGGGCTTTGGTCCTTATGGGATGGATTCACTGACGAAGGGTAAAACCTGTTTCCTCAATTTCATTGTTTTCTTTTTCCTTTAATTTTTTTATTACAATTCCCTTTTATGGATTTTTTTTTTCAGTTCGTCTTCTTTATTTTTCAATATCTTCTCCCTATTCTTCACAGAAAAAGGTAGGGTTGTTCAGAAGATGTTGTAAACCGACCAAATTGACCAAACCGGACCGACTCGACCTGAGATGGTCGGTTTCTAAAATGGTTTGGTCGGCCTTGATTTAAAAAAGGGCAAAACCTGATGTCCTGGTTCGGTTGTGGTTATGCTTTTTGTAACCCGATGTGAAACCAACCGAGTATGTATACATACACATGTTTGCCTTTTGTGATTCATATATCTTATATATTTTTCGTCTCTTTTACTTTTGATTGACAATCACTACTTTCTGATCATCTCCATCTTTTTCCAAGTAAAATCTAGCTGACAAAAATTAAATATAGGGACTGACAAAAAAGTAAAAAGTTGTGAATCTATTCATAGGAGTGAAAACCGAAGAGACAGCATATAGGTACAGGTTGGACCTATATAGGGACTGACTAACACTCAACTAGCCAACTGCAAGTGGTCATAAAATGTAGGGAGCATAAAGGTACAGGTTGGATCCATCGACCTTTTTAGGCTATAAGCATTAATTTTGGCTGGGTTTAACTAAAACCGATTAAACCAATGTTAAATAAAATGAAAGTTGTGAATCTATTCATAGGAGTGAAGACCGAAGAGACAGCATATAGGTACAGGTTGGACCTATATAGGGACTGACTAACACTCAACTAGCCAACTGCAAGTGGTCATAAAATGTAGGGAGCATAAAGGTACAGGTTGGATCCATCGACCTTTTTAGGCTATAAGCATTAATTTTGGTTGGGTTTAACTAAAACCGATTAAACCAATGTTAAATAAAATCAAAGTTGAAATCGGTTTTCTTTCTTTATTGGTCGGTTTCAGTTGGCCTCAAAGTCAACCAAACTTTTTCGGTTCGGTTGACAAAATTAAATGCAACTGAACCGAACTGACCCGTGAACAGCCCTAACTAAAGGTTAATTCTGTTTGATCCAACAGGGAGGCTGAAGAGTTGGCTGAAGTTGAAGCAAAACTGGTTGGTATCTTCTTTTTTTTTTACTCATCCTTAATTCTTTAGTTCTTGTTGACATTTTCTTTCATGAAATGATTAGGATGCTGATTTGAAGGGAAACACAGGAAAAACCAAATCAGATCCCAAGGTGAGGTGAAGAATATAGCAACCAATATCAACCCCTGCTTAATATTTTCTCTCCCTCTTCTCTGTGTTGTGCATTTAAAGTTTATGAATGTGCTAGCATCATTCATCATATGAACTCCTTGCTGTGTATGTACATATTGTTCAATCTTATTTGGAAAGCTTATTCTTATACCATAATGCAACTCAGATAGTCAGATGATAGCTTGTCTATATTCTCCAATCCAAATCAAAGTGCACTTTAGATGCTAAATGTATAAGCAGTGTCATCTTAACAATCATCCATTGAATACATAAACACATTGTACATGCATGCTAAGTGATGCATGTATTATAAAAGTTTAGGCATGCAGGTTCAGTTGGGTTGGATTTTACCATAAAATGTTGGGTTGGAATCAGTATGAACTCATTGTGGTGTGTGTGCAACTGTACATATTGTTCAATCTTAGTTGGAAAGCTTGTTCTGATTATCAGAATGCGACTCAAATAGTGGCTTGTCCATATCCCCCAACCCAAATCAAAGTGCAATTTGGATGTTCAATTTCAATTTCTCACCAGTGTCAGCTTATCAATTCATCCATTGTATTATGTATACATTAACATATTGTACATGCATACTAAGTGATGCATGTATCATAAAAGGTTGGGTATGGAGGCTCAAGTTGGGTTTGGGTCAGGTTACCTGATGTCTAAACCCAAGCTCAACTGGAGCAGAGTCAAGCCCAATTTTCCTGGCTCATGCCCAGCCCTATAGGATTATTCTTGTATGCTATATGTTCTTTAATATATTCCAGGCAGTTTCTATTTGGTATACACTTTTGTCTTGTTATTATGACCAATTAATGCCATATGTTTGCCAAATGCTGATAATGTACTGAGTGTTGTGATGATCCACTTAAAACATGCCAAATTATTATTATACTTTTAAGTCTAGTGAAGTTAACACAATTCCTCAATCTTCATCAGGCATTTTATGGGATCCTAACTTTTTTTAACACTGGAAAATAGAAATTGTGTTCAAAATCAATATCCATCTTTTTCAAGTGAGAAGGACAACTTGGTTCTTTTAAGTTGATAATTTCACTGTTGGTTCCGCATATCGGCAACTTTCCTTCCAATCAATATTCAAAACACAGTGTTTTAAATGATGCTAATGCTTAGTACTCTTATTCCAGGCAGATGATGATTTAAAAAAGAAGAGGAAGCCCTTTCTCACACAGTTCTTCTCACCCATATTTTTAAAGGTAGAAACTCTTATATTATTTGGTTGAGTTCTGACTATGTAGTCATCTAACCGATTTCATCTTGTCCATCTTGCAGGCATTTTCTATTACCTTTTTTGGCGAGTGGGGTGACAAGAGCCAAGTAAGTAGCAAAGCCGATAATTGCTTTTCCTATATTAATTGGATTACAGTTAGTCTACTTTGTCCGTTTGTCAGTGTCCTCAGTTGACAATTGCTACCTTTTCAGATTGCTACAATTGGTTTGGCTGCAGATGAAAATCCATTGGGCGTGGTCCTTGGTGGAATCATGTATGTTTTACCATCTTTTACTGTGTCCTAGTAGAGACTGACATTCAACCATTCACTGCTATTCACCATTTTCTTGATAGATGTAATAACTGTATTTTGTTGATCCTAGTAATCTTAAAAATTGGCTTATTGCAAGTTAGGCTGTCAAATTGGTCAGGAATTATCCAACAATGTGAACATTTGACCGCTTGAAGATCAAGAATTGCCGCTTCTTATAATCAAATGGTTAAAATAGTTGTGAATGACTCAGTTATTGTGGAGTAATGCTGCATATGCCATGCCCCATGCACAGATTCCAGTATGCAGACCCTATATTATGTGCTTGTGGTGATTGTTTTCCTTCTCTGCAGAGGACAAGCCTTATGTACTACTGCAGCAGTACTTGGTGGGAAGAGTTTGGCATCTCAAATATCTGAGAAAATGGTAACTGAGTCATCTTAACGTGCTATCTGAACTTTGCTTGAAATAATAGAATCTTGGTCCTTTATTTGATTTTTTTTGTAAAATCAAAATTTATCCATCTTTGTGCAGGTTGCATTCTCAGGTGGAATTCTTTTTCTAGTATTTGGTATCCAGTCCTATTTATCGACCGTTGAACCATGATGTAAAAGGCTTGCTGATTGAATGAATCCGCATCCTATAATTCCTTGTACTGATGCACATTTTTTTTTTGCTGCATTTCAACATAAAAATGAATTTTTTTGACATCTTTTTTTTTTTTGGATTGCTATGACCTCTTGGACTCTCACTCTTTGGAGGGCAATAGCTTTTATTAGGGAAAAAGGAAACATTGTATCTTTTTTTGGTACAACAGGAAACATTGTATAAGGAAATAATGTCTTTGTGCAATTAAAGTTTTCTGTGTCATTAGAAGCCTCCGGTATGGGGAATGATGTATTTGTTTGCCCTTTTATTTTTATTTATTGTTTTTTACTTGGTTTTGAGTCCTCTGAGGCTCTTGTACAGTTGTACCCCATGCAGTTTTTGCAGCCAATGATGTATTACGTCGGTTCTTGTGTCAAAATCAGTGAGAGTTTTGAGACTGTCGAAGAATTTCCTACAATTTTCTGTTTGTCGCCCATTTCTGAGGAACCAAAAATAGCCAATGGGTATTATGATATTATCAGCCATTGGTTAGCTGCCAAACCAAATTCCTTTCAGATCTTGAGATTGGTAAAATTTCTACCCCCCGAGCGCACATTCTACACTCCGGGGAGATGGAAAGATAATTCCCAGGTTTCTGAAAGATAATTTCCAGGTTCCTGAAAATTATTGAAAAAGAGGAAGTGGAATAGTCTTCCCTGAGAAAATTGGAGACTATCCCCTGCCATTTTCTTGCTTCTTTTCATTAAGCCAATTGACTCATTAACCCAACTTCCCGGCAAAAAGAATCAGATAAATTTACTCGGGAAGTGTCAGGTGACACTTGACCTGAGGCCTGAGTAAATAACTTCTCAGCAAGGGAAAGGGATAATTTATGATGCGGGAAAGACATGGTATCTGAATTCTGAAGAGTTTTCATCAATCACAATCCGCCCAAGAATTTTAATAAATGACACCTGATTGTCCACCTGACAGAAGACAGAAGGGCAAAATTTACCCAGAAAAATGACTCAAAAATTTGTCACAGAATTCACTTTCCATAAGCCATATACTTGAAAAAAATGCAAGCCACATAACGACAGTTAAGTGGTGGGTAGGGCACGAGAATGACGCAGCCTGTGCCAATCCAGATTCCATATTATTGATGGCCATATGATCCCTTTGCATGAATGCAACTAAATAAAAACAGAGCATCCATTTGTCATTAGTCCCCCCCACTTAGATTAGTTATTAATATAAATTGGGCCGAATATCAGTTTTGAGAAAATCATCGCAATCACCCGTTGTTGTTTATTAGAGTGATGTTCTTATTTCATTTATTTATGTGGTTTCACCGTTGCAGAAACATCCCAAAGTCAATCTTGCATCCGTCAGCAATCCTCTGGCAAAAGCAAAACGAACCTCATATGAGCAATGCTAGCGTGATTTGTCTTTTGAAATTGAAGATCCTGGTGGTGCACTGGTGTTCACTTTCGGGAGGCTATCATTTTCAAACCTCAGACCTTGTATCGTTGCCTGATGGGTGTTACTTTCCCCTTAGAACCAACTGCCCATGTGTAAGTTTGAAGCAAGGTTTTTAAAACCGGACTGTATGAGGAACCGTTCTGGGACTGGTTCCTGGGTTGAATGGTCCGATTGTCCAGTTTGAACAGATGGCCCGTTCTGACTTAAAAATAAAAAAAATAAAAAAGTAAAAAACGATAAAAAACTGTTTGGGTGGACGGTTTGATGGTTCAACCGCCCAAGTCAGTGGGTCGCTGACCAAATCAATAAATTTGGCCAAAAAGCAATTTTAAGGTGAAACGAAACTGGTTCCCAGTTTTTCTGGTCCAGTCCAGTTTTCAAAACCATGGTTTGAAGTGGACTACCTAATTATCCTATGATTGGAAAACTATAAAATCTAAACTATAATTTTATTACTTGGAAATTATCTAAAACTCATCATGACTTTTCAGCATTTCTCTTAAATTCACCATAACTTTTCAGTCTAGGTAAGATTGGCTTCACCAAGGAGACCATGTGTTCAATCGATTTGGAGCTTTAGTCATTTCAGAGTGGAGGTTCGAGGAAGGAGGTAGGGTACCTTCGGTTCTGGAATAATAAATAATTCAAAAGCAAAAGAACAAGAAGAATTCGTTTTTCACCACAATAACATTGTTGGACGTCGGTTTGCCCTACACACATCGCCGGTGATCTAATTTGGCTAGGGTTTAGATGAGAGAGGGGAAGGGAAGTTCGAGTGAAAGTGGGAGAAGGGGATTTTCGTTCATTTGAATCTTTAAAAAGGGTGGGTTTCTTAATTTGTCTTTTAATGCCTGATCAGTCCAACCAATGATACGGCCGTTAACAGAATAACTCCATTAGTTCCCATTAGCTTGCCTACTAACCCATTGTTGGCTACGTGTTCAATACGTATTGGTGGGTTCACGCTTCCTGTGAACTCATCTAAACCTATCTATATGTTCCCATTGGCTATTGTATCAATGCGTATTTGAAGTGCAATATGCATCCATATCTAAGTTTTCCAATACAACATACAATATCCATATTTTGAACCTTGTATAATTCCAGCATGACCCACACTAGAACCAAAATTCAATTTTCCTTCTTATCAAACCCTACTCCCAATTGTGGTTTTGGGACTTATTTAGAAGACATTCAACGTCTCCGTATCAAAACTTTGGGGAGGGTGGGGGGGGGGGTGCTTAAAAGTAGCAATTTCGGAACTAAGAATTCTTTAGCTTCATTTACATTTTTATACCATTCAATTCATTAAGCCCCAAAACCACAATGCCCAGACTTGTCACTGTACAAGTGTCTTCAATGTCGTACTATCCATCTCTAACCTGACGAAATCGAAGTTGATTCACATAATATGAATATTTTCAGACTATGTACGGATAGCTTAAAAGAGGATGGAGATAACCAGTAGCAGAGATAATGTATGCTTTCCACGATCACTGTCCTTCAGCACTCACCGCTTGCAGGTTCAATTGAACTCAGGAGACCATTGCCTCTCAGCTGCATGCAATGTTCTTCTGCGTCTGCTTGGGCACAGATAATCACCACCGCCAGGCCATTGTAGTGTGCCTCTTGCATGATGTTAACTGCATTGTCCAGTGTCATTCCAGGGATGACCTTCATTAGAACTTGAACAACATACTCTCGCTTGTTGAAGTTGTCATTATGCAATAATACGCGATAGGGAGGAGCTGTTTTCCTTGATTTCCTGAAAATTAGGCGTCAGTAATCGAAGTTAAATGGGTTCTTTTTCCTCATACTTCATATGCTTTTTCATGTCGAATTATTCACTAAACAAGCAAACATTGCACCAATTCTTCCAAAAAATTATGAAAATGTTCCATACCCAATATTGAGGGGAAAACTTACTTCCGCCTCTTTTAAAAAGGAGGAATGCTTTTCATGGTGTGAAGCAAATAAGCAATATGAAAACTAGAAAGTGAGAAAATACCAATTTTGACTTACATGTGGTTTTCCCCTGAAATTATAAAAGGTGTTAGCTGCTAGAGGTTAAATAACATGATTTTTAAGCAGGTTGAGCTGCAATGCTCCATATGTCAAATATTTCGATACTAAGTTTTGTTTCTGAATGCCAAGTGTCCTAATGCAAATCCAACTCTTTCACCTGGATTCTCAAATACTAATCTTTGGTTAATTATTATGAAAGGCGTGGGATAGTAGTCCTTGTTCAGGTTAATCTACAATGCAGTAGGCATTATTCATGAAGTAATGACTGAGATATATCTGGCTGGGACTGGGAACGACATGTAATATAATACTGTATGACAAAGAAAACAACTCAAAAAAGAAGTAAACTTCAAGAATCCCATATATACCTCAAGTCAAATTCAGATTCACGACCAGGAGTGGCCTTCTCTATAGTTGGTCTCTCCAACAAACCACCACCTTTTCCCTGAGAAGTAACTGACATTGACATGAGAATGCCTCGATTTATACATGATCCTTTATAAAGAAGCTGTTTATCCCCTGTAATAAACAGTATGGGCACCAGGGAGAGACGGTCAGAATATATACATTAGAGGTGGTCTATAGAAAGGCAGGGCATTTGATGCTTCAGCCTCAAAATTACACATCAATGCTTTGGTAGTTCAGCATAAAACTACATGTCTCGACTGGGTTGGAATTTAGCAACTTTCAGATAGGATGTTTGCAACTGTCAGATAAATTGGAATTTACCAATGAAAGATTTCAATAACTTCAAAAGGAGGGATTTTATGTTCAACTGGGTTTCTGTTTTGAGTATGGAGTGTAGTATGCTGTAAAGACTTTCTGGGGTATACCTACCCTGCTTTTATACATCTCTATAATTGTACCACTAATTAAATTTTCAACAAAAGGGGAAAAAGATGAAGAAAACAGAAAATACTTGGTTGCTAAAGAATGTTCATGAATTTTTTCTTTTCTTGGTAAATAGCCTCTAAAAGGTTCTCTAAAAAGCAAAAGAGGGCTAAATGACCTTTGGCCAATGAGTAGCTTTGTTGGTGCTTCCGACAATATGCCTAAATAAAATTTCAAGGGTTAGATAAATCTCCATTATCAATCATAAGAGGTATAGTTGGCCATGGTTTTTAGGAGCACCCAACACAAAGCAACCATACTAACTGAATCTCTTTTTATGCATATGAATGCAATCACTGACTTTAATGTTAAACATGGAACTTGCAAATTGATAACAAAAGCTGAACCTCCATAAGATGCATATAGCCATATACTCTTTAAACATGCCAACTCATACACATTTTCTTCTCAGATGTGCATAAGGTGAGTGGAGATATCTACAGAATTGAGCTCTTCACATAAACTCAAATCAAGATTTAATTAATTTAATACATCACTTATTTGTAATAGAGAGACACAATCAAAATTAATATAAAGAAATGTTAATACACCAGATATGGCACCTATGTCACCAAAATCCACATGCATGCTTAAAAGGCACATATAAGAGATCATCTAAGCAAAAGTTTTTGGATGCTTAGGAGCAATCTGAGATTTCATTCTGGAAGACCTCCAAGATAAGGCACATAAAACTGTTGCAAGGCTTATATAAATATCACAATAAGTGTTCCTAATGAAGATGTCAAGAAGACAAAATTCTAATTCAAAGTTAGCAGCCAGGTTATAAGTGTAGAAAAAGGTTTCGACCATGACATGGAAAAGATATGATATCCGAAAACAACTGACCGATAAACTGGAATCATAAATGTGAGAGTGAATAAAGTGTTATTTATCAAAATTCATGGGTGGGTTTTGATTGGTCAAAACTCTTTCCATACCATATCTTTTCCGCATCATAGATTTTCCCGTAAAAAAAGAAAAGATCAGAAGAAAAGGGAAGTTGTGAGTTTCTTACATAACATTTGATTAGTTAGAAAAAAAGGTTGTTAAAAAGCATCAAAAGTAGAGGAAGAAGACACTATGATTAACTGTGATACAGAACTCCTGTTCCATAATTACTTTACAAAAAGATAGGAGGGCCAAACTAAACATATTATAGTCATCAAGGGGAAAACTGTAAAATCATTTTAGGGAAAAGCAACTGAAAAGCCACCATGATCATTCAATTCTTATCGATACATCAAGATCGAATGGGAAACTTTACAGCAAGCCTGATAAGAATATTCCCCCAACTTGTTTCTCTATACCATTTTCTCCCTCTAACCTACCATGTTCGTTCAATTCCTATCATCAAGATCAACCAGGAAACTTTACGACAAACTATTCCATCTGAAAGTTGGAAACCCAGAATATTACGAATCTGATATTATAATGGAACTGCTACATCTAGGATTCAGAAGAAGCACAATTTACATGTCAAAAAAAAAAAAAGATATTAGTATTTTCATCTAAGTTGGACATCAAATTAAATCTAGTGAAATTACCAAAAATTAATTCAATATCTTATCTATCCCAGAATTTCAGTCTTCGAAGCATTTCAGAATCCAGTGCAAAATTCGCCAAACATTTGTTATTAATAAGACACCCACTACAATATTTAGCTCATATCTTATATTCGGCTTATACGAATATTAAAACAAAAAAGTTCTAGTACAAGTCTCAGCTACACTCAATACAAAGACATGGTACTTACTAAACCCAATTATCGGAAGAAATCAGATAAATTTGAAGAGGCATATGAATTAATTAAAGGTCTATTAAAGAACGATAGAACTAGCAATTGCTAGCACAGAGACACAAGGAGAGAAGGTGGTATTAGTTGCGAAACAAAAAGAGGAAAGGATCAAAGTAACCGCTGAATCTATATTTCTAAGCATTGAAATCTTCCCCCAGTAGAAATAAACGAGAAAAAGATGAATTTTATAATTGAAAGAGAGAGAGAGAGAGAGAGAGAGAAACCTGGTTTAGGGTTGAAGACGTGATTGGGCGAAAGAGTGACTCTTCCACATATGGCAGTCTCCATAGCCGGTCTCTCTCTCTCTCTCCCCAACCCAACCTCACTCTCACCCAACACCCTCTTCTCCGACCGATGACAAAACTCAACCAGAAATGGCGTTCTGACTACTAGCTGCCTCTCCGCTTCTCCCACTCGGTTTTTTTTTTTTTTTTTTTCCTTTTTTTTAAATCGGAAAAAATATAATAAATCACTAGTGGTGGGCTTTTCAGTTTGGAAATATTATATCGTGTGTGATGTAACACAGAAACTTCTGTGTTGTACACACCATCACCCACCAATATTGATCTGGACCATTCAGATTACCTTTGGTAAGACCTTCATAGAAAGCATCAATTTCTTAACACCATGGAAATGGTATCTTCTGTCATGACGTAGGCTTATATAGCAGGGCCGGATTTATTAGATGCTGGAGAAGCGGGACCCAGTTTTGCCGTTTTGGTTAATGATGGGTCACCCATGTTCATGAAGATTCCTTGGGCTAGGAAATAGCCCGGGTCTGATCCGGGCCGGCCCATCCCTACCCAGGGCAAAGTAATAAAAGAACTAATTAATTAGTTAAATTTTATAATACATTTTATATTATTATCATAATATTATATCTCAAAATTTGGGCAAAAACGAAGAGTTGGAATCCCAAACACAGTTTCAGAGTTTCAGAGATTTTTGAAATGTCCCTGATATATTTCCTATTCCGTCACTCCGTGTAGGTTTTTCTCTGTAACTATTTACTGTTTGGTACATTTAGAATTTCACAAATTTCCATGACATTTAAATTTTCAATGTGTATGATTTTTTTTCTTTTTGCATAAAAGCGGTCACCCTCATGTAAATAATTCTTTTTCTTTTATTTTTTTTTTCTTTAAAGTTTTGTTGTCTAAACTAGGGCTGCATGGATTGTATCCAATATATCCAAATTTCATTTGTTTATTTAGGAAAGAGTGCAAATGCTAGTATGGTGCAGTTTTGCTGGTGTTTGATAAGATTGCGTTTACATAGTGATAGTTTTCACAAGTTTCAAGGCATGTTTGCATGCAAAATGAAAGCAAAATTTACATGGGAAGGAGGTTGTAAAATATTGCATTCAAAGTTGATCAATGTACATTACAATATCGGGACTCATGTTTACACCCATTACAACTAAAAATCGTTTGTCAAGAAAGTAACTTTATCAATGCAAAACTAAGCCAAATTTGCATTTGCATGAACCAGAATGTACTCTACATACCTAGTCTCAACAGTCTATCTGAAGTCTGAGTTGAACTGTCATGGAGTAACTGATTGGAGTAGATATTGTTATTTCTTTTATTTAACCAGAATGTCACATTTTCTTTGCACCCAGTTTGCCTCTACAAACAAAACCAAGCAACTACTACAAATTATTTGGTAAACTGCAAAAAGCTAATTGGCAAATGGATACAAAAGATCCGTGCATATCATCCACTGCATACTTGCATAGCGCATACAATCCCCAAGTTACTAAAGCAATACTTCAGAACAGATCCTGCTCTATTTCCATCTTTTCGATCAGACTCTGCATTCCTCAATGGCCTGAAATGTCGCAGTTCCATATCAGTATGGCCTCTCCCTGTACTCATCTGCAGCACCACCTCAAACATTTGCATAGAAATGACAGGATATAGACAAAGTCCGCTGCTCGTGTGCAATCTGCAACACAACTTCTCTGGTGCTATCTCTCATTCACCAGCAAAAGCTTCACGCTTTTTTTCTCTGCTCAACATAAAATGAGAGGTTTTGCATTCCGTTTCAATGAATTAACCAATCTTGTTGTACACAACAATGCAGTACTTATATCGAACTCACCTGGAACGTTGTTTCTTCTTGACGGCCTATGTATTCAAGTAGTTTCTCTTGCCTCATTAGAGCTTCACACAGAGCCTGCTCACATGCAGGCAAAATTCAATGCCAGATAAAAACACACACATGCACAAACACAAGGTTTTGTTTTGTTTTGTTTTTCCCCTTGCTTATATAACAACACCAGCCGTTGGCCATTACCAATTGTTGGTCCCAGATATCTGGAGTCTTGACCATTATACCAAGTAATGGCCCCTAGCTGTTGCAAGTTCAATGTTCTAATTAAAAAAGAGACCCAAAAGAGAGAGCTCCTTGAGGTGCAAGGGTACCATGCTGAAACTTGGGACATGAGGAAAGGCAATGGCATAAAAGGTGGTGTCACATAAGCCACCATTTTTATGTAGAATGCACATAAGAAATGGCAATGAGCATGGGATTGCTTTAACATCAAGATGTTAAATGCCTGATGCCTCTTGCATTTTCCATGTTCCAGTCCTCCACACCAATATAACACACTCGCAATCATTGAAGAGCCAGCAATTGAACCACCATTATTGGGGTCTCACAAGAAGGTAGATAGGTGGCAGGTGACCTAGACTGTTCTTTTAATCCCTTCAAATATATTCAATAGGTAAACCGAGGATGCTACCAACTTGTAACATAATCTGGGCAAGTTGTAATAGTGGGAGGCCAGACTTAACCAAGTCAAATGACCAACAATGGTTGGCACAATGAACAAACAGTGATGTTTTTATCAGAAAATATATATTTTAAGGGCAGGTTTCTAACCTAGTGTGCACGCCACTTGTCTATATACTTCGCTTATCAAATATATTGTTGTCCTCTTAATACAATCTCTTTAATTGTGTTGTTGTCTACATGTGAATGTGCATAATATTGTAAAAAATATCAAACGTTTCTGTTTTCCATATTGAAATTCAGAAATATCTAGTTGGATTTATGATAAAGTTGAAGCACAAGAGTAACTGCTGATGAATTTAATAGGCATAGGTTCACAAGCAATTAGGTCCTAAACATGGAATCTTGACCATATCATAATCATTATGTGAGTGCCTATTCTTACTATCTCAAAAAAAGGCATAATAAGCCGCCACACCATCATAAACAACTTTCTGTTAAATGGCAGCAAAAGGTGAGTGCAACCAAGTAGCAAGATTCTCCAATTGTTGTACTGAATGCGCTAGCAAAAACTGACCATGCCACGCATTTTAACTGAGGCCTGGAAATGAGGCCAACATTTACTATGCAAGCCCAGAAGAGCTTAAAGTTTCATTTCACAAGAACCTACAAGTAGAAGACCTAGAAATTGAAAAACAGTGAGTTGATGCATTGTACCTCTTCAGCCATCAGAACTTTCACCACTTATATTCTGTGGAACTCCAACCACCGAAGACTCCTATATATGCAAGGAAGTCAGTGCATACATGAACAATATTCACTATAAAGGCTCTGTTTATTATACCTGACATGGTTGAGAATTGTTGCTAAAGATTGATTCCCAAACATATAACTGAGGTGTTGAATCCTGTATAATCAAAACAAAGAAACTTAGAAATAAACAGATTCAATTGAATAAAATTAATAGTTAGGATATACTGTGAGTCTGGAACAATGGAAGCATTCTTTGATAATGATCCAAATGTGTTGGTTCAAATCCATATGATCCCTATGTAATTATATTTCCAATTTTATAATGTTTTTGATTGTTAATAGTCAAATTTTATAAATAGTGGAAGAATTAAAGTTACAAAAAAGTGCAAGCACCCCTTTGTTTTAAGCAGCCTTTTGCTAGCTACCCTGTTTATTTACAAATTATAACCATCATTGGGAGATCCCCAACCACCCCACTCAGAGACAGTCCATATTCACCCCTTGAATGATTTTTTGGTAATAAATAAAAAAGAAAATATATTAATAAAAAGAGTGTAGTACATCTGATAGTGATGAGGTATCACCAGAAAACAAATCTACAAAGGAGATAAAAGCAAACAAAAAGGAAACACTCAATAGAAAAAGTAAGAAATACAAAAACCAATAACATGCAAAGCTTTTAAGCTAACTCCAGAATGTTCCAAAAACCAGAACCAAGGTCTTCTTTTGTGACTCTTTCAAACTCTGGGAGAATGAGAACCCAGTCCCCTTTTACCACATAGTAGGGTAATATGCCTCCTTGCTTGAACCTTCTCTTCAAATATTCTCCTATTTCTTTCTTTCCAGAGTTCCCAACAAACAGCAAAAGGAATGCAGTTCCACACGATCTTTGCCTTGACATTTCCCCTTACACTTGGCCACTTGGAGAAAATCTCCTCTACCAAATTAGGAGACCACCAACTAGTCTTGAAGATCCCATAAAAGAAACCCCAAATGAACTTAGAGTGAAGACATTCAACAAACAAATGAAATACATTCTCATCTGCATTCTCACAAAGTTAGGATCTGCTAGCTAAGTGAAAACCTCTGTTTTGAAGATGATTCAATGACAAAATGCTATCTAATGCTACTAGCCATGCAAAAGCTTCCACCCCTGGAGGGACAGGGTTTCCCCAGATTCGTTTCAATTCTGAACTTTCTCCATTTGACCTTGACAATCCTTGTAGAAAGATTTGACTGAGAACAGTCAATTTCTAGATTCTCATTGCATAGGCCAAAACTATTAATTGATCTTTGTACCCAATTGAAGGTAGCTTCAATTACCTATCCAGATATCATTATTTCCTTCATAATACATTGCTATTTCCATAAGCCCTGTTATTATTCTTTAACCAACCCACTACTACCCAAGAATCCTTTTCCACCATTACATTTCTATGGTAGAGGAACCTACCCAACCTCAACTCTATATTTTATCATTTTAAGTATACAAATAATAAAAGCAAGTAAATGTATTTGTTATGGATCTGTAGTACCTACTTTATAAGATTTTATGGTAGGATAACAACATGATGGTGTCCTGAATATTCTTCTTGGTATTATGGGAACTAGGAAGTTGAGTCCATTAAATTAAACCCATTTGATCCCTATAAAATTAAAATTCCAACTTCAGTATTTTGACAATATAAAAAATAAAATTAAGTAGAACATTATTTATACCTGTTCCACATGAGTCTGTGATGGGACTGTAACAGGATGATAGGCCTGAAGATTCTCATTTATATTAAAAGAAGCCAAATGCCTCTGCTCAAACCCATATTATCCATAAACATGTTAATTCATTTTTAGCATACAAATAATAAAACCAAATAAAAATATATAACATCTTTTTTGCTACAGTAAAAATATATGTTATCATACCTGTTCAAATTGATTCTGTGATGAGTCTATAACAGAACAGTTAGACAAAAGATTATTGTCAACATTGGAGGAAGTGTTTTGTGATGGAACATGTGAACTTGTCTTACGTCTTGCTGGGAGCTTCTCATTCCAGATTTTTGTTCTTTTATTATTACCACGCAAGCACTCTTCATTCCGAGCGATTCCTTGAACTTGTACAGATTGTGAACCCTCATCAATGTTAACATAATAATCAGTCCCATCTATGGAAATTTTTTCACCTTCAGTTTGTACTGTACTGCCATGCCCCTTCTCAGTAGGATATTTGTTAGGAGGGTCATTAACAATGAGATCGTTAACACGATTTAACCAATCATCACAATGCCCTAAAATATATTTAAAGGCTGCATCAGACTCTGCTGCTCTTGCTACCATCTTAACCACAATGGGGCACAAAATTTGATAACGACTTGATACTTCAAAGTTGGGATCAACTTCTATGGCAGATCTTTGCAAGCCATTTACTATTCCCACTTTTGCAAATTTTGTCCACCTTTCCAAGATATAATGTCGTGGTATCATTTTTATATTTCTAAAATTGAGAACTTTTATTGCATGACAACACAAAATCCCAGTAAATTGAAACTTTCTACAACTGCAATCCAAAGTCTCATTAGATGAATCAAATGTAATCAAGTGCTCACGTTGCTCATCTTCCATGGTAATTTTGTATGTAAAAACTGTACCAAACTCACTACAACAAATACAATCACATGCCAACAATTTAGCATACTCCTCTTGAAACTTCTTAAAAACAGCATGTGTATAAATTGACGCTGCTTCAGTCAACATCATCACCTTTGCCATTAACTTTGGAGGACCTTGGCTATCCTTAAAATTAGCATTTAATTCTGCATTGCGACAATCATCTACAACCCTTTCCAAATGCTTTAAGAATTGTAGCAAATCCATGTTGTTGTTCAAGTCTTTCCTCAACACACTATTTATGCTCTCACTTTGTTGAGTACTCTTCATATCTGCACAAAATGTGTTCCTCCCATAAGCCAAAGCCCACTTCTCTTTGCTACTAAATTGCTTTTGCAACCAATTGTTTTCCTTCAAATCATGTGCCTCAAGCATATTATTCCATGCTTGTACAAACTCTTCCTCATCCTCACAATCAAATATACATTTACTGAAGTCCCTACTAAAGGTGGACCCACGACGAAAGGCAAAACTGATTTTCCTCATTGCATTTTGAAATATGTGCCACACACAAATACGATGACATGTATTTGGCAAAACTGACTTAATTGCATTAGCCATAGCCACACTTTGATCTGTAAGAATTGTCTTTGGTCTTTTTCCTGACATTGCCTCAACAAATGTCTGAAACAACCACTCAAATGATTCAGTAGTCTCATCATATAGTAGAGCACCCCCAAAAATTATGGATTGCTTATGATGGTTAACACCAACAAACAAACTCAATGGATGATCTTCACGATTCATTCTATATGTTGTGTCAAAACATACCACATCACCAAAATATTCATAATCAACAATCATCTTAGCATCTGCCCAAAACATATTTGTTATCTTTTGACTTACATCAAGTTGCATAGCGTAGTAGAATGAGGGATGCTCCTTTTGCTTCTTTTGAAAATAATGCATCACTGCAGCAGCATCTCTCAAATTTAATGCTCTCTCTCGCTTTGTAAGCAGACAATTCTTATAACCTAATGAAAGGAAGCCATTGTTTGTTTGATCACCTGCCTGCCTACTCATGAATTCAACTGTAGTTTTGGGTGCATCCCCTGAATCATCTGATAAGTCTGTTGTAGTAGCTTGAGCTTTAGTAAGCTTTTTCTGTGATTTTAAAGTACTTTTCTTTGGAATAACAAGATCATGGTTGTGATTTTTTTCCAAGTGGGCAATAACATATTTACCATTCTCTTTCAAGTTGATGGTCATAAAGGCACGACAACCACATTTTGTATCTTTACGTGGTTTCTTCACTCCTTTATCCCGTTTATCTGGCTTCCAATAACCTTGCTTGCTACAAAAAAACCTCCTGCTTGTTACCACCCCCAACTTGTTCTTATTTTTCCAATCTTTTCGAATAGTGAACCCCTTTTTCAAGGCATAATTTTGATAAAAATCAAATGCATTTTCTTCACTTTTAAACTCCATGTTGATCTCTGGAGATTTAAGCTGAGAATTTGACTCATCCAAACATTCCAAGTTTTCACACTCCTTTTCACTTTCCAACTCTGACTGGCGTGCTACTCCACCATTGTGATTACTTTCCTTTTCAGATGAACTACTTTCATGAGAACTACCACTATATGCTGATGTTGACCTTCAATGTTCCATAAAGAGTGAGTTAGACAAGAAAAACAAAATGGGTTTAAAAATTCCCATAAGCAGTTAAACTTATAAAACAAATAGAAACAAAATTAAATGCACATACATTTAGATTGATGAATAGTGAGATACTTTGGTCTGGAGAGATTCAATAGATTAAGGCAAAGGTCTGATGCAAGAAACCCGATGGACTATGCAATATGAAGAACAAATGTAAAACCTGATTTGATAAACAAATACCTGCATAAAATAAAGAAGCTTTGCAATGTATTTACATCAATAATATATAAAACTTCAACCAATATGTCAAAAGCATAAATGTAGAATTATTTTTTCTTTATATAGATAAAACATATGTGGATATCTAATAACACATCTATACTCCCATATGAACTAAGTTGAAAATGGAAGCCCACCATAAACTGTTCCCACTCAACAGACAAGAAAGGAAACTTTGGAGAACCAATTCCACTTCCACTCCTCAAATTCTACAATCCAGATAGAGCTTATAATTTTCAATCCTCATTGGAAGTGTTATTATTGCAGTATTCTACATTGATGAAGGATCCAGTGCCATGCACAAACAAGACTTGATTACCTAAGATTGAAAAGCATTTATCATCTTCATTAAAGCCTAGGCAGACTTTAAAACATTTTTATCCTTTGAAAGTTTCCCCTTCTCTAGAAATCAGATGTGCAATTTCTAACATTGCTATCCCCAACAATAATTTTGTTGGCTTTGGAGGTTAATGTGAATCAAACACTATTATTGGGGTTCTCTGTCTCATATTCTACATTGATGAAAGATCCAGTGCCATGCACAAACAAGACTTGATTACCTAAGATTGAAAAGCATATATCATCTTCATTAAAGCCTAGGCAGACTTTAAAACATTTTTATCCTTTGAAAGTTTCCCCTTCTCTAGAAATCAGGTGTGCAATTTCTAACATTGCTATCCCCAACAATAATTTTGTTAGCTTTGGAGGTTAATGTGAATCAAACACTATTATTGGGGTTCTCTGTCTCATATTTCTTTAGGGGGAAAATCTCAACTGAAAATGGGACCATACTTATCAAAAAAAAAAAAAGAAAAAAAAAAACGAGTGGGATTTAAAACACTCCCAACCAAAAAAGTAAAGGACAATACAAACTAAACTTGTGTGTACACCCAGTTTTCAACGGTTACCTTGTCTATGTTTAAGAAGTAGTTACAGTTACTTTAGACACTATAGATGATAAAGCTGAATAAATATATTAATATGTAATTATACAAGTTTTTAGTTTCAACTTCTTTGTTTGTCAGTTCAATTTATAAATCCTTAGATTACAGATAATAAAAAATTTGGAAATCAGGTACTTGAATATTCTCTGAGAAGCTACTCCAGTAGCATCTCTATTTTTAAGTGAGTTTCAAGGAAATAGTGCATGATGGCAATTTAATAGTTATCATTACATTGCTTTCAACTAAAGAAAATTTATGGATGAGAAGAGAAGGACAATGAGAACAGACTTCATGCTTTAATAAGACTTGTGTGTCTATTTCTATTAAGCTATTAAAAATCAAATATTTCTACCAATTCCAGAGTTACAAAGTCCTTTAGTGTCCTCCAGCTTCATAAATATCCATTAACAAACTACAAGTGAGCTCCCTTAATGCACTTAAAAAGAAAAAAAGGATATTTTTCAAGCTATTTTGTTAAACCATTGTTTTAGTTAAAACTGCAAGTAACAAAGAGATACTTCAGATAAACTACAAAACAATCTCTCACTGTCAATATAAACTGCAAATAGAATTGAACCCATTGGAAGCTTTCACACATTCCCAAGTGTTCAAGAGAGAATTGCATAGACATTAATTTTTTATTTCCACTCCACTCTCACTGCATTTTTCATGAAATAAGTTGGGTAAATCCTACTACACCTTCTCTAGGCAAAGTAGTGTTTTGCTTAAATGAATGGGATCTGTTTTAGGAAGAAAGATCTATGAAATTAGCATAGTTGTCAAGGTGTTGCTTAGGTGACTACCTGCCCTTGGCTGGGTGCCTAACCTGAATGCCTTCTATAAAAAAGGTATCTATCTAGGCAACTAGGTGCCTTCCTAGACAATAAAAATCACAAGACGGACACCCTATTATAATATTATCGCTATGGCTGCATCTTATTATCGATATGTGGTGTTAATACATTCTATTATATAGTGTATGCTATTAGGGACCTCTGATGCATGGGAATGGTGTAAAAAAATGGCCCTTATTGGGCAGGAAAAAAGATATTTCTATTTAAAATTAAAAGGAAAAAGAAAAAAAAAGAGCAGGAAAAAATGTATAAATCAGCCCGATCTCCATATTCCCTCTTCCTTCACATTTTATCTCCACTACTCGAAATAGCAGGACAGCATTGACCACATGTGCCCTAATGGTATTGGTCCTTTGGAACAGCATTTGTGAGTTTGATAGTAACTTCCCCATTGTTTCCTTCCAATAATGGATCTTCCTAGACTGTTGCTTCATATGCACTGCAAAATATAGTTTCTTAATGAATCATGATTTAATTTCATTCTTAGAAATGATTAAACTGATTCAAGAGGTTGGGATATGTCGGATACCATGTTATGTCCAATTCAATATTTGAAAGTTTCATTGTTGAAGTGGAGCTTGACGATATACTGCCACATTAGATTAATTTACGAAATTTTGGGTTTTAATTTTTTAAAAATAAAAAACAAAAAATTTTCAGAGATTCTAGGCCCAAGAGGAGGATAAAGAAGAACCAATGGGCATAGCTTCATTACTGGCCTAAAAGCATATAAGCTCTAAATCGAGTCCGGATCTCCTGCCCACATTTATCGCAGTCACATATAGAGAATATCTCATCCCCTGCATAGTATTATGCAGGGGGAGATTGTCCTAATTCACGGGGGTAGTGTATTATGGGTAGGCATGGGCAGGAGATCCAGAGTCCTCTAAATCTTGGTTAGTACTACCAACCAGAGTCATCTGATTGAAGATCAAATGGCAGTACTTACAGGTTCAATTAATGAAACATCATTACTACCTGCATGCCTGCATGCAATCAGAATAACATCTCCATTTTCAGATACATACTCTCTTTATGTGAGAAAGACATTGTGATGAACACCCAATTAAGGTTGTTGAGCAGAATTGGGTTTCTTTCAATCATTAGACCATTTTTAACTTGGAATCAAGTACAATGACACAATCTTGTTCTGTGAAGGAGGGAACATTAATTGGATCCAGAATTTAAAGTTGGCAATACAACTCTTTGAGCAGATATCTAACCTCAAGGTGAACTTTGATAAGAGTTGTGTGGTGGGAGTGAATGTGGATGAAAGGGACCTAAGGGAATTTGCAGGTGAGCTAGGTTGTGCAATCTTGGATTGGCCCTTGACATACTTGGGCCTCCCTTTAGGAGATAATCCTAAGAATGTAAGCTTTTAGAATCCAGTAGTGGAGAGGTTTGAGAAGAGGCTGGCGGCTTGGAAGAGAAAATATCCTTCTTTAGGAGGGAGAGCCACTCTGATTAGGTCTACCCTATCTAACCTACCTGTCTACTATCTGTCAATGTTTAAGATCCCTTCTAAGGTCTCCAATCTCTTGGAAAAATTAATAAGGAATTTTTTGTGGGAGCCTGGAAAGGAGAAGAGAGATCATAGGGTGAGTTGGGAGGTGGTAACTAAGTGTGAAAAACTGGGAGGTCTTGGGATTGGTAACATCAAGAAAAGGAATATGACTTTGTTGGGAAAATGGTTGTGGAGGTTTACATTGGAAAGGGATAAATTGTGGACTGAGATTGTGGCTAGCATACATGGGCTGGAAGACAATGCCTGGGATCCTGGAATCTTGGCAAGGGCTACAACTGCTTCTCCTTGGAAATCCATTCACAATTTGCTTCCAGTTTTTTCCCCTTGGATCAGGTATGGTCTGAACTCTGGTAACTGAATAAAATTCTGGGAACAACTTTGGGTCGGGGATTCACTTCTGAAGGACCAGTTTCCATCCTTGTATGCTCTGTCAGACTTGAAAAATGAACCTATTTCTTCTTTCTTGGTTCCTTCAGACTCCACTTCTGGTTTTGGGTGGAACCTAGGCCTGCGTAGGGCAATCAGGGATACAAACTTGGAAAGCATGTTACCTTTACTAGCCACCCTTGAGAATGTCTTCCTAAATCCTGATAAGGAAGACACCAGATTTTGGACCCCTTCCACCTTTGGTACTTTCTCTTGTGCTTCACTCTTTGAAACCTTAACTCAGCCTTCTGTCCCTATTGGGTTGTCCTTTCCGGCTAAGGAAATATGGAGCAAGCCTATTCCTCCTCGGGTTGGCTTTTTTTCTTGGGAAACTTTCCTGGAAAGAATAAACACAATTGACTTACTTCAGAGAAAGAGACCCAACTATTGTCTACTTCCTAATAGATGTTCTCTTTGTAAAGCTGATGGGGAATCCGGCTACCACCTCATGGTCTCTTGTAAGGTTACTAAAACTGTTTGGGAGTGGGTTTTCTCCCGCTTTGGGTGTTCTTGGAATCCTCTTGAGAGTGTCCAAAGTTTGTTCTCTCCTTCCTGTTTCAGATGGCCTAAGAAGCGAGGGAAGACTATGTGGAGGAGTATTAGGGCAGCTGTGTGCTGGTCACTATGGGAAGAAAGAAATTCATGTATTTTTTCAGACAAGGAAAAAACCTGGAAGAATTGTTAAACCTAATTCTATGGAGTTGTTTTCAGACTTTCCTGTGGATGACTTGTTAAGAAATTAGAAAGAGGTTGCTACCACTGCTCGGTGCAAGAGGACTCTTTGTCCCTCTTGGTCCCCTCCCCCCTTGGGTTTTATAAAATTGAATTTTGATGGTAGTAGTGTAAGGAATCCAGGGCCCTCTGGGATTGGAGGAGTTTTTAGGAATGAGGAAGGGATTGCTATTGCTATTGCTTTGTTCTCTGGCCCTATTGGAGAAGGTGACTCTCTTAGGGCTAAGATCCTTGCAGTGCTAGAAGGAATTTGAAGAGCAAAGGAATTAAATATCAGCCGGTTGATCCTGGAAGGTGATTCGAAGGTGGTGATTAGCCGGTTGAAGAAAGAGGACAGTGGTTTGTGGAGCTATAACAATGAAAAGAAACAGTTCTTATGGCTGTGTAGGGACATGGAGATACAATACAGCTGTAAAGAGGAGTGCCAACTCATTTGCGGATGGGTTGGCCAAGAAAGGGGTGAATAGGGAGTCTAACTTTTGGGCTAATTTTTAATTTTTTTTCTCTTTGTATTCTGTTATTGGGGAGCTAAGATATTTTATCTCCCCTCTTGTATCCATAATCTCTCTTTTCTTTTAATTTT
Organism: Nelumbo nucifera; assembly: GCF_055504915.1. Classification (NCBI taxonomy): domain Eukaryota; kingdom Viridiplantae; phylum Streptophyta; class Magnoliopsida; order Proteales; family Nelumbonaceae; genus Nelumbo; species Nelumbo nucifera. Next base: position 25,447,844 of record NC_142652.1, on the reverse strand, counting down.
AATGAAGTTGTTGTTATTGATCAAAAAAAAAAAAAATCAGGTACTGCCACTAGAATTAACTTGGCTAGTGATATCCCTAACTCGTCATCATCTAAGCCTTATCTATCAACTATATGGGGTCAGCTACATGAATCCTGTTTCGCCATTCCATTCTGTTCAGTGTCATATCCATTGTTAAATTGTTAGTATCATTTCTTACTACTTCAATACATGTCCTTTTTACTCTGCCCCAGCCCTTCTAGCCCCTTCAACTTGCAACAGATCAGTTCCTCTTCTAGGTGCTGTAGATGGTCTTCTATGCACATAACCAAACCATCTTAGTCTACTTTCTCTCGTAGTTCACATATTTGCTTGCAACAGTATACTATGGATCAACTTTTGAGGGAAAAAAAATAATGAGACATCTTGATTTTTAAAAGCAACATTTTTCTGAAGCTATTTTTTATTAGAATTTAAGCAACATCATTGACTTCTTCTATGACTGTCTGATGCTGTTGATTGTCATTTCACTTTTCTTTCGCCAATTCCTACCTCACATGATGATGCATTTCTAAAAGTAGCCATTCAGTTGTACAATTCATACCAGACATATCATCTGGGGATAGACAGAAAATTCCAGTTTTCCTAAAATAGAGAGATATGGGCAAGTAAAGGTACAGGTCAAGAAAATCAAGAAATAGCAGATATGTTGAGCTTGATTTCTAGTTTCCTTAGGATAGAAGTGTTGTCCCTCTATATGGATTTTTGAGAGCAAGAGAGAGGGCAGTAAGACAATCTGAGTTTATACATTTAAAGATGTACTTCGTCATTTTTTTTTATGTTATTGGTGTTTTTCTTTTCTTTTCCTAGTCCATGACATGGATCCATTTGCATTTTTGTGTTGGAAGACTGCAAAGCCTACTTTTAGTTTTTGAGGTTTTGACGCTTTCTTTATTAAAAGTTCAAAGATCCTCCAAAAGTTTGTTGACATGATGAAGTGTGAAAGCAACGGACTCGGGAGCATACATACATAAGTTTACCTATATTCTGCACGCTAACCTTGGCTTTAGTTATAAAGCAATTCACCCTGAAGCTCCAAGACTCCAATCAAGTTCTGGAACCCAAAATACCTATATCTATACGAATTACCAACTCACGATCTTTTTTCCTGCGCTAAACAAGGTAGTGCCTTCAATCCCAGGTTCTACATTCCAGGATTTTGTTGCTGCGCCAAAGAAGGTAGCGACTTACATGATTCTTATAGGGTCAAGTATTTGTTACACTGCCCTGATGTTTATCTTCTTCTGCGCTAAAGCTTCATGACAAATAGGCGTACACACAAACAGAGACAGAGATGTACATACCTCTCAACACAAGAGTAATTTAACAACGTTGCACTGCGTCTAAAACCAACCAACCAAAAACCTGTAAACTATCTGTGTAAGTGAAGAAAGCCCTCTTTCTTCTGTGAAGATAAACTAACAATGAAAGGAGAGAAATTGAAATCAAAATGGAAGCTTTAGAATACCTTGGGAGAATTTGTTCATTTAGAGCTCTTTCAAATTAAATCGAACAGGTCAGAAGAAGCGGCTCCAAAGAAGGCAGAGAGAGGCATATACCTGAAGGCTGAAGTGAATAGATATTGGAATTGTCATTGATTGAAAGAAAAAGGTAGGCTTTGAGAGGTAGAGAGAGACACAGAGTCTAGAGGTATGGGATTTCCCGAGAGAATTAATACGAGAAAGGAAATTGTGGGACGAAATGGGAACCGCCATGGATGAAGATGAACCGGCCCGTATATATCCTATGGTCTGCCCTGTTTTTCTTGTGTCACTTGCAAGTGCATCGTATACCATAAGGATAGAATATTCTATACGTTCAGGTTAGTCCACAGATTATGATAATGATGAACGGTACGAGATGCATTCACATAAATCTTACTGTATTATATTATATACTCTAACAACATTTCCTTCCAGTAGAAATCTCGTATCTTAGCTCTAGACTACTGGATGACACCCTCGCTTAGTCGCTGTGTATCGATGGCTTGCCATGCTTGGTGGTTCTTCCCTTCTGCGCCTTTGGCCACAAGGGTTCATTGTTCGTTCAAATGCGAGCGGTTCTCTAAATCCAACCTCTCTTGCTGCATCAACGATGGCACCGATGCAACCACGCACAAAGTCCGTCGTTGGTACAACCCCGACAGACAGAAACGAGTCTATCAGCCGGAGATCGTTCGTTACTGGATTGAAGCTGATAATCCGCCTATATTCGACTCTAAAGGTACCGAATACTGTCCATATAAATTGTGCAATCTTTAATGGAAGTTTCCGGGTGAATTAAAATACTTTGTTTTATAAGTGAAGATTTTGACCGTTGAATGTATTCGGGCTCTGTTTTGCCAGAGAAATTCATAGTTGTCTCGTATAACATATTGGGAGATAAGAATGCTTCCAATCACAGAGAGTTGTACTCACATGTGCATTTTCATTATATGAAGTGGGAACGGCGTAAAAGGCTTATCTGCCAGGAGCTCATTGGATGGAAGCCTGATATTATCTGTTTGCAGGCAAGTGTTCCGGTTGGGTATGGCGTTTGTTAAGTGATAGAGTGTGCTGCAATTCAACTGTTTGATGCTGGAAATTGTGGGTCTTGGTTTGATTTTTCAGGAGGTGGATAGGTATTATGATCTATTGAGCATTATGGAGAAAAACGGCTATGCTGGTAGCTACAAGGTTAATGAATGTCTGTCTCCATCTCTCTTGGTGTTACATGGGTCGACATTTGGTTATTGGATCCACATGTGTCTCATATTCAGATTTATGGTGGAAAACTGAATTGCTTACTTGTTATTACAGAGACGTACTGGACATGCTACTGATGGTTGTGCGTTGTTTTGGAGAGCTACTACGTGAGAATTCCCTGATATGATTTGCTAATTTGTTTAATTGAATTAAGCTATTTTTTCCACCCAAAAACAAAGAATTAGGTTAATTTAGTTTGGAATGAGTAATTCTTGCTTCATTTGTTAGGTTTCGGCTGTTGGAGGGAGAGAGCATTGAATTCAGAATGTTTGGTCTTCGTGATAATGTTGCTCAACTTTCTGTTTTTGAGGTAGTAAATTATAAATTGGTATTTTTGTTTAGAAGGGCGCTGCTCTATTTTGTCTTGATTGCATGTTCTTTTAGCCTCTTGGTTTTCAATCGTGTATATCTTAGTAGGATTTGATGACAGACAAACTGTAAGTTCTTATTATGATCCAACTCAAGTCAACTCGTCACTAAGCCTTGTCCCAACTATACTGGGTCAGCTACATGAATCCTGTTCTGTCATTCCACTCTGTTGAGTTCCATATCCATTGTTAAAGTACAGACCCTCAAACAATTTCTTCTTACTTCAACCCACGCCCTTTCTGGGCCATCCCTAACTCTTCTAAACCCTTCAATTTGCAACTGATCACTTCTTCCTGTTGATACTGTAGATGGTCCAAAAAGGAAATGGACATTTGACAGATGAGCATGCAACCAACAAACTGGAGATTCTTCTTTTTATAATGATGAAAATTTGATGAACAAGCATTGTGATCTTCCTTAGAAATTTATATCTCACCCTGAAGCTGTAATCCATGTACAAGCCTATTTGTTGTATACCTAGGCCATGTTACCCTTCAGACCTTCTTAGGAATATACCATGGTTGAGTTCTATCATACCTGCATAATAATTTTATGGTCACGAACACTTCTTGCAAATATGCTGAAGAAGACTCTAGTTTGTTTGCACTCTATAAGATAGAAAAGAACTAATTCCTCATGCACATCTGGATTAACAATCTAAGATGAAAACTTGGTCCCTGATTTTCCAATCTTGTATGCTTTTCTGGCTTCATATCCTCTCTTATTCTTCCATTATTTTATCCATTTATTTCTTTCCTTTCACTTTTTTCCTTTTTGGGTTGGGGGCGGGGGAGGTATGATGCTGTTAGCACCAAAAAAAAAAATAATGATAATAATAAGTTTCAATTTTGAGTTACTTCCAATTTGAAGTTTGATCCTATGAGTGATCCACTAAATGATTAGTCAGTGTTATATTGCCTATGCAGTCAGCATGATAATGAATTTTTTACATGTTACAAACTGCTGCATCTTGGTGAATGCTTGCAAAGTTGTAAAAGGCCTATTTAGTCCCCAGAAGAGGCTATTATATAGAAAATGTGGTTATGGACTCTGGCTGTTGTCAAATGCCATGATGCTAATGTCATATCTCCTATGACAGGCAAGTGACTAATGACTCATTGAATTATTGAGAAATTTAATCATATTGAAGAAGTAATAGAAATAGGAAAAAAAGTGCTTGTGGCTAACAGTTTATTGTTTCTATTATTGCTAGTTCTGCTACTAATTCTTTTCCCCTTCCATTTCTCCTCTTATCATTCATTTCTTTGTTTGACTCTTATAAACTTAGCAACTTCTTTTAGTTCCATGGGGCTACACAACAGGGGGCAGTCCATCCGCAAACCCATAATCCCCCCAACCCTGGTAAAGGCAGGATTTGTTCCCAAGTCTCTCACTACAACCAGATAGAAGCTTTAATAACTGAGCCAGTTGGCACCTTTAAGTTCATGTCTCTTTCCCTTTTTTTGGTGATCCCACAGGTTTGCATCTTATGGCTAAAACTATCCTATATAGAAACATGCTTGTTTCCTTAGAAATCAAAGAAAATACCATATTAGAATTACCTAAAGAGAATTTTAATTCAATCTCATAAACCAGATGACCTTATGCTGGATTACTGGCCTGTCTCCTTTTTTGAAACTTAATAAGGCCTACTTCTAGACATGGGTTGCTATGCCCTTTATGTGTTGCTGGCTCATCTATAGGCATTTTCCATGGCTATGAGATGTCCTCAAGCATTGGGTGAGATGATCTGCTGTGCCTCAGGACACTGGATCAAAATTGCAAAATTTGATACCAATGGATGATCATGTACTGTTGATCTTTAACTATTTACTATTACATGGTTAGCTAAGCTTTATTGCTAATAAGCAATGAATAGATGATTGTATTGGTGAACCTATTGCATACAACTAATTCCATAGAAGGATTTGATAAATAATATGTTAGCTATTAGTCTTGTTTTGCAAGTAATAAAGAGCTTTCGTCACATACCAGGTGAGCAGGGGCCTAACATTTTGGTGTCCCCTGTCCATGAATCACCTAACAACTTTAATAAATTTCATGACAAAATCCTTATTCACTATATTTCTGTAGATATTTTGCATTAGAATTTAGACCAGGATACCAGGCTATGCAGGCCTTCTTATGCATAAAGCAGTGTTTTATGTTCTTTAAATTAAGCAAGATAGGATGTTGTATGTTCTGTATCTTATTTTGTGCCATACAGTCAGATGTGTAGGGCTGATTCAAGAAGAGTATTGGTTGGGAATATCCATGTGCTTTTTAACCCAAGCCGGGGAGATATTAAACTAGGTCAAGTAAGTTCCTGAATAGTGTTATTTATTTGTTGTGAATGATGTTACTAACTCGTTTCTCTCTTGTCAATCTGAGATCTTTAACCATGGATTTTTTAATTTTCTTTCTCTTAGTGCTGTTTTTCTTTTGACTAGGATCCCTGCATACATCAAACGTTAATATCCAACTTCTGACAAGGAAAAAAAGAAAAATAAGATAAGAAAACAAAAACTTAATTTGAAGGAAAAATAACTTAGACAGTTAGCCCTATCTGTAATGCATGTGAGAAAAATGATCTCTATAAATTTCAGATCAAATAACATAAATTATTAAAAGAGAATTAGTTTCACACTTCCAACATTCTTTTAGATAAAAAAGCCTTTATAACAAGATTTTACCATTACACCAAGCAATAGCCCCTGCCAACTCTTTTTGATTCTAACAAAATTTTATTAAGGAGCAGCTACAATTCAAATCTTGAAGCCCAATTCCTGGTTTAAACTATTTGATACCAGACCCTGGGAGACATCAGAATAGGATGTTTACCCTGAAGTCAAGGCTCTTACCTTCTTGATCATAGGTCTCAAAGGCCATGGACCATTTGAACCATCTGACATCCATCCAGAACAACCTGGGGATCTACTATTGAATTTGCACATTCATCTCAAATAAGTTCCATTGATAACTATGAAGCTGACTAGCTGAGATAAAATAATACTCAGGTTATGGATTGATTATGAGGTGAACACGAAATGCAATATCCGTCGAGAAAGGGACCCATACAGATTATGTTACATATTGATCTTTCACTTCTAAATGAGTCTGGAGTTTCATCCATTCATGAAGGAAATTTAACACTCACACAATGTTGCAACCTGTTAGGGTGGCTTCCCAGCAATAATTTGTGGCATATGCACTACAGTAAGAATTTAAAGTCAACATAGGATAGAAGCTATATCTTGTGTAGCAATTATCATTAGAATGCCTAATTTCTTAACATGGTACGTAAGGGCAAAAACTACAATAGCACTGGGCACTCACAAAACCACCCGTGTCAATGCAACAATTGAGATGGACCTTTAAAAAATGTAGCAATCGAGATGAAATGGAAATAATTGTGGAAATTTTATAAATGCTTAAAAAAGGAAAAGAAAAGTTCAAGACTCCCTGAAATGATGAATGCCCAAATATCAAAATAGATAAAAGCTGAACTGGTTCAGTGGTTTGCAAGGTGGTGATTACAACTTTGTCAACCATATCACTCTTAAATATTATTTTTAGTTGTTCAAGATCACATGAGGAGTTTCCATTTTAAACATTTTCAATGCCTTCCCTGAAATGAGCAAAACAATTGAAAATTTTTTCCTAGGACCATTTGTTTCAATGGAAATTGGAGCAGAAAATAGAATTCAATATTTTTATTCTACAAGTTTCCAGATTCCACTATTTGTACATATGGGGGAATCTAAAACTAGTAATGTTAAGCCCGTGATATACACATTTTAGCATATTTGGAAGCTCCTCAGTATTTGACAAGTAATTTAGTTCCATTTCTACCCAGGTAGCTTAATGCAGCTTGGTGTGATCTGGAGCGTGTCGTTAACCACTTTGGAACACTAGTTTAAACATTTATAATTTTATTCTGATTCTCAAACAACTACTAATATTTTCTTAGATCTGGGAGAGAGAACACAAAGGGGAGTTGCAAAAATATAAAATTAATTAATTAAAAAATGGAATTCATTAAAACCAAATTCGAACAATACTGAGAATAACAAGTGCATAAAAATAAATAAATAACAGAAACAACTAAATAAAAGAAACAAAATAAAAATGTCTGAGAATCCGATTAGAGGTAGCAGTTTCCGGATCTCTCTTTCCACCCTCGAACTTCTCGAGTTAGGCCTTTCGTCTTACCTGGCCGAATTTCAGATCTACAGAAGAAAATTAAAACACAAATTAAATCTAAGAAAAGTAAATTTGCATGAAGGAAAAATAAACTGAAATAAAGAACATAAAGTAATTCTAAAACTGAAGAAAAAATGGTTGGCATTCAAATCCAGAGGTGGTAGTAGTGGTGTTGGCGAACTGCAAGTAGGAACCCCTCCTCTTGCCTAGGCGTCCTCCTCTTCCTCTACCCTTGAACTTCTCAAAATCAGCCTTCCTTCTTACCTGGGTGAATTGACCAACCCCTTCTACAGGGCCACTAGGACCCTTTTTATGGAGAAGGGTGGACACAATTGGAAATAAGGAGAAAGATGGGGGTGGCAGTTGGGTTTTAGCAAAGTTAGGGACGCCCTAGGGTTTCTAATGGATGGCTAAGATGGTTTTGGGGTGATCCTATGGCTGAAAATAAAAGGAGAGGGCGCCCAATATTATGTAGGGCTGAGATTTGGGCGCCTAGAAATGGAGGGTGTAGATTAGAACATCTAGGGTTGAAGGGTTAGGATTAAAAGAATAGGTGGCACCCTAGATTGAATGGTTGGGATATAAGATGGAGAGAGTGGCTGAGATTTAATGGTGAGGAGCTGAATAGTGAGGATTAGCAGAATAAGTGGCACCCTAGGGTTTAAAAGCTATAAAGGAGAGCCCTAAAATGAGTGGTTGAGATTAAAAGAGGTGGAGGGTGGAAATTAAACACCTAGGGGTGGCTAGGGTTTGCTAAGAGTGAAAAGATTAGGTTAAAAAAGCTCCCTAGGGTTTGCTAAGGAGAGGGGAGCATGGTAATACAATAGGATGGGTGCCAACTGGGCTTAGCAGATAGGAGGTGCCCTCCTGTTCTCAGTTCTTTACAAAAACACCCCCTCTCTCAGCTGGTCTTTACACCAGCTTCCCAAAAACTGCACTTCAGCCTAAAAACCCTCAGAGGTAACATAATTGATTTTAACTGGGAAAAGGGTATACTTTGACTATTCTAAGGCCAAAAATACCCCTGAATTGATGCCCTTAAGGCATCAAAATGTAGGGTTATCACAACCTATGTTATTACTTTTACAGAATGTTGTTAGCAGTAGGATGGTGTGTAAATGTTATATGTTTATTATCTACCTTGTTAGTAGTTTTTATTATTAAATTGTTTTTACTCTCTCTACTACTTTCCTCAAACAATTGCTTTTACTGTTTTGATTTTATTTCTGTCTGTCATGATTTCATATGGACTCAGAGATAAGCCAACTGGTAAAACTGTTTTCACATTTTCTAACCATAATATTACTTTTAATGAGCAGCCTAGCTCAAGAAGCTCTACAATAAAAAGATCTTTGCGTTTCTTTCCTTCTAAAACCCCAGAACTTTTTTGAATTTCTCATAAACCCTTTCCAAATCTTTGTTTCATCATCATCATCTAAGTTTTCCAACTATATGAGGTCAGCCATATGAATCCTGTTTTGCCATTCCATTCTGTTTATGCCCTTTCCAAATGTGTTTATGAAAGTGTGAATATGAAGTCCATGATTACTGATGGAAATTTGTTGAACTTTGTGAAAAGCTTATTTGTGCATCTAGATGTGCATAATATATGAATGAATTGTTTTAATAACATCTACTTTGTACCGTTTCATACATTACATCTAGATTGTATGAGCTAAGGAAGCTCCCAAAACACATTTCTTGTTTTTGTCATCCAATTCTAGCTGTGCTTTCTATCAAAAAAAAAAAAAAATCTAGCTTTGCTTTTTGTTAGTTCTCTAAATTGTTCCTTGATATGATTTAATATTGAATCATTCTATTTTTCAGATCCGTCTGCTTTTGCAGAGGGCACATGCTCTCTCAGAGAAATGGGGCAATATCCCTGTTGTGCTTGTTGGTGACTTCAACAGCACTCCTCAGGTTTAATGCCTATTTAATTGCTGTTCATCTTGTTTCTGTATGTAAGATTTAGGGGCTTAAGGATTTTGTTTAATACAGTAAATGCTAAATGTAATTTAATTGTCTGCAGAGCGCAGTTTACAAGTTCTTGTCGTCATCAGAGGTGAAATTTTCTGTAGTAATGCTAATGCTATCTCAGATATTGTTTATGTCATATGGTATTGAAATGGGGGGAAAATCTAATGGTACCAGTATACAATTCATACTCCTAGGTATATACCTGAATTTCTTGAAATTTATCTTATGGTCCTTATTTGCAGCTGAATGTCACACTATATGATAGAAGATATTTATCAGGCCAAATACCAATGAGAAGGCCATTTGTTTTGATTGATGGGTAATTTTTTATTCTGAGCTTCTATGCTGATATTGATATGAGAGTGTCACAACTTGCTCTAGTTTTCTGCCACATTTGATTGATGCTTACCATTACATGCATTCATATAGACTGTTAGAAACCTAAGTTTCACCACACAAGTTCCTTTTATAGACTTTCATTTTGTTAAGTGAAATCTGCAATCACCAATGAATTATTGCTCTTCACTTCAGATGTTTGAATTATAGCTGGAGTGGTGAACAGGTCAACATCGCAACTGGCAGTCCCAATCGCACCATAGTTGAGCATCCTTTGAAACTCAACAGCTCTTACTTAACTGTAAAGGTTGGTAAATTGCTTCACTTCAACTTCTTTCCTCTCTTAAGTTTGCATCATAAATTTGAGATTTAATGTTTATCCTGTGCAGGGATCTATAAGGACAAATTTTAAGATTTAATATTTGTCTTGTGCAGGGATCTATAAGGACAAATTTTAAGATTTAATATTTGTCTTGTGCAGGGATCTGCAAGGACAAGAGGTTCCCATGGTGAACCATTAGCTACCACATATCATTCAAGATTTCTCGGAACTGTTGACTATCTCTGGTAAAATAGTGACATTGCTGAAGAATTAAAAAAGGAAAGCTGCCTCTTAAAAAAAGGTAGGAGGCATCTTCTTACAATAAGCTTACATGCAGGTATTTTCACTCTTGATATAGGTACTCAGATGGTCTTTTTCCTACAAGAGTTCTTGACACTCCTCCCGTTGATATGCTAAGGAAGACAGGTGGTTTGCCATCCAAGGTATGCATTCTTCTGGTTCAAGGGTTCATTGCCGATCATTAGTCAAGTAATTTCTAAATGCAAATATGTTGGATATGAGGTTCCTGTTGCTTAACTTGAAATTGGGAAGAAAATTTGATTTTCCAGTGGCAAACCCGTGTCTGTGCTCTAAGTCCGATTGAATGCCAAGGATGATGTCTCCCTCATTATCTAGCAGTCCTTGTTTCTTTGATATGTTCCATCTTGTTTATATCTAAAGCCATGCATATCTGATCCTTTTCCTCCACTTTCTTTTCTAATGCATACAGAAATTGGGTAGTGATCATTTAGCCTTGGTTTCTGAATTTGCCTTCAAGAAAGCAGAAGGGAAGTTGAAGCCCACACCATATCAAGACCCACATCAGACATATCCATTCAGCAACTAAAGACAAATAGATTAGTTCAAGTGACAGCAAAGAGTAATTGAGGGTGGATGAAAGGAAAGAGCATAAGCAAAAGCAAGGGGGAAAAGTTGCCAATATACAATACAATGTGGAAAGAATTTGGTTATCATAAACTGGCAGGAGTGCTTTTCTTTCAGCTTGGCTTCATGACTTATGGACCATACCTGCTATCAATATTGTGGCTCTGGTAGCTTCTGGACTATACCTGCTATTAATAAACTCAGCTTGCACCATTCCTAGATATGTTTACCGGGTCAGTGTCAAAATTGTATTAAATGCTTCTGGTGTTTGCTGCTATTCAAGATGTATTATTAGAAAGCTATATTGAAGAGAGTATCAAAATGATTCATTTTTTAGTTTTATAATAAATACTTAGGTTACTTGTCTAGTTTACGTGTTAATTATTGATTTTGCTGGAAAGTACACAGATTGTTTACTGAACAGACAACCCAAGTACAAGTTTGAGTTTTCATCATTTTAAAGGAGCTATCCTCTGTATCTTAAGACTTCAAGTGAAAATGGGTTTCTGAGTTGGCCAAAATGTATATGATGAGAAGATGACAGGGAAAATGGGTTTCTGAGTTGGCGAAATTCGGGGGAGTTTCCAAGAATTGAAGGGAAGGGAGGACTTTGAGAGAGACATGAAGTAAAAGTTCTTGTCATTCAAGTATTAAAATATTGATAGGATACGCTTAGAGGTGTAAATTGGGCCAGGCCGCCCGTGGCCCAGCCTAGAACGGCATGACGGCACGTGGACTATGCCAGGCCTAGCATGATGGTTCGCACCATGCTGGGGACCTAGGGTTCGAAGTCCATGGGCTGGCAAAGCACGACATGTCATGTTGCCCGTGACAGGACCGTAGTAGGCCATGCTCGGACTGTCCAAGAACTAGTCATTGGGGAGCCCCCCCTAATGGGTTTTTTACATAAATACCTCCCTAATAACTATAAGCAGCTATATAGGGGGTTATTTATGTATTTTGGTTATGGGGGAGAGAAAAAATGATACAAATGCCCCCCCAATAGCTATATAATAACTAGTTTAGTGGGCATTTTGGGTAAAGTTATAAATAACTTTACAATGACCAAAATACCCCTCTTAACAATTAAAAATAGATAGTTTTTAGGGTATTTTGGGCAACTGAATTATTTTAAATTCTTATAAATAGTCCTATCCTCCACCATTTTCATCACACAAATTCAACAATTCTCTTAGTCTCTTTTCTCTTTCTCCCTCTCTCTCTCTCTCTTTCTCATACATTCTTTGAAATCTAAGTGAACACTAATTGACTGATTATTTGATTCTCCAATTCTCAACTTTATTGAAATTTCAACAAGAAGACTTGCTCAACTAGCTCAAGTATTTCAAGTTAACAATTTGAGAGGTTTGGACTCTTGGAATTAAAAGGCTTTAACCATTGAAATCAAGTTGGGGTTATGAACCAGCAATCCAGGTAGGTCCAATTAAATTAATTTTTATTTTTTTAAATTAAAAAGATGGCCAGCTACTCCTGAAATCAAATCCTCAACATGTTCACTATTGACGATATTCAGTTGCATCATGATAGTATTAGCACCGACATGGATGCTATTGATATTGATGAAACTTTCACCTCTAGTACTGATACTAGGGGAAAGAAAAAGAAGGCATCTAAGTTGAGTAGCCCGGTTTGGAAAATATCTAAAGTAGAGGATGTTGAGGGGAAGGGAAAAAGGGAAAATAAGCAATTTTACCAAAAATTTAGAAAAGACTTTAGCTATTGTAATAAGGGTGGTACTGGCCATTTGAATTGACATTTGCTCACACATGAGAAAGAAGAAGAAAAGGAAGAAGTGAGAGAAACAACACAAACACAAATTGGGAGGGGGTTTTGGTACATTTAAATATTCTCAAGAAAAATGAGACAAGAATTAGCAAAATACATTGTGCATGTAGAACAACCATTTTTATTAGTTGAAGATACTAAATTTGAAAAATGGTTATGTAATTCTGTAAATCCACAATATAAAAAAGTTTCTAGGAATACTATTAGATCGGATGTTTTAAAAATTTTTTGTTCATATGAACAAAATTTAATTTATTTGTTATCAAATCTTAATTCTAAAGTTGCAATTACTTCCGATGTTTGGATTTCTAAATTTAACATAATTTATATTTGTGTTATCAGTCATTTTATTGATGAAATTTAACTTTTAAATAAAAGAATTTTAAGTTTTACTATGCTTGAATGGCCACATAGTAGCCCAGCTATTGCTACAAGCATTTTAAATACTTTACATGCTAGTAATAATGATTCTGTAATAAATGTTTTAAAAGCTCAATTAAAACCATGTTTAAATGGTAAATCATTTCATATCAGATGTGCATGTCACATCTTAAATTTATGTATTCATTATGCTTTAAATATTATTTATACTCATTTCTAAAATTAGAAATTTATTATATTTATTAAAATTTTGGAGAAAGAAAACAAGAAGTTAAATATTTATGTCAAAATTATGCTTTAAAATATAAACTGATGTAACCGTTTTTGGTCACGTACCATTTTTTGTGATGTATAAATTTTTTGGCTAAGTACCTCGTTGTTTGACCCGGTGGTGACGTGCCTTGGTGATGAGCTACTTGGTGGCGAACTCCCTGCGGGAGAACTACTTGGTGACGAACTGCTTGATGGCGAACTGCTTGGTAGTGCTCCCTGGTGGCGAACTGCCTGGTGGCGAACTACCTGGTGGCGAGCTACCTGGTGGCGAACTGCCTGGGGGCGAACTGCCTGATAGCGAACTGCCTGGTGGCGAACTACCTGATGGCGAACTGCCTGGTAGCGCTCCCTGGTGGCGAACTGCCTGGTAGCGAGCTACCTGGTGGCGAACTGCCTGGTGGCGAACTGCCTAGTGGCGAACTGCCTGGTGGCGAACTGCCTAGTGGCGAACTGCCTGGTGGCGAACTCCCTGGTGGTGAACTGCCTGATGGCGAACTACCTGATGGCGAACTCGTCACTTGACTTGCTCCTAGGCGGTCTGCAACTCAGAGGATGGTGGAGCTCCCTGGTGCAGCGCAACCCGACTACCCTCCGCGTGAGGTGATTTTCTCTCCTTTGTAGACGGCGGGAGCTGAGGGACCTGCGAGAACTGAATCAGAGGACCCGGGGGTATTTTCCCAGCGGGGACTCTCCGATGCCTAAGTTAGCATTCTGATTACAGAGGGCTTGGAGAGAAATGAGAGAGCTAGAGAGCGGGGGTTACCATCCTTTTTTTCTCCCTCCTGGCTTTGGGGGTCGGAGTCCTTATATAGTGGTGCCCTCGCGGGTTAGGTAGGTGAAAAGCCTTCAAATGGTAAGACGTCATATCCCGTCAGAACCGGGGTACGGTGATGAACTCCTCGAGGTTGTCAGGCTGGCGCTTGTGTCAGGCGGCCAGGTCGGCGCCTGGGCCAGGTTGCCAGGCCGGCGCCTGTGTCTGTCGGCGGGTCGGTGTCCGGGCCAGGTTGCCAGGTCGGCGCCTGTGTTAGTCGGCGGGTCGATGTACGGGCCAGGTTGCCAGGCCGGCGCCTGTGTCCGGGTCAGGTTGTCAGGTCGGCGCCTATGTCCGGGTCAAGTTGTCAGGTCGGTGCAGGCCGCGCCAGGCCGCGCGCAGGTCGCGTGCAGGCCGCCCGTGGGCCGCATGCAGGTTGCGCCAGGCCAGCCAGACCGGTGCCCGGGGGGGAGACCAACTTGGTAAGTTGTTGCCTGGGTGCTTGCCTAGTTGTCACGAGGTGCCACGTGTCGCAATTTCACTGGAGGGTTAAATCTGCCCTCATCAATTGCCCCCCACTCCCGAGCTGAGAGTAACTCAGCGAAGGGAGTAGATTTCTTTTGGCCCGTAAGTCGACGAGCTAGTAAGTTTTGATCCAATTCCTTAGGCTTTGGGAGCTGCCTGTATGTGGCGAGCTGCCAGTAAGACGAGGGGGTCTCCGCCAGTTCAGTAGTGTAGCCCTTAGGCTTTGGGGCAACTTATAGTTCACTTTTGCTGATTTTGTTCCTGCTGAGAAAGCGATTGGATATTTAGCAATAGTGTGGCCCGCAGGCTTTGGGAGTGACTCGTAGTCTACTCTTTTTTGACTTTTGCTCGTGCCGGAGAGGCGACCGGGCCTTAAGCAGTAATGTCGCCTGTAGGCTTTGGGAGTGACTCGTAGTCTACTCTTTTTTGACTTTTGCCCGTGTCGGAGAGGCGACCGGGTCATAAGCAGTAATGTGGCCCGTAGGCTTTTGGGAGTGACTCGTAGTCTACTTTTTTTACTTTTGCCCGTGTCGGAGAGGCGACCGGGTCTTAAGCAGTAATGTGGCCCGTAGGCTTTTGGGAGTGACTCGTAGTCTACTCTTTTTTGACTTTTGCCCGTGCCGGAGAGGCGACCGGGTCTTAAGCACTTATGTGGCCCGTAGGCTTTGCCTGTGAGGTGTCGAGCTATGATTGAGTTGCATCAGCTTCGTAAGGCCGGTCACCCACTCCAACAAGAAGCTACTAGGAGCTCGACCTTCGGGGGCAGCACTACTAACTTTAGGTTGCCAGCTCACACGGGAGCCTTGGAAGGCTCGACCGGTAAGGGCGCCTATGTAGTCTGTTGGCCGTCAACTCCCGCGGAAGCCACGAAGAGCTCATCTTTGTAGGGGGACCTTGTGGAGAGGACTGATGAGGCATTATTTGAATTGAAAGTAAGGTTGGTAGAGCTACTTAGTCTGTTAGCCCCCTGCATAGTTTTTGAGTTCATAAAAAATGTAAACTATAATGTGATAGCTTCAAAAAAGTGAGGACTTAGCTTTGGTAAGATGAGAACTTAGCTTTTGTAGGATGAGAACTTAGCTTTTCGTAGCGTTTCCCACAGACGGCGCCAATTGATGTAACCGTTTTTGGTCACGTACCATTTTTTGTGATGTATAAATTTTTTGGCTAAGTACCTCATTGTTTGACTCGGTGGTGACGTGCCTTGGTTATGAGCTACTTGGTGGCGAACTCCCTGCGGGAGAACTACTTGGTGACGAACTGCTTGCTGGCGGTCTGGTGGCGAACTGCCTGATGGCGAACTGCCTGGTAGTGCTCCCTGGTGGCGAACTGCCTAGTGGCGAACTACCTGGTGGCGAACTGCCTGGTGGCGAACTGCCTGGTGGCGAGCTACCCGGTGGCGAACTGCCTGGGGGCGAACTGCCTGGTGGCGAACTACCTGGTGGCGAACTGCCTGGTGGCGAACTCCCTGGTGGCGAACTGCCTGATGGCGAACTGCCTGATGGTGAACTCGTCACTTGACTTGCTCCTAGGCGATCTGCAACTCAGAGGATGATGGAGCTCCCTGGTGCAGCGCAACCCGACTACCCTCTGCGTGAGGTGATTTTCTCTCCTTTGTAGACGGCAGGAGCTGAGGGACCTGCGAGAACTGAATCAGAGGACCCGGGAGTATTTTCCCGGCGGGGACCTTCCGATGCCTAAGTTAGCATTCTGATTACAGAGGGCTTGGAGAGAAATGAGAGAGCTAGAGAGCGGGGGTTACCATCCTTTTTTTCTCCCTCCTGGCTTTGGGGGTCGGAGTCCTTATATAGTGGTGCCCTCGCGGGTTAGGTGGGTGAAAAGCCTTCAAATGGTAAGACGTCATATCTCGTCAGAACTGGGGTACGGTGATGAACTCCTCGAGGTTGTCAGGCTGGCGCTTGTGTCAGGCGGCCAAGTCGGCGCCTGGGCCAGGTTGTCAGGTCGGCGCCTGTCAATCGGCGGGTCAGTGTCCGGGCCAGGTTGCCAGGCCGGTGCCTGTGTCTATCGACGGGTCGGTGTCCGGGCCAGGTTGCCAGGTCGGCGCCTGTGTCTGTCGGCGGGTCGGTGTCCGGGCCAGGCCGGCTCCTGTGTCCGGGTCAGGTTGTCAGGTCGGCGCCTGTGTCCGGGTCAGGTTGTCAGGTCGGCGCCTGTGTCCGGGCCAAATTGCCAGGTCGGCGCCTGTGTCCGGGCCAGGTTGCCAGGTCGGCGCCTGTGGCAGGCTGATCCGGCCAGGTCGCGCAGGCCGCGTGCAGGTCGTGCGCAGGCCGCGCCAGGCCGCACGCATGTCGGGCGCAGGCCGCGCGCAGGTCGCGCGCAAGTCGGGCGCAGGCCGCGCGCAGGTCGCGCCAGGCTGCGTGCAGGCCGCCCGTGGACCGCGTGCAGGTTGCGCCAGGCCAGCCAGACCGGTGCCCGGGGGGGAGACCAACTTGGTAAGTTGTTGCCTGGGTGCTTGCCTAGTTGTCACGAGGTGCCACGTGTCGCAATTTCACTGGAGGGCCAAATCTGCCCTCATCATAAACATTTTATGTTAGATGTTAAACGTAAATGGAATTCTACCTATGCTATGTTAGAAAGTTGTATTTCTCATAAACAAATTCTTATTGATTTTTATAATGCAAAAAATGCCTAATGATATTATATTTGAGGAAGACTAGGGAATGGCAGTTTGTATAAAAGATTTTTTAAAAGAATTTTATGATGCAACTAATGAATTATTGGGTATTTATTATCCAACTAATTGTAATTTACCTTATCAATTAATGGTGATTAGTGGTTGTTTTGCAAAATATAAAAATAATTCACAATTTAAAAGTATTGTTGAAATAATGGAAAATAAATTTAAAAAATATTGAGAGAACATTTCTCCTCTTTATTGCTTAGATACAATATTAGATCCTAGGATGAGGAAATATGGTTTAGATATTTTACTTAAAACATATTATAAAAATATGAATATTGAAATTGGAAATAAAAACAAATTAATTAATAATTTATTATTTGAAATGTATAGTTTATATGAATCCGAAGTAATAGGAAATGATTCTACAAGTTGTACAACATCTTCTACTTCTAAACTTGAGCCTAAAAAGTTGTACAACATCTTCTAAACAATGTGGCACGGCGCCAGGGGTGCTTTTGTAATTTCAGGGAATTTTAGGAGCAATGTTTGGTAACTTTCAATACGTTGGGTTAAACCGGGTCCAAGGGTTGAACCGGGTTCTTGGGTTAATGATGGGTGGTTCTGGGTAAAAAAATGGAGGGTTGAGATGGGTCTGACCACAGAGAATGGGTTTGTGTGTGTGGGTTAACAAGATTGGTCGAAATGGAATCTTTTTTGATGAAAGGGTATTTTTGGATGTGGGTTAACAAGGGTATTTTTAGCTAAAATTTTGTAAGGTGGGGTTTTCGGACATTCTGAGCTGATTGGGGGAGTCAGATTGGCCAATTGGATCGGGATCAGGCGGATTTTGAATCTGGTCAATCTGGCACCTCGAAATTGAATCTTTATGTAATCGAAGCAAATGAAGGTGTTTTGAGATGTTTTGGATCTGATGGTTGTGTCTGATCTAATGGTTGAGGTGTGAGTGAGAGTCAATCGGGGTCATTAGTATCAGACAGGTTTAACGGTGGATCTGAGGGATCTCAGGGTGAAATTTGGGTTTTTTGGGTTTTTGGGTGTTTCGAAGAGGTTGGATGGGTCTGACCGGGTGTTTGGGGTGAATTGGAGGCTCAGGCGGCAGACCGGGCAAAAATCGGGTGCTAACATGCATGAACGATGAAAGTATAGAGATGCACATCTGCTTTAAATATTGGTTGGATGCTGAAGATACATTACAAAACAAAGGAAGGCGTGACACTACACCTGATGTTTCACCTGAAGCAGATGATGAAAGTCATGAACAATAGTTGACTAGTTGTATAGAATTTTTTTTTTCGAATTATTATAAATTTTGTTTTAATTTTATTTAATTTATTTGTTATTGTTTTAACAATGTAATTTTGTATTTTTAATTTGTAACTATATTGTATTTTTTATATTTTATTAATTTATTCCATTTTCATATTTCATTCATCCAAGTATCCAACCATTGTATGCTTTGTAATTTGTATCATTCAAATTTAAATGAAATAAAATTCCTATTTTTCTTTCAATTTGTTATTCCATCATTCTTATTTGGTTAAATATTTTTTTCATTTATGTATTACATTTCTCATTTCTTAATTTTTCAAAAAGCTCCCAAAGCTCAAAGGAAAGTTAAATATTTTAATTTTACATTTTTACTTATAAAAGAAATAAAAAATTTCAAAACAAAAAACAAAAAAAAATGCAAAAAAACCAGTCTAACCACACCCAAGGTCCAGCCCGGCCCAGGCCCACAGTACGGCATGGGTCTGCATGGGCTTGGGCCGTGGGCCGTGCTGATCTGACCCCCACCGGGAAGGGCAGCATGGCCATGATGGCCCGCGAACCAACATGACACAGCCCGCACTTTGCACGAGCCCCCCCGCGGTGTATAAAAAAATGCTTGGTACAAAGGTATTTTTTTGCAATATTTAAGATATTGAAGGTCTCTTTCCCAGCTTCCTAATTCATATTGGAGGTTCACCATGGCAGCTTTACGTCATACTTGATCTTATGTTCCACTTTTTTTTCTGCAATCACTCGTGTATCAGATGTGCCTACGGGATATTGAAAAAAAAATTATAAATTAAAAAAAGTAAAAAACTTGAAAAGGGGGAGCATTGTTCATATTAAATATGCATTGATACCAAATTTTAGATATGGAATGTATCCATATTTTAATCTTTGCTGTCATTGTTGGGAGAAATTTACGGTGATTGATAAAAGGTTCCCTGGTATAGAGTGATCCTAAACACGGGATAATATGGTGTCCAAGTCTAATCAAGGGTGTCCCAAAAAGTGATTATGAGATGCATTTATAGACGATGCTAATAAAACTATTTTTCCACGTTTATTTTCAACATTATCTTATAGTGGATGCAGTTTTCAGTTTCCAATTCTACTTTTGAGTACCCAATTACTTTATTAATCAAATATACTCTAACTGCAAACCAATCAGTTTCAAGTCGCAACTCATCACAAAATGTTAATTGCAAGTTGCAAAATCCCCAACATTATCATCAATGACCCACCAGTTCAGTTGGAAATTAAGACAGACTCGTATATTAAATGGGTACATGGAAGTGAAAGTATAAACATTTCCTTAAGCCTTTGTGCTAAGTTGTGCAATAACCAATGAAAATTCATCGAAATTCATAGGGTGGTTTGATTAATCACACTCTCAAAAGTGAGATCTTTCACTATTATAACCACCCACTCTTCAGAGTTCGACCAATCAAAACCACCCCATAAACTTTAATGGGTTCTTATTGGTTAGTGATTTAATGTACAATTTAGCACAAAGCCTCAAGTTCAAGAAATCCAGACTAATATAAAATGGCCATGGACCAGATAAAAACCTTACCTTCGGCACTATTTTTTCACAAAGAGGGGCATCTTCTAAAAGAACTAAATAATGCATTCATTGCTCTGATCCCAGAAGTTAAATGTCCTGAATCCCCTAATCAACTGTTGTTTGATGTAAAATACTGCCGTGTTCATCCCAAAGCCTGCCTTATGTAATTAAATATTATTAGTGATGACTCTCTTTTTCTTGAAATCTTTGTCTCCTTCTGAATGAGATCAAACTGGTGATGAAGATTTCTTTTCTTGATACTGAAATGAATCAAGGATTTGATCGAAGAAATGAACCACAAGGCTGTGTTTGGTTTGATCCTTTCCCTACCTTTTCTTTCAAACCAAACACAGCCCAAGTTCAATATCTAATTTTGATCTGCACCCTCCGGCTGCTTCTTAATACGATATTGGAACGAGACCATTTCATAATGATCATGAAGAAAATATACCCAGATAATTTTATTGAATTTCCCTCTTCACAACAAGTTAACAAGTTCATTTTTTTTTCTTTAATTGTCATTGATTCATGAGTAGAAACTATATGTGGAGGAGTCGATGATGATATTCCGCAACCCGCCAATGGTTGATGCAAACATGATGAATAAACCCACGAATATGCACGCCTGTAATAGGACAAGTAGATAACTATGTCAAATTTCTTGAAAAGAATTGAAGTGATGATGAGAAATCCCTTAATAAGGAAAAGATTCTCTATATATTTACCCAATTGATTAGCCATGAACGACTGAATCTCCTGGGCTTCTTGATTGCCAGCCACATTATGCAAGGAAGCTGCCACAAGTTCACACGACAAATGTTTAATTACCTCTCTGAAGCAAATTCATCTTTTCTGTAGAAGGTAAACTGAGAAACAAATTTGTAATTGACTTACAAAATATGAAGTTGGAGCAAAGCCAAATCCACCAAAGAAACCCAAAAGATCGCCAAAGAATGGGAAGGTGACACCAACGAATAGCGTAAGTGCTGCAAATGAAACAGGCCTTTGGTTTATCTCTTATGCATTAAACAGTCTATACTTCATGGGGTGATGTAATTTAGCCGTATTGTTCTAGAGCTTAATTATCAGAAACTCTCTCTCATGTTGGTTTCTGTGTTAATCAGAAAAGAAAATCATTCTGTCATACCAACATAAGTGGATCGAGTGACGAGTCGAAGTGGAAATCCTGGTGGAATGTTGAAGCGCCTTATCATTATCTTCTCAAGCATATCGAAGACCGGCATGGCATATACCTGCAAATACCTCTGAATTAACTGATACTTTTTTTTTTTGGTAGAAATTTAAAAGTTGATCATTCTGTATCTGTTAAATCATTCAATGTTATTGATTTTATTTGTATGTCTCTATGTTAAGATAGATCTTTCATGAGTTTGGCAGATTAAGTGTCAAGAGGACGTCTCTTTGAGAGCAGTCGTTCTGTAATATTCTAAACTATACAGTCTTATATATACTTCTTTTTCTTTTTTGTGCCTCTTCATTGCATATAAGACCATCGACAACACCCATAAGAAGAAGTGATCTGCTTCAAGTTGAAAGGATTAGAAGGGCTAGGAGTAGATCAAAAGAGACATGGATGGAAATGGCACGTACGAAATAATTTAACAATGGATATGGCATTAGATAGATAAATAGAACATAATGGTGAAACAGGATTCATGTAACAGACCCATATAGTTCGGATAAGGCTTGGATGATGATGATGATTTTGTGCATCTCCATTAAAAGAAAGAGAATAAACTAGAGTATAAAGATACACTTGGTCTGCACATAAATTATCCAAGAAACTGGCATGGGTGTGTTGATACTCAATTGAAATTTAACATAAGTGGGCTAGCTTTGTAGTTAAATAATTATTTTAATGGAATCTTAACTTCAATTATATCTGAACCAAAAGCAGAAGAACGACAGAGATTATGTTACTTCAAAGTTGCTACCGAATTATCAAAAGATGTCTAGTTCTGTCACAAACCTTATTAGAATATGCTTTCTCAATGACTATAACAATTCCATGTGTATATCTTTTACCCTCGTATAAAAGAGAGAATTTCAGTTACTCCTTTTTGTGGGGTACTTCAAACTTTTGCTTTCTACTTACAACTTTAATTTATTCTTTCTTATTTTCAATTAGGCCCCATCTAATGGACTATTTTTGTCTTAGCTTTCCCATCTCTGTGCTCTACCTCTTTTTCCATCCTTCACCCTTCTGTGCTCCCCCCCACCACTCTCATGTTCCATTCTTTGCCTGTCTTACCTCCTCGGGGTCCATTTTTCTGCTTTTTCTAAGTGAAGTTCAAAACAAATTAGGAGCCATTGACAAACACTTGAATGATAAAAGAGTCTAGCTCATGAGTCTCCATTGATTATATGCATAGTTCCATGGTGAAGAAATGTGATACCTGGTAGCTACCAATGACATGGATTACCACCATCAGGTTAGCTGCAGCTATGAGCCATTCTGGTCGTTGAAGGGCCATCAGCAGATTATCATCCACGTCTTGGCCGAACGCCCAGTAGCCTATGAATGCCGTTGGGAAGTAGCAAATTGCTGTGATGAAGTATGCAGTCATAGCACCTTTCCACATTGGAACCCTTGATGGCTTCTCCGGCGTCGATGGAATTGTTGCTTGAATCTCAAGGACAACCCCATGACCGGCAAAGGCAAACGAGATCTGTCCCAGCGCATTGAACACCCGAAACATATAATCAAGGGAGCTGGTTTTCTTGTATGCATAGCTCACATTCTCAATCCGTCCTCGACCCAAACAACCAGCCCAAGATATCGTTGAATAACTGCAGTTGCACCAGAAAAGTTAAACAAATGTGAAGCAATAATGGTTCTACTCCATTATTATTAGGACACATGGTCCAGAAACAGGAGATACTATCATACTACCCCACCTAAGGGACATGATCGCTGCAGCTAAAGAAACACCAGCAACAGAGTTGAAATTAGGGAGCTGAGACAGGAAGAAGTGGAGGGAACCAAAGATGCAAATCCAGAGTGATGAGCGAAGTCTGGTGCAGTTGGTGCAGGCTATCTCCATGAACTTCTGGAGACACTTCCCCCCAGTGACCATGTAGACAATGTCACACCCCACCTGGACGATGAGCTGCTGAGGGAGCACAATCCATGGCCCCAGTTTTGGGCCGAAGGCGTGCTGGCCGAGTTCATAGTAGCGATCAAAGCGAGTCCCAGGAACACATTCATGGAGCTGTATCATCTGCCATATCGTGTACAAGGTGATGCACCATGACAATATCAGCACAGTTGCTCCTGGCCCCCTATTCCTCACAAGGAGAGAAGAATCAAAGCATCAAAATTTGGTCTTATATCTGTATAAATTCAACTTGGTAAGAATAAATTAAAACAGAATTGAAGTAGGTGTTATGTTATTCGATCTGGTATATATACCAGCCTAAGTAGGCCATGGCGTATGGCAGGCTGAGAACACCTGCTCCAACCATGGCTGTGACATTGTGGAAGGCTGAGTACCACCATTTGGCTTCACGAGGGGGGCCATCTTTTGACCACTCTTCCTCGAAACAAACTTCCTGCAAAACAAGACTCCCCAAAAAACAAAATCAGTCATCCATTAATTATATGGGAAGAAATTAAGATTGATGGGTTCAAGGGAATGAATGAAGCAAGAATTTTTCTAGCTTTACCTTTGGACGGGGTGGTGATGATGCAACCATTCTTGCACTAAAAGGAGTGATCACTACCTTGAATATGTGGGATTAAGTGATGAGTTCAGTGATCTTCTCACCACCTTGAATGTGGGGAGTCCAAGGTATCTTCCTATATATTTGTACTACAATATTGTAGTGGTTGGTGATGCCCTTAATGACTGGTCTAATATTAAAGGTAGAGAGAAGAATCCAAATCTTAGGAAATATGGGAGGTAGTTAGCCGTCTAGGACCTTTTTTATTGTTTACTAGCTACAAAGAAAAATATAAGGTAGAAACAAGATATCAAATTATGGGAAAACACCCTGTATGTGACCCACCAAGTCATCATTCTGAATCATTCACTTGGTAGCCAAATCACAGTTGATGATTTGAGGAATCAGTAGGCCATGTGCATCGCCTAGCTAACATACACAAACAATAGCAAAACCAACCTCTACTGGAGCAGCCGAGGCTGCTGCACATGCTTCTCTTTTCCTTATTATATTTGCAAGGTGGGAATGAAAGCTTTCTTTTAGACTATCTGATTTGAACTAATGATGGTGAAGCTTAGTGGGTTGGCGCATGGTTTCTATCTTTAAATCACAACCTGTTACTTAACATTGGGAATTATATAATTCAGGGGTATTAATTGAGGTGATGAGGATGCAAGATGCTTGCTTTACGGGTTTGTGGGGCTATATCTTTGGGCTACCGCAATAGCTTTGGAGATGGCAATAAGTTGGATGAAAACCCAATCTACATCAAACAAAAAAGTAGAGAGATTTGAGGTCACCTTTGCTTATCTTATCTAGGTCGTCATGTAAACGACATTGTTACCAGCGGTGGTTGAGGGAAATGGGTCGGCGGACCCGGGTCAAAATACAATGATTGTGAACAGACATTCCACCTTGATCCATGGGTTTACATGATGAGACTTCAGTTGGAGACTTGTGTTCTTCAAATTCCTAAACATATTTCTCTAATGTGTGTGTGGAGAGAGAGAGAGAGAGAGAGAGGGAGGGGTCACATTTCAGTCACTCATGGAAGGTTCAAGGCGTGAAATGTCTAGATGCAATGAACATTCCAGAATTCGTATTGGAATAGACTGTGGCCTTGTAGATGTGAAATGCTCGTAACTTTCATTGAAATAGCTGCTCACCAAACTATGGCCCCATGCCTTAAAAATCCCTACACCCCATTTATATCCACCTTGTATTTTGGCTTTTCATAGGAGAGCCATGGCCCGTATGAAGGGGTGTGTTCAAGCAAAGGCAGAGCCAAGAGTGGTGAAGGGGAGCCATGGCCCCCATGCATTTAAAATCCTTACACCCCATTTATATCCACCTTGTATTTTTGCTCTTTATAGCAGAGCCATGGCCCCCAATGGAGGGTATTCAAGCAATGGCAGAGCCAAGAGTGGTGGAGGGGAGCCATGGCCCCGGATGGAGGAGTGTATTCAAGCAATGGCAGAGCCAAGAGTGGTGGAGGGGAGCCATGGCCCCCGTGCCTTAAAAATCCTTACACCCCATTTATATTCACCTTGTATTTTGGCTTTCTATAGGAGAGCCATGGCCCCTTATTTTAGGGGTGTGCTCAAGCAAAGGCAGAGCGAGGAGTGGTAGAGAGGAGCCATCGCCCCCATGCCTTAAAAATCCTTAGACCCCATAGATATCCACTAGGGGTGAGCAAAGGGTAGGTTCTACCCAGAACTGAATGGAACCGATCTCGAATTGGTCTTGAACTGACCCTACCCAATCTATTATAGGGTAGAGTCTGGTTCCAAATTCTTGGAACCAACCCCCACCCAAGTCGATTCCAGGGTCTAGGAGTTTATCGTACCTAAACTGATCCGATGAACCAACCTTAGTTGGCCTTGGTGGAATCGAACTTGGCTTGAAATATATATGCCCCAAACTTTTTTTAAGGTTGAAAAGATTTATTTGAACCCAAGCACTCATGGTTACAAAAGACATGGTCTCACTTTACCATTGAGTTACTTAAGTGATTTGATAATTTGTTTTCATTTTAATATTTGAATGTGTATACCAAATAATGTAAAAGATAACATTTATAAAGTTTAAATTATAATGACAAATTTTAAACAATATATATTAATGTATTATGGTAACCTACATATTAAATTACTCAATTTAATTAGTAAAGATAATATAAATTTTAAACTATATATTATCATTATTGAAAATTAAGTTTTTAAAGGACATATTTCTTTTTCTTTTTTTTTTTTAGAAGGGAAAGAATAAAGAAATAACATTTCCACATGTGGACCCTGGAACCGATCCCGAAACCACCAAAACCAAAACCAACATTCACAAAATAGGTTCTAGTTCCAAAATCTTAAAACTAACCTTTCTACCATAGAACTGAGCCAAACTAACCCATACTCACCCTTAATATCCACCTCGTATTTTGGCTCTTCATAATAGAGCCATGGCCCCCCATGCCTTAAAAATCCTTACTCCCTGTGTATATCCAACTTGTATTTTGGCTCTCCATTTATGTTTATTACCACTTTTGGCTCCCCTAATCCTTATTTAGCTGTTTCAAAAAAAAAAAAAAATCTTTATTAGCTGTTGGCTCCTCTAACCAAAAAAAAAAAAAATCCTGCTCAATAAAAAGTTATGGATGTTTAAACCATTTCTCACATGTAATGCCAAAAAAGTACGTAAGGCTGAACAATGCTCTCTGTCCCGGTTGCATCCCATGATAATAACATTAGTGAATCTCAAGCCACGAAATTAACATCAATAGAAAATTCATCAAAGCGATATATAATAAGACAAGTATAGTGGACACAAACAGGTTTTACTCAAGGGAGATAAAGACAGTATTAGTGGTATCCAGATCAACTTCCACCCAAATGAACAACGATCCTAAGGACGACAATCGGGAACCGAGGAAAAATTAGTACGCAGTACACACAATAAAGGAATTGTACTATTGATGACAATCGGAACCGAGGAAAAATTCATCAAAGCGTAATGACGTTGTACTACTGATGACCCAGTAGTTGAGATGATAATTAGGTTTCACTCGACAAAATGAGTTTTCTGAAATTTAATAAATACCATCTGATTGATTGTTGATTAATCACAAGTTTTTTTTAGATATGATGTCTTTTTGGTATATATATTTTGAACTTATTTGTTTTTAATAAATGCGAGAGTTCACGAATTTATCTTCATTCCTTTTCTGGTATTAGTGTGTTTCAAAAAAAGAATGATTCCTAAGCGCTGGAGTTGTAAATGAGTAAGATTCAGATCAGATCCAATCACATCTATGTCCACATCTAATTATATGAAACCTCTATATCTGCATCCGCAAATT
The DNA here is from genome assembly GCF_055504915.1 of Nelumbo nucifera. NCBI lineage: Eukaryota > Viridiplantae > Streptophyta > Magnoliopsida > Proteales > Nelumbonaceae > Nelumbo > Nelumbo nucifera. The sequence continues at coordinate 25,420,699 of NC_142652.1, read as the reverse complement.
ATCATCTTAAATTTTGGATTAGATTTGGATTTATCTCCAATCATTTTAGTGCGTTTAAAATGACCAAAAATTTTAAAAGTTTAAGTATTTTTAATTAATTTATATATGTACAATAAATACATATAAATGCAAAATATTAAATTTATTAATTATAAATTTCATATAATTATGCATAATATATTTATACCTATAGATAATAATTTTTTTTTATCAAACTTGGATTTCAATTTCAATCGGATTGGATGGGGTTAAATTTACATCCGATCTGATTATCAGTCCAATACAAGTTCTAACATCCAAATTTGGAATAACTGGACTCAGAGTTGAATCGACTATTAGACTTTCAGAGTCCATTGAAAACCTTTGCCCACTTGGGTAAATAACTTTCCCGCCCACAAGGGAAATTGCTAATACATGATGGGGTAACATTATTCCTTCAATAATGACACTTTTATGGATAATCTTTTTTTATGTCTTTTGCTTGTGGGATTCACCGCCCTCCTAATTGGACCTCTCTTGCTGTCAGGGGTGAGCAAAAAAAAACTGAAAACCGAACTAATCAAAAAAATCGACCAAAACCGAACCAAAAAATCAGTTAACCAATCGGTTCGTTGTTTTCAAAAATCCAACAGTTTCGATTAACCATTTAAAAAAACCAGTGGTTAACCGAACCAGTATATATATATACAATATTATATATATTATATTATGTATTATATTTTTTAAAATTGAGTAACAAAGTTGGGTTTTCAGCCTTTCTCTTGGAAAATCAAACCTGTCACTGCTGGTCTAGGCTATCCGGCAATCTCTTAGTCTGACTTTGACAATCTCTTCGAATGACGTGCCTTTCCAATTTCCAATGTAAGAGAAATAGAGAATATCGAACTATTGAACTAAGAAGGACGTTTGGTGTTCATTGTTCAAGACTTACTTCAAGTCTTCAATAGCTTCTCTGAGTTCTCTCAGCATCTTGAACCCAAGAGGCCCAGACCAATGCTTTTCCACACCAGAAACGGTTTCCACCATTCCCGGGCTTTTTCCCCTTTCTGGTTCTCTTTGAACATAGGAACACCTTCGGCTGCTTCAGGAATGCCTTCTCCGTCTGTTCCGCCGTGATCGAGAGATCCTAAGAGGACGACCAAAAGGAGGAGAAACTAGACACTCTACAGTTGGCTAGAGCTGTTGTTCATCTTAACAACTATCTCACTCTCTGTTCTCTCTCAATCTCTTCTTCTTCTTCCCCAATGGGCCAGACTTACCCTCTGTTCTCTCTCTCTCTCCACTCACTCAGACTCTTCTCTCTCAGTAGGTTTTTTCCTTTTTTTTTTTATTTTCAATACATAAAAAAACCGAAAAACCGAACCATGGTTAACCGGTCCACCGGTTATCCGGTTGCATCAGTTCAATTTCAGTTTGATTAAATTTAAAAACCTGACAGGTTAGTTCGGTCTAGAAAATCACCCCACGTGAGCACCCCTACTTGCTGTAATTTCTTCTTTTTTTTTTCTTAGTGGCTCTTTGGTTGTTTGTTTATCAAAATAAAATGTTCAACACCATTAGCCAATTTTACAGTGAGTGATAAATTTATCAAAATATCAGTTCATGGTTTTAATAGGTTGATGCACAAGTTTCTAATATGAAAAGGTGTTCGTTCAAATCTAGAAAATGAAAATAGGAAAAAAAAAAAAAAGGTGGAGAACTTGGGCTTTAGCATTAAATAAAAGGAGAGCAAAATCCTTTTGGGATTTTGAAATATTTAAAGGCACGTCTCGATAACTAACGTAAGCTAACAGTTGGACCTAATGTTGATTTTTGAAATTATACCTAATTGTCACAATTGAGGCCCTAAGTTGCATTGCCTCTAAAATAAAGGGTACCTATGTCTAATTTTCCCTAGCTAATACATATGTATAGGCTCAATTTGAAAGTATAAATACAAACGTGTAAACTGTAGAGTGCAAAATTTTATATTTTATATTATTTTGTATATATTTATATTGTACTTTTTTTTAAATTGAGCTATAAATGCAAATGAGAAGAATGTAAATCCTAATTCACTTTTAGGTTCATTTACAATCCCGCACTTCTGCACGGGCAAAAATCAAATTGCAGCTGTAAACCAATATGGCTTTTAAACACGTCTCATTTTTAAAACCCTAGCTATCTGAAATTGCACCCAAACAAACGTGAAATGGAGTGATTTTATGGATGTTTCACATGGAAATTGAGGCAATTGTGATGTTAATTTAATAATGGGTAATATAATTGAGTCTATTTAATAAGGGAATTGGGATCTGTTCCTCACAAAGCGCAAATCAGCCATATCTTACTTGTATTTATGAATAATAAATACAAATATGAGAGATATTTCTCATATGTAGTTCAAACAGACTATAAGACCAGTGTGAGGCGTGCTCTGTGAGGAACACATTCAGAGTCAAAGGTGATAGAATCTACTCCTCACAAATGGGTGCCGAACATCTCATCTCATAAATAATAATTAATGTGTGGGAGATGTTCACAATGCATAAAAGAATGTGCCTGTGAAGTGCCAGGTGTGGGGAACAGATCTAGTCTCAAGTCAGGATCAATTCCTCACAGATGGGCACCTCATAGGCACATCCACCGTGCATTAGAAACATCTTCCATAAATAATAACTAACAAGTATGGGGGAGATATTTTTAATACATGATAGGATGTGCGTGTGAGGCACCAGGTGTAAGGAGCAAATCCGGGTCTCTCTCGAGTCAAAGTAGGGAAGAGTTGATGTTAAAGCCACGTCATCCATTTTATCATAAAAGTTTTAAAATTTAAAAAAATTTCAAAGGTACGATCACTAGTCAAAATATTCCCACCGTCCGCCGAGTACGTTGAACCTCTTCCATTTCAAAAACTTTTCAAATGATGTTGCCGACCTCATGTGTGTGCTATTTTCGTTGTAGGCATGTTTCATGAGTGATTTTATTATCCTTGTTGGAAGACTTAATTTAATTTTAGAGTTGTCGGGTCGGGACGTAATGGTCCCCGTGCCAAATTAATTATTAATCGAAATAAAATCATAGATTTAGAACCCTCTTTATAACTAATAGTTGAGATCCGATTATATTGAAAATTATATTTATTTTATTTATTTAAGGGTTTAACTAGTATCATGTTAATCAATCAACTAGTATCATGTTAATCAATCTAGGGATGCAAATGGATCGGATGACGTCCAAAAGTCAGATTTTGATATCTCTATTTTGTATTTTTGGATCGGATTCGGATCACCTCTTCTCCTTCCCAGCCCTCCTCTCATCTATTCAATTCGAAAGGATCTACTCCGGTATATATATTATTTAATATATGTGTTATTTATTTATTAATAAATATTTTATTTATATTGTATTTTTGTAAATTTTTATATTATGTTTTTTATAAAAACATGTATATATATGATAAAAATAGCTGAAAAATACTTGTATTTTTTGTTTTTCTTTATTTAAACTGTTATATATTTTTTTCCTTTTAATAATGTATTAATTTTTTAAAAAATTAAATCGGATCATATCAAATTTGGATATCTAACATCCTGATCGGATTTGAATTCAAATCAATATTTATGAGATCCAATTGGATTCAAATATACCTTTATTTGAATCTGGTCCAATCCATTTGCATCCCTAAAACAATCAAATGATATTTATCAAAATTCACGTGTGAGCTTTGATTGGTCAAATCTCTTCCAATACCATACATTTTCAGCATCATAGATTTTCCCTTTATTTAAATAATAACTTAACCTTAATCTTTAATAATGCAAATTTAATAAAAATTATAATAGAATATTAAATTATTTATATATTAATAAAATTAAACATTTTAACTAACAACATAATCGGTTTGGTTCAATTCACGAAGTCAGATGGAACCAACCCATTAAAAGCCTACTTAATTTTGTCTCCAAGTATTTTTCCAAACCTAGATAAATAAACTAGTAGAGATGGAAAACAACAAGCAACAGCCAATAGGCTATGTCAACTTCAATTGGTAAACGGATCCCATTTTATACACAACCAAGTGTATAGCAGTGGCAATTGAATGGGTTGGGTTGGGTTTGGTTTAGGTTGAGCTTCTATCCGATTCATCTAACTCGCTAACCCATTAATGACCTAGTTATATAAAATTAAATAGGTTGGATTCAACCCAAACCCCACCTTGGCACAATCCAACCCGTCCAACCCATTAGTCTTATACTTATGTACTTAAAACTAAAATCTCTCTTTTGACAAATAAGTTGGCCATTGCTTGGTGGTAACAATAGTTGTTGAATGTTCAAATCACATTACATGCATATTATTTTTACAAGGAGAATAAAAGGCAATTAATCACTTGAAGTCGTTTGACTATATTCGAGTTTTAGGTTTGACCGAACTACTTAGGTTCAAACCAGTCAGAGCAGCTTGAACTATCTAATTGGATTTGTCTTCGAAATAATCACATCAAGAGTGATTGAACCATTTGGATTTGGATCAATCCAGTATTGGTTCGAGGTAAAACTAATTTTAATTAATAATTAATATAAAATGAGTGCATTAGTTATAAATTATTTCACTCAAATAGAGAAAATAAAAAAAAAAAGCTAAGAAATTCATATTTGTATCTTTAGTAGTTAACCCGGTGGTTATTTACAATCCGATCCGATCCAACCCATTTAAATTGACCCAATGGGTGATTGCAGGTTAGATATTGGGTGGGCTGGATGGATTTAACGGGTTGGGTGAAAAATTGCCACCCTTACAAGTGTATAGGAGTATTCAAATTGTTATTGATGGTCATGGGAGTTTTAAAATTTTGGTAGGGCTGTAAACAGATCCCATCAAATAATATCGCGAGGGTTCCGATAGATTTCAATATACACGATTTGTACATGTTCATGTAAATGGATCCCATCTCAGACTCATACACTTTCTTTTAGTACATAAATCAGATACAAGGGCCTGAGAGAGGAGCTCAGGGATCAAAGACCAAGTACAAGAATGATACAAAGATAGGCCATGCCTGGCTGTACAGTGATCAGCACTGTTTGCACTACGAGGAACAAATCTAACCGAGCTAAGAGGCAAACGGGATAATAAACCTCTGCATGTGACTATCACATTGTGAAGTTTCCACCGTGGGTCTTTATTTTCCACAATTGGCAGAAGGTTGACAATAGATAAAGCATCGCCTTCAAGGATACAGAGAGAATAGTTCAACGCCAAAGCAAAGAAAAGACCCTCAAGGAAGGCGGAGGCTTCTGCTAGTGGAGAATCGCATTTGTTAATTTTGCAGGCTCGAGCAAAGAGGAAGGAGCTTGAGTGGTCTCTCACAACCAACCCAATGGAAGCTGAAGAAGAACCAACAGTAGCATCAACATACATTTATCTCCAAGAAGCCAACAGGAGGTTTCTCCCAACGATGGATCATGGTGGATGCTTGGACTGGAAGTGAAACCGTCTGAGAGGAGGTTGCCATGAATGATAAAATAGAATTCTAGATGTGAATGAAACTTCTGTACAGATGAGCTAGGTTAAGCATTTTGTTGTTGAAGATGAGAGCATTCCTAGCTAGATAACCAAATGTGGTGGAGCAGAAGGCAACCTCATAGGATCCAACCATCATCAAAGCTATGTCCTCTATCTTTTTTCCACCAGAGATAAAGGTAGTCTACAATGTCGTTGAACTAGCACTCAGTGGGATTGAACTGTAAACAAGAACCGAACCAAACCGGTTCCACTGAAGGGTAGAGAAAAAGAGTGTGTAATTAATGTTGTTTCTGGGTATTCTGAGTAGAAGAGACAAGTGGTATCAATAAGATTGGAATGTCTTGCATGATTTTCTCTTGTGGTCAGCATATTAAATAAAGATTTTCATACAAATGCTTCCAGTTCATGTCATTATGAAGGTAACGGGATGTAGTGGACCCATTAGGATTGCTTTGAGCAAGTAGTTTAATGCACAAAGAAGTGGTGAATCTTCTAGAAGGCGTGTGATCCTATACCAATTCATCTTCAGCCTGAATATCAGGACCAAGGAGATGAACTTTTTGTACCAAATTTCAGGTAGGAATAGGTACGTGATGGAGATTGGAGAATGGGGCCTAAATTCCACTGTTTTGTGGTAAGATCTCTATGTTGGAAGAACATTAGAGAGAAATAATCCTTGTTCTACCCATTGGTTATGTAATAAATGCACAAACCAACCATCTCCAAGAATCCAGAAGGTACCTTATTTAATTACCTCTTTGCACTTGAGGACACCGACCCAAATAGAAGATGTACCCTTTCTTGTTGAAACCATCCAGAAGGATTTGCCATGCAAATAATTACCATACCAAACACAAGCTCGCAAGGAGTTGTAGATAAGGTCATAGAAGGCTGGTGCAAATGGGGATAAAATTTGTCAAACATGTATTAAGCCTTTCCTTGTTAATTAGTTTCCCTTTTTTTTGGTTTCCTTTTTTTCTTTGTTGTAACCGTTGACATATTCCATCTGATGTGGGCTAGCCAGGCCCAGCCCACTAATGCCTACCACAGCAGGGGGGAAGCTTTACTGTCTTCATACGAAGCCAACCGTGGAGCAGTTAAGCATACTCACAAGGACCTGTCATCTAACTTCGTACGGCCCTCATCCGGTGCATTCATCTCCACCTATCTCCATCTCGATCAAGTATAAATATGAGGTAATTCTCCCTTGACAAAGGATCCGAATCCCAAAATTCAGATACAACTCTCTCATTTATTTCTAGTACCTACCTCACTTTCTTAGCATTTATTCCTAGGGAATTGAGGCCTCATCTACACTTCCTCCCACCTTACACCTCGTACTAACTTGAGCGTTGGAGCTTCCTCCTTGGATCTCCACCCGAGGCCTCTGACACCTCTTGTTTTGCAGTACCTCAAATCTCCAGGAACCTCGTTACCGAAATCATGACCTACAGTCCTCGACTTCTGCCATACTCAAAAGGGAGTGTCTCACCTTGGCCTACATTCCCCGGCCTTGGCCTACTTTGAAGTGAATTTATCTTGTTGCCCTCGACTAATCCGTACAGCAATACCATCAATTATGGGATTCTTCTTTTAGCTTCCTAGAATAGTTGTCTATATACCTATCTCTTCTTATAACAATACACAGAAAATATGAATTGAATTCAATCTTCAGAATTATTCTATTCTCATTCTTGTTTTTGGCATGGTAGCAGAGCCAATACATTCTTAATGACAACCGTAGCTCCAACATTTGCTTCATGACAATCCCTTTGAACAACAATAATGGAGTCAACTAGTTTCACTGTCAAAGGAAACAAGTATGAAGATATTTCTAGTCCCTAGCTACATTATTTTGACAATCCAGGTACGGTTCTTGTCTCACAAGTACTTAATGGAGACAACTATGCATCTTGGAGTCAAGTGATGTTAATGGCACTTAGTGCTAAGAATAAAACCAAATTTGTTGATGGTTCCTTACCCAAGCCCAATAATACTCACCCAGACTATGACTAGTGCATGGGTACGTTGCAATAACTTGGTGTTATCTTGGATTATTAACTCTCTCTCTCTGTCTCAGGAGCTTTCTGCTAGATCAGCTTCTGTTAAATTGCCTAATGGAATAATGCTAATGTAACCCATGTTGGTACTATTATACCATTTCCATCATTGGTCCTTAAGCATGTACTTATTGTACCATCATTTGGATCCAACCTCATTTTAGCTAGTAAATTGACTAAACAATTAAATTGTGCAATCACATTCTTTTCCCATTCTTGTATTTTAAAGGATCAGGATTGGAATGGGTAAGGAGTAAGGTGGCCTTTACTTTCTCACAAGCAAGGAGGAGCAATCTCTTTCCAATGCAACCTCTTCGTGTTTTAGCAAAATCTGTTCCTGACATTGATGCTTCTCATTTTTCTCTTTGTGAAATATGTCCTTTAGCCAAACAATCCAGAATTTCTTTTCCAGTTAGCTAGTAAAGAACCTTTTAATATAATTCATATTGACATTTAGGGTGGTTATAAAACTCCTTTTTTGATGGTTGTTGTTACTTTCTCACCATTGTTGATGATTACAAAAGATGCATGTGGATTTACCTCAAACAACACAAATCATAGAATGTAAGCTATTGACGGATTTTTTTCTTCTTGTTGAAACTTAATTTGGGTGTAAAATTCGACAAGTGCATAGTGATAATGGACCCGAATTTGATATGCCCATCTTTTATCAAACAAGTTGTGTTGACACCTCAACAAAATGGCATTGTTGAGCACAAACATGAGCACTTGCTCAATGTTGCTAGAGCCTTACAGTTTCAAGCAAATTTACCTATATATTTCTATGGAAATTGTATTTTAATTGCAACCTACCTAATAATTCACACCTACAATCATACTTTTTGGTCACACACCCTATGATCTCCTTTTTTATTCTCCACCAAAGTTTCTCATCTTTGTGTCTTTGGTTGTTTATGCTATATATGCTTCCACTCTTTCTCATGAGCGCTCTAAGTTTGATTCTCGAGCAAAATAATGTGTGTTTCTTGGGTACCCTTATGGGAATAAGGAATATAAATTGCTTGATCTCAACACAAATACTTGCTTTGTCTTTCACAATGTCATCTTTCATGAAAATGGTTTCCCCTTTCATGGTCAACTAGATACATCATCTGACATCGTCCTTCCTTGTCCCTTTCTAAATACATCCCTAGATACAGTTGTTGAAAGTGATACTAGATCGGAGACTTCACCTATAGAGGCTTGGCTAGCAGATGAACCATCAGTTGAGTCTCCTTAGTTGACACATCCATCTAATGCTCCATTAGAGCAAGGATTGAGATACATGTGAATCCCGTCCACCAAGCTACTTGGAGGATTACCATTGCAAGATGGTCATCTCAACTATTCCCAATCCATCCTCAACCTTGTCTTTGGGTACCAAAGTAAGTACAAGTCACCCTCTCTCTAATCATTTGTCTTACTATCACTTTTCTAGTTCACATCAAACCTTTGTTTCAGCCATTAACACCACCACTAAACTTAAACACTTTTCTACGGCCATTCGATATCCAAAATGGTGTGAGGCCATGGCAGTTAAGGTTAAGGCATTAGAAGAAAAAAAAAAAAAAAAAGACTTGGACTTTAACACCCTTGCCTCCACACAAAAAGGCAATTGGGTGTAAATGGGTGTATAAAATCAAATATAATGCAGATGGATCAATAGAATGTTATACGGCATGCTTAGTAGCGAAGGGATACACTCAGCATGAAGGTTTTAATTATAGCGAGACATTTGCCCATGTAACAAAAATGGTTATAATTCGTTGTTTGCTTGCTATTGCAACTATTAATAATTGGCACTTATATCAACTTGATATGAATAGTGCATTTTTTCATGGAAACTTGAATAAAGAGGTATATATGAAAATTCTATTGGGTTTTTCTAGATAGGGGAGCATAGAGTGTGCCATTTAAACAATTCCTTATATGGTTTGAAACAGGCTCCTCCGTAATGGTTTTCAAAGTTCTCTAATGCCCTCATTGTTGTTGGTTAGGAGCAATCAAAGGCTAATTACTCCCTCTTCTCTCAAGTTAGGGAACTCCTTCACTGCTAACTCGAGTTGTTTCTTCATGAAAGGTTCAAGATTAAGAACCTTGGACAATTGAAGTATTTTCTTGGTTTGGAAGTCTCTCATACCAAAACAGGAATTTATCTCAGCCAACATAAGTATAAGTATGCACTTGAAATTCTAGAAGATTATGGTTTCTTAGGTGCTCGGCTATCTTATCGAAGACTTAATGGGTGCCTCGTCTACTTGACAATTACATGGCCTGAGATAAGCATATTCTATCTGTTTCTAGCTCCCTTCAACTTCATGCTTATTATGATTCTGATTAGGGAGCTTGTCGTGATACTCGTCAATCTATCACTGTCTACTTGATACTTCACCTATCTCTTGAAATTCGAAGAAACAACAAATGATATCTTATTCTTAGCTGAAGTGGAGTACCGTACAATGGCAAATACATGTTGTTTGGCATGGCTATCATATCTCCTTAAGGATCTCCGAATGCCACTTTCTCAGCAAATCCAGGCTACCATAAACACACTAAACACATTGAAATAAACTACCACATTGTCCATGATAAATTGCAACAAGGCCTCATTCGCATTGCCTACATTTCTAGCAGTGATCAACGTGCAGATATCTTTACAATAAAAAAACACCAAAGATTTATAGATTATAGAAAATAAAAAAAATATAAAAAAACAGAAATTATAAAAAAAAACAATAGAAATTATAATAAAACATTAAAAACGAAAAAAAAAAAACAAGAAATTTGAAAACTGAAAAGGACCATTTTTCTTTCAATTCACCATTCAAGGGTAATTTGGTCATGAAAGTTGATATTTATGCAAACATGAACACCTCTGTTTAGAAGCATTAACGGTGCACTATCGGAAGGTGAGTCTTGTAAAATAAAAACTTACTGACATTGTGAGTTTTAGACATTTTGAAAAGTTGTAGTGAATTTAAGAGAAATGTTGAAAATTCATGGTGAATTTTAAGCAATTTCCCTAATATAAAATATAAAATTTTACATTCTACATGTTTGCATTTATACTCCTTCCAAACCGAGCTTTAGGTTCCTCCACCACTGTAGCTTTGGGAATCGAACATATGTAAGTTAATGGTGGAAGGGTGTAACCAGCAATCTTGTAGCTCCTGAACCATAGTGAGTGCGTCGTGTTCCAACATTGTTGGTAAGCAAAAGCTTGAACTCCATCGGGGCCAGGGGCTTTATAAGCTCTCATACTGAAGAGAGTTTGGTGAATTTCTTCAACAGTCGTAACTGCACAAAGTGAATTATTAATATCAGCATTAATAATTGAGTTAAGCCCCTCAACGGGTCGATGCAAGGGAGGGAATTGTGGATGTGAACAGCTCAAAAACAATGAAGGAAAATACCTGCAATCTCCCTTGGATTGGCAGTCCATCCACCCATGAAAGTTTTTAGCTATTAAATAATATAAAAATGTCTATAAAAAATGAAATTCAAAAAAAAATACCGATACCACCTGCCGATACACTGATGTACCGATATTTTAAATCGTATTTTATCTGAACTGCAAGCAAATGAAATAAGTAAGACACAAATTAAAACCAAAAGAAATCAAAACTAGCTTTTTGTTGCTGATAAGGTTGGGCCAAGGGCAACAATGTATTTTCACTTCCTTAGTCGAGGGCCTACAATTCCAACCTGTGAAAAAAGAGGCATGTCAAAGGTCTCAGGTGTTATTCCAGGGGTAAAGACTCTAACGATCAAGTTAACATGTAACAAAGGGGGCAAATGAGGCATGAGAGAGATAGCTCAGACGAGATCACGAGGATCTTAGGGAGTGATGCCACTTATTTATACTTGAACCTGCCTGGAATTTATTAGTAGCAGATGGCCAGGATGCCATGTGGATGATGCTATGTATCACCATCATGAGCCTGTCATATGCCCCTCATTTGCACTTTCATACTTTTTGCACCAGTGCAAATAAAATTGCACCGCAAATAAACAGGTACCTCTGTTCACACCGGATTCTGTACACAACTGCCCTAGCTAGTTAACCATGCACACAGCCCAAAAGCCCCTTTCCTGTATCTGTATGCTTATATTTTATTTTAATAATAGTATTTTTTCAAAATCAAAATATAAATAAACTTTTTTATTTTTTTTTGCTGACTTAGCAATTTTATTTTAGAAAGTGACAAAAGTAGGCAGATGTGAACAGAGGTCCATTTGTTTCTTCGCAGAAATGTAAATCCAACGTTCACAATTATCTTCCATGCCGAAAAGAAAATGTAAGAAGGCGTGGTCCACGTGGCAAACATGTGAAAAGAAAAGGAGAAAGAGCGGAAAAACGTGCGAAAACACGCTCGGACAACCCATGTTTGCCACGTGGACTTCCCGTCACTCTCTACTCTCTCTACTTATGAGAGTTATGGACAATTGGCCATGTCCCTGCTTTCGCGGGTATTGTTTCTGATATTTCCTCCATTCGAACAATCGATCTCACCAATCTCTTCTCGTTATCCAAACGCATGATGCAGCGATTTGTCGATTGCGTCCTCGCAGTCACCAAAGAGTTAGTCCAATGATATCTTCTTCTCCTCCAACAAATTTTTTTCTTCTTTTCTTCTTCCTTTTCTAATTAATTCTGTTGTTGTTTTCTGCTTTTTGTGATTACCTACGTTCACATTTAGATTTTAGAGTAGATTCCGTTGTTAATTGAATTGACAACATTATAAGCAATCATGGTTACGTGTGACGTCTCCTCTTCCGGTTCCGGTTGATCTTGGTTTGGAATTTATTTGTTTCTTGATGGAATGCGCATTTTTCTGGGATTCTAGTTTTCTTAGAAACTTGTTTTTTTTTTCTTTCTTTAGAACCAATAGAGTTGTAATTCGTAGTTTGGATAGATTCAATTTGGAATTCCACAAAAATAATGACAATAAGATAGGAGCAGCTGCATGCAATCATTCATCTCCTTAAAAGGTGGTGGAGCACGACGCAATTTTGAGAAACAAATTGTTTGGAAGAATTCTGAACTGGATGATTCGGAGTCTGTAATTGTGAAGGAATTTGTATGCTTGAGAAGAGAATCTTCTTGGCCTCTGAAGTTTTTCTGGTTTGGTATGGGACCAGGAAGGAGGGCCTTTTTCGGTAGCTTTTGTTCTTATCATTCATCTTGGAAGGCAAAGATATTCCCTTCCTGGCCAAGCTGGTTCAAGTTGGTCCCAGCAGAAGTAACTTTTCTTCCCCTCAAAGGTGGTTTTTGATAAAGTACTTGCCTTTAACTATTTTTTAAAGAAATTAAATTGCCAAATTATGCTACGCTAGAGGAATTTAATTAAGAACCAGTTCACTTAGCAATTTACTTTTTTTTTTCTTGAGGTCCAGTATCTAGCTATCCATGGGAATCCTGGCATTGTTGTATACCACTTCAAAAGGCTTATATGATTCCATCAACGACCGTTGCATAAATGACCTAATAGTATTCAGAGAAGAATCCTTTGGCATCCAGCTAACTGCTTCCCTTTGCTGTCACTTGGAGCATTTGGAAAGAAAGGAACTATTGATTATTGAAACTTAAAAGACAAATATATCTTGCAAAAAATTGTAATCATATAATTTTTTATATCTCTATCTTTTACCCGCAAGATCATATTGTGATGAAGTGTCAACATAATATGTTAACAAAGAGAAGAAATATGGAAGAGTAAGCTAGCAGATCAATACATCATTAGATAATCTGATTAGCTACGTTAATCATCAATGTTACTTGTAAATAAATAGGTAAACCACAGATTTAGCGAGCAGGTCTGAACTCAAAACCAAGGATACCTCGGAAGAAATAATATGAGGCATTTTCCCATGTTTGTGTAATCTAAATATTGAAATAAGTTATTGCATTTAGATAGAACCCAATTGTCCTACTTAGGTTGACTTTTTAGCATTCTCTAGACAGTGCTCTCGGCATGCTGTACCTTTCTCTAGGAACTCAGCTTTTGAACTGTGGATTGGTTACTGTATGCCACATGTGAGAAACCAATCATAGGGCCAAACTTGCAGTTAGAAGACTAGGATGTCTAGCTTATAATACATGTCACAATTTAAACAGGGTTTCCCAAGTGTGCTATTTAAATTATTTGTAAGCATATCTACATTATGATTATGTATGTGTCTCTCCACATGCATGATATGGCTCTGCCCTTTAAAGCTGCACCTTTTGCAGAAATTTTCATCCTCAGTTTTATCGTATGCATGTTGCTACTAGTATGGTTTCATGCCCTTTATTGAAGCTATTTCTCTTTGTAACATCAAATAAATTTGGCATTGACTGCTTATTTCTGTCTGTCTAGGTCAGTCAAGACATTTACATATGAATCTTTAAACAATATTGTGAGGTTGATAAATGAAGTTTCTGCACTTCTGCTGGTAATTTTGCCAGGAAAAACTACTATTCTCGAAGGTATTCATGGCTGGGAACTCAGGCCAACTGTTCATGGACCTCGACTTCCACGTTGGATGGAAAAGTAAGTACTGAAGGCTGTAATGATATATTTCATCTGGAAATTGTTACACGAGTATGTTAGATTTTCACCCAAATTATGGATTTTTTTTTTTTTACTTGGAAAAGTTTGCTCTCAATTTACATGAGTGTCTGTTAGATTGATTTCAGGAGTTTTATGTACAAGGCATGTCTTCTGTTTTGGAATTTCATTCATGCACCATCTTTTCTCCTGGAGCTTTGAAGGTTCCAAAGTCAGATCTAAACAATTTCTGTCTTGATTTAGGTTTAGAATTCAAAAAATTGCCTTATTGTTGTTACACATTGAGATTAATATTACTAATTAGTGCCTTCCACATCCATAATATTAAATTAATTTGTCATACTTAATTTTAATTTCTGTATTGTATTTTAGATGTTGCTTTAACATTTAGGCTGTATCATATGATTATTGACACCTTGGATCACACTATCTTACATTTCATAGATATCCTTTTTCATTATTGACTTACCCATAAAGCTACTAGTGTCTTTGGTCTTATTTAATGCATCTTTTTATCTGAGTTTGCTTTATAGAATTAAGATGGTTTGAAACAACATTGTCCATGTACCATCAATTAGTAATGATTTCAACATAGGATTTTCTTTTCTTGTCTCAGATAAAGAAATTTTCTGTTAAAAAGAAAAAAGTTTGACTTGTCCATTGGCTGGAACAGGGGGATAGCACATTTATTTATTTATTTATTTATTTATTTTTGTATGTAATGTAATCATCTTTCCTTGGCTCCTTTCTGGTGATAGTGGTGTCTCTTCCTTCAACCAGTTCATTTATGAACTTTCTATGGATTCCAATGCTTCATCAACTGTGGATTACTCATCTGGAAGAAAAGATAGCAATGAAAACAATCCTGCATCTCCATTATCCCAAGCTTCATGTATGTCCCGTGCAAGTAACTTCACCAAGTATGATAAATGCGAAGCAAGCTGGGTCAAGCACCCTTTTTCATGAATCTTTTGGCCTGTAACATTTCTTCTGCTATTACCCTTTCATCTTTATCACTTATATGGATTTAGGGGGTCAATCCCCAGTTCCCCCAGATGCCACCAGCCTACAGATTTATATTCTACCAAGAAATCAAACCTCCTAAAGGACCATGTTTTTCACTGCACAACAGACAGGAGACGTGGAGTTGTTGAGGTATGAAAGGACTGCTCTTTTTAAAATGTTATTGCTCTGATATTAATTTCTGTTATGCTTCTAGTTTTATTCCTTTTTATTTCATGGAATTATTTTTTTCCCTTTCTCATGCTTGATGTTACTGTCACCAGGACCTCCAGCTAGCAATTGAAATATTCATAGAGGCCATCTTTGACATATTTCATAAGGCAGCACTCTGTCTTCTTTCCCCATCAGAAGCTTTCAGAATTTTATCTAAGTGGTTTTCTTCTCTCAACAGCAGTATCAAACAAGTATCTTCTTGTGGTTCAGATACATCTGTTCCAACATCTACACTTGGGGAAAATGACCCCACTCCTACTGAAAGGAAAAACACTCTTTATCAGTCTCTAAACACAGATGCCCGGACATGCCAAGATGTTATAACGGAGTTTGGGTAAGGCCTATTTGGTTAAATGTATAGAACCTTTTTGAGTCAGTCCAAGATGTAATTTACCTTTCAATAGAGGCTATTTGTAATTAGGTTGAATCTCATAATGTAAAGAAGTGTCTGAGAGTGGTTTGAAAAGGAAATATCACTTTTAGATTTCATGTCTTTTTTTCTGGATGTCCTATTTAATATCATAGACAATCTGTTTTTGTTTCCCTGACCAAATTTTCTAATTTGGACCTGCCTTCTCAGTTACCCATATGAAGCTATTCGTGTGGTTACTTCTGATGGATATGTCCTTCTTTTGGAAAGGATTCGAAGGTACAAATCAATCTTTTTCTTTTTTAGGTTTACTGAGGTGTTTCTGTAGTGGATTTGAACCAGTAAATAGATGCCTGACACCTGCAATTTCATTTTGCAGGCGTGACTCTCGAAAGGTGGTGTTTCTGCAACATGGGATACTGGATTCTTCCATGGGGTGAGTTACCCTGTCCTCTCAGATCTGTCATTCGGAGGTGGCAGGATCTTAAGTTGGGATTCTAGGCTTTTGTGATTTGCTATTGTTTAGATATGATGCCTGGGTACCTGTAGATAGCGAGAATACCACTGTTCACAGGATACAAATAGACGTTGGTATGGGATACAGTCTGGATATTTTTCCAGAATATCCTCACTTTAAATGAAAATAATGCATTTACATGGTAGAAAAGATAGTTCATCCTATCTATCACTCTACTACGTTCCATTTAATGGCATAAACAGACAAACTAAAAATACATGATAGAAAATTTAGACAAAAAGATACATGTATTCTAAGAAAATCACAAAATTGCACATAATAATAATTTGTTGGACATGGTCATACATGGATACATGCAGAAATAAGAAAATGTGGCCAACAGTTGAATATGAGGGATGTGGATGGGGTAATCCTGTTTAAATACAACTTATGTAACTAGTTCACAGAAATAATAGAATTATGTGATCAATTAAATTTTCTCAAAATAGTTCAGGAATGTATCAGGCAGTTGAATACAATACATGATCTTACATGGACAAAATGCAGTCTTCTTGTTAGATAGGCTTGACATATTTTGTTGCATTGGCAATTGAACATGTTAAAGAAAGCATTAAATGATTTTTCTCGTGAAAGGGAAATGTTGATAAAAATGCACTAAAAGTAGGTTACAGAAGACTTTAAAAATTATTCTAGCATAAAGTACATCTTCATGATTCTTATTTTTACAATTAGTGCCATTAGCCCATCATTGTTACTTATGAGTTGTCTTGATCTCATCTTCAGATGGGTATCCAATGGAGTTGTTGGTTCTCCTGCATTTGCAGCCTTCGATCAAGGTATGCTCTAAAGATAAATTCATGATTTTCAAAATATTTTATTGTTAAGATCAAACTATGGACTAAAATTTTCTCCTCTTTTGCAGGTTATGATGTCTTCCTTGGGAACTTTCGTGGTTTGGTATCTAGGGAACACGTTGACAAGAACATTTCCTCTCGACAGTAAGTCTAGTCTCTGTTGATTGGTATACATATTTCAGCAACAATAAGATACAGTTCTCTTCAATTGGTCACAGCAGTAAAGTCGAAATATGAAGTAAATAGGAATATAGGAATATCATTGCTTGTGTGGCATAATTGTTGTTTATAATTGATATTAAATAAATATCATTCCAATAAGTTGTTCATCTTGCAGGTACTGGAGATACTCCATAAGTGAGCATGGAATTCAAGATATACCTGCAATGATAGAGAAGATTCATGAAGTGAAAACCTCTGAACTGAAGAGCAGCCAATCTGATATTGAAGAAAAAACCAGTCATGATCAGCCTTACAAACTTTGTGCAATTTGCCACAGCTTGGGAGGAGCAACCATATTGATGTATGTAATAACACGTAGGATTGAAGAAAAGCCCCATAGACTATCAAGGTTGATACAGTTATCACCTGCTGGCTTCCATGACCACTCTACCATAGTATTCACGATAATACAACACCTGTTTCTTATGCTGTCTCCAATACTGGCACCACTTATGCCAGGAATATACATACCAACAAGATTTTTCCGAATGCTGCTGAACAAGTTGGCCAAGGACTTCAACAACTACCCTGCCTTGGGAGGTCTGGTTCAGACCCTTATGAGTTATGTCGTGGGTGGTGACAGCTCAAATTGGGTGGGGGTGTTAGGATTGCCTCACTACAACATATATGACATGCCTGGAGTATCCTTTCATGTTGCTCTTCACTTGGCACAGATGAAGCGTGCAGGGAAGTTTATAATGTATGATTATGGTAACACAGCTGCCAACATGGAAGTATATGGATCAGTTGAGCCCTTGGACTTAGGCAAGTACTATGATCTTATAGACATGCCTGTCAATCTGGTTGCTGGGAGAAAGGATAAGGTGATCCCGTCATCCATGGTGAGGAAACATTACAAGCTGATGAAAAATTCAGGTGTGATGGTTTCATTCAACGAGTTCGAATATGCCCACTTGGATTTCACATTCTCTCACCGAGAAGAACTCTTGGCCTACGTTATGTCCCGCCTCAACAGCATCTAAGTAGCAGAATACTAAGAAGGCTGTCATGTTGAAGGAAAAAAGATGTGATAGACTACCCGAATAGGTGGAAAGTGCAAAACTAATGAGTATTAAACCCCTGGCAGATGTCCCTCCTGGTGCTTCAAAAGTTGAATTTATTGTACGTTTATATTCTGATGATTGTATACCAATTGAGTTGTTGTAAGTTATAACAAACTTAATATATCATTGTCTTTAGTTTAACCTCAGTGTAATTAGTTAAATAGGTTCTTAGTTGTATATCTATTTATTTCTTTTAGGAGAGGTAAATAGGTTAGAATAACATTCCTTTTAAGGTCTTTATACGCAGGACATACTTGTATAGTTGTATTAGAAAGTTGTACTGATAAAGGTAGTTGTATATTCTTACCTGAAAGAAAGATACCGAAGAAGCACAAGAATATAGTTTGTAACTTCGTATATATTTTACCGCGGCATGCTGAAAGCAAAATATTCAATTTCAATCTTATCTTGATTGTGATTCTACTTCTTGTTCATTTAGCAGTTAGCACTACTGGTACTGGTGTTTCCTCTGAAACGATGGCCTTTGTCTAGTACAAATTATACATCTATATGCCTACATCGCCATAGTTGTTTGAGTGTTTGTTTAAGCTTCACAGCCACTTCATGGAATGTTGGCACTGATGGCATAATCCAAGGATGAAATCATGTTACTTCCTCTTCTTCCAGAAGATCAGTCCAATTGGGTGGGTGGGGGATGGTCCCTCCACCTTTGAATTGTATTAGTTTAAATTCAGATTGGGGAAGCTACAAGGTGCCAGGAAAAAGTTAGCACAGTTAAACTTGCAAAACCAGTTGAACAAAACGTTTAATTGGGTTCATGGAGATGTCAAAACTTTGGCAAACTCATTTGCAAGATGGTCCATTGAGTCTTTCCAAAACCCTGCCCGCCCCAATAGGTTGAAGGATCATCTTGATGTACCAAGGAAGCCCTAAAGACTACATTTTCCATTGTATTATTAATAGAAATTGATCATCTATTACTGATTAGAGAAAAAATACATCTTTGAATTTAATATGTCTTGGGAGAACTCATCCCTAAAAGCTAGCTGTTAGAGGGAGGGAACCCAAGCACATATACACCCCACAACAGCATCCCATTCTACACCTCACATTAGCATCCCATACAACCAACATGGGACAAATGGATTGTAACATCCCACCACGCTTCCACAGTCTCGCCACCCATGCAGGCTGGCTTTGCACTAGTCTACCTAGTCCCAGCCGAACACTGCAATACCAACATCACCACTTGCGCCGCACAATTGCAACTGGGAGGCATAGTGTAGGCTCTAATACCATTTGTTATGTGCCTTTGGAGAACTCACCCCTAAAAGCTAACTGTTAGAGGGAGGGAACCCAGAACGGCATTCCATACTACCGATGTGGGACTAATGGATTGTAACATTCCACCACGATCTGCAGTCCCGGCACTCACACAGGCTGGCTTTGCAATAGTCCCCCTAGTCTTGGCCAAACACTGCAATACTGACGTCACCACCTGTGCCGCCGCACAATTGCAACTGAAAGGCATAGTGTAGGCTCTGATACCATTTGATATATGCCTTAGGAGAACTCACCCTTAAAAGCTAATTGTTAGAAGGAGGGAACCCAAGCACATATATACCCCACAACAGCATCACATTAGCATCCCATACTACCAACATAGGACAAATGGATCGTGACAGTTTGGAATAGCACTGGATAAGTCACGGACTGTAAAATTCATCATGCACTTAATTAGGCAGCAAATACATATCCAAGAGCTTTTAGACAATAGCCCACCGCCTACCCAAAACCCGACTCTGAAACCAAAACAAAAAGATAAAAACTTTCGTCTCTTTACACCCAATTCTTTCATGATCATCATCATCTAAGCCTTGTCCCAACTATATAGGGACAGGGTGCGCCATTCCATTCGGTTCAATGCCCTATCCATTGTAAAATTACAAGCCCTTAAATTATTTATTACATCGTGCACTACAATTTTAGTTACTTGATACAGGAGTGATTGTTTCCTAATCTTTTTTTTTTTTGGTAAAAGTTTTCCAATGTATTTGTTTCTCCGATACTCCTGATATAATTTATTTCATTCGCACCCATGAAGTGTATTTCTAACAAAATAAGGTTACAGCCAGCTTGCCTGAAATGATTTTGACCTGAGAGATTAGTTTTTGACCTGATACATTTGTTTCCTAGAAATAATTTAAAAATTAGCTCCTTCAGCTCCTCCGTAACTCCCATTTCTTGTCTGTCCACAGCTGTGTTCTTGAGGCATAGCACAGCTCAATTAATTTAAATACCCTCCTCCAGGCATGTTTGGTGGGCCTTGAGATGATATTTGTCCCTGAGACATTAGTTGTGATCTACTTGGGCCTTGAACATATGCTTGTGTCATTCCTGCACCAACCATTTGCTGTGATTGGTGCTGTTGTGACTGTTGTTGCAGTTGCTGATGCTGTTGTTGTTGTAACTGCTGATGTTGCTGCTGCTGTAGCTGTAAATGCTGTTGCTGTTGTTGCAGCTGTGGAGGATGCTGTTGCTGCTGTAGCTGCAGAAGCTGTGGATGTTGTTGCAACTGTTGCTGATGTTGTTGTTGTTGCTGCTGCTGCTGCAATTGTTGCTGTTGCTGTAGTTGTTGTTGCTGTAATTGTTGCTGCTGCTGCTGTTGCTGCTGATTAGGTATTTGTGGCTTGAATACAACCATATCCTGGTTCACAGAAAATATTGTTCAGTTGAGAGATGCATGTAACTCCGCAAGATTGATTGTGCTATTAACTTACCCCAGGGAAAAGCATTCCAATCAAGCGGCAGGCCTTGTCAGAAACTGAAAGGAGCAGCGTCTGAGATGGCAGTTGGATTACTGCACACTGAAAGCATTAAAGAATGCCAGATATTAGAAAATGAAAGGATTTATATTATCAACCATGAAATCACTCTTCAAAATTGAACAAACCATGCCCAAAACATTTGATAGCTGTGCATACATGGAATGCTCTTCTGATCATTAATGTTGTAACCACTGCTGAGGTTTTAGACAGTTTTGTGCAGTTTGTAGTGGTAGTTTTTTATTAGTTATTGTTTAGATAGGAAGTGGGGACCACAACACTCTTGTTGGGTCCTTTTTTAGTAGTTATTTTAAGTGTTTTATGCTGTTCTATTGGTTAGCCTCCCTATAAGGGCATATTGGTCTTTGTACTCTATTATTTTAAACTATAAATAATAGTGAAGAGGGTGGCCAGAATTACTGCTCTCTTTTCTCTCTCAAATCTCTTCTCTTCTCTTCCTTCTCTCTTTCCTTCTTCTTCAAGAAATATTCTTTTTCTTTTACAGTTTTTTATTTCAGCAGTTTTCTACTTGGTATCAGAGCTCACTTAGGGTTTCTTGGAGTTTTTCCATGCAGTCCTAGATCAGCCGATTGCATGAGATAAAGGGATGATCAATCTACTTTAGATTGTCCAGTTGTTGGATTTTTTGGTGTTTTCCAGTCATCAGGAGGGTGATCTATGTTTTGGCATCAAAATCAGGAAGAACTGGAGTGTGAGGAAGAGGAAGAGTCCTAGTACTGTGTGTACAGCCTCTTGTACAGATATTTATACTTTTGATACTTAATAAAATACTTTACCTTACCTTTTCCAAAAAAAAAAGTATGTTCTAGAGAGAATTCAACTAATCAAATGAGTAAATGACACTGTAAATCATAAAGGACTTTCTCAACTTAAAAGTTACATCCAATGTTGTTAAGACTCAAGCTGGACCAGACAGTTGGGCCATGAAAACTGGGAACCAGTAGGCATGAAACCCTAGTTTTTCAAATTTCTGAAAAAACGGGTGACCCATTGAAAACTATCTGGGTTTCAATGATCTGGCCAATTTCAAACAACCCCCCCCCCCCGATCAATGACTTATCGAGAAATTACAAAATGTCAATGACAAGATTTGAAGCTGAGACCTATTCTTTGTGTGCTACATGCTACCATTGATCAAGTATGCCATTTGTTTTAGTTTCTGTCTCTGTAATATTTATATTTATCAAATATGTATACATTTTTTAATAAAATGCTAGTTAAAAAGACTTGAACCCTGGTCACTTGTATTAAAAACCAAGCAAACCATTTAGCCACTACATATACATATGATGTATCATTATACAATATTTTATATCTTGTTTATATGATGTCATGGGTCACTGGGTTGACTCAGTGGTCAGACTGTTTGACCCATGACCCAGCAGGCATTCCAGTTTTGTGTCTGGTCCAAATCTTACAACATTGCTTTAATCTCCTACACTGACCAGATGCTAATATTTTATGTTAAAGGTAATGCTCATCTGTTCTACAGTAATAAACAAAAAGGGAAAAAATAAGAACTGTATCAGCTTTCAGATAAAAATATGACAGACAAAATACATCTAAACAAGAAAGCTGAGCTTCCATCGACTCACAAGCTTCTTATCCTGAAGTTGTCCAAGAAACCCATGTTGATTCAGTGCCCGGAAAACTAAGAAATCTGCCTTTCCCACATATTGCCTGATATTAAATAAAAAATAGAACAAATTAAAAAGGTATATTATTCATCAGAACCAAACATAAATACAGATAAACAGGATGAGACAGAAGTCTATAATAAAATAAAAACAGGGACAGCAATCAGAAATTACTTGTTGTTCATATGATCCTGAGATATCAGACGAACTATTTGCATTGTGGGTGGCCAATCAGATGCAAGCCTGAAATAGAAAGAACTTGCGTCAAAACTTGACTTCAATACCAATCTTAGAATATGATAGATGTAGAGAACACTGATGTGGGCCCCACAGCTGTGGTCCCCACTGTGTTCGTAGGACAGTATGTGCAATTATTTGTTTCAGTCATGTTAGTGTTAGTTGGTGGTCAGCGTGTTATTTCAGTTGTTATTTATTTCAGTTTGTTATTTGCTTTATTTGTCATGTAAGTATTAAGGGCAGATCTGTCATTTCCTCTATGTACTGAACATAACCTATAAATACTAAGAGTGGCGGCGGCAGATCAATTTAGAATCTGTCCCTCCTTTCAAACCTTTGTGTTCTCCTGTTCTTCTCCTCTCTTTTCTTCTTTTCCTTACTTTTCTTCTACCTTTCCTAATCTGAAATCCATTAGGATTCAAGGCTGATTGTAGTCTTGATCGCCTACTATAGACATACAGTGCCAGAAATTTCCAATGACACAATAATGCACTTTTTATCTCTAGAAACATAAACAGCTGTTCATAGCTTTTATACAGATAAACTGTTTCTGGACAGATTTAAGACTGACCATACTTCATGGTGCCAATGCACAATAACACTTCCATAAAATTAGTGTCAAGACATTTCAGGAAGTTGAAGTGGATGAATAGCAAGACCAGGATGGATATATTTAGGAAGGATATTTTGAGAACTTAAAGATAGCACCAGAAGTCAACACTGACAGAGCATGTAAGATAAAGACCTAAAGAATGCAGTAGCTTGAAGAGAGTAATTTATTGCAAATCACAAAGGGAAGGGTACATGACTTAGGGTAGTAAGGAAATATTTAGCAGATTTTTAACAAAATTCATGCAGTTGATATGATAGATGAAAAGGACGCTTGAATATATGAAATATATGGAGGGGCTTCCATTTATTAATCAACTGTCTAGAATTATTGACAAAGGACAGTTTCCCATACAAATGTTTTAACCTACAGACATATAAAGTTCCAGGTAGTGCAACCTGGTTTTGAAAACAGAGATTTTGGGCTACAAACATATGTGGTTGAAGGACTACTTTTGATAGTACCAAAAGCAGTATAACCCTGTCCTCCCTAGGAAGGAAACTTCTGCAAGGGGAAAAAAAAAAAAAAGGTTGAACTACAAATACAAAATGGATCTTGGTTCATTAAGGGGATAGGTCTTCTTCCTCTCTTATCTCTTCCTACCTCTGTCAGCTAATATCTTCTCTGTTCTTCTATGTAAAACAGAGTAAGATCAAGAAGAAACACTGCATACAACCTTGCCAAATGACTAGGTTGATTGAAGTCTTCTAGAAAAAACAGAAAAGAAAACCAGAAAGGAAAAAAACTCTCTGTAGGCCTACTGCATCACAAAATATCCATAGCTTATTTTATTCATTTACTGTGGGTATGATCAAGGAATATTCCTTTGATAATGTTAGGTGGATTCTAGTAATATATTTATCTAGCTTCTCTATTGGTTTCAATGTCCTCCAACCCCCTCCTGCACCCCTAAAGACTGGGCTTTTTTATGGTCTTAGAAAATTTTAAGTGGTAGTAATAATTTTCATTGACTACTGATAAAAGAGATGGCACAAAGTTAAAATAGATGATTTTATAAGCGATGAAACCCATCAACTTACGTCTCAGATGCTGTTACATTCCTATAGCCCTGTCACAAAGGAAAATGTGTTAGGTATCAGTTTTTGAGATAAATTAGAGAAGAAGATTACAAATCATATTCAATTTTGTAATTTCCTATATCAAACAATCACTAATGCTGTAAGGATGAGAACAACATTCCAACATAATATGAAAGTAAAATTATCTTGATCATATGTATGAATACATACTTCAAGTCTAGTAATAAATACAGGTTGTCCTTGTCTTTGTCCTGATAAGGCTCCCTGCATGTCCACAGAAGTCATTCCAGTAAGTCAGTGTTTCCAGAATCTACAATGAGCAGAAAAACAGACTGATATTATGACTCAAAAAGTAAAACTGAAATTTTGGGCAAAACACCTTGTTCATTTAGTTTCTTAAACTTCTCTTATGTTCAGAAATCCTAGATCTGATAACCAGAGGGATGCTTAGTTAGGCTTAGAAAAAGGAAGATGTTAGTTTTTACTCCTCTACTTATAAACCTCCTCAAACCTCTCTTTTGATTTTAGTAAATATTTTTCTCCTTAATCAATAAATAAATTTAAAAAAGAAAGAGAGATAAAAGTAACAGAAAGACATTTTGCCAAAAAAAATCTAAAAGATACCAAGCTTTATTGTATTTCATCATATAACACAAATTCTTGAAAAGAATAATGTTAAACCATGAATAGATTTAAACATTCAAATATACAGTTTTACAATTAACCCTTTCAATAAAGCAACAAAAGGCACCAGAATTACCTCCCAGAGTTTAACATATCTGGACTGTGATGGTTGGAGAGTGCCTGCTGTCTGTTGCACATTAGCTGCAGAACCATTGTTCACACCAAGGGATTGTGTCCCACCCTGGACTTGTTGAGACATTCCTGGAGTAGGAATCATTGTACCAGCTCCAGATGAAATACCTGATGGACCAAGTCCAGTCATTATGTTTTGATTCATACCAATTCCACTTTGTCCTATTTGTGTTCCTGAAAGATTTCCTTGGCCAACAGTGGGTACTGGT